>NC_136872.1:12322513-13522513 GCF_951799975.1 Gobius niger
AGTGGTTTGTACAACTTTACGCCTTACAAGCCTCCTTTTTAAGTCAGTGGTTCAGGTCTTTTTATTTTGAGCAGTGAAAAATACAACAGTGTCGCATATAATCTGAATCATTTCATTAAGTTTATGTTATGAATTTCGATATTTCAGCCACTGTGCTGAAATAAAGAGGCCCCTAAAGACCAAACTCCGCCCACATTTGCAGTTTGGAAATTGCCGCTGAAGTGGGTCGCCGAGGGGTGTGGTCACTGCTACGAGAAACCACCGAGATTGGTCAAATAGAACTATATAAGTGAAAAATATACTCGTTTACACTATAATGACAACAAATTAAGTGGGAACAGCAGATAATGCTCTAAAATCATCAGATATACATGAACAAAAGGGATATTTCTGGATTTTTGACATAGGGCCTCATTTCTAGTTATCCAGAGTGTTGTTGATTTCTGGAGATTTTTTTTTAATGCATGCAGTCCTTATATTTGAAGAGTTTAGTGGTGCTGGGCTAGTGCTAGGCTAGTCTATGTCTATGGTATCTAGTAGCCTGCATTAAAAACCTCTTCAAAATCATGGGGTCGTCCTCCAAACGTTGCCATATCTGATTTGTAGAAAGCTCCTTTGTGAATTCCACGTGTAGTAAAGCCAGCCGCAGGTAAACAAACATACGTTTTTTAAATGCAAAATGGTTATATTTAAAAAATGTATTCAGTTGTTTTTTCAGTTTATTCACATTTATATGGGTAGTCTGGTGTTATAAGTGATTTGCTTCAGGTGCACTGTGCTTGGGTCAGACTGTTTTTAATGCAGGCTACTAGTTACCATAGAGATGCGCTAGCCTAGCACCACTGAACTCTTCATATATAAGGACTGCATGAATATTTTTTTTTTTTAATCTCCAAAAATCCACAACACTCTGGATAACTAGGAAATTAGGCCGTATGTCAAAAACCCTGAAATATCTCTTTAAGTCTCTTTAAGTCTCTTTAAGTTTAAATCTCCAGCTCAGAACTAACCCTCCATCAGACTTTGCCATTTTCTTGTACAACTTGCTTGTACAATGATGACCTATATTCTTCTATTCTATTCCATCAAAGATCTCATAAAACCCTTTCTTTCCCAGATGCTCTTAATGACCATAAAGACCACATACGAGCAATTGCTGTTGCGGTTTTACTTCTGTGATTTTCGCCGGATGTTGTGGTGAAGTGTATGCTGCAGCTGAGGTATCCAGGCCCCTAACAAGGGAAGCACTGCCCTGATTGTGAGCATTGCTTTTACCTATAGGTTTTTACCAAGAAACATTAGATTGCTGCTCGTATTCATCAGATAACATACTGCCCACTATATTTAACCAGAGGGTGCATATACCGTAAGTGACCATTATTGTCTCAATTATAGCGACACACATTGTCCCCCACTGGCCACCATGCTGCTTTAGCACTTACTATCAGAGCTCCCACCCACACATCTCGCTCTCAACCTACATTCTGCAGGTAATAAGCTTGACAGGACCACTGTGACAGACATTATGACTGCCACAGACGATACAGAGTGACTCGGTGTCGGCGCTTTGACTGATTTGTAGCATTCAAGACTAGAGAAGATCTTGTGCATGCATTTGATAATCTAATTTTTGGTTTGACTGTGACCGTCAGTAGTCAATGATGATGCTGCAGCCATTTTTAATCTCTATGCTTGTCTTGTTTTTGTCTTCTATTTCTGACTTCCATGCTATGAGATAAAAAAAAAAAAGCTTGAACAATATAATTCTGCAATATTTTTCACTGAAATCTAATCAAGCTTGCCTAGTCATACGTAATTGTGTGTTCATTTAGTCTTTAGAGTAGATTCTCGCTGAGTGCAATCCTAACAGCTGTGATCGGGAAGTGTCATTAGCCATATGCGCCTGGCCTTCAAAATAAACAAAAGCCCTGGCTTGCAACTTGTAGTATAGACTTACTATGGATACAAGTAACCACAAGTTTTGTTGCACAACTGTCAAGCAATGTGAAAGAAGCATTCTGTCAGGCCACGGGATAAATTGCTATGTGCACTGGCTATAAAAAGGATCGCTGGATGTATTGATATAATTGCCCCCTATATTGTAGGGTCTATAGACTCTGTTTAACTTGGCACCCACATAATATGAAGGTTTTAATGATGTCTAAACTGTTCTACAACTCTTTTCAAAATCATCTTCATAGCCCAATTATTTCCGCCTGAAACGACGGCATTTGCCATTGAGTTGTGACTTGATTTGTTCTTGTCGAGAGCTATTGGCCATTGAAAAATTTGAGGTGGGGTGCCTGATTTTTCCCCTTTAAAGTATATGAACCCTTTAGAATCCCTCACATTTCTGCCTAAATTGATCATTAAATGTGGTCTGATCTTTATCAGAATCATAAGAATGAGTAAACAGTGTCTGCTTAAACTAATACCACCCAAACAGTTACATATTATCATATTTTTATTGGCCATAACATATAAACCTTCCCAGGACAGCATGGAATAAGTAAGTGAACCCTTAGATTCAATAGCTGACTAACTATTAAACTACTTCTTTGGCAGCAATAACTGCTTTTCTGTCGTTTCAGATTAGACGTGCACAACAATCAGGTTGAATCTTGGAGCATTCCTCTTTACAAAACTGTTGCAGTTCAGCGAGATTCCTGTGTTCACTTACTTATTCCACGCTGTCCTGTGAATGTTTACATGTTATGGCCAATAAAAATAGGATAAAATGTAAATGTTTGGGTGTTATCGGTTTAAGCAGACACTGTTTTCTCATTCTTGTGATTTTAATAAAAATCAGACCACATTTTATGACAATTTTAGTTAGAAATATAATAAATTCCAAAGGGTTCACATACTTTTCCCTCCCACTGTAACTGTGAAAGGAGGTGGTCGTGAAACATCCCGATTTTTCATTTGAATTTATGAGCAGTGGGAAAATAAATTGTGAGATAATAGATATAGATGCAGACTTTTCTTCTTTCTGTGAGGTAAGGCATTCCAGATTTAAGGTCGAATGCAGTGTTAAAGAACAAATCACACGCATTCTGTGATGGATCTACATTTGCAATATGATCAGTTTGAATTCCAACATGAGATTCTTGAAAAAATATTGCAATTGATCATTGGGTCGGTATTCGTTTCTGCACTCGACCTTGATCAAATTGAAGGCCTCCACTCGCTGTAAGCCCCGACCAACCCTGTTATCTCCTGGCTTTGAAGTAATCTCCACCACAGCTATATTCATCTGGACCATCTAAAGCTCCGCTCTCCTGCCTCCTCCCGAGGAATAAAGAAGAAAAAAAAAAAAAAAAGTATTGGATGAAATTCTGCTCAAGTCCCATGTTGCGTGGAATAACTGGGCTATTGGCAGTTTATCATTAGACGTGCCTGTCAGATTCCACTGGAACAAAACGTGACTGAAAAATGAAGCGGAGCAAATCGTGGAGGAGAGTTCGCTGCCAGGCTCCTAATGAAACATGAAAAACATAAGTCGTCTCCCACATTGGAGCGCTGTTAATTGCAGGGTAGATTTAGAACTGATGCTACTCCACATACTTGGCGCGTTCCATTTGAAGCTCATGCAATTTTGATCATACCTACATAGTACAGTCTGTGCCCGCCCACCCCCTCCCCCAGTGACGCTGAAGGTTTTCACCAGATAAAATATGCTGTTCCAATGAAGAAAAAAACAGATGCCAAAAAATACAAAATTCTAAAAGTATAAAAAAGCAGAGCGAGACAATACTGGCGTCAAACAAAGACTTGGACTAAGAGCAGCCTGGATTTAGGTCGTAATCCAACTGTAATTACCAGTGAATTATACAATGACACATTCATGAATGAACCAAATCTTAACCAGTACTTTAAATGGTCAAAACAAGTGCCATTGGAAGTGAAGGAATTCAAGAGAAATGCTAAAATTATTCAGAATGAAGTCCACTCAGTCAAAAAAGATGGATATACTGTACTTGATTTCAAGCTGTTGTTTCTCTGTAAACCCTATGGCGCACGACAGGACACAGGTGGAACATATTCTCACAGTCACACGGCAAACAGGTTATGATTACATCTAATCTAAGGACTCTGAGCCCCACGACCTCCACCAAAGTTTAACCCGCGCTTACAAACACTATGCTGCCGGTTGTTTTCGATGGATTCCGGATTGTTTAAGTCGGATTCTATATTCTGCTTGGGCTGCAGTCCTTCGAGGGTCTCCTGAGACACGATGCTTGTTCAAACACAGAAATACTTTCACAAAGAAGCATGAGAGCAGCAGAAACGCTCAGCCATGGGATTTACCTGTCAACTGCACTTAGGCATGTGGGATAAGGCACGCTCCACTCTGTGATGCTAAAATAAAGGCTGACACGCCCGCGCTCTGATCCACACTCTCCCCGCTTCATGTATGTCAGCCCGCACAGCTAAGTGGAAATAAACTGGCATCAGAAGGAGCCTCGATAGATGCTATGTTTTGGGAAAGGCACTGGGTCTTTTTACGTCAGCTTATTTGAACAAAATTTAACAGTTAAGCTAATGTTTTTATAGAACTCAACTTGTAGCCAATGGGGCTCATCCAACTTGTGTTTAGTACATTAAACATGTGATGTTTGCTTATAATTAGTTGGACATTTCAGACTAAGATCGACGACATCACCAAAGGCAGTTAGCTCATGAAAACAGATAAACAGAGATGTCAGTCCGCTCTAACCGCTGCATCTGCCTAAACTGATCTTCTCTGACGTTATCTTCAAAACATGTAACATGGACTTTATCCATTCTTACTGTTCAAAATAACAGCTGTCATTATAATGTAAGCCATGGCCCATAATCTTACATAACCTCTATAAAATAGCTGCTTTGTGCCTTTCTGCCTCAACTGCTGTGTCTTCAAGTACAGAGGGGAGTTCGGGGATTTCACTAAGCACTAGACACTAAAGCTCCTCTCAATTCCCAGGGCGTCCTCCCGCCGTCCAACTGCTCTGCACTTTTGGAAAAATAGACTCGCAGGTATACCGTTTCGCCTCTCTGCTGACAATACTGGGCTGTATCATTCCCGCCATCTGGAAGTCTGGCCGCTTCAGACTTGGATGTGTAACTTTTAATTGGAGAGACAGTGGTTGAGATGGGGCGATCCCTGTGGATAGACGGGCGCTACCTGCTGCCAGATGGACAATCCGGAGTCTGCCGGAGTGCACATCATTTCAGGCCAGCGTGCTGTGTGCTATCTACAAAGAGCGGGCTGCGGAGAGCCTTGTTTGGTCCAGCATGTCTCTCAAGTGCTGCAAAATGCTCTCCCTGAACAAACAAATAATGGACACAACCTCAAGACTGTTTCTATAGCCGGGACACTGTCTTTGTATATTTATGTCAATTTTACTCAACTGTGAACCGCAAGCTTTAACACTTTACTTGGATCATGTCGGAGGATAAGAGATTCAAAAATGATTCTAATTACAGCATTAAATAAAGCTGAGACCTTATCAAAACCTGCACTCTTTTTTCTAATTGCAGCATTGGATATGTTGAGACTGCAAGCACATTTATAGAACAGTATTCTCAGCTGCTGAAATCCTTTCGGCTCTTCGCTGGGTCCATAAGAGGTAGGAATATTATACATTTCCAAAACAAAGCACCAACTTTTACCACATGGGATCAGTAAAACAAACAAAAACAAATCTTGTAAACTGCCGCGCCTCACGTCCCCCCAATCTTCCACTCTCACTCCTCAGGACTCTCTCGTGCACTGAATCCTAGTGTTATTTTTTGATTTTTACCATATACTTGACAATAGCCAGTATCGGGTATCGGGCCGATACCACATGCTTGTACTCATACTCGATACCAGAAACCGATACCACTTGACGTGTGGCCGGCGCTTGTACGAGTTGGGAGAGAAAATAGCAACAAACTGTAGAATTCTTTAGTGGAAATACAATATTCCACATGGAGCTGACTTTATTACAGACAACACTCCCTAAATCAGAGTCTGTGCTGGATTTAACCAGAGCTAAATGTTGTTAGTGCTGCAGAGTGGAGTCTGCAGTGTTTACATGATACAGGCTAATGATGCTAAACTAGCCGCTAACTCGCAGCTAACAGTTCTGCCGATTCTTACGCCGTTTTATGCCCAGGGGCTTATTCATCTGAAAAGTCCTCAGAAAATCCAAATTAAAGAGATACAGAATGTCCATATTGGGCGAAAATGAGCTTCAGCAAAACAATCAAAATGCTGTAGCTTATCGCTAAGTTGCTATAAACACACGAGAAAATCTACACGGGGCTGAAGGAAAGACGAAAAGAGACCATTTAGCTGCAGTAATAAGTAACATCTCAATACTATTGTTAAATAAAAATAGATAAATGAATAAAGCACAGGCATTGAGGAGCTTTAGGACATGGGCTGTTCTGTCTATGATGGACAGAGCAATAAAAAATAAAATGTCATCTGTTTAATTCTGATATAACTTCTCTTAAAAGTGTAGCAAACTTTACTCAAGGAAATGTAAATGAGTAAATTAACTAATTACTAACCAAGCTGCTATGAAAAAGTCAGCCTATAATCCGTCTATTCACTTCAAAAAAGTATGTTGAAGAAAATGCCTTTTACTTGTATCGGTACTCGGTATCAGCAAGTACTTAAATCAAAGTACTCATACTCGTATCGGTATTAGTGGTCTCAGTGCCTCCCTACTTGACAATAACACGTGCTATACAATGCTTTATTTAGGCTAGCTACTTTTGGATATCGAACCTTCTTGCCTAATAGAAGCTTTTAAACTTTTCCACTGCACATTGAAACAAGTTGTCCATTACGTCCTCCTCTCTCCATATCAAATAAGCAAAATGGCATAATCCCATTAAGTGGCTGTGGGCCTGTATCCAGCGGTGCAAATGTAATACCTAAGAGGCCGGTTTGATTTCTGTACGCCATTGACTGACTGCGGCGCTGGAAGCCAAGAACCAGATGATCTGCCAAATGGAGACGACCGCAAGCCAGTGGTTGCATTAGCTCGCCGGAGATGTACTTGCAAATTATTAAAAATGCCAAGAAAACAGAAAATATAGCACTTAATAAACAGTAGTTGCTTATGAGCGAGAATCCAGGTTGGTTGGCTGGCTCGGCATGTGTTAGTGGGAGTTATTCTTCAACAGAATGCATCTTTGTTTACCGACTCGCACTGTGAAAGTAGCCGGAGTGTCTTGATGCTGCAGTGTGTTGTCCCAAGTTTTGTTGCGTCAACTTCCCCAGTGGTTTATTTTCCAAGTATTCTTCAGATAATGCCAAATAACACCAAGAAGAATGAGATGTTCCCAACCACTGTGTCTGTCGTCTAGTGGGAAGCGGATGGCTCAGTGGTTTAGCAGTAGTTTGGGCACTACTGTCTTGGTGGACGTCTGGCCTGTATTTGTTTTATTTCATATGGTTTGATGACCTTTTAATTACTGCAAATTGCAAACCGTGAAGATGCTTGAAAATAAAAACATATCAGCTTCTATCCGTAATTGTTATAATTGTATTCAACATACCATTCACTGCAATAATAGCCTTTTAAAGCAACAAGATCTTTCTCCAGGCCAGGAGGCTGTGAAGGTCAAAGACTGTATTATTAACAGTTTCACATTGAGAATGGTATTTTATAAAGTAGTATATAAAATCTGTTCTCGGTGGACCAGAGCAGACATAGTCAGATGAGAGTCAGATGGAGAAAGTGCCAAGAAAACACTTTTAACAATTAAACGTTAATAACTTAAAGGTGACATATTATGCAAAATTGACTTTTTTAAGCTGGTTATGGTGGTTTTCTTGTATAGTTAAGGTACAAAGAGTGGTTTTCTGATTCACCCATGTCTGAGGAAATCGGCTCTATCCTTGTGTGGTCTGTGCTCTGAGAGTTGTTTGCACTTATCTTTATCCCCGCCCCCTGCCCTGTACACCCTGTGAATGATGTTCTTTAAAGGAACAGGCCACTGTTTTTCCATACTGTGATATGTTCTTACCAGAGCTTAGACGAGTTGATGCGTACCTGTCTGGTCTTTGTGCCCGTGGAAGAGCGTGGTAGCTTCCAACTTCACCCCGTTTGGAGCCATAGGAACACATTGGGAGAGGCCAAATGCTAACAATATCTTTTGTCGTTTTGCGTGACAGAGGGCACACACAAAGACCAGACAGGTCAACTCGTCTAAGCTCAGGTAAGAACATATTTCAGTATGGAAAAAACGGTGGCTTGTTCCTTTAAATGTGTTCATAATGTTCTAGTCCCATCGAGAACAAACATTTACCAGGTCATTTTCATTTCTTGATTATTACACAATGTTTCTTTGGACGCCAAGGAGAAGCCCCAAGTTTCCAAGCCATGGCACAAGGCGAGATAAGTCAGAGTTTGTCTTGTCTTTACTGTGTGTAAACGAGAGGCTAGAAGCTGCAGTAACTACTTCTCATAATATGAATACGCCAAACCTGACTGTGACACTAATGTTATTTATCTCCTAAACAACACCATCGCTACATTCACGGCGACTCGTTGTGCAATCGTTTTTGTTGTTGGTTGAGTTTGGTTCGGGAGAGACATTTTAGCCTTGGCGCTGTGTTTTGGTGACGACTATAGTGACCTTTGCTTAAGGGCAGGTCTGAATCTATTCCGCGGGCTTTGGACCAGAAATAAATTACTCGTTTCTTTTTTTTAAGATGTTTTAGGTCAATATTGCCTCTTGCGATGATGATGAAAGTGTTCAATAACTGTGTGTGTGTGTGTAATAGATGATCACAAAATGCAAGAGAATCAGCATAATGTCTCTGAATAGTCTTTCAAGTTGTCTTTAAACACGATTCACCTTAGGATACAACATCTATGTGTCTCTCACCTGCTTGTGTTGGCTCCTCCCACTCTGTTCACCGCTGTCTCCCTGCGCTCCTTTTCCACATTTCACACCTCTCTCCCGCTGCATATTCATTTCTCACTACTACCACCACCACCACCCAGCCCCGCTCCCTCCCCTCTTTGCTCTGCCGTACCCCCAAACCCCCTTGACGTGGGGATTCAATTTGTTCCTGTATGTTTCATTTCTCCTCCGATTTAGATTTATTTCATGTTGGCTGCTTTTAATTAACTCTCTGGATATGCGACGAGAGGCAGGAGGGCTAGACTGGAGAGAGAGAGAGAGAGATGGTGGAGAGAGATAAAGCTTTAAAAAAGAAAGAAGAAAAAAAAGCCCTTATATCCGCCAATGAGTTATACCGGCAATCATTTACCACTTACAGACAGTAGAGCCGGAGCACCCCCCCCCCCCCCCCCCCACTACCTCCACCCCCCGCCCGTGCGTTTCCCTGGCAACCGGTGCCTTGGTGATTGATTCCTTGCCAGTGTGGCATCGCTGCGGGGAATAGAGCGCGTGAGCTTAGCATGCTCGCTACATCTTTCTAATTAAATCGGGATTACGGAAAGTCATCGGCGTTCGTACGTTCAAACAAATGCACAGCCTGTGAAAGGAATCAATTTTGGTAAATGTCACGGATATTAAATGCGTGTAGATAAACAAATCTGAGCATTCAGCTGATTCCAGAGCACACTGAAACAGGTATCTGGTGACGTTTTTTGATTCGAGCTCGGTTGACATCAATCAAGTCGTGAGGAACGAATTGCAATAATTAGTTGTTTGTTGATGATTATGGAAATAATCGGTTTCGGCTGCCATATAGCATCTAATGCATATGTTTACAAATACATTTTAAACCATACTGTGTTCCATTTAGAAAAAAGTCTCCTCTCCTCAGATGTGACTCCTAACTTTGTTTGGATTGAGACATCTGCCTGTCATAGTAGATGTTGAATCTCTCTTTGTCCATAAGTAGCCAAACATTAATTAACAAGTTATGTCTTCTTCCTAATGCTTTATTCCGATAACCCATCACAAAAATTGCACTGCCATTTTCTAAAGGAGCCAAATGGTTTGTTATTGCTTGCATGTTAGTTGATGTTTTGAGTCTTGTATATGTTTTTGTGGGGATCGGTGGATTTTACTGCAGAGAGTCCATAATGGTCCTGAAAATGCAGCTTATCGGCTAAACCCATTTGAGACCTATAAATTTCATCTTCTGAGGCACAGAATAGGCACCAAGAGCCCCCCACATCTGCAGCACAGTGGAGGCATCACAGGAGGAGCTACAGGAAACAAAAAGGGACAAACGAGGAGGTATCCGGGCAAGACTCACGGCTAAGCCACACATACCTTGTTCTGACTAATGGACGTTCACTGGAGAATAAAACAGATTAACTGCTAAACTCTTCCCAGAGGATGGAGAAAGACTGTGATGGCGCAGAAGGAGCTGCGCAGGAGGAAGAAGAAGGAGGAGCTGCCCAGTGCTGGACACCATGCTCTGAAACAGGGACAAACCCATGAGGCGCTGCACCGTTTCAGAGGATCAGAAGAGACTGAAGGCAACCAGCCAGGTTTCCTCTGGGTGCTATGGTTTCCTCTACCAAACATACTGGTCAGGTTGACTCACAGTGGCAGCGCAGCTCAGTCGCAGTGGCTCAGGACTAACACTTGAACACTATTTTGTTGTCGACTTGTACAATGACAAATAAAGCAACTTAGGTTCTCTTGGGATGTAGCAACATGAATCTTGGAATGCTCCGCAGTGTGTCTTTAAGCGATGCACTGACTTCGCACTAACCCATATTCTGGATGCCATTTTTTGACAAGATCTCGGTGAGTGACAATCACATTATGCGGCACAAATCACCATACATAACAATTAGCGTGTTTGCCGCTAATTAGGGAAAAAAAATCCTCCAAATACTGGCTTAATGTGCATCTTAAAGGAGCAACTGTTTTCTATGTAATTGGATTAGGCGAGTCAATCATGTCAGCTGTTGTGTCTGTGCATGCGTGTGTGTGTTGGGGCTAAATCTTCTCCCATGTGCTAAGCTAGCTCGGGCTTGATTACTTCCCAACGTACAGGAGCCACTGTGGGGATTCTGCCGCAAGCCAGGGGTTTCTCCATTCAAAACATGTGCGTGCATACATATGAATGAGCAATGAATGCATGATGCAGGAGATGAGGTCGTTGAGGAAGAGGGGAAAGCAAAGGTATAGCTGGAGGTTTTATTATTCTAGCGGTTTTCTGAGGTTAGCCATGCACTTCACACTGAGCCTCCATTAAACAGCAAATCAAATGCAGTTTTGAATCTAAATTGTCGTGCGGGTGAAAGATGATTGAATCGAGTCCACTTGAAATTGACTTCAGTTCTCGATGTAACTTTTTTTTCTGAACAAGTACTCATTTGTATTATTGTATTTCGACAGGTCTGAGCACAAACAAGAAACACACACATATGTTACCTTTAAAGAGGGGTTATTATGCTTTTTTCAATCACATAGCACCAGTCTATATCACACTACAATGATGACCAAACCTTCTGTTGGTCTGTAAATGCTGTAAATTAGAATAACTGCCTTGTATAAAATTGCTCTCTCAAAATGGCTGTAGTGAAGGTCTTGAAATAGGCCTCTGTCTCTTTAAGAACCTCTGACCCTTTCCGACACGCCCCCTCCACACGCTGTCTGTGGCATCAGTGGGGAGGGGGTTCTGCTGAGGAGCAGTGGTTGGTTACTCGGCTGGTGACGAAAGCTCGGAGGCGTCTCCAGGACGTGGGGGCGTTCCTGGGAGGACTCAGGCAAACCTATCCCTAAAATGGCTGCCATCAGAGTTTTTACAGATTACTCAAAAATATGTGAATGTGCCAAGGCAACACTTCAGGCATGTTTTTAATTAGGGAATGACATAATAACATGATGTAAAGCTTGAAAAAGTCGATTTTGCATAATACCCCCCCTTTAAACTGACTATGTTGAGTCCCTTCAAATCAGTTCCATCCTGCAGGCTTTATTTTTAGCGTGTATTCTCCTCGGCCTCCTTGGATCATGTTTTCCAAGGCCGATGCACCTACATTTTCAAAGTGCCATTCTTCAGAATAATTGTACGCTTTAAGAATCCCATCCTCAAGTCCGGGGTAATTCACTGCCTGTAGTGCGCACTTGAAGCCGAGGATGACCCCAAGTGGCCCTAGACTTTAATAGTGCAAAAGAGCACTGCTGCGTGAGCGTGGAGAATGAGTAGCCAAGAGAAAACCACATCTTGGATCCTTTTTTTTTTTTCTTTTTTTTTTTGCAGATTTCAATCACTACAGCGCAGTTAGCAAGGTGTAACATTGTGCCTTTTGGGCCTATTCCCATGCGGCGCTCTTTGGCACTGGCTGTGTGGGATGTGTCATTACAGCAAATGTAATAATAGAGCAGGAAATTTATAATGTGACGCTTTTTACGCATTTATGAACGAGCGCCTGAAAGCTGGGGGACTGCTGGCAGGAGAAAATGGAGGAGGGGAAGGGGGGGTGGACGCAGTTTGGTTGTAAACAACACAAAGCCCATTATTGCCTGATATGTCACTCGGCTGAAACGTATATATTAAAGACCAGGCGGCGTGGAGGGCTGTACCTGGAAACAGAAGGCCACGAGTTTTTTACTGGCTCTCGGCGGGGCGGCGAAGTACTCAGTGAAATGAAAGTGCGGTTACAGCCTTATGAAAGCGAGTGGCCGAGATGAAGCATAAATCACATGGCTGCCCGGTTTCGCGCCGCGGCTCTTGACACTGCGCGGCCGCCTGACTTCTTGTGTGCTCAGCAAGCGGCTCGGACATGTGGAGAAATACGAGGACATAAAGTGCCAGTTTTCAGCGCGCTAAACTTTGTGCCGGTTGGAGGGAGGAAAAAAAAAAACACTGGTAAATGTTCTGTTTTAAAGCTATATGGTCGAAACTGCGAGTGGAAATGGATCTCTGCATCGGTGTGCGTACACGGGGAAGACTCGACTTTAGCCGCTCTGCTAAAGCTAATTAAGCTCGGTCGCTTCATTTTTCAACATTGAGATAATAATCTTAAGAAAATATAGGCCTCAAAGTCTGATTGGGTATTTTTCCCAAACTGCGCAGCCCTTTCATGTAGTTCATCTTGTAGAAGGGGGCGTGGCTTCGCCGAGCGGGGGAAATAGAATCTTTTGGGAAACACAATTTTACATTATTTTCTGGTGAAATATGAACTTATTTATCACAACAAATAAAGTCAAGTCTAAATTGGGTCTATATGGATGTTTATTCACTGCAGATTGTTCAGTAGAGGCGAAAAAAAAAAAAAAAAAAGCTAACGTTAGCATTAGCACGTTGCTAACATGTAGCATCATGTTAGCATTCTCAGTTTATTTCTGTAATTATGGGCTGCTGAACCACTTTGCTCCTCTCCATGTCTGTGTGTCTTTATTTTGTAGAAAAACCATATTCATAATTCAGCATTTGTTAAAGTCGTTTTTGAATAATGAGGGAAAGTTTTGATTTTTCTCCATGGGCGATCCAGAGATGCCGTCTCTATCTATGGTCTGGCTGAATACTCAGTTCTGATTGGCTGACATGCGTTAAAACTGTATAATGCACAGTTAGTCCGGCAACAGTTGAATCATGTTCTATATCACTCTGTGTCTATATCACAACGACAAACAGTTGAGTTGGAAATAGTTTCGGGTAAAACAAGCTTAAATCATAAAATAATTCCTGCCCTGGACTTAAAAAAAAAAGAACGAATGAATTATTTCAGTTCGTGTGACCATGGTTTAAGCGGATTAAACAACTCTTAGCCATGCATTATACAGTTTTAATGTACCATTAAAACTGTATAATGCACGGCTCCTCGTTGTATAGTCCTTACTTGTGTTTGCCAGTGTTTCTGCATGTAAACTCACTCACTGTGGCGCTTTGATTCACTCTGAGGAGATTCTCTGTCTGTATCGGTTGTAAAAGCATGAATCCTCCAAGTATCCTTCTGAGATATACTTGTTTTAATCCAAACTTGGGTCGACTTTTGCTGCTTGCATCAGAAGCCATTATTGCCGTATGTTGAGTGATGCAATATGTACGCACAATTGTGTTACAGCCCCTCTACACACGGCTTCCTTCAGTATATGCTACTGTACTGTGCAAATGGTAGAACATGGTGTGAACGTTTGCACATTACTATATATTATATAAAGGTTTTGACAAAGCAGATGAGACATAGACTACAAGATTTAGATTTAGATTGGACCTGAAACACCGCTGCCTTAGAAGAGGTCAGTTCTTGCCGTGCTCTTTTCTTATTATTACCTTCCATTTTGAACTAAAACTGGTAAACCGGCACATCTTTCTTTCTCTGAACTAGTAGTTTGAACAAAATCTTCCCAAGAGTCCTTCAGCTGCTATTCCCTGTTCCACAACTCCAGGATAACAGAAATGGGCGTCTGAAAAGCTCCCGGTCCCTTTTAACCTGAAGGAGGGGGCTCTGACAGCGCTCTCCTGTTTTTTGGGGGTGTGCGTTAAACAAAAAATCACACATACGTCTGTGCGAACGCGGCTGGTTTTCGCTCTCCTCGTGAGCGCGCGGGCAAAACCATCTGGGATTGTGTTTGTGTTAAGCAAAGTGCAATGGTTTCCCCTCTCTGGTTCACGCCGGCGCCTGGCATCGCGTGTGTGTGTGTGTGTGTGGGGGGGGACTAATGCAGGAGCTATATCTAGACCTTGTTGATAGAAAATGGCAGGTCGCACTTGTTTGGCATGTGACGCTCACAAACCCCAGAGCGGGTGAGGGTGCTAATAGATAATTGCCAGCTAAATGGGAGGTGACATGTCGTATGATGTTGTACTCACAGCCGGAGCTTGATGTCTCCAAATAGACTGCGTTATGAGGAATTCGACCTCCACATAGTGTTTTAAATGTGGGAAATCAGATACAGCCCCGGACATTTGAATGACTTCAGGTGTTCTGCGTTTGACTCATCCATCAACCGGTGCCACTGTGGCAACCTGTGCACTATAATTCTGCATAGTACTGTTTCTGATTCGCAGTATTCTCACACACCTCACTTCTCCTGCTACAGTAACCTACTCCATGTTGTGCATTCAGTCGTCCTAATAGCTTAATATTTTTTTGGCTGTATTCAAATATCGCTTCACAGATTGTGGCTTGTGAAAACAATACGTGATGAGTTAGCAATGTTGGGGGAAAAAAATCTATTACTTTTTCAGTAACTGAGGAATATAACCTATTACCCACACATTATCCGGTAATATGAAAGTGTAAATTTAAGTAATTCAAGTTTTAAGCGCATTTAAAGGGGCTATATGGAGTTTAAAAATGTTAAAATGAAAGGGGCTAGATGCGAGTTAGCCATTTTATACTCACTACTGCCGCCACAGGTCATACACGTAACTGCAGCATCTATACCCTCTCTGACCCAAAGTAACAACTTTATGAGTGACAGTGCAGGATTTTAGAATCAGCTGTGGTGAATATGTCAGGGCTCATTCTACACATTAGGACATTGTTGAAACATGTAGGGGGAGAAAATTACTTGATTTTAACATTTTTAAACTCCGTATAATCCCTTTAAATGTATGAACAAATAAATGCCAAACTTCCCCCAAATAATTGCAGCACCAAATCAAGTTTGAAGTAGGTGTATAAGAGCTGCAGTTGTGTGTAGTTATCGTCAAAACAAAACACAAGAGAATGGGAAAGGAAAGAAAATCTTTGCCTACACCTTTGCTGGGAGATATTATTACTATTATCACTGTAGATTTTGCCAAAAGTAACTCAAAAGTAACTTCAAAGTAACTCAAAGTAGTGTACCTCAGCTACATTGTTGAAACAGCAATATGTAATACAAAAATATTACATTTTTAAAACTGTAGCTACTAATACAGAATGTATTACCTTTTTAAAGTAACTTGCCCAATGCTGCTAGTTCCATTTGGAAAAACACTAAACACAGAGGCCATGTTTTTGTGTGCTTTGTGATCTTCTAATCTGAATTATTTTGAATTTAGTTTGCTACATGACTGTGTTTGTGACCAATAAACCCTAACATCTGCTGCAGCACCCAAAGATACTTCTCCAAGCCCGGTCAAGAGTGCCTAGGTGGAATTTTCGAATACTGCACACAAAGGAAACCTGCATAGACACTGTTCAGCTGGTCACATTTTCATTTAGAGTTATACTGGAATACAGGAAAACATCCTCGTCCTATCCTTTGGTTTAATCAACAAACTCAACAGGAACAAAACTTTGTGAAAATTGCTATGCAGAGCAATGAAACTTTCTTGTGTTTAACAATTTCTCTGTCAGTGGGACGCAACAAAAGCAACAAAACATGTGAATAACAAACACAAAAAAAACCTGGGAGAAAAAAAACACAAAATTCAGACGACTCCATCCAGCTCTATCTTTTTGGCAAATTTTGGTGCCATTTATGTGAACCAACATTTGACTGCTCTATTTGAATATTGGCTGAAAAATAGCATGTTTTTAAGCAGATGAAATTTTTGGCCGGAGCAAAATCCAATCCAAATCGTATGAGAGCGTGTGTCAACATGCAAAAGCAGCAATTATTCGCGTAACCGTTTATTTGTGAAGACTCACAAAGCCCTTTTACCCGCACACACCGGTCCCGCGCTCGCTAAAATGCACAGTCTGCTTGCATGTTAAGTGCAATTTTCCCTGTCACTGCTACAGCGCCGGCTCGCATTCATTTACATTAAGTGCATTAAGTCCGGCACACGGCGTTACAGCGGGGCATGTGAAGCCTGCCGCGATTTGCATGTGTATGTGTGTATGTGTGTGTGTGTTTTCCACTCTTTCTGGGCACATCATAACAGCGGTGCCGCGGTCTCCCCCTCCCCCCCCCCCCCTTCGCCGCTTCCCTCCTCGTCCTGCTGATTGGAGTTGTCAGGAGTTGTAGGGTCACGGCGGCGGATGTCAATAGGCCTGATTGGCAGACAGAGGAGTGGGCGGGTTTTACAAGAGAGACAGAAGGATGGATAGATGACAGATAGATGTGCACAAAGCACACCCAGCGATCGCCCCGTCACGTCGACGACCTGCGCGCCGCCTCGCTATCTCAACCCCCCCCTCCCCTCCTCCCCACCACCCACAACCACCACCACAACCTCGCACGCCCGCAGCATCCCATTTATATTCATTATTCACCAGTCAAGCGCCTTGATTTCTGTGATTGGATATATACACCCCGTCAGCCGCCCGGGCCTCTCCCCTCCCGCTCACCCCACCAACCCCACACACTTTGCCCCCCCCCAGGGGAGGGCTCGCTATCTGCCGTCAGCTCCCCGGGTGGTTAGCCACACGATATGTTGATGTGTCTTTATGTAAAGTTAAGTGGTGTGACAGCGGGAAGGCTTGTGTGGTGTCCAACGTATATGTGCACTTTTAACATCAAATATAGGTGGTTTGTTGTATTCAGCGCATTCTTTGTGGGTAAAAGTATTATTAGAATTCAAAATATATAGTGAAGAGTCTTTTAGGGTTTAGCGATTTTGATGCTAGTGATATCATTTTGTCATTTTTTTCCCTGTTTATTGCAACTTTATGCTCAAATACAGACACTGACATCCCACCTATTCCTCCTATTCCCATGCCATGCCATGCCCGCCCCTTCACTTCTGTTAGTTTACATAGGACAGCAGAAGGCAAGATAACATCAGTTCTAAGCATACACAAAGCCATTTTTAGAGAGAAACGATGCAGTGTTGACTTGTTGGTGCAAATAAACATTTTGCACAAATCAATCTAAATTAAACATTAGATTTTAGCAGCGAACGTTTTCTCTCGTTCTCCGCTTAATGAACGGGCTTCACGCTCTACCGGAAGTGCCAATACAATGGAAGTGCCGATCCGTGGCAAAATGAGGCAAAAGTGGGCGAGGCGGAAAAGGGTGAGTTGTTCAGTCAGTGAGCAACAGGAGAATTTAAAGGCACACTGCATCAGCGGAGGGAGTGGAGGGAGCTGCGCAGGAGGAGGAGGAAGGAGGAGGTGGAGCTGACCAGTGCAGGACACCACGCTCTGAAACAGGGACAAACTCACGAGGCGCTGCACCTTTTCAGAGGATCAGAGGAGGACTGAAGGCAACCAGCCAGGTTTCCTCCGGGTTTTACGGTTTCTTCATATTGGATTCTATTGTAGCCAGTAATAGCAAACATGCTCCTAATGACCAGCTCGACACAGCAGTGGGTAATCAAAGAATGGATTTGGATGAGGACCTAACCTATTTAAATCTCATATTTAGCTGCCTTTAGTCACCATTGCCATGGAAACTCGCCGGAGACGCCCCCCCGTCTCCCGTGAAGTCAGTTCTCAGGAGAGGTGAGCCGCTCACAGCAACCACACACGTTTGTTTGTTCATTTTGTAGGTATTTTTCAATGATTAAAAAAATCTGTATTCAAATAAATGCTTGGATTTTATTCCATTTATTGGGTGAAAAGTTATGCGGTGTGGCTTTAACCAATAAATTGAAGTGTGAACCGTCAGAGGCATCACGTGGCTTTAGTTACCTCAAAGAAAAATGCAACGTGAATAGTTTGGCATATCGCCAAGCCCTAAAGTCATCATCTCCACTTGGTTTGTTCACTGGTTGGAAAGCGTCCCTATGGGGTTACAATACTTGTTAAGGTGCCCTTGAAAGAACGGGGTTGAGGCATGAAATTGGATTTTCTGCCACCAGATGGTACAGAAAAATATTGGAGAAAAAAAAGAAAATGTAATTGAATGTTAAATGCTTTTGCCGCCAATCCTACTTTACCCCTGCTATAAACTTGGACTAACATTGTTAACTGGATAGTTGATAGGAAGTACTTTTTGTAGATTTTTGCATTAATCCTCATATTGTTTTTTTTAAAGCTTTAGGAGCACTGTCTATGTTTCATTTCCATACCGTCTAAGCTCATTTCCATTCCCCAACAGCTGCGGGTGCGCCACAGCCCCCTATATACACTGATGACAATACATGAAGCACGCACAGCAGGAGGAAAGAGAGAGATGTTTGTTATTTGACTATATCCGCGTGGCTATCTTTATCTGCGACCGTAAGCACGAGGAGAACCACCACCACGAGCTCACGGGCAGCCTGCGCTCAGATTGTTTCGGGCACCTGTCGTCCCCTATTATAATTAGCAAATGGACGTCTAAATAATTGCCGTCGGGCCGCGGCGGTTTGGTGCGGGCGATGCCAGCCAAGCCTAGAGTTGTTAGGTCTTACTTAAAGCGCTCCTAAGCTGTGTCCTTAGCATCTGGAAAACGCTGAAAATAATTAACGCTATAGGTTTTTTTGCACGTTGTTTTGTCCACACCGCTGCCGGAATCGCTCGCGCCAACATATGCGGCTGGCTTTTGATCATAATTGCGGCTGTGCCAGGAGTTGAAGGAGGCAGCGCTTGCCATCCAATGGGGATAGAGAATGGCGTAAAAAGTAAATGAAGCAGATGTCTTGCTTTACAGTCTGGTTAAAGAAAAAAAAAAAAAAAAACACACACTGAAAAGCGTTCCTTTGAGGGATGAAGATTGGATAGTTAAAGGAGCAGCGTAATTTGAAAAGGACTTCCTCGAGTACAGCGGAAATAATGAGTTTAATAATTATTTAATCACATACTATAGGAGCCAGTAATTATTCTGTATATGGTTAGAGTAATTATGTAGCCAAGCACGAGGCTCGGAGCGGCGCCTTCAGGGAGTGATTTGTGGCCCTCAAGTGTAGTACAAAGGCGTAACGCAATCATTTTGTACTGCATTCAGATGTATGTGTTGTAGAAATAGGCTAGGTGCTGTTGAAGCGGCTGCAGACTGGATGGGGGCGTAAAGATGCGAATCTTCGATGTGTGCTGGATAAGGCTTTACCTTGTAAAAAAAAAAAACTCGACTTCCTGAGTTGCAACAGAAATAGTAAGGCCTCGGATAAGACGGAGAAACTGAGAAATAGGGCACTTTTTTAAAGAGTCGTACCCGTTTTGAATACACCCACTTCCATCTTTTGTGACATGTCCTTACTGGGCTGATCGGAGTTGCTCGCTTGCGAATGTCCACCGCCGAATGCCGCCCACTCTCCACACCGCCTGTTTTTGAGATGCTGAGTTGCTTTGTCTTTCAGAATACCTTTACCGACCCAAAGGTATACGCATGAACTACCCCTGACCTGCTTGTTATTTAAAGGAGTGACTTTATTAGAAGCTTATGA
This sequence comes from Gobius niger, assembly GCF_951799975.1. NCBI lineage: Eukaryota > Metazoa > Chordata > Actinopteri > Gobiiformes > Gobiidae > Gobius > Gobius niger. The sequence goes on from NC_136872.1 coordinate 12,342,630, forward strand.
ATAATTCTGCTGCGGCTGCGTGGGCCATGTATGTTTTGAACCACCCCGGCTGATATGCAGGTGCACGGTTGCCCTCTGCTCACTTTCACGTGTGTGTGTGTGTGTGCGTGTGCGTGTGTGTGTGTGTGTGTGTGTGTGTGTGTGTCAGAGGAGCTATAAAGGGCTGCGCTGCGGGCCCGAGGAGAGCTATCCCGGAGTGGATCGCCGGCCCTAGCGTGACGACTCCACTCACACTTCGTCGTTCCCCTCTCGTCCTTTTTCCCCCGATTAGACTGATGTGGAGATGTATGTCAGCGCACGGCACGCTGCTATAAATACATATAGTCTATGTACGTACTGTATACTTGGATGTGTACAGCATATTCATACCCAGCCTGTGGGATCACCAGAGGTCACCCGGCTTGCCTTACCAACCCCCCTTCGCCAGCCCCAACAGTGCTGGTCATGAGCTAATATTAGCACTGCTAGCCAGATGTAAAGTATTACTGCCACGAGCCTTTAGATGGAGAGACTACTGAGAAAAGGGATATTATGACTCTTTTATTCGTGAGCTCTTTGTTTAGGACTTTGCGCAGCCGTTGTTGGCCACCATATTAGGACTAAGATGCAAGCTAACAAAGGGATGCTAGCAAATCAATCATGGTTTCAGTACAGACATGCTCAGAGCAGGTCCAGTGGGTGGTTTATGAGAGCGGGTCCCAGATGGTGGAGCTTTGGTACTCATAGACAGATCATGTACAAACACAGCATTTCTTTATGTGGTTCTCTTGATTCAGTTATCCCAAACTATCAATTGTGAACTCTAGATGTGCTGGTGACACTTTCAAGTTACTATCTGTCATGTAGCAATAAACAAGAAAGCGCAACGGTGTGATATCTGCAGCAGAACAGGGCCAAATTACCAAAGACAGTAATGTGACAGTAACATTATAACTAGTTAAAAGAAGTTGCAAACACACCCGGGACCTTCCTGCTGTACTTCTAGAATGCCAAACGGTTGGTGTAGGTTTGTACTTGTTCACCACCTTCTATATCAATGTACAGCTGAGTCCAGCGGTCGCCACCTCTCAAAGGCACCGGCCACTTTCCGAATAAAAAAAAAACACCCAGGGTCTACATCTCCTCTCCTGCTTACCCCCTGCTAAGTGGAGATCTTTGGGCCGCCGCTGTCACCCTCGCAGGCCTTGCTTTGCTGCTCTCTTGTCTCGGCGCTTCACCTTCCAGCGCTCTAATCTGTCTGACATGTCCCAAAAAGGCCCTATTTGGGAGGAACATTAGCATAGAGGCGCCGAGAGACGGAGCGGTGTCGATTGAAATAACTCGCCTCTCCAGAAGGGTTATGCTGGTGTTCTCGCTGTCACTTTCGCTTTGCCTGAACGCTCGGGCTGCCGTTCTAGGAAATTCCAATTCTGAATTTGGGGTTTCTGGGACAAGATAATGGTGCGATCCTGTTGGGGGTAAAGTGCCTGTTCGGCGATCCACTGTTTAAATATTAGCGCCACACTTTCCCCTTTGAATGTGTGTTTTTGCAAAGCGCCAAAAAGTTGAGCAAAGTTTTTGACACTGTCGCAAGCACTGTTAGCCCCCGCACGACTAACAGGAAACAGCTGTGACAAAATATGCTGTTTGGGGTATTTTCAAAAAGTACTTCTTTGGACTTTACTGTTACTTCCCCATAGCGCTTGTTCTGTGGAGCTCTCCGTGGTGCTGACAGAGACAGATGGAGTAAACCGGCGCTGTCCACGGTGCTGTGGCCACATAATCTGCTTCCTACACTTTTCGCTATTATCGCGGATAACGTTTAACCTATTTTTTTCCCCCTTAACTGTAAATTTGGAGAGCATCTGTTTCTTCTTCTTTTTTTTTTTTTTTCCATACCGACAAAGTGTGAACATCACTGCTGTTTAAACGTGGTCCGGCCTGAGTTATGTAATTTCCAAGCTCATTCAGGAAGACTTAAATCGTTCAGTTCCTTGAAATCAACAGAATAAAGCGGGCTAAGCATGGACACACATTCAAGTTTTGAGGACAGTGTGATTCTCATTATGTTTGATTTGAATTCTCTGCATGCATGCATTTTGAACTCCTTTGACATTCTGAGCGGGCCTGTCCTTTCACTGTCTTTTCCGAAAGCCGTGCCCAAACCGCCATGCTCTTGCAGCCTCCTTTCCGCTACGATCCAAATCCGTATATCCTCAGTGGCTGTTCAGCTGGAGCTCTCCGTGGTGCTGACTTACACAGGGTAAACTAGCGCTGTCCATGGTGCTATGATCACACTCTCTGCTCTTTCACCGGGTCCTTGCTGAGCTTCTGTTTTTTTTTCTAACCCCTATCCAGCTCTGTCCTTTGTGCTTGCTCAAGTGTTTCTAGCAAAGCTGCCCCCGTCCCGTCCCGCAATACCGAGTCCCCCTTCCGCTCGGGCCCGCTACCCACTTACAGCAAGCAGCCAGAGTCCAAAATAGATTCCCAAAGCAACCTCTTTTGAACCCATGTCATGCCAGTGTATCAGGAAGTGGGTTTGTCATCGCCGGAGCTTACAGGCTGCGCCTTCGCTCAGCGCCGTGGCATTTTCCTCAGGCGCCGCGAGGATTTTCCCATCGCCTCTTAGTGTTCAGTGTTTTGGTGAGTCAGATCCCTGCAGTGGAGAGAGACGCACAGCAGGGGGAGTGTCATTGACAGAGTAGTCCAGCTTTCCCTGCGCTCTTCTTTGCTTCCATTTCATACGCTCCTATGTTCTCTAAACACGTATGAACAAAAGGAGTGAAGTGGCTGCACTGCAGTCCTTGCATTGGAAGGAGTAATTTGCTGAGAAAGTCTAGAGGTTTAATGAACGATGGGTTGTTTTTTAAGAAAACTTCCAAAGGCTCCTTAGATTGTACTGCAATTTGCCTGTTTTTGTTTTGCTTTCCTTATATAATGTTAATTAACCTTGTCGACCATCAAATCATTGTTGAAATAATTGTAGAATTGTTTGCATTTTCACAAAGGCTCTGGTTTAGCTTGAGTATGTATAACTATATACGGTGGTGGTCAAAGTATTTCACTCTTGAGTAACGATAACTCAGTCTCAGTACGGAAATATTTGCTGTAAACAAAACATTTTGGCGTCAAAAATATAAAAGATGACGCCCAGATTCACCACTCGTACGGCAACACACCAAGGACAAACCTTCTTTGTTGCACCGCCACCTACTGTTCTGGAGTGTTCATCGTCAAGGCTTTTCACTTGGGAGCCTTTATACAAATGTAGTGGAGTCAAAAGTGTTATATATTTATCTTTCAAATGCAGTGCAGTAAAACTTAAATCCTCTATTACGGTGCTTACAGGTGCAACTTTTTATGTGGAAAAAAAAAGTTAATATTTGTGTGTATGTGACCTTGCAGTGACCCAGCGGCTGCATGAGTGGTCAGCATGGCGCCTTTACTTTGCATCACAGTGGTTTCTACAAGGATCAGCTGTTTGGAAGGTTTTCACTGCTCACCAGAAAACCTACAAAACAACTGACCCTTGTAGAGACCACTGTGATGCAAAGTAAAGGTGCCATGCTGACCACTCATACAGCTGCACTGCAAAAAGTATTTAACAAGATCAGTATAAACATCTCAATTTGAGCACAATAATCCAAATTTTAGTTGTTTTGACTAGTCAAGAAGTTCTTGGGCATTTGTCCCAGATTATTTCACTTGTTCTGAGATGTTTCTGACTCGCTTCGATACATTTCGCCCTTATTCCAGGTCATTTTCTTTGCCAATGGGGTAAGAAAATTGCTCTTATCTCATTGGCAATTTTACTTTCTTATTTCAAGCGAGATTTACCCTAGAACTGGTCTGAAATGTCCTCAAACAAGCAAAGTAAACTTGGTCCGATCTGGAAAAGTGTCTAAATGAGTGAAAACCGCTCAAAACAAGATACATTCCTCAATTCAAGTCATTTAAGCCAATGCTTGATATTTACTTTTTGTAGTGTGCTGGGTCACATACACACAAATATCAGCTTTTTTTTGCATACAAAGTTCCATAGTGCACCTTTAAGTAAATTTATTTTGTACTGATCACCTCTGACTGATACACAGTCAGATACCACCTCCTGCCACAAGAGGTTAGTAAGTAATGAAGCAAGTCAGCGCACTGTATTCTCGAAGGGATAAACGGACTGGAAATAGCATTTTTTTTCTTGAACAAGATTAGCCTGAGCCACCAAGAGAGGCTCAATATATTTCTCTTGCTTTTTCAAAAGACATTGAAGCTGTAATTATTGCGGTGTCAGCCTTTCTCAGCAGATCTAAGCAATTGTGCGGACAATCGTTCTGCACCGCTGGGTTTTCAGGTCTCAACAAATGAAAGGCCGTGCGCGGTGAAGGGAGGAACCGGCGCCGCGGCTGAAGTTCTGAAGCTCAGCCGGGGCTCATGTTAATTAAGCTCTCTGTTCAGCACTTTCCAAATTAGATGTAAAGTGTTAAGCAGGAGGGGTCTGCCATTACTTAGACCCCCTGACCTGAAGGGAGCGAGGCGTCCTTGAAACATAATTGCTCTCACCTTGAGTGCGAGGCGGGGAGAGAAAAGGTGTCTCTTTTAGGCGCACAAAGAGCCGCTCATGCGTTATGCCTCGCGAGCCGCTGAGGGGCTGCACGGATCGCTCCGCTCCTGCCCTTTGTGCGAGCGCTCCGATAGCCACGGGTGGAATGTATTGGATTGCAACCGCCGGAGTGATACACCAAATTAGCCTGTTTTCACTTATGAAAGGTTTTGAAGGCGGGCTTGACTGTTTGCCAGCTTCAACTCTCTTATGTCAATCTGAAATAGTTTTTTTCTTTTTTTTCTTCCTCTGCTCATGCTCCTGAGGCTGGCGGGGCTTTGGCGCCGTACCAAGCTGATTCCAGATGAAGATATTTTACGAGCTGCTGCAGACGAGGGCTCTCCAGTGTGCAGCCCCAGTTCTGTCGAGACGGCTCTCCTTTGTCTGCTCAGCCTTGTCCGTCATGCAGCCATCTCCTTACATTCACGTCACAGGCAGCATTGCTAATGCACTAAATCAATAATGGCAGTCTGGCATATTTAGCGCTTTACTGGCAGAGGTCCCTGTTGAAGGCAGCTACTCTAATCTTGCAATACAAGTGTGCCCTATTGGCCTGTGGACTGTACTTTCAATTATTCAGCAATTTTGACTGAACCTTTATTACCTGTCTTTTCTCCACAGTGAATTTCATACTATTGGTTCACATTAAGCCACTTCTCAGTTCAGCTTCTTTTGTCATTTTACCTAAACAGTCAACAAGAGCACACCTTAATATCACAACATCTGTCGACAAAGGCCCCTAAACTTTTTTTTTTAACAAGATCCTAAACCCTTGCACGAGACGCGGCTTAGTCATTGCCTCAACATGACTTATGCAGATTAGCATGCGAAACTTGTCAGAGCTAGCATTAGCAAAGCCGCCATGAGTGATTAGCCCATTATAATGAGCAAGCACCTATCTGCTCCTCCCCGCAGCACGCGGCGCTGCTCATCCCTCGCAAAATAGATAAATAAATCTCAAAAGTCCCGAGTCGGAGCGTGTTGATTTGTGCATGGGAGTCGCGTGCTTCCCGCTATTACAGTATGTTGCGAGATGACAGCGTTACCCAGAAGGGGGACCAAGTCATGAGCAGAGGAGACAGAGAAGTAGGTCAGCTCCTAGCGTTTGTTACATCATACATATTCATACGCAGCACCCAGTTGTTGCAGCGCGAAACTCCGCGGCGCGCAGACGGATGTTTATTCTGTTCATTGGGCCCTCTCGCCTGTTCAAATTGGGGAAGAGTCATTATGCGCGGGGCGGGTACCGGGCGCACATCCGGACTGTTGACTTTTCCAGCACGTTGTCACAAATTCAATTAACTAAAGGGATGCCATTATCTGGTGTTGACACATCAAAACGAGCCGAGCGTTTGTGGGGGGGGGGTGTAAAGAAGTTAGGGCAACAAGAGGCTTATGGTGCATTTGAACGTCAAAAACATGTGTCTTTTATTATAATTATAATTATTATTTTTTTGACTGTACGTGGCAATTGAATTAATTTTACTATATCATTACTTCCTACTAGGTCATCAGAAAGGATCCTTTGTCCAAGCCCTTTCCATCGAAGGCTGCATATCAAAGTGTTTACGCCATGGAGGGCCACAGACCAGTCGTCAATGCAATGCGATATTAAATTGGGCGCATTTAGGGGAGGTTTTAACCAAGAAACCACACTTTTATTAGGCTTGGAAGCTTAATGCATCTTTTTATCACCCTGCAATTGAAGGTATATTGAGGTTATAAAAATCTAGCTTGCAGTAACATGTGAATTCTCTGAGGTTTGCAAACAAAGCAAAGCCTTAGGACCAACCGCACTTTGAGTTCCCGTGCTTTGGGCAGTTGGGTGGACTGAAAGAAAAGTTGAATGTACAGACATAAATTAAAAGTAGCTTTGCCACCGGAAAAAGGTGGCTTCCCCTCTTCAGGTCGGTGGGGAGTCCTTGCCTCAAGTGGAGGAGTTCAAGTATCTCGGGGTCTTGTTCACGAGTGAGGGACGGATGGAGCGGGAGATCGACAGACGGATCGGTACGGCGTCAGCAGTGATGCGGTCGCTGTATCGGTCTGTCGTGGTGAAGAGGGAGCTGAGTCGGGGGCAAAGCTCTCGATTTACCGATTGATCTACGTTCCCACCCTCACCTATGGTCATGAGATTTGGGTAATGACCGAAAGGACAAGATCGCGAAAAGCGATCGAATTGAGTTTCCTTCGTAGGGTGGCTGGGCCCACCCTTCGAGATCGGGTGAGGAGCTCAGTTACCCGGGAGGAGCTCGGAGTAGACTCGCTGCTCCTTCACGTCGAAAGGAGCCAGCTGAGGTGGCTAGGACATCTGTTTCGGATGCCTCCTGGTCGCCTCCCTCGGGAGGTGTTCCAGGCATGTCCTATTGGGAGGAGGCCTCATGGAAGACCCAGGACATGCTGGTGGGACTATGTCTCCGAGCTGGCCCGGTGTCGCCTCGGGGACCCCCCAGAACATCTGGAGGAGGTGTGCGTGGATCGGGAAGTCTGGGCATCCCTGCTGAGACTGCTGCCCCCGCGACCCGGCCCCGGATAAAGCGGAAGAAAATGGATGGATAGCTTTGCCAAAGTTATCAAGCTCAGTTTTTTTCTCTATGAAAAATATACAAAAGGACGGTATAATACCCTGATCACATGACCTGAACAGTTTGGTAATGCTTTTCTTCAAATTGCATAACATCTGCTTTGACTGACACACTTCGTTTTGGAGATCAACAATTGTATTCCTCTCCTTTGACTGGGAGAAAGGGCTCTGTCTGAATCCAGGCCAGTGTGCTGCGGCCTGCGTGCGTGGTACACATCCTCGCTGAGCCTTGACTTATATAATATTGTTACCACAGCAGCGGCGCCGCAGTCACCGGAGCCATTCTTAATTTCAGTCCTTCAGCCGCCGTGGATAAAAGCCTGCGTTGTGTCGAGAGTGTAGGAGAATGAATGCAGAAAAGAAAGGGAAAAAAAAAAAATACTGAGTCAGTGGCAGTGGCTGGGACTCGCACAGATAGGGCAAAACATGATGCTATTTCTGCCAGCTACTGTTATTCACTCAGCGCTAATACAGTGAGACACTCCACACAAACACTATATACAGGGGGGGGGATTGACCTCCTCTCAACTCCCAGCATCCGACACTTGAAACGTGAATGGAAGCATAGAAAAACGCAACGTAACCCTCATTCTCCGCCATTTTAATCTTTTTTTTTTTATTTTTTTATTTCAAGGCAACACTGCAGTGACTCTCAAACCCAACTCGCATTCATTTCCATATGGAGCCGCCATTGGCCCTTGCGGCAGGTGTGTTTGGTATCAGTGCGTGGCTATTAATGCCGTCACTGCATGTGTTGACAGCGTTGAATACAGTGGCGGGTACATTACATTACAGCCTGCAGTAAACATTTCATTACAGGGAAAGCAGCCTATATTTTAGCTCGCTGCAAATGCGTGAGGAAAAAATGATCCCAGCATCGGTGGACGACTACCGGAAATAATTTACTGTGAACAATGCAATAATAAGTCAATAAAGTCACCGGTCTGATGGTGTTTTAAAAAGTTCTATCACTTTTTGCCTGGAGGTTTTGTTTAAATCACACCTCTGGTGGTTTTAGCACAGTTGCCTGCCTACACATTGCTGTCTTTTGGAGTCTGATAATAGCGATAATAGTTTCGAAAGGTTTGAAAATTCGAGACCTTGGAGCTTTTCAGCACCGTTGGTGTCATCATATATTCAATATACACACTGCGTTTATGCTTAAATATGCATGCCGTGATATTTTTCAGTGACAATTTTTCGGACAAAGATCCCTGTTGATGAAAATGTTAATTTAGCTTTTAGTAAATTGATTTTAACAGGAACAGGCCACCGTTTTTCCATACTGTGATGTGTTCTTGCCTGAGCTTAGACGAGTTGATACTTACCTGTCTGGTCTGTGTGCGTGCCCGTGGAAGAGCGTGGTAGCTTCCAACTTCACCCCAGTTGGAGCTATAGGAATACATTGGGAGAGGCCGAATGCTAACAACATCTTTGATCATTTTGCGTCCAAAGGTGACTGAGGGCACACACAAAGACCAGACAGATACACATCAACTCGTCTAAGCTCAGGTAAGAACATATCTCAGTATGGAATAACAGTGGCCTGTTCCTTTAAAGGGGCGAGATGCAAGTTTGCCATTTCATACTCACTACTGCCATCTCAGGTCATACATGTAACTGCACCTTCTATATTAACCTCGTGTATGACGGCACTTCGGACCCGAATGAACACCTTTTTGAGTGACAGTGCAGGATTTTAGAGGCAGTTGTGGTGAACAGATCTGGGCTCATTCTACACATTAGGACATGGCTCTAACATGTAGGGGGAGGAAAAAAACTCTGTGGGTCCCTTTAAGAGATGAAGGACCTGTTTTTTGCAATGCAATATCCAATAAGTATAACATAAGGCAAACCGTACGTAAAATACAGCCGCAAAACATTAAACATCCAGATGCACGTCTCTATATTTCAGCCCTCTGCAAACCGAGGAAAGTAAAGACGCACGTTACAACGACACAAAAGATCTCAACCTGCAACACTACCTGGATATATTGTTCGTATAGCTCCATTTTTACAGTCAGCCCTCCCACACTGCCTATCTAAAGGTGTGAATAAGACGGTTCAAGGGTGGCCTCTGCGAATTGCCTTTGTTTTCTTAAGTAGCACACGACATGGAGGGCTTTCTTTTCGTCTTTTCTCGGAGGTGTGGAAAAAAAATGGCCTCTTTGTATCGATCCGTTTGTGCGCGTAAACAGTGCAGCCCGGGCCCCTTATATGCACCAGAGACTTTCCTGCCGGCAGTTGCTCCGTTACTATACAGCTCCGCGCCTCACCTCGGCTATTTTTGGTCCAAGGGCCTCGATGATTTAACTGTCCTCTTGGTAGCCGTCTGGTGCTAAAAGCGAGGTACAGTGCTCTTCCGGCTGCAAATGTCATGAAGTCATTTGTCCTACTTTTTCTTTCTCCACACTCCCGACCGCTGAGATTTTTTAATAGAAGCCAGCGCCAAGCCATTAGGTTGTCAAAGGCTGCCATTATGTTGAGAAAAACCTATGTCGCTAATTAGCCATATAAGCAAACCCATGCGTGCGCTGATGGTAAAGCCGTGACATACATTGACCGCGTGGTCTCTAGCATAATGCCTGCACTCATTCGAGGGTCGGCAGGGTATGCAGTACTCGGATACAGTTGCTGCCGGTGCTTTGGTGCGCTTATTCCCCTCCCTGTGTTCCCTAACTCGACTGTACTTCCGCACGCCTCACCGCTCCCCCATGTCTTCCTTTCTACCTCCATGCACAGCGGCTGCATCGGGGGTCAAAAGTCAAAGCCGCTTGGGAGTCGCTGTCTTCCCTCCAGCCCCCGCTTTGATTGGCGAGCGTTCTGGTGGGTGTGATCGTCTCTGGGAAGTTTGAAGGGCTGTTGGATGTTTTGGCGACACTTCTTTCCCGCTCTTTTCCAGAAATAGCCCGACGCTAAATGGAAAATCACAGCTTGCCTTTCGGACGTGCCACATCTGCGCGACGTCCGGCGAAAACGGGAAGTGTCGGGGGGGAATTCGCGCTGGGGGTATCTATGTGGGCAACCAGCTGCGACCACACGCGAGGGGCACGTTAATTGGTATTCCAGCCAGATCCGTGGCATCTTTCACACACATACCGTATTTCCTTGACGGCGAGGGAGAGAGAGAGAAAAGAGAGCTTTTTCCTCGACGACATGAGACAAACCTGTTCGCTTCCACACGCCCCTGAAAATCCCCAGGTCCGTCGGCGCAAGACAATTAAATTGGAGTCCTTTCAGGCGCGCTTCTCTCGGTATTTTCTGCCATCTCCTCTCACAGTTTCATGTGTAATCCCGCCACGAAAGTGCCTGTAGTCCTCACGCTTCACTTAACATGTACAATTGTAGTGTCTCTTCAAATGTGGCTATGATTATACTTTTTTCCCCACACACACACATGCTTGTTCCAGACAGTTCATTGTCATTGTTCTTCCTATATCCTACAAAACATTGGTGACATGTGAACATGGCGAAACTGGAAGATAATTCAGCTAATGAGGATTTTGTGTGCTTAGGTTTTCGCTGTGACTTACATATCCCTTGTAATTGTACACCTCACGCCACATCAAGATACTATTGTTATTATGGCTGACTAGTGCAACACCTCTCTTATTTATTGGTGAATTCCAATCCAACTGTTGGCAACCAAGATGCTTTTTACTGAACAACTAACAATATGTGGGAGAGTAATGATGACCATGTCTGCATTTCTGTGTGGAGTTTGGATGTTCTCCACCTGTCTGGTTGTGATTTCTCTGGTTGCTCCGACAACCCAAAACATGCACAGTACACTATGTTTAAAAAAAAAGAAAAAAAAAATCAATGAAACTCGTGGATGGTATTGTGTCTCAGGGCTCTTTGAATCACTGACATTTTAGGGGTTTATGCACAACTGAAAGCCTCTGGAGGGTTCTGCACCTTGATGTTCACGTGTCTCCAGAGGCACCAGAAGCTTCAAATACCTGTTTGCTGCTTTGTAGCTGCTGTGCTATTAATCTGATGTATTTGTCTGGCAGAAACCGTCCTCATTGTGCCCGTGTGTGCTCTGAATCAAATCTCTTAACAGTTTCATCAACAGAAAGAGCGTTTCTTTCCCTTTTAGCTTGAAAATGGTGGTCTGCTTGATAATAGTGAACGTCCTTTTTCAGTAGTTTTTCCCTCAACTGGACTTACCTAACAACTAATCATCACAGCTGTCTGAGATTGAAGTCAGTGATTCAAAGAGCCCTTTTTTTCTACCTCTATGGTACTGGAATACAATTTGCATAATAATATATACCATGGTGTATAGGCTCATTTCCAAAGCAAGGAGCGCAGCCTGGCTAAAGATCTGGAGACTGGTTGCCCCAGTGGCTTTGAAGGATGGGTCACATTCCCAGGACAAATTTCTCCATGGGCACAATAAAATTACACTTTTGATGGTTAGAAAATACAATATCAATCTAAAACAGCTAAGAAGATCCGCTAGTGAAGATCCAAAGATTACTCAAAGATGCGCGAGTGACTTGAGTGACTATGTTCTTACATCTAGAAACATTGATACGGAAACTGCGGCTTTACTGTTATGGGTGTCATCAGCCTTTGTTGTTTACTGCATTGTCCAGGCCTAATCCACTGCTCTGCTGCAGTGTTTGTTGTTATGTCTGTTCCAGTGTGAATTCCCGCTTTTTGCCGCTTTGCAGAGCCGATGCGGTGACAGGTGCAGACACTTCTCCAGCGCCTGTCTGTCATGTTGACTCGGACTCACAGTTCCATTACATTTTTGTCACTGTCAAAAGCCCTTGAAGAAGATGACAACTTTTTTTCTCCCCTCCCCCTTTAGCATCAGATGTCCAGTCTCTGATATCCACCTGCGCGACTCCAGCGCTAACACTTACCGCTGTGGTCAGAACTTTATTTTTTCCCACATTCGGCTAACACAGTTGTCAGTGTGAAGCAGCTAATGAGCGTGTGAGTCTTGGGGCAACTTTGGCGCACCTGGAATAACACTTTTTTTTCCCTGTTTATACTTTGCTTCTTTCATCACTCCAGCTCCTGCGTGTAACACTGTGTATCAAGAAGCTTGTGTTTGCTAACATGCAGCTGCTCAGACGCTACAAGTCCACATTGTTAATTCGTCTGACCTTTTGTTTTTGTCTAGCCGCCGAGTGGTGGGCGACCAATCTGAAGAAGGCAGAGGAGTCCTATGAGCGAGTCAGCGCAGAAATAAGGTAACAAAGGCTGCTAAATAGAGCTTCAATGAATTATGGCTAAATCATCAACATACAGTAGGATGATTTATGTGTGTGCTCGACTATTGTGAGCAGGGTGGCAGTGTATGTAACCAGGGCCTTAAAATAGAGCAGGAAAGCTGCACAGTAATGGATTTGCACCGCGCGGTACCTAGGGCTAATTTTAATGAAGAAAAACAAACGCTATTGGCTGCCTACCGAGCTAGGCCCATTCCAGCTCACGTTGACAAAAGATTTGGCTTGGCATGAATAATCCAACTCTCTTTGCTACCTTTTAAGGAGAAAAGAGAAGTGAAGCAATGCAGCAAACATTGTAATTATTTCCTATAATTGAAAAAGAATGACTTTAAATGAGCCATTTTACCGAGAAGCGTTGTGTTTTATAGTTTTTAATGAATGCTACTGTGTACAGTCAAACAAAAGCCTTAGGCTGGCCAATGTTTTGCCTTCACATGTTTTCGTTGTGCTCCCAGCCAGCCGGCAATGGCAGATAAGTAGCTTGTGTGGCCCTCAGGCATGCAAACTGTTCATTACAGTAGGGAGAGAACAGAACCAAGCGCCAAGATGGCAATTACCAAAAGGTCAAGATTTTTCCCCTAAACAAACGGTAGCACGAGGAGAAAGGAGGCAACAAAGCTAGCGTAACATGAGTCGCTCTAGTTCTCCATGTCCTTCTAACTAGTTTTGGTCTCCTCTGGTCAAATGACTCAATATTATTATGATTTCCTTCAAGATATGTATTTTATCTATGCTTCTTCCTTAAACCCTCAAAGCATGCAATTAGAGTGTTTTCTTTCTTTTAAGTGCCTTTGTTTGAATCATGACCTTTGCCCTACTTAGACGCACACAGCTAATAGACCCACAATGTTTCCCGTCTCCTCTAAGCCTTACCTTATCAAACTGGGCTGCTCCCAAACATTAGTTAACCCCATTAGTGGTTCAGGGCTATGAATATGGAAATGGAAGCCTGTGTACCGTTAAGAGATAGGGCTCACTTCCCTTATATGCGATTAGTGAAGGAATGCAGCCCCAGCCAAAGCCCATAATTGTAGACACTGCATAGAAATGGGCTTTTAAGGGCCGCCTCATCAACACACTGTCCATGGAGTCAGTGACTGGAAGGAGCATAAAGCTACAGAGTCAGCACACTTCGGTCACTTCGCAAACTTATTAAGCATCTGGAAGGGACTTGGGAGGGAGGTGGGAGTAGAATCCATTACAAGTTTTGTGGTTCTGAAGAGTTGGGTTTTATTTCATTTCAATCACAAATGCTGCTTAAAGACCCTATATTACACTTTATTCAGGCTTTTATAACGACTTTTGGAGACCTTAGCCTCAGTATTTGTAGTATAACTTAAGATGTGTGTTAGGATTTGAGATGATATAAAATGAATGTCTTCAAAGTGCTGCAGAGGTGCTTCCAGCAAACATGCTAAATCTAGAGAAGAGAGGCTAAAGAGTAACATGGTTGTGTGTGTACGTCGGTTAACAATTTATTTTACACTACCCTTACACTACATTCTACCTGCCAAATTTAGTATAATGTAATGTGCTTACAGCAAATTGTTCAGGAGAAGCGAAAAATGCCACTTGTTGCTAACGTTAGCATATGTAGCATGCAGCTAATGAAGCTTCCTTGTTAGCATTGTCAGTTTTTTAAGTATTTATGGGCTGTTCAACCACTTTGCTCTTCTCTATATCTCTGCATCTTTATTTAGTAGAAAAACATATTAATAATTCAGCATTTGTTCAAGTAATGGTGGAGGAATGGGAGGAAGTCTATTTTTTTCCTTTGTTTCCCCCCTCTGGCAGCTTCGAACATGACCATATATGGGCATTTGCTAAGATGTATGCAACCCATAAGTTATTACAGACTGTTACAAAGCATATTACATTGTACTAGATTTTTTTTTAGGTGCAATGTGTCATGGGTTGTGTAAAATAAACCATATGTCGCAGTATGTTGATTCAAATTGATTTGATTTTTTTTTTTTTTTTATCTGCAGTGAACTCCAGAAGAAACTGGCGCTCGACTACGGCACGGACTGGGAGTTCCTCTTCTTGAACAGTCAGTGTTATCAGCTCCAAGTTTACGAGTAAGTCCTGCCATTTCCGCTTTTGTTTTTCGAACGAAATAAAAAGGAGACGAGAGAAGAAAAAACAACAACTTCGTATTGACATTCTCATCATCAATCCCTTACACCTGATTGCATTGTTTACTCTCAATAAGACAAACTGATGGAAGGCAATTACTTTTGCAATACATGTACACTGCAGGTGGCTCAAATGATGGTTTTGAATATGCATTACACAACGTTTTTCTAGCCTGGAGTCCATGTTTTTTTTTTTTCCTTTTCAAAACAATCGCTATATGTGATGAATGCTGGGCATCTCGGTTAAGATCTAGCGTTTAAAGCTGATAATTTGTGAGCCGAAACCACCCCAGAGAAGCCAAACAGCTAAATCAACTAAATTTAATCAACAGAATGGGCTTCTTTTACTCTCTCTCATGCTCATCCCTATGGCCCCTGCTGCGGTAGAATCTGTTCTCCTCAGGACGGCGTGCCAGCTGGAGCTTCTGAAGCCTGTGGGTGGTTGCAGTTTTAAAGAAAATTATCTGAAATCTTCACTGCGATCTGCTCGGCAAATATATATTTCTCTGACAACCTTGGATTCCGTGGTTTTCCCCGCGCCCTCGTGCCGCCGAGTGGTTTTTGTTTGCTTAGTTAGCCTTTTGAGGAGACGCTTGCAATGTGGGGGAGAAAGTTGCGATATCCTTCATAAGCCAGTTACCATTTTTTTCCCACTGAAGTCCACGTTACATAACTTTATCACACATCACACATTGGCTGTGAAAGGCTTTTTATGTTCGCTGACTAGGAATGTAAAAAAAAAACAACTGACAGATGTGGAGAAGGCTTGCTTTGGTCAGTTTTGTACGCCCAGCGAGTCACTTGAATCACAAACAAGCAATTTCTCACCATAACACTGTGTATGTTATTGATCTACATTCGTTTGGTAAGTGCTAATGTGCTAAAAATCAGACCAGGACCGGCTTCTGTGCATTCACGGCTGTTTTTCCCGTTCATTTCGAGTGGTGAGAAGATTTTTGAGCAAAATAAAAAAGACAGAATGACATTGAGGCTATTCTACAAACTCCTGTATGAAAATAGTGTTAACATGAAGCTTCAGCTTATGTGCGTAGAGATTTTGTGATATTCTGTTACTAAACATAAATGTCATTAAGCATTAAATTGGATTCAAACTGGCATTAAATCAAAAATGTCTCTGAAAATGATGATGTTATTAACAACTTTTACCATATAAGTTCATACAAAAACTATGGAGTAAAACATATTCCGCTGAAGTTTTGGCTGAATTAGCTTTTTTTTTTTGTTGCTCAAAAGTTCCCAGTTTTGTCCAATTCTCTTTCCTCGGTTTGATGAAATGTTTGCAAATCTTAACCGCTCGCCTCAACCAAGCGCTTTTTCTCCTGTTTAGCTTAACCCAAATCTAAAAGCTTCTAAAGGTTTTTAGCCTATAGGCCAGTGTAACGCCTCATTTGAAAGCTAAGACCTACAAAACTGATATAAATTGATATTTTTCCCTGCGTTGTTGCCGTGTTGTCGTCACGTTTTGAGTTTTTTTTTTAATAGTTTTTTGTCACATTTTTGTCAAATTTTAGTCATTTTTGTTGCATTTTTGTCCCTTTTTTGTGACATTTTAGTTGTTTTTTGTTGCATTTATGCCACTTTTTGTTGCATTTTTTGCCACTTTTTTGTCGTGTCTTCGTCACATTTTTGTCACATGTTCATTGCGTCTTGAGTCTTGTGTGGATCAGAAGGTCGGGGGTTCGAATCCCACCTCCTGGAAGTGCACACTGTCATTGTGTCCTTGGGCAAGACACTTCACCCACATTGCCCCCAGTGTCTGTGTACACTGGTGTATGAATGAGAGTGTGAATGGGTGAGTGGATCCTTAATGTAAAGCGCTTTGAGTGCCTAATGTAGGTGGAAAAGCGCTATATAAGTTGAGACCATTTACCATTTTCTTACTTTTTTCAAGAAGCTTTTAGATTTGGGTAAAGCTGAACTGGAGAAACTACACAGAAGCCTTTGTTACACTAAGTACACCTCGATACTTGTTGTACACCTTTGTTTTAAACTTTAATGCGTACCTGTACCTACATGTGTAATTACTTTCTTGTTCCCTGTACTTACACATGGAACTCGCGGGCTGTAATCTTAAGTGTTACCGAATCGGGAATATTTTTAAACATTGCAACACAAAAAAGAACATCACCATTTTTCAAACGTTAAAAATGAAAATTGGATCCAATCAACCTTTTGTTATGCCAACTTTAAAAGCTTACGGCTGGAAACGTGTGAAAACGACCGGGCGCCAAAGCCAATAACGATGACTGTAATCCTGAGCACTACGGATGGGTGGCAGTTGTTGCTGAACAGACGACTTTTCTTCAAACAAAAGTGGGACGTTGGAGAGAAAGGTTGAGCAATTTTTCAAACACGCATGGTGTCTGATGGCCCTAGTGCACGGTAAAAAGAAAAAAAAAGCCCGTTGAGAGATTCATTTTATTTGAGGTAATACAAAGGATAAATCACACTGTTGCGTTGCGAGACCAAGCATGTAATCACACAAACCCAACTTTCCTGCCGAGCCTCCGCGAATGCCACGTCCCATCTGCGACATTTCCGTGCTCCGATGTGGAAGAGTGACCAAGAATCTGTACTCAGGAAGTACTTTTCTCCCTAGAGATAACACAGTTTGTCAAGTCAAAGTATGAAGAGTAAGAGAAGTTATTTTTTTTTAAGTTACAAGCTTAGAGCATGTGTATACAGACGGCATTGTGTCATGGAAGGGGGCGTGGTTTCACCGAGGGGGAAATAAAATCTTTTGGGAAACACTATTTTTCACTGTTTTTCTCATTTTTGGGAAATTTATAAACTTATTTATTACAAACAATAAAGTCAAGTCTAAATCGGGCACATGTGGATTTTTATTTACAGCAGATTGTTCAGTAGAGGCGGAAAAAAAATGGCAGTAGCCAGCATTAGCACGATGGCGCATCATGTTGGCATTCTGCGTTATTTATGTAATCATGGGCTTTTGAACCACTTTGTTCATCCCCATGTCTTTGTATCTTTATTTAGAAGAAAACTATATTTATAATTCAGCGTTTGTTAAAGTGGTTTTTGAATGAAGAAAGTTGTTTTCAAACATGACCATATATGAGTGATTCTAGAGATGCCGTCTGTATCTATTCGGTTGGATACATTTTTTTGGAGAAAAATCTAAACTTTCTCTAATTATTTAAAAATTACTTTAACAAATGCTGAATTATTGATATACGTAGTTTTCTACCCAATAAAGATACAAAGACATGGAGAGGAGCAAAGTGGCTCAACAGCCCATAAATAACGGAGAATGCTAACTTGATGCGTCATGTTAGCATCGGGCTAATGCTAACGGTTAGCTAGTGCTAGCTACAACTGCTGTTTTTTCACTTCTACTGAGCAATCGACTGTGAGAAAATATCCATATGGGCCCGATTCACACTTGACTTTATTTATGTGTAATATGAAGTTCATATTTCACCAGAAAATGGCTAAAAAGAGTGGAAAATTGTGTTTATTCTATTTTCCCCCTCGGCGAAGCCACGCCCCCTTCTATGACGAGATGCCATCTGCATCTATAGTGTGACGTCACAGCTCTATTTCCGGGTCAGTGCCGGCTGGCAAATATGCGAGAAAAAACGTAAAAACCACAATCAATATTTCTGAAACTTGACGGAGAGTTACTGAAGCTACTTATTTCTCAGACTCATTAGCCAAAAATGCCGTACCTACTGCTAAAAAACTAATATTTACTAAAGTCGCTACTTCCGGGTTTAGCGAAGCTGCTGCGTCGACTCGTACTTTAGCTAAAACTCGTACCGCTAAACCCAGGTATAGCGCTAAACCCAGGTATAGCGATTATGGGCCTGATAAATAAGTGTGTTCAGTTACCCTCTGTTGAGTTCCAGAAATATGGATTGTGGTATCGAAGAGGTTTTTTTGTAGTTTCTCGCACATATGATGGGCTATGCGAACCCGGAAGTAGAGCTGTGACGTCAACACTTAACAAATGTATTGAGATTAGGATTTGCTTCAGTATGTTGAAATACATATCTGTTGCTGGCTCTTCTACTCATGATTAGGCTTATATAGTGCTTTTCTACCTTTATCAGGCCCAAATCGCTCTACAGTAAGGAACCAGTCACCCATTCACGCTCTCATTCATACACCGACGTATGCACACACTGGAAGATAGTCGAGTCACATGTCAACGCAGCCCCTACTGTACACCATCAGCATTCGCATCACGTCCAATCGGCACGCTCCCCTGATCCGTCACTCAAGATACCCGCGATGAGCCGTTCGTCCTTTGACCTCTCCTCACCCTCCCAGCAATTCACCAGCCCCTCTCCCCACGTCACCGCCTCCTCAACCCCCCATTTATCTGTAATCCTGCGGCGGCGCGACATTGACAGACTCGCCACCTCCTCCTCCTCCTCTTCTTCTTCTCCTCCTGTGCCGAACACCAATAACGGAAGCGAATGGGGCACCTCTTGATCATCGCTGCAAGCCCTCCCCCTTTTTCCTTGGCTGTTTAGATGTCTCACGTTTGATTAAATTGCTCTTTTCCCCCCCTGTTCTTGAGTGGCAGCCAGTAGCGGATAAAAGCGGGCCGACCAGCCCCAAAAAGCCATAAAAGTTTGTGGAGCGGCAGCCTCAGCCCTTTCCTATCTTTAATATAACTAATAGCGGTGCATTATTTAAATGAATGGAATTAAAACGCCGCTTCAGTGGGGTTTTTGTAAAAGAGGGGGGGGAAGCAGTGCGATTTGGAGCACATTTTTAGGCGGGGAGTATTAAGTGTATTAAGCTAACCTAATGTAGCAGGCAAATAGGATGAGATTGCTATTTAGTAGACGTAGGAAAGTGTATTGGGGATTCATACACTGGTTAGAATTCTAATAGTGCATCTCCCGACCTCAACATTTTTACGGCTTTCACTTCCCCTCGTGATACGGCGAATTATTTCTCGCAATGTAGCGAACGTAGCCTGGCCTTGTTTGTACAGGGGGGGGGGAAAAATATATAATTACCCTGATTCCAAATGAGGCTTTCGTTTTTTGAACACTTTCAAGTGGAATGATTAAATACGAGATTGGAAGCTAAATGCTGGGTAGTACACTGCATAGTGCCTCCTCATCAGTTTCTCTAAAGACCATAAACAATGTGAATAAAAGCCCGGAGTCGCCGCTTTGTGGTGTATTATCTTTAATGAAAGTTATTGCTGTGCTTTCATCCAGCGCCTGGAGTTACCTTTCCCATGGCAGATAATGTTCCCGGAGAAAATGGTTGTATATTTACTGTTATGTTGTTTGCAGGGCACACACAACAGGCTCTTGAATGTAAATATTGTGTTTTTGAAGGTTGCACCAGTTTTGGGTGGGTATGATGTTTAGAAATGTCGAACTTAAGCGATGCTTGGTTTTTGGATACTGATACCCAAGGGATACTTTTTACGATACCTTTACAATATCGGACTCATCCCCAATGTTAAGAAATGTGTGTGTGAATAATTTGGGGGAAAATGGGGGGGAATTGGGAGAAATTGTGGTTAAAAAAAAAGGAAAAATTGAGTTAAAAAAAAAAGAGGGAAAAATTGGGAGAACATAGGGAAAATATTAGAAATAAAAAATAGAAAAATGAAAAAAAATTAGGGAGAAAAAGAAAATGTGGTAAAAATTCAGAATAAAAAAACAATAGGGACTTCCTGTAATGGGAGACGGTGGAGCAGATGGTAGAGCGGGTCGTCTCATGATCGGAAGGTCGGGGGTTCGAATCCCACCTCCTGAAAGTGTACACTGTCGTTGTGTCCTTGGGCGAGACACTTCACCCACCTTGCCCCCAGTGTGTGCGTGCATTGGTGTATGAATGAGAGTATGAATGTGAGAGTGGATCCTTGCTGTAAAGCGATTTGAGTGCCTAATGTAGGTGGAAAAGCGCTATCTAAATTGAGACCATTTACCATAATGCTGTCCCTGGACAAACAGCATAAAAACTGTATTGTCTTTGTCCGGTTCCTGCTTTCGACACCTTTACTTTTTCGATACCAGTAAACTTTTGTACCCAGGCTTGGACATGCCATAAAGAATAAAGGCATTTTGACTATACAAGTGAGAGCCTTGGTTTATGTGTTCATTTGAATGGCTGTCCTTGCCCCAAAGAGCACCTCTAGTTTTAATAATTTACTCCTTATGGGAAGCGCTCCTCTTCCTCCCCTCTCTGAATGTGCATAAAACTTCTTTGCATGACAGTCTGCGCCGCACGACACAGTGTGAAAAAAAAAGAAAAATATATCCCATATTGATGTTTTCAGAGGTGGAGACCCTACTTTACCTACACGGTGGCCTTAATATTCCTCCCGTGGATTTGTTGACACCCCTCAAAGCAACTTAAATCGAAGGGCCGTGATTTATGCAAGACTTGTCAGGTCAAATCGACTCAGCACGCGCTCTCTCTTCGTGTCATTAGAAAGTACAGCTCTCCATAGTGAGTCATGCCCCGCCACTGCGCCTGGGCTTCTGACAGGAGAGAGAGAGAGAGAGAGGAGAGCGGTGAGTGAGAAAGAGAGGGAGGGAGAGGGGTAACGTAGCAAAACTGACACGTCCAACTGTCTGCCCAACATCACATGGGTGCAGCGGGTTGTTCGAGGGGAGGAAAGCGACTCTATCAGGATGGCCTGGGGGGAGCTCTTTCAAACGGGGTAGAAGGAGAGAGGGAGGGAAGCGGGTGGGGCGGGTGGAGCGTGTTCATCCATGTGTCTGCTGACTGCCGGGACACCCAAACAAGCAGCTGAAAACGGTACATGCACCAGATTTTGTGGACAATTCAGGCGTGGAGTTTATCGAGATGGAAAATAAGTTGAGAGGGGATCCAATTAATATTTATGCGACTTTCACAGCAAGAGTATTCACTATTAATGTTTACAAATGATTTAGCATTACGTAGTCATTTAGCTACAGTATATATTTAGGAACTTTGAATTTTGTTGCAGCTTAAGTGGACATGTGCATACATTAGGCTAAGAAACATTCTTTTAGTTACCTCACTGTTGATACTTTAAGTTTTGTGAATTATATACCGTATTTTTCGGACTAAGTCGCACTTTTTTCATAGTTTGGCTGGGGGTGTGACTTATACTCAGGTGCAACTTATATATCAAAATGTATAATTTCACTTGTTATTTTCACACATTTTCACATGCCCAGGTAGTTGCCAAGTCTGGTGTGACTTATATATGTTTTTGTCTTCTTTATTATGCAATTTTTGGCTGGTGCGACATACTCCTGAGCGACTTATTTATGTTTTTTCTTCTTCATAATGCAGTTTGGGCTGGTGTGACTGATTCTCCGGAGCGGCTTATATTTCTTTTTTTCTTCATTATGCAGTTTTGGGCTGCACGCTGACAGTTCATCACGAAAAGCACAGAGGAGTGGGAAGGGCCATTCGGCAAATTATTGGAACCAGGATGGAAACCCGCGACACCGAGCGTATGTGCTACTTTAACCACTCGGATATAACGCAGCGCAGGTTTAAATGTTTGCTCGTGTCGACGCTTATCCTGTTCTTTCTTAGTACATGAGTCAAAAGGAAAGTAAACAAATGTCCTCAAGGAAACTCAAGTGGTGAGAGTTTAAGAAACTGCAGCCGCTTTTACGCCACGGCGCGCTGACAAAGCTCCTTTTAACATTTGCAGAGATTCAGTAAATGCCACTCACATCGCACTCATAGCAACGACGACAACCCCGCTTGATTAAAATAAAATGTTACCATTAGAATGACAAAACAACAACTTGTGATTGAGATTCCAGGTTTGTCAAAGCACTTGTGTCGACTATAGACAACCAACTTCTTTTTTACAATCGGCATTAGAGTCAGGTCTAAAACGACAAGGCTTTTGGTGGATGAAAAAGGACAAAATAGACGTGTACTTGCGTCTTCACTTATGCTGTATACTCGCCTGGAAGTGCCCTGTCACACCCACTAACTCCCAAACGATGATAGATGAGGACACCGTTGCCGAATTAAAGCACGGAATTTGGCCTTCGTTTTAATGAGCCTCTCCCACAATTAATTAACTTGAAAAGGTTATGCGTGGTCAACTGTCAATATCATAAAGGACAGCGCTTCCACTTTTCACCTGCGACTGTGGGAAAGTTTACTATTACGGGGAGTTGTTGCGTTGTCATTGCCATCACCAAGTACAGTAGGCTTTGGTTTGTTTATCTGTTAGAGTGACGCTAGTTGAACACAGCCTGTAGCCTAAGAGAAAAGAAAAGATAGTCTAACGTTGACCATGACCACACAGATGCACAAGGCTTCAACAAATATTAGTAGTATTTGGTAAAGAGCATTGTGTTACAGAGTTAGAAAGTCTGGACACATCTTTACAATTCTCTATGCCATGCTTTATGTCAATTTCCTCTTATCCCTGAGCTTCTAATTGAATCGTTTATGTGCTTGTGAGTTATTTCGGCGTATTACACTACATACAACCTTGACAGTGATCCCTCTGTAGCTTCATGTCATTTAATTTAAGCCCAGCGCTGCCGTTTGCAGAATATAAACATGCGCGTTAAATACAAGTTCGCGGCTCTCTCTAAATGTGTTATAGATTTCTACAACCACTGGCAGCAGTGTTAATTTTGTCGACTAAAACATTTCGTTGGATTAAGTGGATATGTTATTGCTCTTATTCCCCAGATGCATATCTAAGTTCCCAATGAAATAGTTTGAATTTATTGGATTAATTTTCAATTAAAAAGCCTCAAACCAGACATTTTCCATATCCCAGGGACAAGTCTGGGACAATTTGCTTGTCATTTTTGTTTGATAAAACTGAATTAGATTGTTGAAGCTGGGATGAATGCGATTGTGTGTGAGAGTACGGTGCAACAGATGGAAATTAGCCCAAGAAGAAATGGTTAAATGAAGCTTCAGCGCAAATTCAGCCTGGAAGACCTACCTGCAGCTTCATTATCCGATCATCCAATCACGGCTCCATCTCGGGCCGCACCTTCGAGTCAGCCATTCACCGCGCAATTTCCCCTTCTTAAGCTCCCCGGTCAATCACTCGGCCGTTTCCAGCCGTGCTGCGACCCTCCTCCGCCCCTCCTCAGCTTGGCCTCTCCTTGGCCCCTCTTGTTGTGCCAACTGACCACCACCGCCGGGGTCTGAACCCCAATCATGATCCATGTTCAATAAAACTTCCTAACACATTCTGTCTCTGTGAGTCTTTACAGGTTGAAACGGCTCAGGAACTTGATGTTTAGAGGGAATTTGTTAGAAAAAGTTGTGGACGTGATACATTTGAAAACCAAGCTCTTGTTGTCTGTACGGCTCAATCTCACGTCAAGGTGGGAACATTTCCTTCCCCCGCCGAAAGTGCAATATCACCTTGTTCTCCTGGAGACCAAGTACAAGAGTCCAATCTCTCAGTACAAACTCCCCAACCCTTGACGAAACAACTATTACAGCGACTCAAAAAAAACATGATGTCTGCGCTGACATTTGGAAATTTTCCGTTGCCCCGCTGTAGACGGGGAGGTTGTTGTGAGCCATATAAGAAAGATACGGTTCAACAATTTTGCTTTTGACCCTTTTAAATATAAAGCATTTACAAAAAACCCTGACACTCTCTCAAGCGACTTCAGCACTTGGGTAGAAGGCGTAGGAAATCCTTGCCATGGAGGCCTTAAGAGTGACTTTGATTCATGAGTGACATATAGAAAAATAAACATTTTTGAAATCTTGGCTGATTCATAGCTACATTTGGGAACTCTTGAACTCTACTGCCCATATACCGACTGCTGTTATTCAATAATGTGGGAAAAGAGTGTTTCCATTTAATGTCAATGTGATGCTATCGAAATTAACGCCGTTGTTTACTTTTGCTGATGTGTTTTGAATGGCATTTGAAGCCTGTTGAGAATGTAACTGCGGTCGGACCAATACTGCTAATACTGCTGAGGTTTAGGCTGCAGCACATACTGTATGTTGGACCCATGTTCAACCTCAGCATTGTGAGCTCGCCTTCCTGTCCTTTTGGAATATTTAATCAAAACTCTGTAGTTCAAGTGTTGAACGTTTCGTCTCTCATCCAAAAGGCTTCGTCAGAGTTGATCTTGGATGAGGAAATTAGAGCAGACATTGCAATTGTGTATCAGTGTCTGGATGCAAAGTAATTCTCTTGCAAACATCTGATTATTGGTGTCTTACAGTGTTTGGCCGAATTGTGGATGTTCTTGTCCATATATAAATATGTATATAATATATACATATTTATATATACTATATATGCTTATCCACTCAAATTTCTTGTACTAATAAATAGAGATGCACCGATCCAGCTTTATTGCTACCGATGCCGATACTTGGGTTTGAGTATCTGCCGATATCCGATATTAACAGATACCAAGACACTTTCTTAAAAGTGGCATTCTCTGACTGACTCTTTTTTTCTCCTCCATTTTAAAATCAATGAAGTCATATTTTATTGTCATGATGTTACAGACCAATTGTCAATTACATTTATAGATTAAGTCTTGGATAAACATTTAACAAGGATCACTGGACTTTTCTACACTAAATATCCTTGGGTATATGACAATTTTTAGGCTACATTCATATTAACAACTTACATGAAGTGATCTGATAATTACACATTAATTTGGTTAGATTTTTCTTAAAGGAATAAGCCAATGTTTTTACATACTAAGATATGTTCTTGCCTTATTGTCTTCACCTCGTTTGGGTGAGCTAGAGCTAGAGGAGAGAAGGAG
The DNA here is from genome assembly GCF_951799975.1 of Gobius niger. NCBI lineage: Eukaryota > Metazoa > Chordata > Actinopteri > Gobiiformes > Gobiidae > Gobius > Gobius niger. The sequence goes on from NC_136872.1 coordinate 12,367,931, forward strand.
AAGCTAAATGCTAACCCCGTCTGTGCTGTGTTTACGTGACTGAGCACACACGTGAAAACCAGACAAGTACAAATGAACTCGTCCAAGCTAAGGTAGAACATATCTCGGTATGTAAAAACGGTGGCCTGTTCCTTTAAACTAAAATACAAACTCTTGGCTTCAGCAGTGGTTATTTTATTGTATTAGGCTACTTTAGGTATTTCTATCGTAGTTTCTTTCCCAGCCTTGATTAGTGTTAGCATTAGCATGCTCCCGCTAGCTTTAGCATACTGATGCTAACCATGGCATTTTGCTTGGTGATTGAAAATACATTTGCGGAGGTTAAAACTCAGATTTTGAACTCTCCAGGCTTTAAAATGCTATACAGCATACCCATATTCACTTAAGTTTAGGTGGTAAAAGTTGTGTTTTTAACTCGTTGATAGCCTGAACTGGTATCGGTTCAGTATCTGATATTTATAGCCGATACCCGATGTCATGTTTTTTCCAGTATCGGATTGGTGCATCCCTACTAGTAAAAGGCACTATGGATTTAATGGCACTTGTGTACAATACTTCCACTTTGAAGATAGTACTTTGTCAATGTTAATCAGACAAGCCAAATTGTTTTGAATGTTTTTTCCCCCCAGTATTTCTTTGAATAACTGTAAAGGCGGACTATTTTCACTGTTTTCTATGGAGATTTCTATGGAAATTTACACATTACAAAGTGTTTTTGAGGCAGCTAATCCCTTTCCCTAAACAGATTCAGTGTCTTCCATTTTGCTTAGCTACATTTCAAAAAATGGTGACACTTTTGCGAATACCTTAATTAAGCAATTTTGATTTGTTATTGCTACATGAAACAATGAAGAAAAGAAATACTCCTTCCTTGTTTCTAGAGCGGTAATTTAATTAGGCTCACACAAATGTCCTTAATTTGAAAAGAAAAGGCAATAAAAGCTCCTTGTTTCGGACTAACCTGGCGCTCAGACATATCTGAGCAATGACAGACTAAAAATGAACCGTAGTGTGTTCACAACAGATGCTCCAGCGTCACTTTGAAAGCCACTTTGTCGGCTCACTTCTTTCTGCACTTTTAACGTGGGAACTCTAATTATCACCTTAAGTTCTGCTGAGCTAGATTTCCCAACACACTCGAGCGCTAAAAGAAACGTCTACACCTCAGAGCATAAAAAAGTGTAAAATATTATTTTGAGCCAACTTACTTAACGCCTTCGTTAAATCCTTTACATTTTATCACACTGGTGTTCTGTATGGATCTCAGAGCAGTAGGTTTACGTTCAAGAATTTGATTCAAACGGTCAAACTTCTCATATTAATAGAGACAAAAATCATGCTCATGTGGGTGTTCTCTAAAAAAATCATCACAGTTATTACATTTATTTTGCTACACATTCATGTAACTTTGTCCCGTGATTTTCTTTCATGTGGACAGAGCCTGTTGTTACTTGAGATAAACATCAAACATGTACATGTACTATAAAGAAAACTCTCTAAACCTCACGAGAGGCTGTAGTGACTCATTATTTACTCATGCATAAGTGCTGTTATATTCTGATCACAACTGATGAAAATGCACCTCTATTGTACTATACTTACTTGTGGAAACCATGAAGTAGCAGCACATCTTAACCTTGCAAAATAGATTTCCATAATATTCTATAGGAATGTTTCTGTACATTCATTGTAGCATTTTAGTGGAGATGAGTTTCAACTTTTAATGCATCCTGTTACTTGTGCCTCGGCAGCTTTGCTTTTACTCATTTACACTTTGATTTTTGGTCGTTTGCCTCAAAACTAAGCTAAAGATTTTGGACAAACTCCACATTATCATACATCATTATATCTGCTGCCATTTTAATCAGGCTGCCTGCCCTACTCTGCACCTGCTTGTAAATCTTTGAGGTTAACTTGATACATTCTGCATTCCGACTAATCCCTCGGGCAAATCATCATCTGAAGGTTTTGTAAAGATCCTTAACATATTTAATCAAGAGTTTTCTGCCATAAATAATTCTATGGCGTATGTATTCGAAGGCATAATGCTTCATATTAATCAGCTTTACTTCTAAACATTCAAATTCTTCAACAGTTTCATTCAAGGTTAACTTCCAAATCACCACGGAGACCAGTGGGCGCTTCATATTTTCCAGGCGCCTCAACCTTCACCTACTTTATTTCAGCAAATAGCATCTGTAATATCGTAACATGTCGAGAAATGGCAGGCAGAATGCATCTTTAAATGATCTGCCAGAGGCTATTTGGCTCATTGCCCTCAGTGATGCTTGGAAAGCTAAATTGGCTTCAAGTTTGTTTTGTTTTTGCGCATATAAATTGAAGCATCTTTTGAGGCAGACTCGTTCTTTCGCTTGTTTTTTTTCTCTCCCCCCCCCTTCTTTCTGGGTAATTTATGTGCAGACGATCTCGACTCTGCATTCCCCTCTCTTTTTATGTTGCCTTGCAGAAGCAAAGAGTAATAAGGTAAAAATATATTGCATAAGGAATTTCAAGGCCCAAATATGATAAGCTGTCAAGAAAGTTCAAGTCTTAGTCGAAGCGCGGTTTGCAATTTTACTCAGGGTTACATTTGTGGCCTGCCATGTGGAAAATGAAAGTAAACTGGAAAATGGTCGATATGCACTGTGACCTGAGGCTGGAGAGAGATGACCAAGTGTTGGACGTATGAGCCACCGATGTCATAATGGCACTCCATTTGAAGTATTTTTGGATTGTTGTACAATACTCGATGCTTGGTGACCAAATTTCATACCATTGCTTAGTTGTTATGCGATTACCGTAAGACAAGAAGGTTGTTGGTCACAATACCAGTCGAGAGCTCACACTATTGTGTCTTTGGGCAAGACACTATGCTTATACTCCACCCTTGAAACCATGTTGATTTTCTCCCATGGCTCCCATTGTTAATTGGTACTTATTTTATTGAGTTATTTGAGATTAAAGTGTTGACTGGATTGGTTGAGGATGTTTCACTCAATCAGAAGCTTCTGCTTGTGTTCAAATGTCATTTTCAAATGTTTTTATTTAGCCTTTATTTATCCAGGTTAGTCCCATTGAGATCTTAGATCTCTTATACAAGAGTGACCTGGCCAAGACGGGCAGCAACACTTGGTTTGCATCCATTTAAAAACATACACAACATTAGTTAAAACATTCACACACACATGATCTGGACTGGGCTGGCATCACAAGATACTTGACATGTTTTGCCAGTCTGACATTTGACTGCAACAGCAAGAAGAAGACTGAGACTGCTGCCCCCGCGACCCGGCCCCGGAGAAAGCGGAAGAAGATGAATGGATGGAGAAGAAGCTTCTGAACACAAGCAACCCAATCCAGTGGATAATATCTAAATCTCTACTACTGTACATTTTTCTTTCCATTTGTGAGAACCTAAACGTTTTGTATTGAATGTCTATTGACTATTGAACCGACTCTACCTCACAATAGCACTCAGGTTCAAGAGTAAGTTTAAATGGTCTCTCTAATACACTGCTGGAATACTCCACACCTGATGAGCTGACCATTCACATTTTCCACATCTAAAGTAGTCCCTAGCTGCACATTCACACTTATGGTGTGGCCCAGTTACTGCAGAATCCTCCCACTCCCAGACATTAATCAAACCGCTTCGCCGCTATCGTCATCTCCTCCTATACTACGCTGGCAACACATGCGCTATGAAACACCTCTGTATGCAGCCATATGTGTTCAATCATACAGTTCTATTTGGATCAAATCTGCAGCATGACGCATCAATTTGCACTTTATTTTTTCTTCAATCCATATAGACTTGGAACTCAAAGCCCTTCTAAATTATTGACGTCCTATTGATCCCTCCATAAAATAAAGACACTACCCAAACTAGTGCAGCGCTGCAGCGGTAGGAGAATAAAACGGCACAAACAAGCGCAGTAAAAGATGTCGGCCATTACCAGCTCTGCATTTTTGTGAGTTGAAACGGAACAGAACTCACCTCATCAGCAGTTATCCGACTTTAGTCCTGGGAATGCCCTACTCCAGGTGCGGTGTATTCTTATCTCAGCTCTATGGAAGGTGCACTGAGCCCACAGTTGGAGGAGGCGGTGGTTAAGTTTTCAGTTGACGCAAAGTTGGAAAGTATTTAGGTCATATTCTGTATTAGTCAGAAGCGCACGTAACTGGCCAGTGTTATTTGCCGATATGTTTTGTTTGTTTGTTTGCATATTTAAAGCTTTAGTCACACCTGTTCAGTGGCAAAGAAAGACTTTTTTTCATAGTTTTCAGTTTATTTGTATATTCCTGTGTCCTGTGTTGAGTAAATGGATATAGCAAAGTTTTAAACACTGAGCGGGATGGATTATATATTAGAATACGCATTATGTTTGAGTTGGCTCTCATTCATCTATGCATTTTCCAGTGTGGTAGAGATTTGATGTCACTGAGAATGATGGAAACTGGAAATGAATACAGCATTTAATATGAAAGCTGTTCTTCAAAAGTGAGCACCGCACTTCTTAGGATAATGTACCTGTTGTAGATCATTTAATTTATAGCCCAGGCATCAATTCAACCTGGGAGACCAATTTCAGCATCACCTACCTCCAGCCAATGATCGTGTCCGCGAGGGTCACACCTCCACCTCAGCCTATCAGCACAGAGCCACACCTTCATAGCAGCCAATCATCGCCCTCGGTTCTGCTTTTAAACCTTCGGGATAAATGGTTTGTTCGCTTTCCCGGCTGTGCTGCGACCCACCTCCACCCCGTCTCCGCCTCTTCCATCTACGGCTTCACCCTGCTGCATCCTTCTCAGGCCTCCCATACCACCACCAGTGTCCAGGCTCCGGGATAGACATCTCCAACTCTAACCTGCCCATCCATACTCATTTAATTGATATATCTGATGTCTACTGCCAGCAAAAATATACATAAACCTTTCTAATTGTTGCTTTTGTCCATGATGGATTTACATCAAGAGGTGCGGTCTGAGGATTTTTGCTGTAGCCCTCACAGTCTCCTGACCTAAACATCATTCTGGAAGACTTCTTTAAAGAGACTAGATGCAAGTTGGTCAGGAAAATATTAGGAAAATACTTAATTTTAACATTAAACTCTGTATATGTCCCTTTAAGGAAAAAAGGGGGGGGAAATTAAGAAAGAAAATCCCTCTTAACTAGTATTGAATGACCTTTAACTGTGTAGAAAAGTGAGGCATTAACTCTGCAGGTGCCTTAACTTTTGCTCTCACCTTTTTGTCCTTTTATGTTATTCTGAAAATGTAAAAGATTCAAAATTAAACCAGATAAATAAATAAATAAAAAGTTATGGGAATGCCTCATACTTCGTGCATTTTGGAGAGTATTCCATCTTTCCATTGTGTCATTGTTCGCATCAATTTCATTTTTGATAATGCTGAAAAAACATGCACTAGTCGCCTCCTCCAAACCGCCTCCCGCACGAAATTCTACCAATCTAACCCGCATTGTACATTTCTCACTCTTTAATTAGGCGCGAATCCCTGCTCAGTCAAACAGGAGCCACCTGTAGCATCACCTGCGCACTGTTGATACTATAATTAAAACCGCCAATGCTCTGAAAGGCTCAGCGAGACCCAGGGCTATCAACGTCGACGCCGGCAGCGGTCCCCAAGTCCGCGGCTAAACAATTAATCTCAATGCTTCAAATTCGCTGAGTCACCTCTAACCCGCGGTGGATGTGATGACTGCGCACGTCGCACCTGTGAACCAATTATGCGGCATGGGAGCCCAGTCACCCTCCATGAACCCCACCCACACTGTCACAACAAGTCTGCGGGGAAGTCGGGACTAATTGTCTTTATTTGTCCACCGACAGAAACTCGCAGTGATTCTATGGGGGAAAAGCAGTTTATTAATTAGACTCTAGTGATTACATTCTTTATTCACTTTTTGAATATTTTCGTATTTTTGATTTGGCGTTCTATTCAAATCTATTCTGTCAAGGTCGCCACATCATAGTTTGAAGTGTCTTGCCCAAGGACACAACCACAGTGTGCTTTGTTTGAACGACTGTATGTTTAGAAGGTAAACGCTTAAAGGGACATATCAAGTAAAACATGCTTCAGCTTTTAACCATGTTACAATGTTTCCTCGTCAAAAACATACGAAAAAACTACGAAAAAATAAAACTCTTTCACCTACACCAGGGGTGTCCAAAGTGCGGCCCGAGGGCCAAATGCGGCCCTCAGACCAATATTTGGTGGCCCTCAGGCTTCTTGTTTTATTGACACATGGCCAGAGATGATAATTTTCCCGGCAATTTTAATCATTCCGCACAATTAAAACCTCAAAAATGAACATCTATTGTGAGACTGAGCTTGTATTATGGTTCCAAGCCTAAATACAAGTGTGGGGAATGGTTTAAACCTCTCTTAAATACACACAGTTGAATGTTTGAATGCATTGACCACTCTTCTGTGGCCCTCCATGCCTTATACATGTCACTATACGGCCCTCGGTGAAAAACGTTTGGACAACCCTGACCTACACCATCACACTTTAAAGCAGTACTAAGTAACTCTTGCCCCTAGAGGCCATAAGCGCAACTGCAGGTGTAGTAGCAAGTTACGATTTTTTTACGGAATAATTGTCTTGGAGAGTAAATGCTACGCTGACAGGAAAGGCGAAGGGAGAGAGGGTTACTGTGCATCCAATTATACAATGGAAATATTTTTTTTTCACACAAACTTGGCTGTGAATACTGTCTAAAATGACGCTAGCCCGCAGTTAGCTTTGCCCGTTAGCATGCTAGCTTCTTCTTCGTGATTCCATTAGTGTGTATTGCTTTCTCCGGACCGGTGGCAGTCAAGTTGCAAACATGGTTTTCTGTCCAGAGACACCAGGGGGAGATGAAAGACCCTCCAATTATCCCATAAACACTTGTATTACCCCCACAGGGACTACGAAAAGGATTTATTAAGGTAAACACGTTACTTAGTACTGCTTTAACAAAATGCTGAATTATTGGTGTATTTTCTACCAATTAAAGCTGATGCTGAGACATGGAGAGGAACAAAATGTTTCGACGGCCCAAATGTGTAAATATAACGGGGCTTGTTAACCATAAATCTAACGTTAGCTTCATGCTACATGCTAGCCGCTAACTTCAAGTGCCGGTTTTTGGCCTCTAATGGGCAATCTACTGTGTCAAAACATTCATAAGGGCCTGATTTTGACTTGACTTTATTTGTGTGTGTTAAATATATGTATAATCCGCTAGAAAACGTCTAAGAAGAGTGAAAAAATAAGGATTTCCACGACACATTTCCTTCCCCCTCGCTAGATGTATGGTATGACGTGCTACTGTCTGTATCAGTATTACCTAACATTGTGTTTCCATAGATGTTGGAAAAGTCCTCCATTTTTTCCAAGTCTATAAACCTGTTCTGAGCAGTTCTGCACTCACACCCATTGATTTGTTAGCATTCTGTTGCCTATTGTCTCCCCACTGGCTTTTAATCTGGTTACAGTCACATTATATAGCGCTTTTCTACTAACATTAGCACTTAAAGGACTCACCCATTCATACACAAGTGGAGGCAATGTGGGTGAAGTGTCCTGCCCAAGGGTACGACAGCATTCACCTGCAGAATTCAAACCACTCTGTCGCCCCAGTTCCTTTGTTCCCTTGTTGCCAGTCGAGGACAACACATGAGATCCCTCAAAGAACTGGCTCTCATGTTATTTGGTTACAACAATACAGTACAACTAAATGTTGTTTTTACCATTCAATTCACAGCTGAATGCACCGTCACTAATTATGTGCAGTTCATTTGCATTTCCAAAATAATTTGGAGCTTTCCATTATGCATAAAAGTGTTTGTTGGTCAAAGCTAAGCAAAGGCATTTTAAAACTGGGCACACCATTTGGTACCTTTTTTTCTTGTTGGCGAAATTTGCCTGGCCTACTTTAGCAGTCTAAATTTGGCATCATTTATATGCACCTGAATTTTTCAACCAAGAAATCCACCTTTTAAAAAATGCAGAAAATAAATAAATAACTAAGCCTCTGGAATTGGGTTTCTGGTTTGCACGGGGATAGAGCATGGCGGAGCATGAGGAAGTGCCGCAGGGCGTAAGTGGTAGAATCTAAGATATTTATTCTGTATGCCTGTGCACCGGTGGGCCCCAGGACACCTGCCACACACCGACACAGTGATCCAGACTTATTATGGCCCATGTCAGAGCTTCACCGCCATGTGGAGACAGATCCAAGTGGGCCACAGGGGTACCTGAGGAGGCTGCTGCCGGGGTCGGGATTAGGATGGGGCCATTTTTGTTTTGTTTTTCCACATTCCATGTTTTTATTTTTCCAATTTTAATTCCAAAATGGGTGAGGCGGAATCCTAGCACCACAGTAGTGTTTTCCACTCTTGTTCCTGCACACTTTGCTTCTTTTCATCTCTCTGTTCTTTGTCCTTGCTCCCCTGACTCTCCCTTATCGCCCGCTGTCACTCACTTCCGCTTACACCCTTTGTCGCAGCCTGTCTATTTCCCAATGTTCCCTCCTCGAGTCTGGATCATTTAAGGGCAGCTTGTGTAAATACTTTGTTTGACCTTTCCACTGTGTCCCCATTATGTAACAAAACCAAATGGGTATCCTTGGCGACGGACATCTAATCGCATTTCCTACCGGGGCTAAATATAGTTCAGCGGTGTGGTATCCAGGCCAGTTTGTTTTGCCTTTAGAGAGAATTACAAGTAGTGTTGCCTGGCGCTAAACTTTGAGCCCTCGTGATTGGATTACAGACAATCGGGCAAGAAATGTTCATTTAGTGTTAAAATATACAAAAGGACAGCAAGTCTTAGTTAATGCCATATGCCATGAAGTAGATTGGATAGCATTTTATTATTACACCACAAATAATCACACAGTATTGGCTGCGTAACAACAGCTATTTTAAAGAGCCAATCCCTCGCAAAATATAGCTTCAATCATTTTGTAATGTTATATCCTCATAACAAACATACCTGCAGTGGCGTATTGTTGCTGCTTTTCATAGATTACACAACAGTAGGGGCCCTCTGCAGGCCTTTTGTATAACTACATTATGTATTCATCTTTAGGGAATCGTCTATTTCTGAAAAATATGGAACACCAATGTCAAGGTGTCCTTTTCAATACTTTTTGTTGTTGTTTTTATCTCAAAGTTCCGAGCATACTTTTGGCACCATGTGTCTCTCTGACCCATCCCCTCCCTCAGACAGAAAGTGGTTTAAGTCCCCTACCTTTGGTTAGTTACTTATACACTATATTCTCTCCAATAAGTACTTTGCCCCTTTATTCTACCTTTAAAAAAAAGTTTCTAAATGCCCTTTGTTTCCGTGTAGGAACATTGATTTATTCCTTTGAACAATCCCCCATAAAGTAGGGAAAAAAAGTATTTGGCCAAAATCCAATAGAATGTCTATGTGAAACTGACCAAATACTTTTTTTCCCCACTGTATAAAATGGAGGATTTCTGTAATGTTACTCTTCATCCTCGCCCTTCCTTTATGATTTCTTGCTCATTCATTGAATTAATTAGTGTTACTAACCACTTCCCTTTGATGTTAATGGCATGAATCAGTGGGGTACAATGTTCTTGATTACAGCACCCAATTTGATCTTAATGCCTGTTAATTTGGCTGTAACCCACATTTAGAGAAATTATGTTTTCATCACCGAATAATTTAAACTCATGAACTGTTATGAACTCCCCAACAACCCATTTTAGTTTATGATGTTAGACGTAGAGACGTATTACCATGGGCTGCTACAAGCAGGTGCACCTCCAAGGTCACTCAGCCCTGCCTCTGCTCAGCACCGAACCATATCTTCACACTGTTGCTGTATCAGCTGAAGAGTGCAGCGATGGATGACCCGTGCCTTGAGGGAGCAGTGAGGGGTTTGATGGAGCAGCGGTGAGACGCGCCCACGTACAAGGACTCGGTTACTCCCCTTTTGGGACACATTCGATTGCTTTTTTTCCCCCTGCACTTTCTCAACCATCCATCCCCCCCTTTCACTCAGCATACAGTACCTCCATCTATCAGGTGCCATCTGCCACTGAGCCCAGAAGAGGAGGCTGAAACACCTGCTTAGGCAACTTAATGAATCTAGGAACGTGTATGTGCCAAACAATAACAGCAGTAAGGAGGAGGATTGTGCTTATTCAATTATAGTTGGGTATGTTGTGCAGGACCGACATTTTTCACTGGTAATTCGCTGTGTTATAGGCTTTAATTCTAAGCGCCGTCTGGATTGTTGTTGTTGCCACGCCGGTGAACTTGACAGAAGGGGTGATATGTCTATGATGGGGTCAAGACCAGCTGTGATGACTCTGATCACCCCATTGTTCTTGCTTCTGTGCTCGTCTTTAGCAATGGAAGCCTGAATAAGCTAGCTGTGTATCATTCGCAATTTTCTTTTTTCTTTTTTTTTTACAGCAAATAGTAACATTTAGTTGTAGCATGCACATAATTGACTGTAGATTTAAAAGGCTCATGACGATAATTCAGACTGACCAAGGTTGAGATTACAACGTCAATGACATTTCGATGAAAATCCTTTTGGATAATGTGCAGAACTTCAAGTCATAACAACGCCGCCCAAGAAGTGACTTCCTGTTTCAATATAGTGTGCCAAAATAAAAGCACACAGCTCGTCTCATTGATTAGTTCTGCAGGTACTTGCAACATTACAAGAATATAATTAAATCCACACATTTTAAGTGTTTTGCCTGTTAATAGTGAGGCAGAAAGAAAGTTGAACTAATGAAATGCTGAACTAATGAATAAGATGTTTTTATTTTTATTTTGGTGTGCTGGATCGAAACAGGATGCCACTTCTGTCAATTGCATCTGACGATCCATGGGGTTTCTATAGTAATGTGAAAATTAAGCCCATTGCATAAAAACAATACAACACATTACTGTTGTTCTGAATGGTCAAAGGTCCTCAGAATTACAACCATATAAGGAATAATGAGCGGAATAATAAATTCAGCGTCAAACATTAAGAAGGGTTACTGGGGGCCAGTCTCTGGAGGTCATTCTTTGAATTGCATAATTGAATGCATTTTCTTTTCAGCTCCTTCAAAGTAGGTTACAATTCTAAAGTCTCCTTCAATCCCTGCTTACACTGCAGTCAAGAAAGGTTTGTTTTTAATAGGGCATCCCCATCAAAACGCAGCCGACATGAAAGGAAGGAAGCCTTAAAGCGCTTAATGCGATCCACAAACAACCCATGAGCACACGCCTCAGCCAGTCACTTACCTCCCCACTGTCTCTCATGTTCACCATTTTCTTGTCTTTCATCTTTCTCTCCACTCCTCTTTTGATCCTCCCTCCCTCCCTCCCTCGCTGTACCCCCCCCTCCCCTCCCGCACTTCTGCCGGCCCACGTCCGTACTTACACCATTTGTATCCCTTCGCCCGGCGCTCCCTTCGCTCGCTTTATCTCCTTCTCCAAATCTCATTGAAGCATCCCTCGATCTTTCAGAGCAGTCATTGTAATGGTTCAAATGTCAAGGAAAAGAAGCGCGCGGGCCGCCTCTCCCCTTGTCAGCCGCGGCATCACACGCTTTGATCAGTCTGTTACGCCGGCTTCTCGACCCGGCGCCGCGGCCCCTCGCCCGGCAAATATTGTACGAAGACGCTCGCCGCTAATTGCGAACGTCTCAAGATATATGGCTTGATTGACAGCTGAGGAGAGTGAGATTATTGGTAGCTTTGGTAAATCTCTTGGCAGGGAAAGTTCAACCGGGAGCGCCCATTAGAGTTTCAGTGTTGGTAGCAGCAATCATGTGAAATAGCGGATAGATGGACCGAAGACATGGGCTCTTTTAATGAAACATGCTGCTTACTATTTTCCAATTAGCCGCACGGAATTGTGAGGTCAGTTGTAGAAAAGACGCTAATGGACGACGTATAACGCATGTTTACACATAAACCCTTTGAAGGTCAGTGCAAATTAGGGACATCTGAAGCCCGGCGTTCTTGTTAAGCCTCATTTTGTATGTATCAGTTCAAAATGCAATACAATTGTCATACATGTTACACTGCCACAAACCTCAAAGCAGTGCACAAACTAAAAAAGAAGTTTGTACCTTCTGTATTTTACGGACTATAAGTTGCACCAGCCAAAAAAAAATGCATAATGAAGAAGAAAATAACATATATAAGTTGCTCCGGAGTATAAGTCGCACCAGCCTCGGCAACTACCTGGGCATGGAGGCGTAACTGCACCGTTGACAAGCCTCTCCCGGCAGCACGTTGTTTAAGCTCTCATTCGCGAACTTGTTCCTCTAGCTGTGGCCATCTAGCTTTTAGCTCGTGATTAGCTTCTTCTTCATATTCATTGCAGTAAGAGTAACCTTTGCTTTTCACCAATCCCTCACAAGTTTCTCACTTACTCCAAACTTTACCATATGTAAGTAAGTGCTTTATTTGTCATTGTACAACTGAACAGGAGTAGCAAATACTGGTACTGAATGGGTGCTGCTGCCGGATGCTCTCTCATCGAATGCAATTTCTCCATCTGGAGATCAATAAAGGATCACCTCACCTCACCTTACACAAGCCTAGAGCGCCCTTTATCGGCTGTCAGGGGGAAAATATCAAACGGGAAATTATATGATTTGATATATAAGTCGCACCTGAGTATAAGTTGAACCCCCAGCTAAACTATGATAAAAAGTGCGACTTATAGTCCGGTGCGCTTGCTCGTGCTCATTTGACAATTCATCAACATCAAGTCCAATGCGTTCCCAATAGAGTTCGATCTGCCATGTTTGTAGATCCTACCAAACACTTTCCATAGACTAAGAGTAGCTAATAACCATATAGAAAGTGGAACAGCTCCTTTAGCTGCTGAGTCACTACTGGTCAATACTCTAGTGTCCAAGTGTGAACAATAGCTCCAGTGTTTTAACTTTTAAAATCTCCATTCCCATGATGCTTAGCGATACGACATCACGATCCTGAACTGTATTGATTGTCAAGTAAGAATGATGTATATTTTCAAGCCAAACCCGCTTCACCACCATTACCGTAGCCGCCCCATTGTTGTTGCCTCGTAAATCCAGCCGTTACGATCCCAATGTCCTTTTTAACGTCTGTACATTGTGTTTCCTTGTCCTCTCCACAGATACACTTACACCCTGTGCCCCTTCAATCAAGTCACACAGAAGAGCTCTACAGGCACCGAGGTCTCATTAGGGTAAGTACTTAATCGGCCTCTTCTTTTGTGGCAAATCTAAACTGCACTGCACGGCAAACAACCCGGGTTTTACCTTCACCAGCGTTCGAAGAATATATGTTGTAATCTGAGAAATGTTGAATCTTATTATTTCTTTGTAATGTGGTCTTCTAATTCGTTTTCCTCTGTGCCAGTGTTACTTAGACCAAGTAATTGCGGTGTCATGGGCATTTTGACGGTTAAAGGAAGGATATTTGCAAAAAATGTTTTCCACCACATTCTTATCTTGTTTCCTTTCATACCAGAAGTGTCTGTTTTCAAACACTCTTGTTGCGACTATGTGGCGTGCCTTTTGCCTGCCTTGGGTTGTTTGCACATAGCCACCCAGTTCTTCTATGGGCCCTCCCCTGGCCCGACCAGGAATAATCAGGAAGTGCTATGTTTACCTCGATTCGCAGCACAGCTTTCCGATCCACTGGAGCCTTGATATTACAAAACAACACGCTGCAGCCTCTTCTGATTCTTCGACTGATGTCCGATACAGCTACATCCACGAAACTGGGGAGTCAGCGGAGTTTCTTTTGATAAGGAGTGGAGGGGGGGAGAGCTGTTTTCGATCGATACAGCATTTTCCGAGAAACAAAATGTAGGGTATTAGCGAGACGCGTCTGACATTCTCCCCGGAAAAGCATAGCACACCTGCCACAGAATTCGGACCTGACCTGCACCTCTGCATAATCAGGAATAGGGGCTCTTAACAATACGATCATGTCATGCAAATGCAGCCTAACCCAACACAATGTAATAATGCCCCCAACGGCAGCTCGCGTTAACATTTGGAGTCACAATGTGATGGACTGTTTCAACAGGCTAACAGCTCGGGCCACGTTGACATTTAGAGGCCATACCCATTCGCGCCGCTAATGCAAAGTGACGTTTCTGAGTGGTTCGGGCTTTGGCTTTTTTTTTTTTGCTTTTTTTTGTTGTTGTTTGGGGTTTGGTCAGTAAACGGATCCGTCCCTAAACGACAGCTTTTCTCATTTCTGTAATTGGACTTGATACAAATCCCGGGACGTTATGAAAGCCCCTCTCAATCATTGTTACGGCGCTCCGATGAAGTTAGCCTGAGAGCCGATATTTGCTTTGCGCCATTGATTTTTTTCCTTCCTTTTAATGGTTATTCAATCCGCGTTAGGCTTCATGTGACCCTTTATCAATTGCAAGCAGATCACCGGTATAGTTTTAATACCCTTTGATCAATGGAGAAATCCAAAGACGCCGTTTCATATAGTGCTGGGCTTGTATTTCCTGGACCGAGAAGGGTTTCAATTTCATCTCAAGGATTAGACACCCCCCCCCACCCCCCCCACTGACGCGCTTGAAACACATCTGCCCCCCCCCCTCTGTGCCGCCGGACACCGGTGTACATCAAAATTCCGATGTGCAATAGTAGATGCCGCGCAGTCGCCATAGAAACACATCTTTTTTCCCCCGTATTCTCCTCTCCCCCAAGACGGTGACGGCGCTGGCGATACTGTTCAAAGAGGGCGACGGAATTGCCTTCTGTGTCTTAAAAGTATTTTTCTTTCAACCGGATCAAATCGGGGATGTTGATTTCTCCACCTGTAGACTTTGAAGCTGTCATTTCGCTGCCACCCCACGTTCGTTACAATCACATGACGCCACACGCGCCGCGCCCTCCCCATCATCTCAAGAATCGGATAACAAGTTCTATATGTCACTTTGTCTTGTTTTCACCCCCCTCCCCTCGCTCCCTTTCTTGCGATTTCACTTTTTTTTTTTATTATGTGAGGTGATAATTACGGGATGTGTCTCCTCCGTCCTTCTCCACACACTCATTAGCCTTAGCCGTCAGTCATCTGAAAGTTTCCCAGGCTACAATTACTCTGACGCCATTTGACTCCTTGTATAATTTACCCCCGTGCTCCACCTTTTAGCTGAAGGATTCTATTGTAATCCTCCGTCAGCTGTCACGGGTTAAGAATCTAAAAGCCCACAGTATGTAAAATATGAGAAGTTATATGCAACGCGGCTCCCGATGGGTTTTTGATATCCAAAGGTTTTCTCTTGTCTGCGTAGAAGCTGCCTTCACGTTTTTCAGCGCCATCTCAAGTCAAGGGGGATGTTGTGCCGCTTTCATGAACGCTGATTGGTAGTGGTGTCGTAAAACCTCCATCTGGATCTCTGAGCCGATTCTCTTGAAGAACCGAAACGAATCAGGCCACACAGTTTCCTCGTAGAGTCAGGTACCAAGGCTCATAGTACTTTTTTTCTCTTTAACTCCCACGCCGAATTTGCGACATTGTCTCATCACTTTGTTTAACGTTCTATTTCATTTGGCAGCCAACTTTGTGAACATATATCTCACATGGCTAATTGGAAGCGAGTGCTGTTCTTTTTTGCACCAACACCTCCTACACTTAGGCGCCGAGCGGAAAGTGCAGTGTTTTCGCCGTGTTTTTTAGCGGCAGTCAAGCTGGAAGAACAGAATGCTAACTGTGAGTAATTTGACCCTGGGTGTTTCTGCCTGCCTGTCACTCATCAATGTATGGAAGGCCAAGTGAGGCAGCGCTGGATCAAACGCGCCTTATGCAAGCTCTGGTCATTCTGGTTGGGAACCGGAATTGCTGCAAAAGTGAAAGGATTACATAATGAGGAATTTGGAAGGCACAGAAATCGGGAGGGCGAGTTATATTGTTGTTTTAGTTCTGTCGTTTTTCAATTCTACTTGATCAAGCTTTGTATTATCCAGGTTTTTTTTTTTACCAATTCAAAATGAAGTCAGAAAAACATCTTATAAAACTTGTTCGGAGGCGTTAATACTAGAGTCTTGCCCGTTTGAGCGATGCGTTACGAATTTGCATCTGTGATTAGATTGATTAAAAAAAACAAAAAACAGTTGAGATGGTTAATGCCTGTTTTGGTGCTGATTGGATACTTTTAAAATGCCATTTGCAATTTCCTAAACGTTTTACTCACTGTCTGACTGATTTATATTTCATATAACCTTTGAAAACCTGGGTAAAGTATTGCAGTTTGTTTTAATGGCATGTTTCGCAATACATACGGTGATTTTTCTACCTACTATACAGACTTTAAAGCTGTTATTTCACTGCCAAGTCCAACACCCTCTTGTTATAATCACATGACACTACATGCTCCACACCTCTCCATCTTCAGATAACAAGTTCTATGTGTCACTTTGTCTTGTTTTTCTCCTTCTCTTTCTTTCTATTAGTATTTGAGGTCCTAGCCCTATTGGCGGCACGGTAGCGCAGTGGTTAGCGCTCGTGCTTCACATCGAGAAGGTCCCGGGTTCTATTCCCACCTGGATGGGGCCTTTCTGTGTGGAGTTTGCATGATCTCCCCGTTTCCTCTGTGTACTCTGGTTTCCCCAACCACTAAAAACATGTACAATGTGTTCGAGAGTGCGCATGGGGGAGGACGGATGGAAATTAGGCTACAACCAGGCGTTGCGTGTTTTTAACGTATGAGACCCATGTATGTTCATTAACATGCACTGTCCCGACCAAATGAACCAATAAATTGGCTGGACTAGATTATCTATCACACTTTATATCAATAAGTGTGTAGAATTGACCCTGTGCATAACTTCAAATAATAACAACGCCGCCCAAGAAGTGACTTCCTGTTTCGATCCAGCACGCCAAACTTAAAGCACCATCTTATTCATTAGTTCAACGTTCTTTCTGCCTAACTATTAACAGACACAACACTTAAAATGTGTGTATTTAATCACATTCTTGTAAAGTTGCAAGTACCTGCTTAACTAAGGTACTAACTAATGAGTCGAGCTGTGTGCTTTGATTTTGGCGTGCTGGATCGAAACAGGAAGTCACTTCTTGGGCGGCGTTGTTAGGATTTGAAGTTATGCACAGAGTCAATTAGTGCATTGACTCAGGCCTGCACTCTTTGGGGAAATTTGACACATATAATGTTTATTCATGGTGTTTCCGTTTGTCTGTTTTGTATTTTGCACTGCTTGGTGAAAAAGGTCTTTGCAGTACCCTAGCCACTTGCACAGTCATGAAGGTCTGTGTGTTCATGCCTGGGGGAGGGGCAGGGGGGGTGTACATGAATCATAGCTGCATGCTGGGAGTAAAGTTCCTTTTCTTTTTTTACCAGGACACACCATCAGTCAGCCCATGCAGGATACAGCGCGGGCTTCTCCATATCAATCTGCATCCTTTTCCTCCCCGGTGCTGGTGGGAGAAGGGGGTAGTGATGGGGGGTCGAGGGCCAAAGTGGTTTGATTTAAACGCTAGCATTTATCACACCTGCTCCGGCGTCTTCCTAAAGGACAAGCGTGTGAGAAATAGAAGAGGGAGCAAAGTCGGGGAGGTGAGAGGAGTGCATTAATATGTGTGCCATGTCAAAAGGCACACACAGCAGCTCTGTGACGGCTGCAGTGTTAACACGGCGAACACAGGCTTGTGCTGCAAACGTGTTCTGAAAAGGTAGGATTGTTCTAACTTTAAAGTGCAAATGAATGCTTTGTGCAAGTTATTTATGTAGGCTGGCATGCTAGCAAGGGGTACTTTCTGTTCAAACGCAGGACCCAGCTCACAGCAAATCATTTACTCCACAAGTTTAGTGGCAATCCAATCACAGATATTTTTAATGTTTAATCACTCAAATTTCCGACTTTCTTAGAGATCGGTCAGAGTAAAGTCTGATAAACAGTTAAGTCATCGAAGTCTGCAGTGTTTTCCACTCCAAATTGTGATTATATATGATGAGATTTATTCGCCTGCATCTCATGGCCAACGTGATCTTCAGGTTCTAGACTCTACTAATAATTTATATCAACCACCTCCAGAGACAAAACCCACATTGTCCATGAACCTCTTCTACCGGAACAAAACTTTTCCTATTTTATTAAACACATTTTTATCACTTTGTATCTTGCCATATTACTAAAATGTTAGAAAGAGTTGTGAATTTGCACACGCAGCCTGTCAAAGCAGGGACTGTGACTCCTGCCGCATCGACATTGCTAATACCGGCTTGTTCCATTTAGCCTCATTTGGATTAGCCATGTTAACCTCCTTGTCTTAAACGAATGGTGCTGCTGCGGCATTTCGATTACAGCTCAGTTTGTCAAGAGTGTCAAGGCTCATAAAAGTTCAAATTGTTCCCTCAGCCCTAACCTTCCTTCATGCTTGACTTTGCAGCGTGTTTGCCGTTACCCCATTAACAATATAAATGTTCTCCCGGAGTCATAAATCAGCTTGCGAAGGCTGGTGGTGTTAATATCGGACCGCACACGTACTGTATGTTCCCATAAAGATTTCATAAAGCGCGCTCGTCATACTGTATGCACCCAATTATCTGTAAATGTTGATATTATACAACTCATATTCAACCCCGAATTCCAATGTCTCCATTTTCCATTTGCTTTCGCGGGCCTGAGCAGCTCAAGCGCTTCCTGGAAATGGCCATTGTAACAACAACATCAGGCCCGATAATGATAATTGAGTAGAAGAAAATGCTTGCATTGCGACAAACACCGTTCGCCGCTGACAGTGTCGTCCATCTTCATAATATCCCTCCACCCCCACGAGAGGCGGGCGCGGGGACAATGACAGGGCGCCAAACAGGCCGCGCAATCCGCCTCGACAGATAAACAAATAGCAGCGTATCGTGGTGTGACATTTGTATTCCACCTTTTTATAAGTATGCAAGGAAATTCATGCATTTACTACTACATGTTCTTTTCAAGAGACATGCCTGGCCAAAAAAAAAAGGCAAAAAGGCACTCTAACATTTTGTTTGGCCCACTTTAGCGTTCCATATAGCATGCTTCAATCGGTCGAAGTACTCGGCTTCACGCGTATCTACTCCACTTAATAATAGACTGCAGTTGTTGTGGGCACTGGATGCACACGCTAGAATACACATTACTGAAGGAAAAAAACAGACCCGCGATGAAATGTTTTGTGAGCCGCGATGAGAACAATATGGACAAATGGTGGGATTTATGGAATTATTCAGAGGTGCCAAGGCAAATACTAGAGGAAAGAAGCAGCTAACTATGAAGGTAAGCTACATGCATATGCTATGCTAACACCAGCTAAAGTTGTGGCTAAATGCTTTCATCTGCTATAGGTTTGATAAAATATTAAATCTTATATGATCTTCCTGTGTTAGTGAAGGCTGTCCTCTCTCCTCTGGCCAATCAGAGTCCAGCAGTCTGTTCACGTCACATTAGTATCGCACCCAGGGCTGAGGTAGGTCCCAAAACTTGCACATGGTCAGCCGAGATTAGTCCTCGAGTAGTTTAGGCTATGGGCTGGATAGGGCCTGCCAGTGGAAACACACCTTTAGTGTTGCTGAACCAAGACCTGACCAACTGCAGCAAAACTACATCGTAAGTAAAATCCAGGTGGTGACTTTCTTTTTTGGCCAGGCAGTGTAGGAGGTTTGTTGTGTTGTTGAAAGAAGGATTGGCTTAGATACCAAGCAGCCAAATTAAATACTTTGGAACCAAATGTGCTATCACTTACCCTAGCAGTCTTCGACAGTCTATTTAAGATAAAATGCCAAATTAATAAGTATTAAATTGTCTTAAAATGATTTTCTGAGGTATTAATTTTGTTTTTTTGTATTGACTTTTTACTTGTATCCATAAAATTGATTGTGAAATTGTATAAGTATTATAATTTTTTCCCCTCTATATCTGCGTTGCCATGCACGGCGTGACACAGCCTGCTTAAAGTTTTGTGCTATTCAGTGTCTACTGATTCTGCGAAACTACCATGGTCAAAATAGGGGGAAAGTATGCCGGTGGCTGGAAGTTGAAGAATTTGAAACCTTTGATGAAGCTGCTTGAAGCTGCCGTGAGGCCTTAAAGTTTTTAAAGGAGGTCTTAAAAAAGTCTTAAAAAGGTATTAAATTTGACTTTG
Source organism: Gobius niger (assembly GCF_951799975.1). Lineage (NCBI taxonomy): Eukaryota > Metazoa > Chordata > Actinopteri > Gobiiformes > Gobiidae > Gobius > Gobius niger. The sequence continues at coordinate 12,388,097 of NC_136872.1, forward strand.
GGGTTCCTGCGGATACCCTGTCAGAACAAAATTAACGGGGACCACTTCATATCACGTCATGACAAAAGAACTAGATTTTTTTTTACTTTTAATGTACGCTCAGCTCTTTAATGACTCTGCCAGGCTACGTCTGCTCCTCACGCGGACATTTGAGGACAGCGCTTAAGCCCTGGGAAGCCCGTATTGATCCGTAAAGATCGGAGGTAGGCTCTGAATACGTCTTTGTGAGTTCTGACTTTCTGCTGTGTTCAGCGCTTAACTATTGTTGAGCGATTGCCGTCGTCCAACTTTCCCGCTTGTAATGAATTTTCGTCCAGTCGCTAATGGTGTTTGTGATGCAGTGATATTTACTCACGGTGCCCCGAGCAACTTGGCATTTTAGCGATGCAATGAAACGCCTGATGAATGAATGCTTTTGAATATGAATCTATATCTAGCGCCACGTTTAGTTTTGTTTATGGCGCTGACTTTTACCAAATGCGTAATACCGTGGACGTGTTGGCGTGAGTGTGAATGGGTGGAGTGTATGTCATGTATGTCAATCCCCATATTCTGAATGGACTAAACCACAAGCTAGGTTTTTTTTTTTTTTTTTTTAAGATGCTGGAAAGTTTTTGCACGGACGTTTGTGGACTGTATGCTGAAGTTCATGAAGATGATCCATTTCTGTAGCCGACCTTTTTTAGTAAAATCTGCTATGTTAATTGGCAAAGGCACTAAGCACACTAATGAGCCTCAAAAAGCACCCACATCTGCACAACCCTCTTGAATGTAGAGAGATCCTCTTCTTCGAGTCTTGAGTCATTCCAGTGAACTACAGTGAGCCGCTCTCTCTCCTCTCCCCTTTTGGTATTTCCATCTGAAACAGAAAATGTGGGCAAGGCTGTGAAAAGAAAACTGATTTAACCTGGAACGAAATTTAAGATTATCGAATGATTGAGGTGGTCAAGCAGATCACCCCTTCAGACGTCACAGAAATGCCGTTTTTAAGTTTGCTTCCTATAATTGAAAAGACCACAGTGTTTATAAAGTGCATAATTGAAAGCCTTTGCAGCTCTGCCGTGGCTGGACCGAGTACAAACAACAGCATTTCATCTGATGTTTTTCTAAATTCCTCCGGACAGAAACATGGAGTGTGCAGTCAACTACAAACAGCCCAGGCACGAGACCAGAGAGCCGCGTCGCTCCCGTTAGCATGAGGGGCTAATGCACAAGCGCCTCTTTAGCTTTTCAAATCAGTCACTTCCATTTACTCTGCAGCGGGGACTGTCATGTGATTAGCTTATGTTCGAGCCATTTCCTGCAAGCGGCAACAACTGCAAAACAACTCTTTTAGTGTGGAGCTTGGCGAGGCTATAATAACCTCTCACAGCAAGGATAAGTGCGTTTGAAATATTCATGACGACCACTTCCAGCATTAGTGTAGGAAAAACTGGAAATGTCCTATAGGAGTGTCAGTCATGGGGTTTTAATGCTGGAAAGTGTTTGAGAGTGCAAATATTCTCACAGCACAAAACGGTATGCTAATTTCAAATAGCTTAGTGCAGAATCCATTTGAAAACAATAAATAAGGCAAAAGTTTTGTATAGGGCACATTTTCTACCATAAGCAATTCTGTGTGCCTTGCGAGGACAGTCAAAACACAACACAATTTTAATATTAAAAGGATATCCCTTAAGTTACCATCCGTTACTGTAAGTCAGACTAAAGAGAAATGGTTTTAGCCTCGATTTAAGCATTGCCAGTGTTTGGGTCTGCATCACAACACAGCCTCACTATGTTTATATCATAGCAGAGATGTATTTTGGACCTTCAGTCTATCATCTGGGCAAAAGGAAGCCAGTGCAGAGACCTGAGCACTGGACTAATATGGTCATAATTCAGTATTTTCATCCCCCTACATGTTCCATCAATGTCCTAATGTGTAGAATGAGCCCAGACCTGTTCACCACAACTGCCTCTAAAATCCTGCACCGTCACTCAAAAAGTTCAGGTCCGAATTGCCGTCATGCACGAGATTGATATAGGGACTGCAGTTGTGCGTAAGACCTGAGGTGGCAGTAGTGAGTGTGAAATGACCAGCTTGCATCTAGTCACATTAAGAGGGTAATGAGTCAGGGAAGAAGACATACAAAAAGGCATTAAGGCGAGACACGGCAGGTGAAAGTATTGATTCAAGTAGAGATTTTTAGATAGTTTCCTCCCTTTATATCTTAGTTTTCATTTCAGAGTATAAATATGACAAAACTTAACCCTGTACGATGCTTATTTTATGACGTTTGGTCGCGTCCTACGCGGATATAACCCGGAACTAAGTAAGTAAGTCGCAAAGCCATCTTTCCCACGGGTATTCAGTCACAAATGTTGACAGATTTTACATCCTGCGAAGAGTGTCCGCCATGACGCCATCACCCAAATATGGTAGTTTTCCTTTTGGGAGACGTCCGGTACTGAAGTGCAGAGAAATGTGCCATGCATGCCCACTCTGTACAAAACTTTAGGGCTGGTTTTCTTAAAATGAGGGATTCCAAACTTTCCGGTCCTGGGCTTAATTTTTTTGAGTATCTAATTCCAAGTCGGATTTATTCAGCTTTGAACCCCAAAAAAACAAGGGGGAATTTGAGTTTTTACAGATTTTTTCATTTATGATTAGTTTATTCAAAAACTAAAGATCTAAAATCCCCTCTGAAACCAAATGTTACACTAATTCTACTAATGTTACTAATATGTCAATGAAATAAATCAATAGATTTCATCGCTGAAAATATAGGCAATTTGGGCCATATTCATGCACAAAATGCCTTATTTTTATATGAAAACATAAAATGACAGAAAACTTGCAATACATTTTATTCTCATATCAGTAATGTTCAGTCAAATTGATATTTCTAAATTTGTTTTTTCCCCCTCATCACCTGCAGTGTCTTGCCTTAAACCCAACTTAAAGTCTGTTAAAAAATGTGACCACTGCCCACCTTTCGGAAAAGCATTAAGGGAGACTTTATTGTAGGGAAGCGTGTCCTCTGAATTTGACCCACCGTTCAGTGACAGCAGTGGGTGACTGAATTGTAGAATTGTCTGACTTTTATGCAAATGTAAAAATAGGCCAAGTGAGAAAAACACTATGATTGTGCCCGTGCGTCAGACACGACGACATATTACTCCTGTCTTGCGTTCTCCAGACTGAGGGCGGTAATTTAGACGTTAGCCCCGTGACGAGGCCCAGATGAAAGACCTCCATTCGCGTTTTTGTTTTTCCCCCGACTCTGGGGAAATCAAGGTGGCTGCGCCGTCGGGGGCGCGGGGGGGTCAAAGGTCGACTCGTGATGCCCTGCAAAGTTCAAGGAGCCGGCCTCGCCATTGTGCGGGGGGGTCAAAGTGTTTTGCGCTCATTGCTATGGAGAGCAACACCGGAGCAGAGGAAAAGGCCCGCTGTTGTTTTGGTCTGCGTGCGGGCCAGCTCGCTTGTTCACCCTTCAACCTTGGAAACGCATTTGTAGCAGTAAACATTTCCCCATATCGTGAGATTAAAGAAGGACAAAAAGTAAACAGGATTTCACCTGAAGAAAATCATGCAGCCACGACTCAATGCTTGATATCTGAGGAAAAATATCTTTACGGAAAGTTTGTAAAAGAACAGAGCGCAGGTAATATGCAGGGTTTGTGGGTGTCGGTTATAAGGAGGCTGTGATATATGAGTGTTATGATTGGAGGAGAAGCTGTGGAGGTGGGCACACGCATACAGCCGTGCGTAGGGAAATAGACGACTTGTAAAACAAAACAACAACAAAAAAAAGAGCTTGGTAATATTGCCGGTTTCTTGCGCAGGTTGCTCTTGCTCAGTATTCAAACCCACAGGTCTCCCTTGAACTGCTTTATTGAACAGTAGATTTTCAAACAGAGACTGACGGAGAAGCGATGTAGCCTAGCAACATTGAGGGAAAAAAGAGAAAAGAAGAAAAAGAAAAAAAACACATTGAACGACTGTGTATGCCCACTGCAAAGGAAAGCAGGCAGTCGAAATGACAGCACAGAGCAACCCCGGAGAGAGTGGGATGTGCCGGCCACCGTGAAAAATACAAATAGGTTGGACGTTTGGAGCGGAATACTGTTGTTTACCCACCGACCCGTCCTTCTTTAGCGATGCAGCGTAGCATTTCACCTGAGCGACAGACAGACTATTCAGTTAGCAGCCGCGCAGGTGTTATACAGATCAGGCTGAACATTATGACCACTGTCAGGGGTGACATAAATTATACATCATTTCTGGATAGTGGCACCAGTGGGCGGAATACGAGATAAGGCAGAAATGATGATTTTGCCGAGGTTGAGGTACATGATATTAAGCCTTATAAATAGTTATCTACATTTGAAGTCTTTCTTTTTTATTGTGGTTACAAGCTCAGCTTAAAGGGACATTTCAGGATTTTTGACATAGGGCCTCATTTCCTAGTTATCCAGAGTGTTATTGATTTCTGGAGATGTTTTTTTTATTATTTAAATTCATGCAGTCCTTATATTTGAAGAGTTTAGTGGTGCTAGGCTAGTGCTAGGCTAGCGCATGGTTATGGTAACTAGTAGCCTGCATTAAAAACCTCTTCAAAATCATGGGGTCGTCCTCCAAACATTCCCATATCTGATTTGTAAAAAGCTCCTTTGTGAATTCCACGTGTAGTAATGCCGGCAGGTAAACAAACTACTGTAGATCCGGTAACCTGCAGATCACTCCGCGGCTGCGTAGCTTACAACCAGGATCTGATGCTGCTCAAATATAAGTTATTTTAAATGCAAAATATATATATTATGTTGTATTTCAAAAATTATTCAGTCAACACAGACATTTATATCGGTGGTCTGGTGTTATAAGTGATTTGCTTCACGGTGCTTGGGTCAGACTGTTTTTAATGCAGGCTACTAGTTACCATAGACATGTGCTAGCCTAACACTAGCCTAGCACCACTAAACTCTTCAAATATAAGGACTGCATGAATGAAAAAAGTATATTCATCTCCAGAAAACAATCCCAATCTGGATAACTAGGAAATGAGGCCCTATGTAAAAAATCCTGAAATATCCCTTTAATATGTCTTTGTTGCAAATAGTGTAGAATGAAAGTGACAGAACAGCCGGTATAAATTACACAGTTACCAGGTTATACATGATATAGGCCTCCATGGAGACGGGATATTTTATTGTTTGCAAACGATACTGTACTTTCTACATAAATGCAGTCATTGTTACTATTTAGAACAAATAATAGCCTAAACAAATCCACATACTTGGAGTGGATATCTAACCTGGCAAGAGCTGGATTGATATTAGAGTGCCAATAACAATGCCACTGACATCAATCTTGGATCACTCCGGCTTATATTGTTATATTGTCGGAAAGAACGCTCTGTTGGATCAAGTCCGATTTGTTTTAGCCAATCACAGCCAAGTCTCAAAATAATCGTTGCTGTGTAGTTCATTATTATAAATAAAAATGTTTCTTGTTGTCGGAAGATGTTACACCCGCCTTCCTAGGGCAATACTGCCACGCGATTGGCCCCTTTTGGCCAAACCCACTGGTAGTTCGGCATCCAAGCGGTTCAGCAGGAGGTGTTGGGCGCAGTCGTTCCACTTTTGTTCTTGCTGTGACATAACATCAAAGTTATGACATGTGGTTTTAGCTTGACATGCAGGAATGGGTAAGAATAGGATATTTTACCACGCACTTGCCACATTGGTTTATTTAGCCTGGCGCTGACACAGTTTCTCCTGCAGTGTCCAGCCTTGTGTTCCGTTTGGACACACACACGGCTATGAACACGTCACAGCGGTTTACCATGGGATCTAAAACTCTTATGATTAACCTACTATGACCGTTTGTAACTGCGCTAATCATAAAATTGGTTCATCTTGACATTCCTAGATTCAAAGTAGTAAGAAAGCACAGTGCGCTTCAGCGAAACACACACACAAAAAAACGATCTTGATGCTGTGCCTGACTGAGTTTGTTGTATTGAAAAAAATCCACAAAATGAAAACAGAATTCCCATGTTCCAAGACTAAAGCGATGATGTGAACGCCTGTGGGCTGTCCAAGTCCTCGGAGAGGCCTTGACTTGAGTGATCCAGCTGGGCAAATTTAACTGGCACCATCCCAAGAAAAAGCTCGAGTAGCGTCTCATCTCTGCTTGTGGTAATATGAAAATATGCTCATTTGATCAATAAAAGTCGGGCTCTCGAGAGGGCGGCTCAAAGCATCTTTGGAATATTAAAAGCTGCAGTATGTGGTTCTAATGCAAAATACATGAAGTCCCTCCTCCCTTTAAGATTAATTACTGCGCGCTGGTGGTTTTCTTCACTGGCTATAAACACGAGAAAAGAACTGTAGCTAATTATCTCGATAGGTGGCCATTTTATCGCACGGCAATCACAAGGGAGCAGCGCGATGATTGCTGTAAAACTGCTCCAGCACACGCAGGTTACAAATGAGGACAAAGAAATTGACGATCGACGCGACACTGTGAGAATGACACACTGCCTCCTGCTCCAGAGAAACCGCCTCTCGCCGAGCGCCGCAGTTAAGGGCTAAATTTACCGCTGGTGTAATCTGTGACATTTGGATAATGTTGATGTTTAAGTTACAGATTTAGCCGGGGCTATTTTTAACGTGTGAGTGAGGAAACTAGTGCATACTGTAAGGACAAGTACGGGGGAACAGGAAATGACAGTACACAGGAAGACTGTATGGATGGTCTACATTCAGCCTAATGAATGCATGCAGTCTGACTCTGACTGTAGGGACTGTCTTTAATGTTCACTTTGAGCAGAGTTTAGTGCGATTGTGGAAGGGCCAGTTTGATGAAATGCGGATTATATGCCTGAATGAAACCCCCACATTTCCCCTATGCAGACTGCAAAGAATGGCGTATAGAATTCTACTACAGCATGGATCAGGCAGGTGACTGGTGTAACAGTGGGTTTCAGAGAGAAAGAAATGGTTATTTGGTCACACATTCAGCACAAGCATTGACCCTCACCACTTGGTAAAATTAAAATTGACCAAAAAGTGTCATGTTTTGGGTGGCTACATAATACAGACTGTGTCCTTGTCCAGGCTCCCTTCTTTTTGTATATTTGCTTGTGTGGCTTAAACGGGTGTTTTTTCCACCGTGTAAATTCGCTGCTTTGGTCCTGGCATGGGATTGGTGGACTATGCTGGAAGTCGTGACTGGTGATTGGTCATCTGAAGCTGTGTGCTTGGTGGGGCATTTCGTTAAGGCCACCCGTGCCAGCCACGCCTATAAAAGGACCACTCTTTGGGACATTCAGAAGGCCAGTATGCCATTTGTCCTGTGTCTCTTTGAGGCTAATGTTAACTTTTGTGTGTAGAGACACTCGTTTTCAGTTATTTCAGTTGTGTCTCCCATTTGTGTTTTCTGTGTCACTTGTTTTATAGGCCTAAGTGGCGCTTGTGATTTGAGACACTTGATAGTTTTGTTTGTGTTTTGTTAAGCTGTAGGAAGTTGGTTTGGTACACCTGTGTGTTGTTTTAGTTTAGGTTAAGTTTTATTAACCTTTGTAAATATTGTAAGTAGCCTTCGTTTGGTTATTTTTTGCTACCCCTCTGTTAACTTTACCTTTTACACTCCTTTTATTAAAATACAACTGTATTTAAAGCGACACTGCGTAACATTTTGGACTATACTGTTGCCATTAGTGCAAAATATGCTCCTTTTGACCAGCTCGACACAGAAAAATACTATTACTGCAGGGAATAATCAAAGAATGGATTTGGATGAGGACCTAACCTATTTTAATCTCAAATTCTACTGATTTTAGACACATCTCCATGGAGACGAGCTGGAGACGTACCCACTCCTGGTAAAGTTACAGTCATGTCTTAGGAGAGCTGAGTCGCTCACAGCAAACACACATGTTTGTATTTTTCCAATGATGAAATGATCTATCATAAAATACATGCTAGTATTTCATTGTTTTTTTATAATTAAAATTCTACGCGGTGTGCCTTTAAAGAGACTAGATGCAAGTTGGTCATTTTTTACTCACTACTGCCACCTCAGGTCTTATGCGTAACTGCAGCTTCTATATTAAGCTTGTGCATGACGGCGCTTCGGACCCGAAGTAACCACTTTTTGAGTGACAGTGCAGGATTTTAGAGGCAGTTGTGGTGAACAGGTCTCGGCTCATTCTACACATTAGGACATGGCTGGAACATGTAGGGGGAGGACTCCTTATAGTCCCTTTAACAGCAACTTTTATCCGAGCTGAGCCGGGTTGTAACAATTGGGGGCTCGTCCGGGATCATAACACCCATCCCATAGAGTTGTATGCATAGTTGCTTTGTATTAGGTAAGTTTGTAAATTGGTGTTGTGGGATTGTGTCCTCAATCCCACCAGTCGATCATTCGCAGTGACATCACAACATGGTTTGGGTACCTGTCTGTTAGGCTTAAATCTCAAATGAACAATCTTGTTAGAACCATCCCCTGCCCTCATCAGTCTAGTCCGCCACAAGATCAACATATGTGTCGTCTAGTACCTCAACACAGACTTCACTGCTCACTCACAGTTCCAGCATGTTTACTTTTTGCTCTTACTTCTTACACTAACCATTGTTAATGATCTGCTTCCTGGTACAATCATTTGCTGTGTGTAATATTTCTGAGCACACTATATACACTAACTTGTCTCATTAAATCAGCGGACAAGCTGTCTTGTCGCAGGCGCGCGCGTCACATTGTGAACAGTGTCACAGTGAAATAACTAACTGTTGCTTTAGCCGCGGACGATTTTGCTTTGTTCTGCTCACTTAATGAACGCTGGCTTTCATGTAGAACGTTTTTGAAAAGCCATCTCCGTCCCGTTAATTGTTGTGATAGACGCGCCGAACAGCCACTTTTTTTTATTTATTTATTTGTTTTAACGCCTTGACTTATCTAATGATTTAACCTACAGTGCGGCGACAGGTGCCTGGTGCAATTGCGTAATTATAGATTTAAGTGTTCTATTTAATGCGCTCGTTTTCAAGCTGTCAAGGTCGTCCGCTGGAGTGCCATTAGCGAAGAGTGGGCCCCCTCTTTTACCTGGGAACGCGGCGGCTGCTTAATAATGTCCGCGGCTCACGGAAGCGCGCGTGGAGCTGCAGCCACCGGCGGCAGGTACGGGCGCCCGGGAACGCACGGTTGTATAACAATCCTTACAGCAAATGTGCACTCGGATGTACAGTAAGAGCCGCTAATCAAGGCAAAGGGCTGATGACTCCTGCGCGTCTGAGGAGAAGGTTTAAAGTAGGGGGCGGAGGGGGGGTGGGGGGGGACGGTGGGCCTGACATCGTGAACCCCCGTGGCCTCTCTCCGCCGGGGTTGCCATGGCAACCCCCGGCCCGCCCGTTAATGAGGCACGAGTGAGCTGTTAACAGAATACTGATTTGGGTTTGACGTCGCGCCTGATGCGTATCTGGCAGGAGGCGCGGATAATATAGTGCCACGTCCCCGGTGTGCGTGTGTGCGTGTGTGCGTGTGTGCGTGTGTGTGTGTGTGTGTGTGTGTGTGTGTGTGTGTGTGTTTTATAGCGGCGCGTAAAGAACCGAGTGTAGTTCGGTTTATGCGGCTGAGGCTAAATAAAAAGGTGGCATTGACGTGAGGCTGTCGCGGTGAATGTTTTTGTTGACTATTAATCGTCATCCTTAAACTTGTGATAAACTGTACCCACACTGCGTCAGCGCTGCTCCCTTCTGGCGCAGCTGCCACTTGAGGTGAGTTGAATTGACAGGGTGTGTGGCTGAGGGATTGCCTCCAAAGATATGTCAAAGATTGAAACAGGATTGGTCCCAAAACGTTGCCTTGGGGGCCGCCTCTCCATTTGATCCATCTCTCAATCACAAGCATTTCAATGATTTGTTTTTTTACTTTTAACTGGGAAATGCCGAGTTTTCTTTCTCTTTGGTATACAAGTTACTTTTCTAAAAGGCAACGATGTGTTATTTGCCTTTGTATTGAAGTCTACTGTACATTTTGAGATTTGCATTTTTTTCCCCCAGGTTTTTTGTGCGTTTGTAGCCATGAGACAGAATTATCTTACTCCTTAGAGTGTATACTGTTGTATGTATGTAATTTTGTTGACATAATGTTTCCGTCGAATGTCAAAGCATGCTATTCACAAAGCGTTTGAGAATCTATTATACTCTTTTATACCACTGACACATTGAATTAGGTACTGGCTGCGGATTGTATTGCATGGTGCCCAACATACAATGAGAATGTCTCCGTTAGCTCGGTCTGTTCTCCTTATCTGAAAACGCCTTCTACGTCCTTTTCTATTCTTCCCCTAAAGGTAAGTGAATGCCGGGCCCTTACCGAGCATGTGCGGTTTGCATGTTTCTGTCCGTATGAATTATGCATTACCAGCGCGGGCACAATGGGTGATAGGAGCGTCGGTGACTGGCACAGTATTGACGGCGCCGCGCTCTTATTGGCGACCTTATGTGCGGGCCAAAGTTCACCAGCTTTTGCTTCTTATTCCTTCTCATACTTTTCCCCCTTGTTTAGCATATCTTCATTTTATTATCAATTCCACATTCACCAGCAGCGGTCCCGTCCCCTCCCTACGTTCTAAATGATTAGCACATTAACAGCATGGAGAGGGGGCTAAGTCGCTGCTCCGAACCCCCTTGTTAAAGCTGAAAAAGCATAGCTGCGAGGTGTAATTCGTTGCAGTGGCGGCTAATGAGTGGATGCTACAGTGGGAAGGTGACAGTAATAAGCCCAGACTTTACACCACCCCGACGCAGGTAGAGCATGTGATTAGCAGCGCCAGGTTAGCTCCTCGGTACGACTCGCTATCTGCTTCCACACTATTTACACGCCACGTAGTACATACAGTATATACTATGCTAGCTCCTCAGAGAGATGGAATTTCATGAAAGCTAATGTAAAGTGAGGGATGCCTTGGCATTCATAACAGCTATCTTATTAGCGAAAGACATTTGAGACCTACACATTTCAAGAGCCCCCCCCACACCTGCAGCACAGTGGGGAGGCGTCACAAGAAGCGCTACAGGGGACGAAAAGGAGCAAACGAGGAGGTATCCGGGAAAGACTCACAGCTAAGCCACTCAAATCTATCCCTACTATTGTTCTGACTAAGACCCAGAAGATGCTAGAAGACTGTTGTGGAGCGGAGGGAGCTGCGCAGGAGGAAAAGGAAGGACGAGGTGCTGACCAGTGCAGGACACCACGCTCTGAAACAGGCCCACGATGGTGGCGCGCTCAGTCGCAGCGGCTCAGGACTAACCCAAACCTGAACGCCATTTCGTTGTATGATTGTACAATGACAAATAAATACGTACTTACTTAAATAGCTTAAAATCACTCAACTTTGTGGCATCAGCTAGTTGATGCCACAACTAGTCTTATATGTATAGTCTCATATAGTATCTCATATCTAGTCTCATATCTAGCTAGCATTGTGTTCCAGTTTTTGACTAGTTAAGTTAATTTACACCTTGAGATGACATGAGCAGATGCATTTAACTAGAGTTCAAAAGTCGTCTTCTTAACTCAACCTATGAAAATGTAATGAGAATCTGACTTTTTTTTGTGGTATTAAAAAGGTTTATCCAAGCAAAAAACCATAAAGGAAAGAAAAAAAAGCAAAATGACAAGGAAATACCAGGATGGACACCCTATAAGATCGCGTATGTGCAAATGTCAACATAGATTAAAACAAAAGGCAACATGTCGCTGGTTCGCCTACCACAACCTCCAAGAACAATGGATTTTTTTTTTTTCATCTCCAGTGAGTTTCACTTTGCCACGCAACACCAATGTGGCATTTCCTGGCTGCAGGCAATGTGGCTACTGTTGAAGTATGCAGACGCAGTATTATGCAAAAGCATTTTCACATACTCTACACGCGGCCTTGGTGTGAGAGGGCTCTAAGATTGACGTTCAGCTTTTTAAAGGCCAAGAAATGCTCTAGAGAAGGTTCCCAGACTACACAGTAATCCTTCCTTTTTCTCGCACTGTCACTCCAGGTCATGAGTGAGATGCATTTTAGAAAGGGTTGTTCGGTGTGTCTTTTTCAGTAATCGGACGCACAAGACGACATTGCAAATATATACTCAAATTAACATGAATACTTATAGAATTTGCACAAAGCATTAGCCACTAACACATTAGCGTAATATTGGAATGGTGGGTTGGTCTAGATATTTGCCAATAAATCTGTCAAGACAGCATGAGATCTCATATCATTATCTAAAGAGAAGGCAGGTTTGTTTATTTTGCATTTGTTTATTTGGTTGGGACAGTGCACGTTAATGAACACATGCATGTAAACACGCCATGCCTGATTGTAGCCATGGCCTAATTTGCAGCCGTTGTCCCCCAGTCGCACTCTCAAACACACGCTCATTCATCCTGGCCTGTTGTACATGTTTTTAGGGGTTGGGGAAACCGGAGTACCCAGAGGAAACCTACGCAGACACGGGGAGAACATGCAAACTCCAGTTAGACAGGCCCCGTCCAGGTGGGAATCGAACCCGGGACCTTCTAGCTGTGAAGCACGGGCGCCAACTGCTGCGCTACTGTGTCTGCCCCACTTAGTTTTTTTTTTACAGTTTAAACGCCTTGTTTACCGTGCAGAACCGACAAATCTTTGCTTTAGACGAGATAAACCAAATTAATGACTTTGCCGTTTTCGGTTGCTTTTCTAAATGTCTGATATTTTATGAGGGATAAGACTTTTTCAGCAGTTTCACCAGTTTTGCAATTGTAATTGAGATACATTACTGCTTTACTTAAAGAAATAGGCCACGGTTTTTCCAACTGAAATATGTTCTCACCTGAGCTTAGACGAGTTGATGCGTACCTGTCTGGTCTTTGTGCGTGCGCTCAGTCACGCAAAACGACCAAAGATGTTGTTAGCATTTGGCCTCTCCCAATGTATTCCTACGGCTCCAAACGCGGGTGAAGTTGGAAGCTACCCCGCTCCACGGGCCCACACAAAGACCAGACAGGTACGTATCAACTGGTCTAAGCTCAGGTATGAACATATCACAGTATGGAAAAAGGGTGGCCTGTTCCTTTAAAGGGCCTAGATGCAAGTTGGTCATTTTATGCTCACTACTGCCACCTCAGGTCTTACATGTAACTGCAGTCTCTATATTAAGAACGGCAATTTAGACCCGAATTAACAACTTTTTTGAGTCACAGTGCAGGGTTTTCTGCACATTAGGACATGGCTGGAGCATGTAGGGGGAGGAAAATACATAATATTAACATTTTTAAGCTCCGTATAGTACCTTTAAGAAGTAATCAATAGTAATCGGATTACTTTAGAAACCAACTACTTGCAAAACTGTTCATGATTTGTCCTTATATCCAATTATAGCCAATATCCATGACTAATACTGATGTAAATATGATTGTATTGTTAAACTCAAGAGATGGGATCAAAATACAAATTCTTATTGAGTCAAAAAGCTCAACTGACACCCACCTCAAAATCGTCAGCTTTCAAATGTAAATTTTCCATACATTTTCTTTGCAGACATTCCCAAGTGGAAGTGTTGCTCGGAGCATTGATTGTTTTGTTTTTGTGTAGTGACCTATGCACACGCACTGACCTTGACCAGCTCATTATTGCTTGCGAACAGTTTATTTATGACTATATCAGTGTGGACTATACTCCCCTTGTAGCGCGTGGCGCGATTAGCTGTGCATCTCCAGGATTTATCACTCGAGGCGGACGGATTATCGCCACCATGGAGTTTAAAACAGAAATCATCGCCGACCGCGCCACTTTATAATCTCCTCTTGCATTATCATCGGAAGAAAGGCAGGGTAATTATACGTAATACTGACAGGATTATAAAATCAGCAAAACAATGAAGGCTGAAATCCGGAGACAAGTGATCGATAAGATGTTCCAGCGTTTTGCTTTAGCGTGGCCGTAAATTAGCCCGAGTAGCTGAGCGCGCAGTTATTTTTGTGGCCGCTGGGTGTAATTAAATCACCAGTCCATCTGCTCATTTGCGTGTCAATACAAATCGCACCTCGCGGATTCAAAGGGGGAAAATGAAACGAGATTGACTCCCGAGATGGACTCCTCCCCGGCTCCTGCAATCTCAGCCACAATGGAACATAAATGCAGGGATAATAGGTTTAGGCCCGGCTGGATGTGCCGCTTTTACAGGTTTATCTGTGATGGAAGGTGCTTTTATGGCATTAGGGAAGGCCTGGACAGAGAATGAATCATAATCCAGGTATCTGTAAATAAGATTCCCAATGTTTTAAGGCTTAAAGCAGCACAAGGCGTTCGATATCTCCAGCCATTTATCTCAGGCGGTGACGTCGCCCTCGCAGGCGCTCTTGGAAATAATGGGAGCTTGAAGAGTACTTCTTCAAGGGTATATTTGCATTCTTACAGTGGTAAAGATGTAGTGCCTGGACCTCCTTCAAAACAGGGATTGTTTAGTAGAAGAGAAAAGGCACTGTTAAATTGTTATTGAATGTTACAAATCACATTTAACAAGGAATCAGTTTCTTACCATCATACAATGTTGTTCTCTCATCAAAAACTGACCTGGAGCTGCGTTTCAACCCGCTCGCGCACTGTTGAGTGATCTTTGAATCTTCCCCAGTGGCTATTTTCAGCACTCCTGTTCCCAAACAGCTCCTCCTGAGGTCCTACATTTCTTGGAAAGGCTTTCCTCACCTCTCGATCTCCTGCTAAGTGTAAGAAATCCTTTCATCGACATAGCTCCACTACAGCCGCACTGTCTATTCTTATTTTATTTAGGGACTGACCGATATGGATTTCCGGGGAGCGATACCGATATGAAGTTGGCGAATGGGTTGGCGTGCCTGATAGCTGATAAAGGCCGATATTTTAAGTAATTTTAATTGATGATGTTGTTTTTTAGCCTAAAGTTAAACATGTAAAGGTTTCTGTCATAGAAATATATAGAAATATCAGTCGACCGATGTGGGGATTGCAGATGGAAATTAGAGAGCTAAATCTGGTGCAGCCATCCTTTTAATGTAACTGCACACTGTCCTTTCAATAAACTAAATTAAACTACTAAAAAGCCGGTATGCATATACCATTGATATTTCGGCCACATTTTTTGAACTGTCTGTAATCCTTTGCATGAAGCTTCTAAATGTGTCAGTGTGGAACTGTGACAGCAGGGGGCGCTGTATGATTATGTTTAGTAGTTATTTCAGAGGCGGCTTGTTTTAAAGACAAATCTATTATAGAAAACGCTATCTCAATGGCCGCCGCCTGGGCGCCGCCATGTTTATTTCCCATACCGACTTTGAAGCTAAGCAGGGACGGGCCTGGTTAGAACTGCGATGGGAGACCGTTTGGGAACCTGGCGACAGTAGTGAGTGTGTGCGTGGTTGGTGGTGGGGGCTGATGTGCGCAGTGGACTGAATGAATACTGCAACAAATTGTACACCGACGAGCGTCTGGAAAAGCGCTATATAAGACTTGCCATGTTCATTTCCCAACAATCCGCGGGCGGCCCCACGTCACCGTCCCACCGGACGCGGGCATTGGTCACGGGTCCATATGGACCGCGGTGCTGCTGTCCGAGGACAACCCGCCGTCACAACAACGCGAGTGCACGAGATCTGACTGCCGTGCGTGTGTGTGTGTATGTGTGCGTGCGCGCATCCTAACAGGGCGATGTGTGTCATCGTCACTCACCCTAAACTGCAGCTGCAGACGCTCCGCACAGGTACAGTTACATCCTCCAAAACACATCCGCGCGTCTTTGTTTAAGTCTCTCCTGCAGTGACCGAGGCTGTGGTTCATTACAGATCCAGTGCTGTCATGTCAGAAGCTCAGACACATGCGTAAGACCCAATCCTGGTCATATTCCGTCTCCAAAGTTTTGTCTCCGAAAAAAAGTACACGCAGAAACACGAGCTTCAAATGAAACGCGCTGCTCCAAGAGCTTCAGCCTCCGTGTGCGGAAAGCGAAAGTGAAACCACTTAACGAGCGCATGGCCTGCACTGTTGCTTTTTTTTTTTTTTATGTTTTTTTTTTACTTTGCTGCTGTACCATTTCTTCTCTATTTCTTCTTTACATTCTATAAATCGGCTTTGAAAGCATTGCCAATTGTATTATAAGGATATAAATACTGTCTAATAACAAACAACTTCTTCTTTTTTAGATTGCTCCAAACCACGGGTCCTGCACCGTGAACCGAACCGTTAGAGCTGAACCGCTAATATTTCTCCATAAATATTCCACTGTTTCTTGATTTCTATTCCCTGAGTTTTGCAACATATTGTCCATTTAGTTTATAAGAAAGGAGTACGGGTGCATCAAACACTCCAATTGCAGTTTGTTTGACATTATTTTTAGCATTCATTATTTTAAACATTTGGAGTGGCCATAGTTTTAGGAATGGGTTGGGAACCACTGGTCTACTTACTGCGGGTCTACAGCTGTACTGAGTGACGGGTTATAGGGACTATACTGGACATTTCTTTGTAATAACTCATAATCTCTCAATATCAAATGTGGAGACTAGCGAGGCCCGGCCAAAGGCCGGGTCTCAGCTAGTATCAATAGATTCCAAAACCAAAAACGGTAAGTCTCTATCTCTTATAGTTCCGAAATTATACTCCGCTCCCCTGAGGCCTAGGAAGTTGTGGGAGGGCGCTTTCCGGTGCTGAAAACGGGAAAGTCTCTTTCACTTTCGGTCCCAGAGATATCGGCCTTTTTGTCGGTCGATTTTGGCTGATAGCCGATATTGAAAATATCCTAATATCGGCCGATATATCAGTCGGGCCCTAATTTTGCTGTTTCTACTTTTCCTCTTTATTGAAACAGCTGTGCAGCAAAGAAAAGCAAGGGGTGGGTGGGGGAGAGGGAGGAGCTTAGCATTAGTTGGTTTAAGTCCTATCTCGAGGACAGGACGTACTTTGTTGAAATTGGCAACTGTGTCTCAGACAAAATTGCCATGACCTGTGGAGTCCCCCAGGGGTCAATCTTGGGACCCCTCTTATTCAACTTGTACATGCTTCCATTGGGTCAGCTAATAAACAGCAACAATGTGTCGTACCACAACTATGCAGATGACACTCAAATCTACGTGTCACTGACGGCTGGTGAACATGGGCCTGTAGATACACTCTGTCACTGCATCCAACAGATCAGTTTGTGGATGCAAAACAACTTTCTCCAACTAAACTCAGACAAAACTGAGATCATTGTTTTTGGCCCACAGGCACAAAGACAAAGTGTTATCAGTCACCTTGAGTCTCTCTCTCTAAAACCAAAAAATCAGGTTAGAAATCTAGGAGTGATCATGGACTCAGACCTGAACTTAAACAGCCACATCAAAGCAATAACATCAGCAGCTTTTTACCATCTGAAAAACATTGCTAAGATCAGAGGAATAGTGTCAAAACCAGACTTAGAGAGACTTATCCATGCATTTGTCTCCAGCAGGTTAGACTACTGTAACGGCCTACTCACTGGCCTCTCTAAACGAGCTATCAGACAGCTACAGTACATCCAGAACGCTGCTGCTCGAGTCCTGACAAGAACCAGGAAATACGACCATATTAGTCCAGTGCTCCGGTCTCTGCACTGGCTTCCTGTCACTCAGAGAATAGACTTTAAAACAGCTCTGCTCGTGTACAAGTCTTTTCATGGTTTAGCTCCAAAGTACATCTCTGACATGTTAGAGCCGTATGAACCATCTCGGGCCCTGAGAACTTCAGGGAGGGGCCTCCTGGTGGTTCCCAGAGTCAATAATAAACACGGTGAGGCTGCGTTTCAGTTTCATGCAGCTAAAATCTGGAACAGTCTTCACGAGGATGTGAGACAGGCCTCGACTCTGACAATGTTCAAATCCAGGCTGAAAACAGTTCTTTTTACCAATGCATATGACTGAAAGTATTTTATCTGCACTCTCGCCTTTTACTGTAATTGATTAATTTTATGTTGATGTTTTTATTCATTCTATTTGTTTTCAACTGTGAAGCACTTTGAATTGCCTTGTGTATGAATTGTGCTCTACAAATAAACTTGCCTTGCCTTGCCTAGTTCACCTGAATAATCAGGAAGTGGAACTACTGGCTATTTTACATCAATATTGCATTTTCTAACCAACAAAATATAAGCCACTGGACAGTGATAAAGATGTGTTTTATTACCAATTATATGTGTTTTATTATTTTCAAATACCTACAAGAAGCGTGATCCCCACTTTAGTTTTACGGTAAACAAGGTGAAGCTTGTGTAACCCAGTCTCTTGAAATCTGTTCAATTCTAAAACAACCAGTACAGATGACGAGCGTTTGAAAACCTTTCGCATGATTCAAATGCAGTATGCACGGTGTGAAATTCATATCGAACTAAATTGTTTGAACTGACCTAACCAAACAGACGAACCACGCGATGTGACCATCAAAGGCGGTACATGCGGCTCAATCACACCCTCATATGCCGGATAATAATGTTCATTCCACCTAAAGCCGAAATGCAAATATCAGCCTATCATTCTGAAAATCCAAGGCGTCTATAGCTGTGAGCTGAATGCTAATGCTCGGATGGAAACCTTATTCTGTGCAGGCAGCAGGAGACAGGTGCACCACATCACCCGGCATCCACAGTGTACAAAGGCATAGGAGGAAAAATACATAAGAGCGGGGCAGATAATGTAAGGGGACAGGTCCTGCTGCTGCAAGTGCAAGTGAGCATGGTGCGGATCACGGCTGCAGCTCGGAGCCAAACGCTGATAAATTGCGATGGAAAATGGAGCTGTCATTGCGCCAGTGGGGTCCGTTTTGCACATTTAGGAGGGGCTGCATTGTCTGTTCCAGGGTCAAGCAGGCTGGATGTTAGTCATTTTTATGCATTTGGAGCCCTGAAAAGGGGAAGCCATGGGGACAAGTAAATGATGCAGCTAGATGATAAAAGCAAGTTTAAGTAAATACATTTATTTAGAAATTCCCTTCAAAGAAAACTTGAATTCAGTGGCTTTTTCCTTTAACCCCACTGTCACCCCATCAGCCTTTGACTCTCAACCAGTCAGTCAAAGCATTCTTTTAAAGATACTGTGCCGTCCGCAGCAGCAGCTCCATGAGCCTCCTCAGCCTATCCCTGTTCTTCTTGAAGCTTAGGGTTGAATTACTTCTCTCCATGTTCTCATTATTAGATTATATTGATCCAAGTGTGAAATTACAGTAATTAAAAAATGTAATGAAAATATCTTCCAAACAATGTAACAGAGTATTTCTTAAATAAATGTTAATATTTAAATGAATAAAACATGAAATACCAGAGCTAAGCTCTCCAAAAGCATAAAAAACGGAGTATTGCATAATATTGAACCTTTATGACACTTTTTGCTCACTGTGCTTGTGTAACCTAGTTACAATTTGAATCTACTTGAAGGGTTGGCATTTCCATTTCAGAACACGGCTCTGTAGCCTTGTAACATTTCCTGGTAAATTAAATTGGAAAAAATTCTATGTCAACTAGTGAAGACCTGAGGTGCTTAGCTTACGCAACATAAGCCTCTCCATTGCAAAAGTCAACCTGAAGAAGATTGCCAGCTCATTCGTTTGAATGTTGGATATTCAACGGATTTTGTGACGTTGTTATGTCAGATGGCCTATATTGTGCAAAATGTGACTTTTTTGATCTTTTGACAAGTTATATCCTCATCAAAATAAACTGGGGGGATGTTTTGTTTCATTTGTGCATGTCTAAGAAATCCAAGTTCCCTCTTCCAGACTCCGACAGTGTTGTAATTCATGAAGCTCCTGTTTTGTTTTGGCTTCTCCTGTTTGTTCCTACCAGCTGCTGCACAGTCCAGATATGGCAATTGATTATGAGAAGCCTTGCAGGTATTGTTAGAGGGAACAAGCTGTCAATACAATTTCATCCCCAGCTTCCTATGAATAAAGACAGCGGCAGAGCGTCTCAAGTCGAGCCTGATTCACAGCACTGCCTCTGGCCCCTGGGAATCAAGCTCCAAACCAGTACGTCTAGGCAGGATGGGGGGGGGGGGGGGTGTCGGGGATTTGTGTCGGTAGGAATGCATGACCCACCGGTCAACTTTAGCACCGGCGCTTTACCCCGTAGTTGCATGCGCGTCTGACAGCAATCCATTTGGGAGCGTCTCGCCGCTAACAGGGTGCTAAAACCCAATCAAAGAATCGGGACGTGGAGCTCCAGCCGCCTTCCACCCGCGTGAGCAATTCACCTTCGACTGACCTGCTCGGGCTCCTGAATAAAGCATGGGCGACATACATGCTGCTCCCACTGGCACCGGGGGCTGTCTGGATCAGCCGCCGGTCAGGGGGGGCAACGCCAAACAGCACCAAACGGCTCTCATTCAGAAACAAAAAGTCAAACCCGGAGACAAATTAGTTTTGAAAAGTAGCATTTATCTCGTCTCACGTGATTTACTTTTCATATTCCACCCTTTCTCAGTCAGCGTTTTCATCCGGACCCACCCTTCATCCGGAGTTTCGTTCACGATGCGCAGCTGATAGTGGTGCCACAACACTTGATTAATGATTGTTGTTTGTTTTTGTGGAGATTTGCCCTTATTCCGCTTTGCCGCTAATAATTAATCAGGTAATTATGTGCCTATTAGCGGATAGATTAGCTCGTCGCTAAGCTAAATGGAAATATTCTGATGTCAGGATAATGCGGCATTACGGTAATCCATCATTCCATTAGGATCAATTAGCGGCACAAATGAAAATATCAAAACAGAGCATGAATTGCAGATTAGCCCTGTCTATGACTAAAAGCAGTCGTCGGGGAACAATGCGGCGCTTTAATCCAGCGGGAAAAGGTCAAAGAGGTGGAAAATGATGATCGGCTGTTGGCACTGTGAAGAGAGCACTCAGACAGATTACAAGAACAATTTATTACCTCTCGTGGCGCTTTATCCGCAGTGATTAACGCAACGTTGACAAAGCATTCGGGAGAAAACACTTTTTTTTGTTGTTGGCTGAACTGCGAGAGACGATAAACTCGCTGCAGGAAGTGAAGGAAGAGATGCCAGAGGAGATGACGCTGGTCCAAAACCACAGCCTCCCCCCCCAACAATACTTCACAGCATTTAAAGGCCTTTATTTCAGAACTGTACAAAGAAATAGGTGTGTGTTCTGCTCCCGTGCTCATTCTCCAGTCATATGGAGCCGAGAACATGGATGATTCAGTGATGAAAATGCATCAAAAGAGCAACAATAAAGTGACCAAAAAAGTGACAAAAACGTCCAAAAAGCGATGAAAAAGCGTCAAAAACGTTGCGCTAATACGGACAAAAAACTAAAAAAAAAGTGAAAAAAGCTGTAAAACAACATAAAAAAGCTACAAAAAAGTGAAAAAGTTGATTAAAAAAAAGCTACAAAAAAGTAAAAAAAAATCACCTAAAAAGCTACCAAAAAGTGAAAAAAGCTAAATGAGTGACCAAAAAAAACTAACAAAAAAGTGACGAAAAAATGCAAAAAAGTAAAACATTTTTTTTTTTTAATGCATTAAAAAAAAGTTTTAAAAAATGCACATAAAAAGTGACAAAAAAGCTACAGAAACAGTAAAACAAAACAAAAAAAAAAACGGACAAAAAAGTGGAAAAAAAATCCACAAAAAAGTGGGGGGAAAAATGCAAAAAAGTGACCAAAAAACGACAAAAAATAAATAAAAAAATGCGCAAGAAAACAAGCAAAAAAAGTGAATAAAAAAAGGCAAGCGAAAGTGATGAAAAAGCGTTGAATATGCATCAACATTTGGGTAAAGCTGAACTTGGTTAAGGTGGGGGTTAAGGGGTTAAATTTGCTCAAATAATATTTTCTATGGCCTGACCCTCTTCAAGTTATAACAGAAATATACAAAGCAATAGGTCTGTTTTCTGCACCTGTACTCATTTAGTCATTAGTGAATTCAGTCTGTAAACGTCTGTTAACGCACCCAGCACATTTCCCCCAGTTTGGCTTTACCCAAATCTAAAATCTTCTTGAAAAAAGCGCCAAAACAGCAACAAAAATGAGCCGAGAACAAGGATGAAAACGCAACCAGAAGAGCGACAAAAACGTGACAAAAAGTATAAAAATGTGACAAAAAAGTGTCGAATATGCAACAAAAAAGCCAAGGAAAAATATCATTTCAGATCAGTTTTGAAAGTCTTAGCTTTCAAATGAGGCATTACACTGGCCTATAGGATGTGAGCTTTTAGATTTCACCTGGACAAAATGCACTTGGTTAAGAGGTTGAATTTGCTTGAATAATAGTTTCTATGGCCTGACCCTCTTCACGTTCTAACAGAAATGGATAGATTAAAGAATAAACGGGTTGCCAGGTGTCAGAGGCCAAACCTGCCCAAAAGCTTCTAAAAAAACACCTCACTTAAAACGCTCCAAAAGCTGCACAATCGCCCGGCCATCCTGATGCTGACTCCACATAGAAAGATCCTGGAATGAAACCACCTACAAACCTGGGCTGGTTGTACGATTAGCTGCGTTCGACAATCAGAAGGTTGGTCGCATCTAACTCTTTTCTGAGCCTTCAAATTGCAGATTTAAACCCATTTTTTAGTCCCAGTTATAAACTATTTAAAGCCATTTTCTTTTTTTTTCCGTCTCTTTGCTCAGCTCAGTTTTGCCTCTCCCTGATTCCTCCTGAAATGTTTGGTGAGACTGTAATTATCTTGCGCTGGGCCGCCACTTTTGCGACTGGCTTCGTCTCCTCCACTTCCCCTGTGTCTCGTTTTCCTTTTAATCACTGATTCAACTAAACTGTAATTAATATTTCCTTCCATTGTTAAAGGAGACGGGGAAGCCCTGAGCCAGGAACCAAACAGGGGCACTGCCAGACGGCCCGTCCTGCCAGATTTCCATTCGCGAAGCCAGCCTACAACACAGGCTGTCTCGCAGTTTTTAGGAGCTGATGAGGTATTGTTGTGGTTAATAGATTTTCCTCCGTTTGTCTGTTTGGTTTTTGCAGAGTATGGGGGATGTGGTCTGGAAGTGCGAACAACCCGTACAGCCAGCAGGAGTACGAGAACGGGGAGCCGTGCTGGCAGGGGGGCTCCCGCAGCACTACAGTGAGTATGGAGTGGCAGGGATTACACGGGGCTGTGTCGGGGCAAACGGGACAAGTTACGTAACAACCTCTCTCAATACAAATACGGGACTGTGTAGGATTCAGGATTTAAGATGGCTTTGAAGGGAAACGTCTGCCTGGCTCCAGTTGTGGTCAAAGTACTTCGCTTCATTACTTGAGTTGAAGTACAGATACTACTGGTCAAAGATTACCAGTTGCTCAGTCAAATGTTTTTACTTAAAGGTACACGGCGTAACATTTTTGGATTAAACTGTTGCCGTACAAAACATGCTCCTGATGACCAGCCCGACACAGAAAACGCTCTTTCTGCAGTGGGTGATCCAAGACTGGATTTGGATGAGGACCTAATCTATTTAAAACTCAGATTTGGCTGCCTTTAGTCACTATCACCATGGAGACGAGCTGGAGACGTCCCGCTCTCGGTAAAGTTACAGTCAGGTCTGTGAGAGATGAGCCGCTCACAGCAAAGACACGTTTGTTTGGTCATTTTTTAGGTATTTTTTAACAATGAAAATATATGTAATTTACTCACCTATACAGCTATTATATTCTGTTCATTGAATGAAATGTTACATGGTGTGGCTTT
Organism: Gobius niger; assembly: GCF_951799975.1. Taxonomy (NCBI): domain Eukaryota; kingdom Metazoa; phylum Chordata; class Actinopteri; order Gobiiformes; family Gobiidae; genus Gobius; species Gobius niger. The sequence continues at coordinate 12,411,804 of NC_136872.1, forward strand.
CACCTCTTAAAGGAACAGGCCACCATTTTTCCATACTGAGATGTGTTCTTGCCAGAGCTCAGACGAGTTGATGCGTACCTTCATCACCTTCATCAACCTATAGATTGAAGACTTAACCCAGATGTTTCTCAGCCTTTTTGGACTGATTTTGACCATTTAAAAACTCAGAAAATCAAAAGCTCTGATTTGTCAAACATGCTCCAGAGAGCGAGAGAGAAGTGCCGGGTTTACAGCTGTTCACTACAGAGCTACCAAAATCACACATAAGGTGTATTAGAGTGTCTAAAACCCCCGCAAAAACTATTTTTGGTAACACTTTATAATAACTACACCTTATTTAGACTTAATGAATGATGAGTTAACACTTAATTCATCATGAACAATTCATTACTTAACACTACTACTACTACTTCAATGCTAAATAACTACTTAACTACTACATTTAGTGCCTAACTCATAATGAATCGTTTTTCATACTTGACTTATTCCTTTGTTAAGTAGTTAATAAGTGTTAGCTAGTGTTAACTAATGCATTGTTCAAGATTAATTAACGGTTAACGCATCATTTATAAAGGCTAAATAATGCGTAGTTATTATAAAGTGTTTTTTTTCCATTTTTGGCACTCAATGTGTTAAGGTGGGGGTTAAGAGGTTATGTACTGAAGTATTTTTGATTGTACCCGTAACCATCCAGGTATTCACTACCTGTATAGCAACAGGGCGGGGACAAACCTTCTTCCTTGTCATGAGTTAATGGCATTGACTGCGCTACACAGTGCCACCTGCTGTTCAGAGTGTTCGTTTTCATCAATCAATCAATCAATGTCACAACAGGAGTTGCCTCACACGACTGCACAAACATTAAAACGATAAAACAAACCAATAAACAAGAGAATGTAACCCATGGGCAAGTCCACATTTTTAACTTCGGAGCCTTATAGAAATAATGCGCTGGAGTAGAAAGGATTATATTTATCTTTCAAATGTAGAAACTCCCATATTGGCAGTGAGCGATAATCCGTCAATAATTATGAAAAATACGCGATAAACCCGACCAACATTACCTTTAAACCTTCAACAAGTCCACGAGATGCGCCGTCTGCCTGCCGTTCACCGTTAATTCGCTTCAACACCTAACGAGCCTTCCGTCCATCTGTTCTCCATGTCTGCGACGGCCTCATGCTTCAAATTCGCCCCGCGATTCCTTGTTCTTTCGGGCTAATTCATGAGGTCATTTGCGGCGGCGTTTGCTCAATTAAAAATGCAGTACTTTCAATCATCCCATTTGCTTCTTCTCGCACCGATGTATAGACGGGCGCCGTCCGAGGGCCCCTCCCGTTTGAAAGAAACCAAAGTGAATTCCTTTGATAGGCGTCTCTCCGCGTCGCACAGTGGGCATGAAGGAAGCCTCGTCACGAAGTCCGCCGCTCATTATATTTGAAATGCCGGGGCTCGTCTTTGGTTAAGGCCGTATGTCGTTGCAGCGGAGCAGAGAGAGGACAGAGGTATTGTGGGTAGAGAGAAGGGGAGGACGGGGTGCGCTTGTTAATTAGAGCCAAAGTACTGGGCTGTGACTGTTACAGATATGAGTGAGTGGGCCTTCGCTGAACTTATCCCCAGTCATTTCAGGTTAGCATCACTCAGACGCTTTTCCCAGTGAGGACCAAACATCAGCTGGAGCTCCCTCGAAATGTCTATTCATGTGAACCATCGTAGCATTTACATTTTTCAAAATAACATAAAAGGGGGGGGGGGGGAAGAGGCCACGGCACAAGTTTGGGCACACCCCGCAGAGTTAATGCCTCGTACTTAGCCCCCCAATATGGCAGGTATCACAGCTTTAAACGCTTCTCGAGGCAGCCGAGAGTCTTTCGTTTCTAGTTCGGGGGATTTTTTTTTGTGGCCTTTTTCTTCCTGACAAAAGTCTTCCAGAGCCGAGGGATTTCTGGGCTGTTTTGCACGCGCTGCTCGTTGGACGTCCATCCACAGATCTTCAATGATGTGTAGACTGTGAGTTCCGTATATATGTCGGACTGCACACCGAAGAAGAAGAAGAAGAAGACGAAGAAGAGAAAGAGAGGAGGAGGAGGAAGAAGAATTGGAAGAAGAAGAAGAAGAAGAAGGAGGAGAGGAAGAAGAGAAAGAGAGGAGGAGGAGGAAGAAGAATTGGAAGAAGAAGAAGAAGGAGAAGGAGAAGAGGAAGGAGAAGAGAAAGAGGAAGAACAAGAAGAGGAAGGACAGGAAGAAGAAAAAGAGGAGGAGGAAGGAGACGAAGAAGAAGAAGAGAAAGAGAGGAAGAAGAAGAACAAGAAGAGGAAGAAGAAGAGAAAGGAGAAGAAAAAGTGGAGGAGGAGGAAGAAGAGGAAGAAGAAGAGAAAGAGGAAGAAGAAGAGGAAGGAGAAGAAGAAGAGGAGGGAGAAGAGGAAGAACAAGAACAGAGGAAGAAGAAAAAGAGGAGGAGGAAGGAGAAGAAAAAGAGGAGGAGGAGGAAGAAGAGGAAGAAGAAGAGAAAGAGGAAGAACAAGAACAGAGGAAGAAGAAAAAGAGGAGGAGGAAGGAGAAGAAGGAGAAGAAGAGAAAGAGAGGAAGAAGAAGAGGAAGGAGAAGAAAAAGAGGAGGAGGAGGAAGAAGAGGAAGAAGAAGAGAAAGAGGAAGAAGTAGAGGAAGGAGAAGAAGAAGAGGAGGGAGAAGAGGAAGAACAAGAACAGAGGAAGAAGAAAAAGAGGAGGAGGAAGGAGAAGAAGAAGGAGAAGTAGAGAAAGAGAGGAAGAAGAAGAACTAGAAGAAGGAGAAGAGGAAGAAGAAGGGGAAGAAGAAGAAGGGAAAGAGAGGAAGAAGAAGAGGAAGGAGGAGAAGAAGAAGAAGAAGAGGGAGAAGAAGAAGGAGAAGACGAGAAAGAGAGCAAGAAGAAGGGGAAGAAGAAGAAGGGAAAGAGAGGAAGAAGAAGAGGAAGGAAAGGAAGAACAAGAAGAAGAGAGAGAAGAAGAAGGACAAGAGGAGGAATTTGCCGCCCAAGGTCGTCCATTGTGTATTTTGACATGTGTTTTGGATCATTACCCATTATAGAAACCATCTGCTTTTGAACTTCAGCTTTCAAACAGAGAGTGTTACGTCTTCCTTTAGTTGTAATATTTGTCATTTTATTTCGTCTTATTTCATTTTTTTGCAGGTCTCCACCAAACTGCCTGCACTGTCCTCTATGTTACAGCACATACTTTCACCTTTAGCCTAAAAATAACCCCATTCTTCCTTCCCCGCACGTCAATTATTACTGCCTGCCTCCTCTGACAGCTACGTGTGTGAATCCATAGACATGTAACAAGGCAAGGAAATTAGCCCGGGGACTCGCGCTGGTATTTTGACGAAGAAAAAAAAAAAGTCCTACCTAAACATGGCTCCGTTCGTGGGCTGCACACACTTAAAACACACAACATTTTAAAAAAAAGGCGCTATTTTAAACCCCCGTCCAGCAGCAGCGAAACCAAATCACCAGTTTTGTAGCTGCGGCTGGAACTCGAGCACAATGCTACCTGTCAAGTCCCCATCTCAGCCTCTCCAGGTGCTTTTGTTCGCCAGAAACATTGTCTGTACAGGGGAGCAGTATGATGTGAGGGAGTTGCCATGGAAACCCCCTTCCAAGTAAAATAAGTTGCTTTCTCCCCCCCCCCCCCCCCCCCCCCCCCTTCAACACTTCTTCGGAGAGAGGCCGTCAAAGTCACCTATTAAAGCCAAGGCTACGGTAATCACGGCCTCGGGAGTTCGTGTTTTCGACTTTTCGGGGGTGGGGCGCGGCGGTAATATCCCACAATGCAATGTGTTTTTTCTACATTTACTTCTGCTAACTGTGAGTCCCACCTTGATAGTTGGATATTTCAACAACAAATTCCCCTCGTCTCATCGATGCCACAATATACTGCACATGCTGTGTGCGTAAAGCCAAAGTTTGGGTTATAGTAATAGTGAGTTGTCATGGAAACGCACAATGCCAAACACTGTGGCTCAGACTGTACATTGTTACGAAACTTGAGCCTTACATCTTGCATTACATTGTCAATTGACTTGATTTGCCACGTGAAGGAGGCGTACGGCGCGAGGTGCGACGATCTTCAATCAGCCGCCTTTGTGAGATAAAAGTGAAGCGCCTCTTGACTCCGGCGCTCCTCTCGCTAAACTTTCTTTTCTTGTGCGTTTCTAGGTCACGCTGACATGCGGAACGGAGACAGGCCTGCGCTCGGCGAAGGAGCCCAGCAAATGCCAGTACATCATGGACTTCCAGACTCCCGTGGCCTGTCAGCCAGTGCTCAAGCAGCGGGGGGTGCACAGTGAACTTTGACCCAGCCCCCGCGGTGACAGGCCCCGGGTCCCGTGGGTGCCCCTCCCTCCCCCTCTCTCTCTCTCTCTCCTCCCGACATCTGTGTTGTCAGAACATACCACACTTCCAGCAAGTCGAGCTAAGGCCATCCGCACACGATAGCTCTTCACTTGTCATTGATTGTACATGCTGCCGGCCTGGCCAGGCAGACGGGCAGGGGTCTGCAGTCGCATCGCCTTCATGATGCCGGCTCAGTTTCCCTGTAGAACAAGGCAGAGAATAAAACTATGCAATATGTTATTATATGAATGCACTGACATGCAAGGACCTCCATCAAGGCATTGGCTCTCTGTCACGAAGCAAGATCTGAAGGTGGAAGGGGCTGTTGTAGAGTGCAACCCGATTATGAAGGAAACCTTGGACGTAGCATTGATGCTAAAAACAATTAGCCTGGTGGAGGCTAATATTGTAAACACTCTGCCCCCGGACAGGTGTGAAACGTTGTGAAAGTTAGAAATGAGTTTTGACAACAATTAACAGTTGTAATGATCAACTCCCATGTCTTCCGTTTGAAAAGTAGGTACAGGAGCTTTAAGGCGTACGTTGGGAATAGGGCTGGGTACCGTTAAATACCGTCGATCTCCGGTTTTCGCTACTTGCACATAACCCATAATGCTTTGCGCCTTGGGGTTTGCTACGACCTGGAGGCTTTTGAGTGCGAGTGAAGCTACAGACAAACAATGATGAAAAGCAACTTCTTCTGTGCTCGTAATTGCTCCAACAATCAAAACCGTAATCCGATGCTACAAAGCTCTGCACGAGAGCTTTTTTCCCGATCGACTTTTCAAAATCAATAGATAAAAAGGTACAGATTTTCTTACGCTTTGGTTTAGTGGAATTGGATATTTTCTTTATGGTGTTTGGAAGATTAATATTAGTCTCTTCAATGACAGCTCGCAACGGCGTATTGTCTACAGCAGCGGACCCCCAAGGCGCAATGCATTATGGGATATGTGCAAGTAGCGAATGGGGCGGTATAAAAAAACATTATTTCAGTGCAAAAGTTTTGGTAGTTTTTCTCTCCAGACGTGAGCATATGACCCTCGGTGAGTCTAAAAAAGCAACATGAGGGTGTGCAGATAATTAGCGCTTTCGCTGTTTTCTTAAAGCTGTAACTTACAACAACTTTTGTAATTAGTAGAGATGGCAGAGCCGCGGTCTGCGCCAGGACTAAACCAGTTGTAAAGATGGACTGAATAAGAAACTAGCACTCTTAGACAAAGAGAAGAGCACAACACAGTGACAACAAGGAAGACATTTTTACCCTTACGTGACTGTTGTTTACTCTGAAGCACAGGGGAAAATCAAAGATTGTTTGTGGAAAAGTGAGCGCTCACTCTGTTTGAGACATTTTTGGTACAGTTTTGGTAACTGATTAGTGACAGAGTGAGCGCTCGCACTGTGTAAAGGTCTTTGAAGTGTGAAGTATCGGATGTGGATCTGACCTGTCCCTACAGCTCAGGAGGTAATGATGTACTTTATCGCTGCTTAAGTGGAAATTCTGCTCAAAACATGAAGTTACATGTGATGCTGCCTGTGTTGTGCTGTTTTAGAGACTTCCAGAACGATCCTTTTTTTATACCAATGCTTTTTGAATTCAATTCAAATAACTCAGGTATCGAAAAAAGTACCGTTAAGGCACTGATATCGAAAAGTAGGGATTGTTAAAGTACCCAGCCCTATTTGGGGATCCTTTCCTTCTTCCATGGCCTCTTCTCCAGATCTGGAGCCAGGATCTTTGTCAGGAGTACCTTGCTGGAGGATTAGCCTATTGTGTATGTTTTTTTGAGCTGAAGGAGATTCCAAGTCACCTCTGAAAGTCTGGCTGGCCAGGCTACAGTTATTTTTTAATTCACGAGAAGCCTATCGCAACAATATCTAAATGTACAGTATTTTAGATAGAAATATGTAGTATGTAGTTCAGATTCACTGCCCTTCATTTGTAAGTGCTTGAGTCATTCCAACAGTGTAAAATCTAAGATCACTGAAATCCCAGAGCAGCTAGATCAGTTCTACCACTCTATACAAGCCTTTGTAAGCAGCAATAATAGAGCTACAGCCTTCCACTTTGTTTGAGGCTCTCTCCCGTCCTCAGCTGTGATGGCTTGATAACATGTGATAGTTGTTAAAGCAACGACAATGGCACACTTTTACACTGTATTGAAAAGGCTGGAGGCTGAAATCATTATTGTGTTCTCTATAGGGAAATAAATAGAAGTCTGTGTCCACTTGCAGGAGTCCATGTTATTCTTTCACATTGATGACACAGCTAATACAGACTGACTAATACTAATGTCTGGTCATTTGTTTGGAGAAATGCCACAACATAAATGTATTAAAAGCTGTGCACACTGAACATTTCTTGATTTTTTCCCCGGGTCTGATTGGCTCCTCTGTTACTCGGTGCGTGCGCGCTAACATTGTGGCTGGTGTTGTTACGTAAGCGCTGGGGCCCTCCGCTCATTAAGGGGGAGCTAAATCAGCTGTCAGGTCTCCAATAGGCCGCCTGATCCGTCCCGGGCCTGCTGGGCGCTGCCTGTTTGCCTGCCGGTAATGTGATCGCCTCAGGCCGCTGCGCCCAGGGACTACTGCTTTTATTTATCCTGCCTGCTCCCTTCACTGTCAGTCACACAGGGAGGAAATATGGTTTCACATTTTTTTGGAACGGGATAATGACTCAAAAGTTAGATGTTCTTTTGTTGAAACTGTAATAGGAATGATATGGGAGCTAACTGTATTGTGTACATGAGTGTTTTGACAAGAATTTGTAAACTTAAATGATGCAGTGCGTGTACTTTATTTATTCACATGGCTCTATAGCCCCTGGTCAGTGAAATGGGAGGGGATGACGGTCAACAAGCCAAGTACAGTAAGAGTGATTATTCCATCCTAAAAGACGGTTTGTAAAATGCTGTATTTCCCCTGTATTTTAAACTCAACACCAGTCATTTTAAAGGAACAAGTCACTGTTTTCCCATACTGAGATATGTTCTTACCTGAGCTTAGACGAGTTGATGTGTACCTGTCTGGTCTTTGCACGTACGCTCAGTCACGCAAAAAGACCAAAGATGTTGTTAGCATTTAGCCTCAGTAATAGCCTCATAACAGTAACAGTAATATCTTCACTTCACTTCACTTACTTCAGAAGACTTTGAAGTTCCTTTAACAGAACAATTTGGCCGTTTAAGAAAGGTTTCTAGACTTAAACAAGCTGGAGCTAATGGTAAGTCTAGCTTCTACCTGCTGGAAGGGTATAAAGGCCCGGAGGAACTGAGGAAGATACTTGGATGAGAAGTGAAATATCTTGGGATTACAAATCCTTAAAAAAAAAAAACCTAGAACAATGCACTGCAAAAAGCAATCTACAAATAAGTAAATGTGTCTTATTTAAAGTTAAAAAGGTCTGTCAATGGGACACTTAAAGCAGTACTAAGTAACTCGTGCCCCTAGAGGCCATAAGCACCACTGCATGTGTTGTAGCATGTGTTTTTTACTCATTAATTGTCCGTGAGAGTAAATACTACACTGACAGAAAAGACAAAGGGAGAGAGGGATATTGTACATCCAATTACACAATGGAGATCATGGAACAGCCACCTTAACATGGTGGAGGGGTTTGAGCACCCGCATGATCCTGGGAGCTCTGTTGTCGGAGGCTTCGTGCCCCTGGTAGGGTCTCCCATGGCAAACTGGTCCGAGGTGACGGGTCAGACAAAGAGCGGTTCAGAAGCCTCTTATGAGAGACCAACAGGCCCGGTTAATCGTGAGGCCGTCCTCCCGTGGACCCACCCCCTGCAGGAGGAGCCATAAGGGGCTGGTGCAATGTGATTTGGGCAGCTCCAAACAGCTGCCCCCACGACCCGGCAACGGACAAGTGGAAGAAAATGGATGGATGGATCATTTTTTTTCACTCAAATTTGGCTGTAAATACTGTTTAAGAGGCGCTAGCTCACAGTTAGCTTTGCCCGTTAGCTTCTTCTTCGTGCTTCTATTAGTGTGTATTGCGCCTCCAACAGTGTTAATTTTGACATAAAAAGTCATTTAATTTTAGTGAACATTTAGTCAGAAAATTATCTTAAATTTGAGTCTTGTTTTAGTCGACAAAATTAAAGATGAATTTAGTTGACTTTGCATGAATCTAATTTTGAGTGCGATGATCTCTTTCTTGTTCATTTCTGTGTAAAAACTTGCCTCATGGATAGGCTTCTTGAAATCAGGGACATATTTTCTTATTTCAAGAAAAAATGTACTTATTTCTAGAGGACTAGAAAGGCTAGGAGATTGCTCTATTTGTATTGCCGTTGTTGTCGAGAGTAATACCCTTTTCTAAGTATCTGCAGAGGACCCAAGATGGCCTTCATCTTCTCAACGGGTTGCCGTCGGACGGATCAGAGGCTGTTTCATATCGAGGACGCGCGCTCATCTGAGGTGGAGAAACAATACGGCGTACAGTTTGATCTGCGCTGGTTCTGCATTTTAATGCGTGCAACAGATGCCGCGCTGAAGTCAGCAGAACTGCAGCGGTGCACCGAGGCGGCCTGATGAGTCTCCCAACAGCTGGAGCCACTGCCAATCACTCACCGTGTCAAGAGCGACGCCGCCACGCGAGCAGCTGGAGACGGCTTTCTCAAGCATCGCCGGCAAACGGAAACCGCGCTTTTTCTAAAGGTATGGGCACAAGGAAACCGATCTGACAAGGCGGGAGAAAAGACGCCGGCGTGGGTGGCAGTCTTAAAGCAGAACGAGGATTTTTATTAACGCTAACCCGGGCGTAAACACAGTGAAATGTGTTGTCTATACAGGCGCGCTTTTGAAATGTACATGCCTTTCTTCGCTGACGGCCTCTTCAATAGGATTCTGTGCAGCACGTCAAAGTAATAAAATCTTACGAAATGAAATGGCCACAGAGATTTCATTCTATGCCAATTCACAATAAGCATTTTATATAAGAAGCTCTTATACATTCCTGCACATTAGGAGATTTTTAGCAGTGGTCACCCAGCCAAATGTGCAGCTCTCCAAGAAAACGTTTTTCTTTCTTTTATTAGGACTTTCACAACGTGCTCTTGGAACAAAATCACACTTATATATAACAAATTAATAGTATGTGCTACGTCCTGCATTATGTGGGCTGTCAATGATTTCGGAGGTGATTTATCAAGACAGGTGCTACATGGCAAGTGCAAGCTGAAAAAAAAAAAAAAAGCTCTTTGTCCTTATGCTTCACCTAACATTTGAAATTGCCTGTATCACAGTTTTAGGCCACAAAAATCTGATGTTGAAATAACTTGCGATATGCGATACGACTGCAATATTGCGATAACGATATTATTGCAATATTTTACAAAACCATTTCGACACAATGTGGTCAATTCTAATCAAATACAAATCGTAAGTAACTCTTTCTTTTTTTTCTTTTAGCAAATTGTGTCAAGACTTAGACAACATATCAGGACACACATGATCCACTTCTGCACGTGATACTCATTCTTCTTTCTTCTCCTCGTCCTTCTCCCCCTTCTTCCTTCTTTCTTCTTCCTTCTTTTTACTTCATCTTTCTTATTCCTCCTTTTTCTTCTTCCTGCTTCTTTCTCTTCCTTTTATTCTTCCTTCTTCTTTTTCCTTCTTCTTCCTTCTTCTTCCTTTTTCTTCTTCCATTTTCATCTTCTTTATTCTTCCTTCTTCTTCTTCTTTTTTCTTCTTTCTTCTTCCTTTTTCTTCTCCCTTCTTCCTTCTTTTTACTTCATCTTTCTTCTTCCTTTTTCTTCTTTCTTCTTCCTTTCTTCTTCTTCCTTCTTTTTCCTTCTTCCTTTTTCTTCTTCCATTTTCATCTTTATTCTTCTTCCTTCTTCCTTTTTCTCTTCTTTCTTCTTCCTTTTTCTTCTTCCTTCTTCTTTTTCCTTCTTCCTTTTTCTTCTTCCATTTTCATCTTTCTTCTTCCTTCTTTTTCCTTCTTCCTTTTTCTTCTTCCATTTTCATCTTTATTCTTCTTCCTTCTTCCTTTTTCTCTTCTTCTTTTTCCTTCTTCCTTTTTCTTCTTCCATTTTCATCTTTATTCTTCTTCCTTTTTCTTCTTTCTTCTTCCTTTCTTTTTCTTCCTTCTTTTTTTTCCTTCTTCCTTTTTCTTCTTCCATTTTCATCTTCTTTATTCTTCTTCCTTCTTCCTTTTTCTCTTCCTTCTTCTTCCGTCTTCTTCCTTCTTTTTAAAAAGAGAGTAAAATTTTGGGGTTGCAAACCATCAAACGTGTTCAAGTTTCGGACCAACAGAGTCATGTTTTTGTATCTTGGCTTGTCACAATCAAAAGCCCTCAGTGTCTTACTAATCGAGGTCGTTCATTGTTTTCCTCAAATCAGTTTGTTTGTGTTTAAAGGGGGAGCTGTCTGGAAAGTGTAAAAGTCGGAGCTTCTTGTGTGTTTCCAAGTGATGGCCGCTAATGTGTTTTGGTATATTAGAGCGGGGAAAGAGGGAGCCGTGGGTAGGATTCATTGGGGGAAAGCCGGCGCACGGTAGACGCACATTGTTCAGCACATTTGCACATGAAGGGCCCGCTGTAGAAAGAGTTTCCAGTCGTGCGTGGGCGTGTTTGTGTGTCGACTCCAAATTGCTAAAAGGGCCCGGAGGCTTTCTATTACATTAAATCAGACTTGGAAGGAAACTGGTTGAGCTACCTGTTCAGACTGGTGACAGACTGGTCGACTCGCCGCCCACTCCAACATGCCGTTTTTTTCTTCTCCTGAATCCTATTGGAATGTTTTGAAGACGGCAGCGCTGCCCCTGGGGGCGAAAGAGGAGCACGACACTCAAAATCCATGCTACCATACAGGCTCTGTGCCAGCCCCCTGTTTGGGAAAAAAACAGAAGTCTATAACCAGTCTAGGTGTCTGAGGGGTTTTTGCCCATTGACCACTACGTTACCAACAATTTGGGCCGGGTAGCGTTAAATGATACCAGTTTGGTATTGAAAAAAAGGTTTAGGTTCTACTGGTATCGAAAAATTAGAAGTACCGGATTGAAAAGAAATCTTTATCTTCATGTTTTGATGCTGTTGGTCATCAAAATGTAGAAAAAGAAAAAAAGTGAAAGACTAGTAAAAAAAAGAGGGAAACTTGGGGGGAAACAAGTGGAAAAATGTGGGGAAAAATAAAAATTTGGGGAAAAAACTGGGAATATTTTTGGACTAATTGGGGGGGAAATTAAACAAAATTGGAAGAAAACATTTATTTTTTATTTTTTATATTGAACATTTTTTATGAAAACTTGGGGAAAAAACACATGGAAAAATTGGGGAAGATTTAGGGGGAAAAATTAGAAAAAATTTGGGGGGAAAGAAACGTGAAGAAAATGGTTTAAATGGTTAGAAAAAGTGTTTTTTTCCGCCATTTGTCGTTAAAGCAAGTTTCTTGGTTGTTTCACCTCAAACAAATTATACAATTGCAAAAGATATTAAATGGAAGGAAAAGGAATAAATGAACATTACTAAACACTTTTCTGGTTCTAGATGACAAATATTTTAGTAAAGGTTTCGAAAAAAAGTATTGTTCCGGTATCGGTATCAAAAAGCAATAATTGTTGAAGTACTGGTAATGGAAACAAATGTAACAGTACTCAGCCCTACCAACAATACAGTACATTTACGTCAGGTCAGTACATCGCAGCTCGGAGTCCATTTTTCACGAGTATAGCTTTCCCTTTGCAGTGAAAGTAGCTGTTATTTCTCTCTCCTAAAGCACATAGCCCCACTTTGAGTTCCTCTGCTGTGCCTTAATTAAGGCTGCTGAGGGGCGACTTTCTCCAGACAAGCCGAGTCTATTTTTACCGCACGATATTTCACAAAAGCAACCAAACAATGTGAATTTCTACTGTCTTAACAACGGCAAAGGTGCGGAATGAGTGTCGGATGTGCTAATGGAAACGTTACCGTGCGGATCTCAGCGCCGTACGACCCCGATTCCATTCGATGGCTGCGATACGGGCGCTTGTGGTGCAACGTACAAGTGCTGACCTTAACTGTCGGAGCAAACCCCAAGTTCTGGCATCAGAGCAAGTCAGTGGAACGGAGCAAATCATTCTCTGCTATTCTATACTTGTTCTGTCCGTGATTTGTTTTTAGAAAGGCTCATCCATCCGAGTGTATGGATTGCACAAAGAGGCGGGGTGGACTTTTTTCGGTGGGAACAAGATCGTCAAGGAACAAGCGGACACATAAACAGCAGCCAGGGTGGCAGGAGAGGACTGCAACCGAGGGAAAGATGGCACCTTTGGGGAAGACGACAGAGGAATACTGAGGATGGACGGGCAGAACAGTGGATCTAGAGCAGAGCCAGTGTGAGAGTGTGTTTGTGCTCTCGCATCTACAGGGCGTCGACACTTTGCCTGTGGAGCGTGGAGTGGAGGAGTGGAACAGTCGGAGGTTGGGGCCGGAGCTGTGAGAGCATGTGCTACCAGACAGACCCCCGCCGAGGAACGATCTCCCACTGACACGCGGCGCCAGCCACGGAGCCACGGGGCCCGAGTGCAGCCCTGGCAGTGGAAGGATTGCGAGGGCACGTGGCGACGGAGCTGGAAAACTCGAGGTTACGTTCGACAACGACGGTGGGACGAGGCGGCGTGTCCTTCGAAAAAGTTACCAGGGATTACCTTTGAGCACTGTCCACCACTGTTCAATGCTCTGTTACGCTGCATATATCAGAGATGGAGATCCTACTTGTTATTCATGCAACACAGACACCCCTGTGATACATTTCAACATTCGTTAGCCTTCAAGCATGATTGCCCAAGTCATTTTTTGGCCAATTTGAGATTTCTGCTGCATCTCTGGGTATCCCTGCACTGGTGATGTCCTCAGTCAATCAGAAGGCTTGTTACAAACCAAAGAAACACCTTCTGTTTAAGTCGTCTTTATGAGATTTGTTTTGTTTTGTGTTTTCCTCCCATTTTCCCAAACACAATGAAATACAGCCACATAGCCTGCTTTTAGCCATCAATCATCGCAAATTATGAACGATCCTGATGTTTTAAAGGAATAGGCCACCGTTTTTACATACTGAGATATGCTCTTACCTCACTTTAGCCGAGTTAATATATCCCCGTCTGGTCTTTGTCCGTGCGCTCTACCAGGCAAACGGAGCACATACGCAGCCTCTCCCACATGTCATATAGCTCCAAAAAAGCTCACGATAGAAGCTACCAAGCTAAAAAGGGGGACTATATTGTGAGGCGTAATGATACGAGGAGTAAAACGTCCGCGCAGTAACTCCTAAAGACTTCCCCCGCTCACTTCCGTCAATAACCTTTAGGAGTTACTGCGCGGACGTTTTGCTCCTCGTATCATTACGCCTCACAATATAGTCCCCCTTTTTATTTGCTTATAAAATCGACATGCTACATTTCTGTGTAAATATACTTCGCATGAAAACACTTCACGTAACTTTATTTAAATAGGGAACACGTGGAAGAGCTTGGTAGCTTCTATCGTGAGCTTTTTTGGAGCTATGTGACATGTGGGAGAGGCTGCGTATGTGCTCCGTTTGTGTGACAGAGCGCACGGACAAAGACCAGACGGGGATATATTAACTCGACTAAAGTGAGGTAAGAGCATATCTCAGTATGTAAAAACGGTGGCCTATTCCTTTAAGCTGTTTAGGTGAGGTCAAAGCCTATTTATAAATCATTAATTGATGCATTATAAGATTTACTATAAGAATTAGATAAGAATTAGCGTATAAACGTGTCCTCTGAGGCAGGTTTATTTGTAGAGCATGATTTATACACAAGGCAATTCAAACTCTAGCATGTCAGAGATGTACTTTGGTGCTAAACCATGACTTGAACACAAGCAGAGCTGCTTTGAACTCCATTCTCTGAGCGACAGGAAGCCAGTGCAGAGACCGGAGCACTGGACTAATATGATCGTATTTCCTGGTTCTTGTCAGGACTCGAGCAGCAGCGTGTACAGTAAATGCCATGAAGCAGACATGCCACACCTGGGGACTGACTTCTCTTCTTTTCATTTGTAGAGTCCTGTCTGACACCCAAGCTTTTACCTTGGGGAGAGATGGGAACCAGGCAGCCGTCGATGCAAATATTGAAGGGTGGGGATTTGGATAAAGTGGATTTTGAGCCAATGAATATTTTTTGCCGTTGAGTTTGAGTTTGTTTGCTGACATCCAAACTGTAATGGCCTGTAAACAGTTGGTCAGTGTGGTGGGGCAGGTGGAACCGGGTTTTTTCAGACAGATTAAGTTGTGTATCGTCCGCATAACAATGAAACTGAATACCAAAGTAACGGGGGGAAGAATGGAAGTTAAAAACAAGAGTGGACCTATAACTGAGCCTTGGGGAACCCCGTGATGTAATGGTGATAATTTGATAACATTCATATTTAAGATCCCCCAAGTTAAGACTCGATTCCAGCTCAGGGAATCCAGGAAGCTTCCACTTTCACCACTAAATTGCTCTTAGCCAATCACAATCTGCTACCTCTCTGTTTGTCTGAGCAGTTCATATGAATGCACTAAGGGTTTTCTCAAACTAATCTTTCATACTCTCCCGTCGTTGTCTCTCGGTTGGATCTTTCCGAGGCAATCCCATGACCTTTAATGTGTGAGTAACTTTCACATCCACTCCTCAATTGAACGATACCGCGTATAGTCGGACAGTCGGAAGTCTTTGAAAACGCTTTCGGGCTACACAAATGAGTCACTTTACGCTATGGCCGCGCCGCCATTTTTAGCTTCCGCCTCATTATTAGGAGGTTTGAGATCACCTTCAGCATGAGCCCGAAAGATTAAATGTCAGTGTATTTTTAGCCGCGGTGGGCAAAGAGCTCCAGACTTTCCTTTATATCCCCACACCGACACTACAGCCAGTTTCAAAGCGGCTTTAGTGGCAGTCGTGACTAACAGCAGAAAAGGAAGTGGCGCTAACTAGCAACAGAGCTAACCAAATTAGCCGGAGAGGTAGAGGTAGAGAAACTCAATTTGTCGGAGCACTATCTTTTATCTCCCCGCGCCCTGCTGCTCATCACTGGTGACTTTAATCACGCCTCTCTTTCTGCCACTATCCCCACCTTCACGCAGTATGTTAAGTGCCACACAAGGAACAATAAGACCCTGGACCTTCTGTATGCTAACGTGAAGGGCGCTTACACCTCGGCCCCCCTCCCCCCGCTCGGACGCTCAGACCACAATCTCGTCCTACTGCGGCCGGATTACACACCCAGGGTGCGAAGGGAGCCAGCACAGAAGAGGTCTGTGAAAGTGTGGAGTGAAGAGGCTGAAGAGAGACTTAGGGACTGTTTCCAGACCACAGACTGGAACATGATCTGCAGCTCTCATGGAGATGACATCGACGGCCTGACCCACTGCATCACAGACTACATCAACTTCTGTGTGGAAAACACTGTACCAACCCGGAAGGTACGGTGTTTCTCCAACAACCACCCCTGGGTGACCCCTGAACTTAAAGCCCTCCTGAACCAAAAGAAAAGGGCTTTCAACTCAGGGGACAGAGAGGAGCAGAGGAGAGTCCAGCACGAACTCCAGTGGAGGATCAGGAAGGCCAAGAAGGACTATGGCGAGAAGCTGGAGCAGAAGCTGGCGCAGGGCAACGCACGGGACGTGTGGAGGGGACTGAAGAACATCTCCGGTTTTGGACAGAGTGCCAGAGGGACAGCTGATGGAGACCAGCGCGGGGCGGATGAATTCAACGAACATTTCAACCGGTTTGATTCTCCCCCCACTCCCTCCTCTTCACGCGTCTCCAGCACAGTGGACACTGCTCCCCTCCCCCGACCACCTTCACCTGCCTCCAGCCCCCCTGCACCCACGTCTCCAGCCCCCATCATACGGACTTCTTCTAGCACCTGCCCCACTCCCGGCAGTCCACCCCCACACCGGTCCCCCCCTCACTCCCCCCTCTCCATCACACCGGACCAGGTGAGGAGGGAGCTGAGGCGACTGAAGCGGGGGAAAGCTGCAGGACCAGATGGCATCAGTCCCAGGCTGCTGAGGACCTGCGCAGACCAGCTCTCCGAGGTCCTCTGCCACATCTACAACCTGAGCCTCAGCCTGGAGAAGGTCCCCGTCCTGTGGAAGACCTCCTGTCTGATTCCAGTTCCTAAAACAGCGCACGCCAGGGAACCGGCCCACTACAGACCAGTCGCCCTGACCTCCCACCTGATGAAGACGATGGAGCGGCTCATCCTCACCCACCTCCGCTCTGTGGTAAGCCCCACCCTTGACCCGCTGCAGTTTGCTTACATACCCAACATCGGAGTGGAGGACGCTGTCATCTACCTGTCGGAGCGGACTCTCACGCACCTGGAGCACGCCGGGAACGCTGTGAGGGTCATGTTCTTTGACTTCTCCAGTGCCTTCAACACCATCAGGCCGGCGCTGCTGCGGGGGAAGCTGGAGGACGCGGGAGTGGATGAACATCTCACCGCATGGACCATCGACTACCTCACGGACCGACCACAGTATGTGCGGCTGCGCGGCTGTGAGTCTGAGGTGGTCGTCTGCAGCACTGGGGCCCCTCAGGGCACCGTCCTCTCACCGTTTCTCTTCACCATCTATACATCGGACTTCACATACAACACGGACAGTTGTCATCTCCAGAAGTTCTCCGACGACTCCGCCATCGTGGGCTGTGTGTCTAAGGGGAACGACCTGGAGTACCGGTCGGTCATCCTAGACTTTGTGGACTGGTGTGAGCGCAACCACCTGTGCTTGAACATCAGTAAGACGAAGGAGATGGTGATCGACTTCACGAGGAAGCCACTACCGCACACACCGCTGAACATCCAGGGGGAGGACATTGAGGAGGTGGACAGTTTCAAGTACCTGGGTGTTCACCTCAACAAGAAACTGGACTGGTCCCACAACACCAACGCCCTGTACAAGAAGGGCCAAAGTCGCCTCCACCTTCTGAGGAGACTGAGGTCGTTCGGAGTGTGCAGGCCTCTGCTCAGGACTTTTTATGACTCTGTGGTGGCCTCTGCTCTCCACTACGCTGCCATGTGCTGGGCCCCGGGCAGCACAGAGCGGGACAAGAACAGACTGAACAAGCTGGTCAGGAGGGCCAGCTCCGTCCTGGGCTGCCCCCTGGACTCTGTGGAGGAGGTGAGGGACAGGAGGGTGTTAGCCAAGCTCACCTCCATCATGGACAACACTTCCCACCCACTGCACGGGACTGTAGAAGAGCTGTGCAGCTCTCTCAGTGGCAGACTGAGACACCCTCAGTGCAGGACGGAGCGCTACCGCAAAGCCTTCATCCCCACTGCTGTCAGACTGTACAATAAGACTGTGAAGTAACGCCGACTGTAACAAGTGAATTTCTCCTTTGTGAGATTAATAAAGGTTTATCTTTATCTTTATCTTTAATTTAAGTGGTAGTTGCTGTATAAGCAAATGAATAATGGATTTCTGTGAGTAGGTGTTCAAGTATTCAAGTAAGTAGTTTATCTGTACCCGGTGGTTATAAATGGAAGACCTTTGTCCTCTTGTTTAAAGCCCATTTCGCATCTTGATTAGAAATACCTGGGGACGTCGATAAAACAGAAATGACCCCAGGACGTCGGTCATTTTTATGGGCATTTTTATGATTAGCAATGTCAGTAATTCACTTAAATCTACACACTTTTTTCCGAAAATGATGGATGGGTAATGAACACTGACTAATGACGCTGCTGAAAGACAACAGCCTGTTATTCATTCGTGTTGCGAGCGCTCACTATCAGGTCTGTTTATGTGAGCTTTTTTTTTTCTTTTTTTTTTTTTATAGCGACAAAAAGCCATTTCTTACCGCGCGCTACGACGAACGACATCAGCGTCAAGTCTGTGGGATTTTGCTCGGACCATAAAGCAGCACTTTCCCTTCTCCTTTTAATGCACCGAAGGCATCCGAACTTTCGCCCGTCGAAGTTTTTCTCTTTTATACTTTTTGAATGGCTTAAAAATAAAAGCAGCATTCGGGTCGAATCCTGTGATAGCACGATCTTCGGGTTGACAACTTTATGCACGCCCTCAGTAAAGCAGATTAAAACACATAAATATTTCAACGTCCCGGGCTTTGCTTTAAGAAGTGATTGACACAAAGGAGTGCACGGCTCATTCCGCTGCGTAATTGTGCCGGTAACATCGCATTTGGTCACTTTCATGTCTAGGTATTGCCTCAGCGAAGGTCCCGGTTTGCTCTTGCGGCGGCACAGGCCTTTTAACACCCCCCCCCCCTATAATCTATCAGCTATCTACACAAATCCCTCCTAATGCTGTGTGTATGATTAATACATTGTCTGTCGCCGGTGTAAATGCGACTCTTCGATGGGCTGAAGGTCGATGGGCGAAAGGCGATCCCGTCACTTCCCCTGCCCTTTTGTGGCTCTTATTCCCTGTGCAAATAGTTGTTCCCCCCCCCCCCCCCTTACCCCACTCCCCCCGCTGTAGCGCCCATTAGGATGATAGATGAGAAGAGATGCAGAGGGGATGGTTAATCTTCCAGCCGGAGAAAGATGGTGGGTTAGACGGCGAGGAATGCGTGTACATAAATAAGAGGGATATTGCGGGAGAAAGCGGCTGGAGGTGATGAAAAGAAAGGTCCACTGGAGTGATGCGGCGGAGATTAGATCGCCGCGCCTTGGTTTTCGGAGTTGAGTGATCGGTGTGATTTTGAATTAGATGCCCTTCCAGTTTATCCAGGCTTGGGTGCGGCTACTACGTTTTTCGGAATCTCCTTGAAAACGCTTACGGTACATGAGTGGAACTTGGAAGAATGTATAATGGATGTTTTAGCTTATCTGTTGCTTTCTATGAGCTATTTTTGTCAATTACTGTGATACTGTGACACAATTCTAATTCACCAGCTTTTGCAGCAAACTTAGTCAACTTAGTTACAAAAAGTTTAAACCAGGGTAGGCAAGTTTGTGTCATGGAGGGCCATTTTTCTTCCCCCTCGGAGTCTGCTTTCACAATAAGATTCATTCCACTATGAGAAAATAACAAACCAATACAGGGCCTTTAGCTTATAAAAGATCAAAGATTTCAGTTTTTTGTTTTTTGCTTTTTTCAGGGGAGGCCTGACCTCAGAGTGGACCCACAGTACAAGTTTTTACGGGTTGGAGAAAATGGAGCACCCGGAGGAATGGATACAGGGAGATTCAGAGCATGTAAAGCCCCACATGAACAGGGAAACCTTATCATTATGTCAAGCCACAAACAAGCCAGCCATACCCAACATGGTAGAGGGAAATTGAATGAAACTCCCAAACTCCTCACTGCTAAAAGACCGTTTTCTGTCGAGGTTCTGTCTGTTTTCTGTTGTGGTTCTGTCTGTTTTCTGTCGTGGTTCTGTCTGTTTTCTGTCGTGGTTCTGTAGTCTTCAGATGGAGATAGGAGCGGGTCCTGAGCAGATGGAACCAAAGGCAGAGGGATAGAGGAAGAGAGCGGCGTTCAGGGGGTGGAAGGTGCAGGGGGGCGGGGGTTGCTCCACAGCTATATTGGGCTCTCACCACAGGAGCTGCTTAATGAGCGCTGAGTTTGTAAGTAATTATTGGTTATCAACCTGATAACAGTCATTGTTGCATTTTGTGTCGCACTTTCCCAGTACTTATACAATTATGGCAATCATTAACGGGCCGTCGTCTTGGCGTGGCTGTTTTGCATTTCAAATGTATTAGTCCCCGTTGGGGACCATTATTTGTGCAGTGTTCGGCACAGGTCACTAGAGTGTGGGGTGTGCACAGTGTGGACTAAACTGTAATGATTCTCATGTCATTTTCTATTCAAAACAAGCGTCAAACTTTCAGTGCCCTAAACAGTAATAGTAATGAATACACAGCATTGAGCCGTAGTGAGTAGAGCATTTCTTTTTGAATGAAAAGATCTGAAATGATTGTGCCTTTCCACCTTCTGCAGTCGACTCCACCTCAGCCCTTATGCTCGTAGGTCACTGTGTGAACTATTGTTCATCATGACCCATAAGTAATGAGCCGTGATGAATCTAAAGCAGGGATGATTACATTATTATCTTCATTGGCTCCTGGGCCTCTCATTCAAGCTCCCTGCCAACAAACATATTCATATTTGTTTGAATAAAAAAATGAAAAATGTATTACCATATAGAATTAAAGCAGTACTAAGTAACCTTTTTACCTTAATAAATCCTTTTCGTAGTCCCTCTGGGGGTAATACGTGTTGATGGGATAATTGGGGGGTCTTTCATCCCCCCTGGTGTCTCTGGCCAGAAAACCACACATGCTCCAACCCGGAGGCCCCAATACACACTAATGGGATCACAACGATGAGTAAAAAACTGTAACATGCTACGACACCTGCAGTGGTTCTTATGGCCTCTAGGGGCATGAGTTACTTAGTACTGCCTAAAGGGACTATCCAGACTATCCAACTTATAGATACAGACGGCATCTCGTCATAGAAGGGGGCGTGGCCTTGCCGAGGGGGAAAATAGAATCTTTTGGGAAACACGAATATTTATGTATTTATGGGCTGTTGAACCACTTTGCTCCTCTCCATGTCTTTGTATCTTTATTTAGTAGAAACTATATTCATAATTCAGCATTTGTTAAAGGGACTATATGGAGTTTACAAATGTCATGATGATGTATGTTCCTCCCCCTAAATGTTCCAACAATGTCCTAATATGTAGAATGAGCTCAGACCTGTTCACCACAACTGCCTCTAAAATCCTGCACTGTCACTCAAAAAGGTGTTAATTCGGGTCCGAAGGTGCAGATACACGTATGACCTGAGGTGGCAGTAGTGAGTATAAAATGGCTAACTTGCATCTAGCCCCTTTAAAGCATAAAAGTTGAATTATATTCCAATGTTTTTTTATACCACAGCCGGCAGCAGAAACAGGATTATAGCTTTGACTGTTTTTTTCAGCCTTTTTGGCCACTGGTCTGGCCTTACCAGTTCTATTGTGTTATTTTGAGGGCTTGACTCTAAGCACGCTTCAGAAGCACATGGCTACTTAAAATGCAGAAACAAAAGGACGTACCTTAACGCTCTCCATCACAGCTGTTGGACCCTTCTACCAGAGTTCTGACCCTACTCTAAAAGCTAAATAAACAACATTTTCTGTAAAATATACTGTATTTTTCTAGTAGGTGAAAAAAAACGTGTTACTAGTTAAACACGTGCTAAAATGCATTTAATTCTTATATTTGTTGAGCAGGCTGTATTTTGTATATTAGTCTTGTTTATCAAATGCTAGTGCTCCTGGTGGTATCTGAAACATGTATGTGACCTAAATCTTAATTACAAAACCCCAAAGTGCCAATCTAATCGCAATATTATGAAGAATCTGTGGACAATCGGACAGACACATCCCCCCCCATTGGCTGCGCGGACAGAAAAATCGAGAATCAAAGGCCTTTGAGAAAAAAAACAGAAAAAGGGAGTGGAGCAGAGCAGTGGTGTTGGGCAGGACAGGCAGCCGGCTCGGAGTCAGCGTTTCCACACAGACGCTGTTGATTCAGTCATCTATTACAGGAGCGCCAGTCCAAATAAATAAAAGTCAACAACTGCACAGGGGGCTTGGCACGGGTCCAGCCTCCTCCACCACCACCACCACCACCACCACCACCACCTCTGCTGCTTCCTTATTGAGCTGTGGACCGGCGCACGCTTCACTGGCCTCCACCGCGCCTTCAAAGTCTACACGTTTGATCAAAGACACCCAAGGCAACGTGGCATTCTCCCAAAGTGTTCATGTACCTGAGAATGAAAAGAGAGGAAAAAAAAGAAAAAAAACCTAGCGATGGGGGAGGGAGGGTGTCTTGTTCTGCCATGACGGATCTGGATCAAAAGTAGCGATTGCCGGAATCAAAGTCCGCACTATCAATTTTTCATCAGAGGGTATACGAGCGGTGGTAACCTTTAGCTTTACACGTGGAGACACCGTATGGACTCCACATGGGATTCTACACACAGGTTATTGCAGGCAAGGGGAACACTGGACCCATAAACCAAATATGGAATAGCAACCACATTTAAATCAGACCTCTCCATATGTGAGTATAAAGGTAAGACATTTACCGGATGGATTCAAATGTTTGTCAGAAGCTGAGGTACAGGAGGAAAAGTATTGTTAATGACTAAGTTGTTGGATGTGCTGATCATGAATTGAATTGTACGTTTGTTGTGCCCGTAGGTGTTCCGGATTAAAGAGTCCCTGGGGAGCCGGAGCACCGAAAAGGAGGTTCCGGGGCAGTCCATTCTGAAAAGTCTGGAGACCCTTTCCTGTGTTTTAGCTCAACAAAATCTAGTTTAGTTTGAACATAAAACAAAAAAAATCACACCTGGGTTTATAAATAATTACATTTTGTGTTTGAAATATCGGAGTGGCTGTATTTTTCCAAGGATAAACGGCACATGTGGTCTCGCACAGGGAGAATGAGCTTGTCAGTGAAAGCTGTTGGTGCCATGTTTTTTTTTTTTTGTAAATAAAATATGCACTTTTGATCTACCCTGGACATTCTGTCTTATCTCTACTCGGTTCCTCGGATGCACATTTGTTACTATCGACAAATATCACAAGCGTTTTCAACTAATTCGCCAAAAATGCTAAAAATACTTTTGTTTTCTTCCCACAAATGTCTGCATTATGCTTCAAGGGGAACCATGGACTTCGATTAAAAGTTAGTTTGAAAATGGGAATGCTCGATGGCTGATTAAAGAACGACCCTTGACTCTTTTCCATCTCAAACTCACCTAATTTCTATTCCTACACTTGTGCGACAGACTGTCATTGTCAGACAGTTGCACAATAATTCCGTAATCCGCTCAGTAAAGCCTTGGAAAACTGGCTTCGACAGACGCCGCTGTGCCAAGCTGCCATCGTGTGTCAAAACTCCAAAAGGGCCATGTGCATCCAAGCCCCGGGATCACCGCGGTTGTCACGAACGGGACGGACCGACTTCCTGTATGACGGTGAATGGGTTTGAGTAGACGAAGAGAAGAGATAAAACTGAGTACATTTTCGTGCCTTTTCTTGAACCACCTGCAAACTACCTGACCCTCAGTTAAAGGAGACAAATGACATCAGGCTAAAATACAGAAGCAGGCAAGGTTACGGTTTTAGTTCTGCTGGACCTTAGCGCTGCATTTAACACAGTGGACCATGGGATCTTACTAGAGACCTAAAAAAACCTGGGTGGGAATTTCTGGAAAGGCTCTCAAGTGTAATTGGAATTACACAATTTTTTTTTTTTTTTTTTTTGGCTTCAACAAACCAGGACCTTCAGCACGCTCTGGGGCGGATCAGCACCTCCAAATCTGAGGCCATGGTTCACCACCGGAAAAAGGTGGTTTCCCCTCTACAGGTTGGTGGGGAGTCCTTACCTCAAGTGGAGGAGTTGAAGTATCTCGGGGTCTTGTTCACGAGTGAGGGACGGATGGAGCGTGAGATGGATAGACGGATCGGTGCGGCGTCAGCAGTGATGCGGTCGCTGTATCGGTCTGTCGTGGTGAAGAGGGAGCTGAGTCGGGGCAAAGCTCTCGATTTACCGATCGATCTACGTTCCCACCCTCACCTATGGTCATGAGATTTGGGTCGTGACCGAAAGGACAAGATCGCGAATACAAGCGGCCGAAATGAGTTTCCTTCGCAGGGTGGCTGGGCGCACCCTTCGAGATCGGGTGAGGAGCTCAGTTTCCCGGGAGGAGCTCGGAGTAGAGTCGCTGCTCCTTCACGTCGAAAGGAGCAGCTGAGGTGGCTCGGGCATCTGTTCCGGATGCCTCCTGGTCGCCTCCCGCGGGAGGTGTTCCAGGCATGTCCTAGTGGGACAAGGCCTCGTGGAAGACCCAGGACACGGTGGTGGGACTATGTCTCCGAGCTGGCCTGGTGTCGTCTCGGGGTCCCCCCAGAACAGCTGGAGGAAGTGTGTGTGGACCGGGAAGTTTGGGCATCTCTGCTGAGACTGCTGCCCCCGCGACCCGGCCCCGGATAAAGCGGAAGAAAATGGATGGATGGATGGATGGATGGATGGATGGCTCTCAAGTGTTTCAGTTCCTATACCTTGAGGACTGAACTTACTATGTCGCAATGGGAAACTGTGTCTCAGACCAAATGGCCTGTGGAGTTCCCCAGGGGTCGATTCTGGGGCCCCTCTTGTTCTATTTGTACATGCTTCCTTTTGGATAATTAATATCTAGTAACAATATGTCCTATCACAATTACTCAGACGATACTCAGACCTATGTTTCACTGACAGCGGGTGAACATGGGCCTGTGTCATTGTATCAAACAGATTAGCGTGTGGATGCAAAACAACTTCCTCCAGTTAAACGGCGTCTGGTGTTGCTGTGAGGCACATTGAGATTTTTCTTTTTTTTTCTTTTTTTAAAGTAGCTCACAGGCAAGAAAAATGTTTGAGCTAAGCCATCTTTAAAAATTTAAACATGTGACGAAGCTCTGCGAATAACTGGGAACTTCAGCTCAACACGCAGCTCTCATGGATACAGCCCCCAATGTGTCAGAATGGGAAAATCTCTCCCCCAATCCCCCAAAACAACCTTCACGCTGCGCCGAAACTAGGCTCGCTATACGGCGCCATACCGGCTCATCCACTAAGAGCTTCAATGAACGCCCGCCCCCCGTCCTCACCCCTCTCAATCCTGCATTAGAAAACTGTGCATTATTTTGTAGCGAAGGAGCACACACACACACACACACAAAAAGAAAAACTCAGCGCGTGCATCTTAGCAATTATGAAGCAATTCCGGCAACTGAGTGATAGGCCTCTGGTTGGAATACTTTTTCTCCCCTTATCTTTTCCCAACACAGCCGCGCCGACTCCTACATGAATTTTAATATGGTAATTATCGCGCAAATTCTAAACAGCCACCAAAAAGCTAGCGAGAGCGTTTAAAATTGGATTCCGGTATCAACAACCCCCCCCCCCTCCCGATTAGGAAAAAGGATTTATTCTGGGTATTTTTAGCACCTTTGTGTCCGCTACGGCTATTTACAGTTTTCTGTCAACCGATCGCAAAACGTGATAGCCGGAGAATGGGTTATTAAAATTCGATATTGTTCGTAAGCGCGCGGCTGGTCAATGGGAAGTTCTTCTCCGTGCGATTGTCATTGTTATGTGTAACAATGGTTGGAAAGCTGAATGTGCAGAAACTGTTTTTTTTTTTTTTTTTTTTTTTCTTCCTTCCCCGTCCTCGCTTGGTGGGGAGTTGTTTGACAAGCGAGGTCTCGGAGTAGAGGTTTTTTTCTTTTTTTTTTTTTTTTTTTTTTGCCTGCTTGCTGCTATAATAAATGGAAATAGAAGAGGAGTGTAACAGCGGGACGTGGGGTAAGAAGGAGGAGAGAGGGGTGAGGGGAGTCCCGGAGGGCTGAGTTGTATCTTCAGGCAACTTTTTTTTCTTTCTTTTTTTTTTTTTCTTCCTCTTTTGTTTGATGGAGCCGCGCAGACAAGAGTTCTCGCGCAAGTTTAAGAGGAGTGGGAACATCCGCGGAGCCACGGGTGAGACGCTATCAGGCGGAATGTAAGTGTGGGAGTTCGGTTTAGTCAGACAGAGCTGGGAGACTGGGGGTGAAGGGAATCTGTTTAAGAGGTGGAGGGAGCTAGGATGTGTTTTGTTTTGTTGGGATAGACCCGTGGGTGTTTGGACGTGAGTGGCTTTGTCGGTTGTAAAGAAAAAAAAAAAAAATGCCACTTATTTTTCAACTGATTTCTCCCACAATAACGGTGTCGATCCGATCCCCCTTTTCCCAGAATGCGGAAGACATCTCCACTCTGGTTTAATCTCCAATAAAGGCTTCTGTTTGGTGGTAGCAGTGGAGCTCCGTTGGAAGGATGGAGAGTTTACAGCTAGTGCAACATCTCATTTGAAAGCTAAGATCTCCAAAACTCTTGAAAAAGAGAGTCTTTTATCTCAATGAATCCCGCCTCCTGAAGGTGTCCTTGGCCAAGACACTTCACCCTCCTTGTCTCCAGTGTCTGCGCACAGTGGTGTATGAATGAGAGAGTGAGTGGATCCTTGCTGTAAAGCCCTTTAAGTGCCAAATGAAGGTGGAAAATCGCTATATAAGTTTCATTTACCATAAGAAAAAAATGTATCGTACCTTTTTTGAACCGTCTTTGTCGTGTTTTCATCTTTTTTTTGTCCTGTTTTTGTTGCTTTTCCATGGCTTTTTTCTTGTTATGTTTTTGACCGATTTTTGTTTTGTTTATTGTCCTCTTGTTGTTTTTCCAGCACATTTTTTGACACTTTATTGTTGTGTTTTTGTATCCTTATTTTCTCACTCTTTTTTCCACTTTTTAGTCATGTTTTTGTCGCATTTTCATCCTCGTTTCTGTTGCTATTTAGCGGCGTTTCTTTCATTTCACTTTAGATTTGGGTAGTGCCAAACGGAGCAAAATGTGCTCGGTTCAGGTGGTGGTTAAGTAGTTGGTGGAGCGTCCATGTATGACTCGTGTTATGCTCTATCTTAAAGGAACAGGCCACCGTTTTTACATACTGAAATATGTTCTTACCTGAGATTAGACGAGTTTATGCGTACCTGTTTGGTCTTCCTGCGTGCCCTCAGTCACGCAAAACGACCAAAAGATGTTGCTAGCATTTGGCCTCTCTCGATGTATTCCTATAGCTTCAAACGGGGGTGAAATTGGAAGCTACCACAGTCTTCTACGGGCACGCACAAAGACCAGACAGGTACGTATCAACTCGTCTAACCTCAGGTAAGAACTGGAAATGGAAAAACGGTGGGCTGTTCCTTTAAGGCTCTTAGTTCTAATCCCACTGTTGTGTTACTGTAGTGTGATTAATGCCACATGCAGGCTACTGATTGATAGTGGCAATACAGTGTAGCTCAATGGCTTGGAAACGTTGCTGTTAAAGTAATCCACCTGTAACATAGAGGTTGTGGGTTCAAACCCTACAACCTTACAAGCACAGGAGGCTCGCAGCAGCAAAGGCCCTCCCCCTCCATGGGACTCAATCACACATGAGATCTTCCCGCCAATTACCATCTTTGTGTGTTGACAGTTCTTCCGACGGGGATCCCATAGGCCGCATGTAAACTGCCAGTTTGACAAGGCAATACCAAACCATCCTTCGTTTTTTTTTTTTTCTTTCATTCTATAATTAGACCTCACTGAGAACTAAACTTTTCATAACTGTTACTTGTGTATTTGTGAATGTGTGCCACGGGAATTCTTGCTTTTTATGGGCTCCGGGTGGGATAGTAATAACTCCCAGCTTGGGCTGAAATGACAAGTAAATATGAATGGGCAATATGATTGAGAAAATAGTTTCTAAATTGCCATTTTTTCGGTGGAGAAATTCACTATTAAAATCTGCCCTTTTGTCCCCTGCCTGTGACTATATTCCATTCTTTCCTGTGAGCATGTCCTGGTCTTCTTGCCCTCCTTGTCTTTCTCCTGTGTACTCAGGGATGTTATATTAATTAACTGTGCTCACTGCTGTACTCTCATCAAAATAAATGGCTCCTCGCCAAGTCCCCCCCCTCCCTTAGCAATCCAAGATGGCAGCGTCTGCAAACAACGACAAGTTTTACAGCAGTCACCGCGGCGGGACCTGTCAAACCCAGAAGAGGCGGGCTGTTCCGGGGGACCGTAATATGTAAATTTGTTTTGCCTCTGATTTGCTATTGCCGCCCCGGAACAAAGCGCAATCTTTTTTAATGTTTCGCGGCGGTACAGAATGTGCCTTCCATCGCTCGTCGCGAAGGCATAAACAACTTTGTCGATCTTTTTATGTGCCGTGATTAAAATGGGTGCAAATTTTAGTCAACATTAGGCGTGACAAGCAGCCAATGCAAATGACAGCGCTCCTCGGAGAGAGTGATGGCGTCGCCGAGCCCGGGCTGTCAGAGTTTGAGAAGCAAGAAGGAAATCGCTTTCAGGTAAATACTGCACGAGCGAGGGCCCGGCCGATCTGGATTTTTTGGGTCCGATACCAATATGAAAGGAGTTGCAAAAGCCAATAACTGATAGGCTATATAAGCCGTTATCATTTGTGATTTAATTTGATGTACTTTTTCTCATCTCCCTCTCTGGCTAAAGGGACTAGATGGAGTTTAAAAATGTTAAAACTAAGTATTTTCCTCCCCTTACATGTTCCAGCCATGTCCTAATGTGTAGAATGAGCTCAGACCTGTTCACCACAACTGCCTCTAAAATCCTGCACTGTCACTCAAAAAGTTGTTACTTCGGTTCAAAGTGCCGTCATGCACAAGCTTAATATAGAGACTGCAGTTACACGTAAGACCTGAGGTGGCAGTAGTGAGCAGAGGTGGGAGACTCGAGTCAAATGACTTGACTCGAGTCAGACTCGAGTCGCAATTTTCGGGACTTAACCAAAGCTCCAAAAAGACTTGACTTGACTTGGGACTTGCTGTTTGTGACTCGAGACTTAACTTGGACTTGAGGCCAATGACTCTCAATGACTTGCTGTGACTTTATATTTATTATATATTTTAACCCCCGGGAAAACGGAAATCGGTTCGACCCGGGATTAAGGGGTTAAACGGGAATCGGTTCGACCGGGGGTTAAGGGGTTAAACGTTTTCTAAAGACAGTGAAGAGGTGAAGAGGTGGAGATTTCCGGACAGGAAAACGTATGAAACAATGGGCTGAACCTACAGCGCAGACAGGAGCCTCCAGAACGACGATGCGTAAGAGCTGGATTAATCAACAGAAATCTTGTTTTTTTTCTCTCGATGTTTTAAGGCGTTCACACAAAGTTTACAGCATTTAGTGGTTATATTACGCATCCGCACACAGCCCAGTGACAGCGGGAGTGAAGGCTACGGAATCTATTTTGAGCAGGGGCGAATCCGAGTATACAGGGGCTGGGGCATTACAGGGGAACCACTGACAGCAAAACTGCCAGAGACCAATAAAATTAAAAAATATTATTTTATATTTATCTTTCAGACTGCAAGGAAAAACAGCTCATGTTTAAAAGACTTAAAAGACTTTTTTTTTTAAGTCGGCCCCTTCCTTAAAATGCTGTCCCGGTAATTTTGTACATAGACTGGAGCACTTAAAATATATGTATTTTGAATTTTGGGGCGATTAAATATTAATTAGACTTTAAATCCAAATCCATAAGATTTAAAAACAAATATATTTTAGCTTAAATTCCAAATTGCTATATCTTGAGAAAGCACTTATGTTATGTTCAAGATTAAACACATTTTGAAAAGGAGACATGCTGGCGTTTGTGAC
The DNA here is from genome assembly GCF_951799975.1 of Gobius niger. Taxonomy (NCBI): domain Eukaryota; kingdom Metazoa; phylum Chordata; class Actinopteri; order Gobiiformes; family Gobiidae; genus Gobius; species Gobius niger. Next base: position 12,441,402 of record NC_136872.1, read on the forward strand.
TTTTTTTTTTTTTTTTTTTTTTTTTTTTTTAATTCATTTCTTTATTAATTACAACAACAACAAAATACAGTAAAGGAAACAAGTGTTAAAATACAAATTTGGATTCCGTGGCCATATGACCGTTGGAAGAGTTAAAAAAATTAAAAAGGGAGAGGACCTAGCAAAATGGAAAATTCACAAACTGTTCGTTTCTGAAATTGCTTGTCAGGTACCCCTTAAACTCCCCCATAGACCCATGCTGAGAGACACAGCCATAGTCCAGGATGTTAAGCATTAGTACAGCCAGAACAAAACACGACCTCCGCACTGCCCCCGCCACAGGCAGCGTCCCATCAGGCAACACAAAATTTGGTCTACGTACATTATAAGGTAGAACCTTTTGTGTGGGACAGTATTGGTCCAATGCTTTGGGTGAAAGTCCATGACACATTTTATATGCAAAACACGACAGTGCAAAGTTGCGTCTTGTTTGCAGTGTGATCAAACCCAGCCGTCTGTAATGCTCAGGTGCTATTTCTGCGCGATATGGCAGCTGGAGAATGATGCGCATACATCTCCGCTGTAGGCTTTCTAGACAGTTCACTAATGTTTTTCCAATGCCACATAGCAGCACTGAGCAGTACTCCAATCGAGATCTGATGTAGGCCTTGTATATGCGCAGCAGTAGTTCAGTACTTCTTGGTGGCAGCTTTGTCTTAAGAAGTCTCAGAACAAAAATTTCCTTACGAGCTGCTTTGCAAGTCTCCTCGATGTGACGCTTAAATTTGAGGTCACTCGTAAGGATAACCCCCAGATGTTTAGTCTCATTTGAGAAAGGAATGGTGTGACCCTCAAACACAACCTGGTTGTTAAGTTGGCTGGCATATTGCTTTGTGAAGCACAGACACACCGTCTTGGAGGCATTAAACTTCATGCCCCAGGTTTTGGCCCAACGGCGAGCAGTAGCCAGTGCATAAATCAGACCAGCAATAGCTAAAGCTGGATATGCACTGGAAACTGTGACTATTGTGTCGTCTGCATATGCTGCTGGAATGACATTAACACTTTGGGGCAATAACACAGAGCAGTCTTCCAAAACAGTCAGTAGGTCATTTAAAAATAATATAAACAGGGTTGGAGCAATCACGCTTCCCTGGGGTACTCCGGATTGCACTGGTAACGGTGAAGAAAAGGAATGCCCTATTCTTGTCTGCTGGAGACGATTACTTAGATAATCACGAATCCAGGCCAGCATTTTACCATGGATGCCAAATGCCGGGAGTTTTTGCAAAATGGCATTATGCGGTACTGCTGTAAATGCATTGCTGAAGTCCAAGAATGCTGCTACACATGTTTCCTTAAGTTCTACAGCCTTTACCCAGGTATGGTAGTCCAGTGCCAGTTGATCTAGTGTAGAATGTTTGGGTATAAATCCAAACTGATTTTTAGAAATCAATGAATTTTCCAACAAAAATGTCATCAGCCTGTCATTTACAATACTCTCAAGAATTTTCCCAACACAAGATGTTAGTGATATTGGTCTGTAGCTTGCTGGATCTGCCCGATCTCCTTTGTGCTTATAAACCGGTGTTACATAGGCAGATTTCCATATCTGAGGGATTTTAGAATTGCTGATGGACAGTTTAAACAGATAAGTCAGCACAGGTGTAAGTTCAAGGGCACAATTTCTCAGAAATACATTTGGTATGCCATCAGGGCCACTGGCTTTTGTTACATCAAGTTTACACAATTTACGGTACACACTCTCTGAAGATACATGCACCTCAGTCAGTAAGCCATGCTTCATTTCAGGTAATGGACAGTCATACACTTGTTGATCCTCATACACACTGGAGGTATATATATGATTCAAAATATCAGCTTTTGCAGCATCACTCGCATATGTCTGATTTTCATGTGATAACTCAGGTATTTTTTCATGACAGTCTGAAAATTTGTACAGCTCAGAAAGCAAACCCCAATAGTGTTTTGGTGAATAACTCGTTGCTAGTTTCTGAGCTTGTTGTGTATAATACTGTTGTTTAATACGAGTTATCTCAGCACGCAGGGCATTTCTGGATTTTCTAAAAGCATGTAAATCATGTTCACTCTTTGATGTCTTAAAGTTTGACCAATGTGCATGTTTTGATGCTTTTAGCCTTGTGAAGTCAGAGGTAATGAAAGGCAATTTCTGTTTTCCTGTTTGAGCCATACAGCGCCGTCGAACTGGTATCAAACAAGTCAATATGGAAGTGACAGTTTTGTAAAAATTCTCCGAAGCTGTCTCAACATCACTACTAGACAACACTGAGGTCCAATTATAGTCCTTGAGCGCCTGACGAATTTGTGTCCAATCAGTTATCCGTTTAAAATCAAGATGAGTCAGATCATTTGACCCATCTATTGACTGATTTCCTATTTCTAGTATCTCAAGAAGACTTGAGGTGACTTGCCGGCTAAAGAAAGACTTGACTTGACTTGACTTGACAAAAGCTATGACTTGACTTGACTTGACCCCATGACCGATTGACTTGGACTTTCTTGGGACTTGGACCTTCACGACTTGGACTTGACTCGAGACTTGCATTTAGTGACTTACTCCCACCTCTGGTAGTAAGTATAAAATTACTAACTCGCATCTAGTCTCTTTCAACATTCAAATCATAAAAATAAAATTTACATTTATTTAAATTAGTTTTTTAAAGCAGTACTAAATAACTTGTTTACCTTACTAAATCCTTTCCGTAGTCCCTCTGGGGGTAATACAAGTGCTAATGGGATAATTGGGGGGTCTTTCATCTCCCCCTGGTATATCTGTCCAGAAAACCACAATTGCAACTTCGCTGCCTCCGGGTCGGAGGCCCCAATACACACTAATAGAATCACGAAGAAGAAGCTAACAGGCTAACGGGCAAAACTAACTGCGGGCTAGCGCCACTTAAATGGTATTTACAGCCAACTTTGAACAAAAAAAATTCTCTCCATGGTGTAATTGGATGTATATCCCTCTGTCCCATTGTCTTTTCTGTCAGCGTAGTATTTACTCTCACATACAGTTAATGAGTAAAAAAAAATGCTACATGCTACGACACCTGCAGTGCCGCTATTGGCCTCTAGGGGCATGAGTTACTTAGTAGCCTACTGCTTTAATGTGTTAATGTAAAGCCTCTTGTTTAGCTTATAGGCTAACATTGTCACTTACTAGGGCGGGCTCTGATCATTTTGGAGTTGAAAGGGAGGGCGGGGTCATATGTCAAATTGCTTTTCATAGCCACACTAGAGGGCGCTGTGTGCTGGTACTGATACATGATATATGTTTTGGTATTCTTCTTCTCTTCAATAATCATTCTCTCATTTGTACTGAAGACATGAGGAGAGGACACAATTGAATGTTTTTTTTATGCATTTTCCCAAACTTTCCCAAAAATGTTGATTTTGAAGTGAGAGCTTTGCTTTTGTTTGTGCCTTAAACAAGACACTGATCTGAAAGACACAGATGTTAGCTTTGATTTGAGCCGTTTAAGAGCTAGCATGCTAAAGCCGTTTGAATCACTTTGTTTGAACATTAGCTTTTATAGAGGCTATCCGTTTGGGTAATTTGTACATTTTACACCTCATAGAACATTTTGTCAAAAAATCTTTTTTTTTAAATTAACAGTTTGTTCAAATGTGTTATGACCTCATCTGGCATTGCATTGTGACTTTTTTAAAACATTTAAAAGCAACAAAGTCACAAAGGTTTATCAAATTTCATGTTAAAGCTCCATTACAAACAATAGTGACAATCAGCCCCGCACACAGTCGATGTTGTCGGTTAAGAGCTATTTATCGCAATATGATAGAAAAAAGATAGCGAGGTCTACTTCAAGCCAAGGGTCAAAGCTTTCTCGTAATGCAGGTCTGGCTCTTGTGGGATTTTCTCTTGATGAGCCGTGAACGCTATAGGAAAAAAAAAAAAAGTGTGAGAAATAGCCTTCCTTATTTATAAATATTGCTTGCCCTGTTTTCTGAGCAGCAGAATTCAATAAGGGCCAAGGAATACTCGGCAAGCATTGTTTTAAATAGTTTCCTTATTTAGGGGCCAGTAAACCTCTTTAAGAGATTAGACAGGTTGTTTACATGCAGTTTGAGGAGCTACAAGCTAACACGATCAAAAAAATAATAACAAAAGCTCAGGCGTTCGTTGCACTTTTTTGGGGTCCTTATTACCACTGACCTATGTGCCACCTTCTCACTATTTCTGGCATATTTGCTATTGTTGTTTGTTATGTTATTGTCTGGTTGAGGTTCCTGGAGCAGAGGGTGTCGAGTCACTGCTACTGCTGCGCCTGAGCCACTGCAGTCGCTGCTGCCGCCGCTTGGCTCCAGCCCGAGAGTAGCAGCTCTGTCAACTCTCTAACTATACGCACAGACTCATGGGGGGGGGGGATTCTTCGGCTCCGTAATATTTAAGCGCGAGATCTGACGTCTTGAAAGAATAATGTGTGGACTGTCAGTTTTATGCACAGTCGTCTCATGTCAAGCTTATACCGGGGCCCGGCAAACCACCATAAAACAATGGGTCCTGGAAAAAGTGAAAGCTTTAGCCACCGCCCATTTCTGGTCAAGGACAAATCGTCGGTTTCCTGGCACAACTGCGTACGTGACGTCACCCATTGTCTTAAGATGCAGCAGTGTTTGGGGAGTAGGATGACACGGCAATCTATTGACTCTCCCCCACCACTAAAAACATGTGCAATAGGTGAATCCTCCAGCCAGGTGATTCTGTCCACCAGCCTGGCTCCGCATCATGGAGATGGGTCTCTGCCGTCGACCACTGCTCCTTACGGGTTGCTAGTCATGATAACAAATTTGAAGTTCGATATATTGAGGCAGGAAAGTATCGCGATAAATGATATTATTGACTGTAACGATATCGGACACTGTCAACTCTCAGGCATAAAAAATGACAGTAAACCATAATCATAATCCTAAAATACCAAATAAGCTGCAATAAACATGAAATGTAATGTAACTCGATTGACTTTGAAGTTTTACAAAGAAAAAGTAAGGGGGAAATACTAATAAATGAACATGCGATAAATATCGAGCCTAAAAATATATCGTTTATCTGTTATTTATTCAACGATAAGTCGACATAGTAATTATCGTGACAGCCCTACATCGAAGGATGGGTTAAATGCAGACGACAAATTTCCCTACAGGGACAATAAAGTATACAAACAAACAAACAAACAACACCGCCCAAGAGGTGACTTCCTGTTTCGATCCAGCACGCCAAAATAAGAGCACCATCTTATTCATTAGTTTAGCTTTCTTTCTGCCTAACAGACAAAACAATGTGTGCTGAGCTAATCAATGAGACGAGCTGTGCGCTTTTATTTTGGCGTGCTGGATCGAAACAGGAAGTGACACAAAAACAGATGAACTAAAAGCCAAACTAGGATTCTCCCATCACTTGAGGCGACCCAACAACGCCAAAGACCGCGGTAACTTGATTGAATCACTTGAGTAAAAGTACAAATACTGCTGGTCAAAATATTACTCCAGTACAACTCGCTGACACTACATCGAGCCTCAGCAATGAAAGACCTGTGTTTTATCAGCACCACTGTGGACGGGTTCTCAGAGCGGATAAACCTCTATTTACCCAAATGTACTGAACAAGTCTTGTCAATACCAATCAGTGGCAGCAGTCTCTCGCCACGCCGCAGCTCATCTTTGATTTCCAAAGTCAACACTCGGAACATGGATTCTCTCTCTCTGCTGGTGCTTCAGAGAGAGAGAGAGAGAGATAAACTGAGAGAGAGAATGAGAAGCGGCTCTGTTTTTGCTGACTGCCGTTCCTGTGCCGGCGGCTTGCCACTGCCACTATTCTTGGGGCTTGTTTTGCGTGGGGAGAGAGAGAGAGAGGGAGGGAGGAAGAGATTTTACCATTGCACTGCAAAATGAGAAATGACACGTTTTTTTTTTTCTTTTCCCAAACGTGAAGTGTTCTGGATTAGTTCAGGCTGTTATTCTAATCTGCGGTCCTTTCTTTACAGCCTCATTATGGGATGGAGGTGCCAGGGCCTGGTGGAGACAAGGGAGTCTTCTCAAAGAGTAGTAAAGCGAGACTCGTAAGATTTGAAATTGAATGCGTTCCATCAAATCTGCTCATATGTACAGGGTGAGATATTACAATGCTAAAATATAATGGGGGGGGGGAGTTGAGGAAGTGCGGAGCAGACCGGAGTGTCTTGAGTTTGAGGACTGTACCATTCACGAGGACTGAGATAACCTGAGTTTTGTGTTCGTAAACTAGGGCCCGACGTGGCACAGGCACCTGGAAAGCTATTATTAGATAATCTCATTACTGGAGTTACACCGGCAGAGGGATCCAAATCATATAATTACAGGTGTTGTCTGAAAGAGTCCCAAGGTTAACTGATTACTGAGTCCTCAAAATGTGACACTCGGGTGATCGGACTTCTGTGACCTGATGGAATTATATACAGGTGTTGTTCCAAAATATTGTCGCTGCAAAGTGCAACATGTGATTTCCAGTGAGAGCTGCGCTTTACGCGATGTGCATGTGTGTTTTTTTTGAGCGAGAAGTGATGTAACAACTGAAGGTGCACCGGAGAAACTGTGGACCAGTGGAACAGTGGATTGGAGACTTAGGATAGACATCTAAACAGGTGAAGTAGTATACGTATATCCAGGACGGGCAATCCAGCCTAAATGAAAAGTGCCAAGCTACAACAAAAGTATAACAACAACCACGGAAGCTTCTGAAAGTTCCCGTGGTTGAGTATTGAAAAAGAAAAAAAAAAGCAGGGCATTCTCATAATAGAACAGTGGCATCATAAATCACAGAGAGATACAGCATATGCAAATGTGTTTACGTGAGCTGCTGACATCAGCACATGTGGACAAAGTACAGGCATGTTTTATTTATCCTCTGTCCCACATACAGCCCTCAGTGCTCCTCTTCAGGGCACCAGGCTGGGAGCCGCACGGAGCATCTGCATCATCTCTCTCTACAACACTCTGTACCTTCGATGTAGGTTAGCCAGGACTCCAGAGCTCCTGCATTTGGGGAAACGCAGACTGTTAAGTATTAGTCACTTTTGTCGTAATTATTTGTGTCTATGTCTTTGGACTGTCAATGCTTTGCTTTAATTGTCGGCTTGATCCGGATTTGACCTTTTCAATGGCCGGTTAGACAAAGGAAGGCACCCTCACGCGAAAGGAATATTTCAGTCAACATCCTAAAAATCTAAACAAGCCAAGATCCAGCCTTCTTCCAGTGTTTCGAGCTTTTGGATATCATTCCCTCAAAGTATAAATAAGTATCTTTACACTACAAGTTACTTTGAGTGCGCTGTCTCCGTGAGGACCAGGATGTAGCCATATCGGCCACTTCTTGTCATGATTAATCCTGTTTACAAGCGGCGTGTAATCTGAACACCGGCCCGATCGCGCCAATCGAGTGCCGTGATAAGGAGTCACTCAGCGGGCGCTCGGCCTCCGAATGCCATCGAGATCGGCTTCCAGCGGAGCACAACAAACACAAGTGGCATGCGTTCTTATTACTGACATTCGGGGGCTTTAAAAACTGAAAAAAAATACTACTTTCATGACAAAAAAAGAAAAAGTGCTGCTGAGAGAGATTACTTGTGCCGCGGAGATGCAGGGCTAATGGATCTTTGTGTGTTGGGGCTTTTAGAGCGGCGAAGATTAGCTGCTTATCACACAGCGCACAGGCTGAAGTGTACAGCAACTTTAGAAACAAAGAGGTATTCAAAGTATTACAACAACTGCTGGGGTTAAATAACTTGGTACATGAAGTTGACATGGGCTCTGTGCCCGGAATGTTGCATAACAACATGATGCTAACTTCCTCGGGTAACGTCCGTTTCCTGTCTGTTCTATTCCTATGGAGAGTTAGCCGTGTCTTCAAATAAATGTGTAAAACGCACATAGCAGAAAACATGCTGCTGTTGTACAGTTCCCAACATACTAAATACTTAAAAGGGATATTTCAGGATTTTCAATTTCCTAGTTATCCAGAGTGTTGCTGATTTCTGGAGATATTTTTTGTAATTCACACAGTTCTTGTATTTGAAGAGTTACGTGGCGATAAGGCTAGTGCAAGGCTAGCGCATTTCTACGGTATCAGCTAGCCTGCATTATAAACAGTCTGACACACTCCACAGTGCACCTGAGGCAAATCACTTATATATAAATGTGTCTGTGTTGACTGAATTGTTTTTGAATTATAACCATTTTGCATTTAAAAGAACTTATATTTGAGCAGCATCCGCTTCGTGGCTCTAAGCTCGGAGTGATCTGCTAGAAAATAGTCCCTCAAAATGTGAGGGTCAGTTCTATTCCAAAAATTATTCTATGGACATAGACATTTATATGGTTAGTCTGGCGTTATAAGTGATTTGCCTCAGGTGCACTGTGGAGCGGGTCAGACTGTTTTTAATGCAGGCTAGCTGATACCGTGGAAATGCGCTAGCCTTGCACTATCCTAGCGCCACATAACTCTTCAAATAAAAAAAAGAACTGCATGAATTACAAAAAATAATATCTCCAGAAATCAACAGTCTGGATAACTAGGAAATGAGACCCTATGTCAAAAATCCTGAAATATCGCTTTAACCCCTTTTCCTGTAGGAGACTTTGTGTTTTAGCCTTAAAGCTAAAGGCTAGCATTCATTTAACGCTAACAAATGGTAAAATAGCACCACCATCTAAGCTAACTTTTATGAAACACGACCATCTTGATGTTTATTTAAGAAAAAGAAAAAAGAATCACATATTTCGTGGGAGGGACAGGAAGTAGTCTTTATCCTGCACCGGCCAACAGGAAGTTGAAAACATTCCGTGCTCAGAGCCTATTCAAGTTGAAGCACTGGGTCATTTCCCTGTTGCCCCAAAAGAATCCTCAGGTATTCTGCGATACATTGTGGCCTGTTGCTTTATGGATACAACGATTATTTGGGTGACATATTTTACTGGCCAAAATCTGTAGAAGACGTCACTGGATGATTCATTGCTGACCGGCCTTGACCGGAAGGAACAGGTAATTGCAGAATACCACCCACCTAGAAATGCTTGAATTTAGAAATAGACTTCAAAGTAATTCAGTAAGTCAAATAACCTTCCTGCCAACTTGTGAATGAGGACATTGTAAGACCTCTACCACAATACAACGGTCAAGGGATTGCTACGGTTGCCCGATTCTAAGATTTTATATTTTAGCATAAAACCTGGGGGGGGGAAATCGGGACGTAAATTATGCACAAATGTATTTCAGGAACTAATCGGGCAGATGTCTGAGCAGCGGGAGCGGATCGAGAAGCACAGCGGTCATTTTATCATCACGGTCACTGCTGGACTCCGGAGGAGCTCGAAATGAAGAAAATAAAATGGAAAAACTGAGCAACAGGAAAATCAATACATGTCAGACGGTCTGCTTGGAGCTGTGACAGACGGGGCTGCACAATTACGGAGAAATATCTAATTGCGTTGCAAATGATGTTGACAAAGTGCACTTCGGAGCACGTCTGTAGAGGTTTTCACTACAGGGTCGGCAGGTTTCACGCAACGCAACCCCGAGGAGAGAGAGAAGCCTTTGTAGTTTGCAAAGGATATACATGACTGTGCAGCCCCAGTGACACAGCACTTTCCAGACGCTCCATCTTTACATTGGTTTGAAAACATTTTGAAATAAAGAACAATTCAGATGCAGCACAGTTACAGTCGGTGTTTGAGGTAAAACTGCTCGATTAAAGCCAGTTTTGTTTTGTGCGTTCAGAAAGGAAAACAACTATTTGATCCACTTGTTTCGCCTTCAGACTTCCACGTGACCACTTTGGGTGTTGTGCGAGTGCGGATAAAGAGAATACATTGAAAACTGCATTGCCCTTCAAACTTATATTTATTGATGTACTGAACATGAAAAAGTATTTAAACACAAAGTAAAGAACATGTACATCCTCTTAAATACTCAAAAGATATTCTATTCCAAAAATGTGAACCAATTCAGACTATACAACTTTAAATAAATAATCATTCTCACAAGAAGAATCAAGAAAACGAGGGTTTAGGACACACATTTTCCTGCCGGACCATCTGCACGATCAGGCCGACCAAATCAAAGCGATACAAAAGCACAAAACAAGTGTTGAAGGAGCGGTCGGTCGGGCATCGAAAGTGTGCGTCCCTCCCACAGCAGCTCATCTAGACGCAAGATTAACTTGTACAATAACAAAGAAAGAGAAACCAGAAAAAGCAGTCGCAAAGAGAATTCTATAATGCATAGCACACTGCTCATTTTGGGGAAGCATGACTGGTTAATACCAAGCAGGATGCAGGTGCAGTGTTCAGTGCACTGTTGGTCGTTTTACTCTTGCAACCGATTTTGCGATCGTTAATGAATTGCTTCACTGATCTTTCCCCAAAGTGAATAAAGCAATATACACTTTTACCATTTTTAAAGACAGGTTATATGCATCAAGTATATATATGAATATGAAAAAAGAAACAAACTGTGGTTTATATCCATTCTGTACCACATAAATATATATCTATAATGTTTATATATAAAAAACAAAACAAATGTCTATAGTTTCTTAATACCTTTTTTTTTTTACGAAGCAAGACTATCTACAGACCAAACCAACAACAAATTGATGCACTGTAATGCAAGTCCAGAGGACAAATAAAGGGTTCAAAAAAGGTCAAATCAAATTAAAATCTTAAATATTCAAAACCAAAATACCTCACGTAGTCTAAAAGAAATGATAGAATCACACTTGTCAATGAAGTTCTAAGGAGAACAAAAAACATCCAATATTTGAACATAAAAGACTTATTTACAGCTCAAAGCTCAGAGCGTGGCTCTGTTTGAAAAGCGCTGCCATCATTGGTTTGTCCTCAGCTCTGTGGATATCAACAATCGAAGGTGGATCAGGTTCGAGCTCCATCTGAACCGATCGAGTCGGAAGAACTGATTTTATCCCCAGGTCTTTGATGTCTTGATACAATTTGCATGCATTTTAGCGAATAAACCTGGGACTTTGTCAGTTGCCAAACCAATGGGAAGCGAGTTGCTAACACCCAGAATGACAGGAGGACCCACAGATGATTTACAAATGAAACCAGCACTGCCATTGATTCTAGAATCTAAAGATATACAAAGATCTCAAAAGGTATCTTTTACATCATAAATCTCTCCAGAAATTTCAACCACTGCAAACTTTCTTGTAAAGTTCAAAAGCTCACAAGGTGTCATATGAAGATATTCTCAAAGTATCCAAGTCAAAATATTTTGTTCCAGGTCCAGTAAAAAGTTTCTCCAAATTTTTCTTTTTATAAAAATAGATGCTTTTAAACCCACATCAAAGAGGTTCTTAGCTCTTTGGCAAGGTACTGCTTAAGAATTTTTTTTTGTCTTTTATCCTTAAGTTTACAATATGCAACATTATGCAGCCAACCAATAACCAACTCAAAATACAACAGAATACTTCCAAAATCAACTGAACGGCAAATATGTCAAAAGAAGTGACTTTCTAACCACCAAAGACTTTACTAAGGCAAACCAGGACAGACAAAAGAACTGAAGCACCACACAAAACCGTACAGGACTGTTCAACCAAAGACAAACCGACTTTTATCTTCAGATGGTCCAGCGCCTTCGTTATCGTTAACGTATACGAGAAGAGTCAAAGCATAGCAAGGGAAACAAAAGGAATTACTCTTGAAGCTAAATATGTCGTGGGTAACACTGATTTACAAAGCTTTACTAATGTAGAAAGTGGCTCGCCTCGCCTCCAGTGTCAGGCAGAGTTCTACAGACGTGTGATCAGGCTTTGTGCGTTTTGTTGGTTTTGAACGACACTTGCAGCACGCGGTCTCCGAGGCGGTATCCGTTCAAACTGGCGATGGCCACGGCCGCCTCATCGTAGTTAGTCATGGTGACAAAACCAAATCCTTTGCACTTGTTTGTGTTAAAGTCACGAATGACTTTGACGTTTGTGACGGCTCCAAACGGCCCGAACATCTGCCACAGGATGCTCTCGTCGGCGTCCGGCGCCAGGTTGTACACGAAGATGCACCAGCCCGAGCCCGCGTGGCCGGGGATGTTGATGCCCGCCAGACTGGTCACGCCATCTATGGCCATCGGAGAGAAACGACTGTGGAGGAGCACAGGCCAGTGTTACATAATGTTACAATGAGGATGTCATTCATGTGAGACTTTGAATTATTGCAGCGCGTCTCCGAGCATTAGCTGCTCCACTTGCTCCTGATGAACCTGCACATGACAAGTCTTTTCTAAAGTCCACTGGACAGACGACTGTCCGGTCTGATCTGACGCAACCAACTCTGTCCATAATACATCAAGGTAAGTGTATGGGGTGCAATTTTGTGCAATAGCAGGCAAGGCCTTGTAAAGTGCTGCCCTTTGTTATGTCGACAGCTTTAATCTCCACATGTTGTGACATCCGGCCAAGATTAAAGGCCTGCCCTGCATCTGTCACTGACTCATCAGCGCTCGGCTCCAACACTCACACCTGTGTATATGTATATATATATATGGACTTTTATGACAGCATTTACCTTTTGACTCCATAGGCCATGTTGAGCAGATTGTCCAACCTGGAGGAGAGGAGAAGGAGAGCGTCAGAGCAGACAGGAGCACAGTGGACAAAGGTGAGTGTTGACACATGGCGGAGATGAGGAACACACAGTAGGACCTTCTCAAGTGTTGTGTGTTTGAAAGAGTTCACAGAAATGAGCAGGACATTGACTGGGACTTTAGCGGCACTGGGGTGGGGCATCTGTTTAGGACTAAGCCAACAATGGAGTATGTCATCTAAAGTGTAAAGTGCAGAAGATGGACACAGCAGAGTCTAATGTGAGATGGATTTGTGGAGGTACTGCGCTCACACTGCGGGCTAGGGGCAGTATACCTGAAGCGCTGTGCCTGCTGTGCGAGGGGCCCTGGGTACCTTCGATTGGGCGACTGGTAGAGCTGCGACAGCAGAGCCTGGCTCGTCTTCTGGCTCGGGTTGTTGGCAAACTTGACCGTGATGGGCTCAGTGGTGCCGGGCGGCTTCTGGCAGTTGAGCCCTTTGATGGCCTCTTCCGCCTCCACTCGCCGGTCAAAGCGGATAAAGCCCACGCCTCTGGAGACGCCTGAGCGACAAATACATCAGAGAAACACAGGCGTTCATGAGCTGTGACATGAGCACAAAGTGTTTCCTCTTAAAGACGTGTTTAACCATGGGGTGTGATGGGACTCACCGGTGACCTGGTCCACCAGGATGCGGGAGGTAATGATGCGGCCGTACTGAGAGAACAGCTGCTCCAGCTCTTTCTGTGTCATGGTTTTTGGTAGACCGCTGACGTACAGGTTTGCATCTCTGATGGAGGCGGAGCTTGGGCGCGCATAGGACACCTACAACAGAGGCAGAACTGTTAGGCCTATTTAGGGCACACAGAGAACAGCTGCAGGCCTTTAGGTCCTACAGGCCTCTCCGAGTCTCATCACGCTCCACCTTCACACTTCATTAGAGGCCAGTATTTGCAAAGTACATTCCTACACCTCAGAGGGATAGACATGCACATCAGTTAGAGCAGCAGTACGATTTGTGATACATAGAAACCTCACCTACTTAATTACATTTGTGCTGAAAAACACAGGTGGACGAGCCTAACGCTCTTCATCCTGTGTTGATGAAGATATATTTAAAATAGAGGAGCTCCATCATCAACTGATGAGAAAATGGACCTGGTCAGCTCGAGTATCAGGCCATAATCACAAATCTCTCGGACTGGATTGGTGCAGCTCTATATGAAGGAGCAAAACCCAGCGCTACTTTGTCTGATGAATTCTAATGGCAGCCACATCCCTCTGAAGGCATGCGGCAGTGCTACATGCAACCATAGAAACAGTTCTGCTCCACTTGAGGGCCAGGCGCGGCTGCTGTGCCCAGATTAACAATAGGCTCCTTCCCTGCACATGTCTCCAGCCTCATTACACTACAGCCCCCTCTCCACAGCACTACAGTCTACACACAGTGATGCAGAAGACGGAGTTCTTACCTTGATCGTTTTGGTCTGAAGCCTTAAGCCATTTAAAGTATTAATGGCCTTTTCTGCATCTTTAGGGTCCACATAATTGACAAAACCATAGCCTAGGCTCTGACCTGGAATCACAAGATACATTTCAGTCAACACAAAATCGAACCACAGCAGAAAGGCCTTAGACCGTGGCCACAACAGGTTCATACAACATTCACACAGAGTGAGGCAGGAGTGTGGCTTTAAGACGATTGATGAGCAAGTTGGCTCGCTGTGGTCAATTCACTACAGCCGTGTCAGCAGATTCACGAGCCGCCTACCAACTTTAGAGTAAAACAAAACCATTATGCAACGATCAAATCAACACCAGTGAATCGTAGCTTCTGCTGGTGATCAGAAGTGCCCTGAGGGATGGAGGAACTCCCTTTATTTATCTTTTGCTTTTATTGTGTAATTCACTTTTCTGTGTGTGTTGACAGTGAGATAAATCTAATGAGTCTTACATTAGTGAAATAAAAATGTGTGAGTGTGTTAGAGCTGTACAATACAGTACAGTGTTAAAATCCCACTGACTCTGGATCAGCTGATGTCACTAATCAGTGAGCGGCGCACACAGCTGTGTGTGGCACAGAACCATTTGAGCTGCTGTGAGTAATAGTCCAACTCTTAACGTTTTGGACAAGGAGTTTTTAGTTTATCCATTCACAAAAACAGGTGCCCGTCTCTGGATGATAAAGAAATATCTCGAGGAATTCACATGGACACTGCAGCTCTACTTTGAAACGTACCAGCTCCAAGAGCCACTGGACTCTCCTCCTGCCGCCTTTGGCTGCTGAAGAAACTTGTTCCTTAAATTTTAAAGGAGTTTAATTAACATTTTCAACATGGCATGACTAAATGCCAAGTCCTAAAGAAACTTGAGCTGATTTTTTCTCTGAAGCTGCTGCTTTAGGCTCCGAGTGCAGAGACTGATCAGTCCAGAGGGAGGTGGCTTCTCACTTTATCACAGAGAAATGACTGGGAGGCTTTGAATATCATTAAAGTGCCATCCCCCTCGCACCGACGCCAACCACACTCCTCCGCACGGTTAAACTGGCACTTTTCTCCATCTAAACTCAGTGTTTAACACTGAGCGATGCTGCGCCAATCAAGGCGGGACGTGATTTTCCACAGCTATTAAATCTATACAAGTCTTTAGGGTCAGGGAGTGTTTGGGGTATTTGAATAAAAGTACACCACCGCTCAAAAGTTTGGGGTCAAGAAATGTCCTTATTTTTTGTTAATGTTGTGAATCCCTATTCTAGCTGGAAACAGGTGATTTGTAATGGAAAAGCTACAGGTGTGCAGAGGCGCATCGCTCCAGTGTTCTAATGGTTTATGCGATTTCTCCATCTGTGAGATCAATAAAGTACCATCTTATCTTATCTCTTATCTTACATTATGTTAGCGGGGAGTGATTGGAAAACCCACACTGCTGATTAGAGAAGCCACTGAACTGGCCTGGGTGACCCTTAACTTTGGAACGGTCGTGCACATCAAAATGTATGTCAATATTTCACTTCTGTTTCAAAATACCAAAAATAAAAAAAAACAACCTGCCGTTTTTCTTTTTATATCCAAGTGAATGGGAATCTCTGAGGAAAAAAACAAAAGTTGTTTAAGTTATGTGGGCCACACTTGAATGGGCCTGGATCGGAGGAACAAGCTGCTTCTACTTTTTAATTACTGCTACTCTATTTTAAATGTATTTAATTAATTCATGCTTGCAACTTACAATATAAACATTCATGTAATCCATAAAGATTAGCCTTTAAATGCTGTTGGCAGCACCGCCTGTCCAAGTCTTCTCGTACCATATTTGTAATCCAATGTTATTTCCAATACCAGCAGCACCACTAACCGACTACTAATACTGCTGCCACTGCTCCTACGATCACAGTAACACCAAAAAACTAACACTAAAACTCCACTCAAGCTTCTTTAACAATTTAAGTAGCTAAAGTGAACCTGGAAGACCGCAGTGACACTGTCCATCATCCCATCATCACCTCATCTCCAGCCAGGCCTGGGCCTCCTCCTCCACCCAGTCTCTGCCTGGCCTCACCTCTGCCTCACCATCCACACTCCTTCATCGGGCCCGTGTTAATGCTTATTGTGCAAATCAATGTTTCTGCATGGGTCTGTGTGCCAGATAAGAGACATGTTGAATAAAGCTTCCCCAACGATTAAGTACTTGAGCTGCTGCTAGACCCTGAGTGAGGACTATCAGGCGAAGTAAAGGCTGGTTCCTTTCAGGCTGGATGTGGAGTGCGGGTCTCCATTGTACAGTGCGGTGGCGCAGCAGTTAGCATCCGTGCTTCACAGCTAGAAGGTCCCGGGGCCTTTCTGTATGGAGTTTGCATGTTCTTCACATGTCTGCCTACCACTATAAAAATGTACAATAGGCCAGGAGCATATTTGAGGGGGCAAGAGTAATCCGTGATGAATAGAAATTAACCCATGGCTACAATCTGTGTGGCATGTTCAATGACACGCCCTGTCCAGACCAAATAAATAAAATAAATAATAAATGCTCCCAAAAAGGGCGCCAACTGTCCAAACAACAACAGCAAAAACACCCAAAATGGATCTTTATTTCTGCGTAAAAATGTAAATAAAATAAAAACTAATATCTTTCACTTGGACAAAAAAAAGGAAAACAACTGGAGTCAATACGGAGATGGTGGACACGCAATTCAAGTGAGTTTGGAGCCCTGACGCCAGTTTATTTAGGAACCGAGACAAAAACAACAACAGCTGCCCAACCCCACACAACAGCGTACACACACACACGTACACACACACGTACACACACACACACACACACAGAATTACCTGTGATCTTGTCCCGCACCAGTTTGCACGACTCGATCTCCCCGATGCTGCCGAAGAGGCTCTTGAGCTCCTCCTGCGTCATGTTCTGAGGCAGATAGTTGACTATCAGGTTAGTTTTACTGTCCTCTATGCTGCCTGACTCTACTGGGGACGAGCAGTTGTTTGAGATTGTGGAGGGGCCGTTGCTCGTGTTGTTGCATGTGGGCCCATTGGACAGCTGTGTTTCCATGGCAGCAATTACCTGCTAAAGAGACAAGAAAAACAAGTCAAAGCGGGCTCAGAAGCTCGGCACAGGCCACTGGCTAAAGGACGCTCTTCAGACATGTGCACTGCAAACTGGCTCAGAGACAAACACACAGATGAGTCAGGCCTAACCCCTGTGTGAACTTTGGTTGGTGATATGTAGACACAATAATGAAATTAAAGGTTTCAAATGTGACTAGAGGAGGAATAGTGCAAAGCCTATAGCAGCCCTGATGTGCAGCCGTCAACACTAGCCTCAGACAAGCCCCAGCAGAGTGAATGTATGAAGAGTCATCCTTTACAGGCAAGTCACCACGTGCACAACTACAGGCACACTGGGATTCTTGGGAGAAGCTAAACTTTAACATTACAGTGCTTTACAAGACATCAAAATGGCAGACAGCATTAGACCATACCAATATACAGACAAGCATTAACTGAAGAAGTGACATGCGTTATTATTGGTATGGCCTGAGCACTGAGAGAGTTAAAGAAGTGCCACAGACCCCAGTCCAAGGCTCAGGTGCCCACGAGCCACTCCTAAGCAGAGAGGCCACATCGCACAGTCTGACTGCCATGATAGTGTGGAGGTGCCGTCTGCAAATGTGGACACAGAGAGGACTTGAGTTAGATCAACAGAACAGTCACAGGTCATCACATGTCAAACAGGGCTCATACAGCGGGGCACAGGCTACACTGCTCTACAGGCCGTCCCACACATGCACTGAGGCAGGATCTCAGTGTGAAGCAGCACATTGGAGAGAATCCCCACAGACACAACCACAGCACTGCAGCAGCCACACTACAGTAGGCCTTCATTCTGTCACTGTCAAACCCGAGCCAAACCACGCCTCGCACCAGAGCCTGGGTGTAAAACATTTCACTGAGCTCTGCACAGCAGCGCTGCTCTGAGCACAAGGTCACGGCTGGTGACCCCCTGTGGAGCGGCAGCATGTGACGTGATCATCATGAGAGCAGGTCTACGGCTCGTTTAGACCGAGTCAAAAATGAAAGTGCTTTGTGCTCGGCAGACAGAGTCACACTCAAATCACAAGTCTTACCAATACAGTTGTTGTGTAATGTGGTTATAACCTCATGCTGAATGAAGCAGAAAGAGTCCCTGCTGTTGTCTGAGGATTAAGTCACTGATAAATGAAACCGTTTTTCCAACATGTTTGGGTCATGGACTGGACTCACACACACATGTTTTTAGTTTTACACATTTCATTTTAAAAAGGTAAACAAAGACATTACAAAATAAATATCAGTATGAAAACATTAAAATGTCATTGTCATTACTTCCTTTTACAATTCTATCCACATAGTTGTTTAAGCTCTGGGAGTCCTAACGTCCATGTTGGGAATAGTGGATCTAAACATCACCAAATGCCACTGTGTTCAGCTCATTGTTGTTTTGTTACTTTTCTGGTTCAAATGTTTGATCAGGACACACATACAACACTCAAAAATACTCATTAAAATGACCGACAAGACACACTGGCTGAAATTCATTGTGCTATTCAAACTCTTTAGATTAATCTCAATCAATCTGAGAGACGCTACAGCTCGGATCTAAACTTCAGTTCTGTCGTTTGCATCTGGCCTCTCAATGAGCCCGTCACATTTTACTGTCATTATTACCAATTAGATGACAAGTATGTCCAGTAATGTAGATATTCATTTGAATGAGGTGGATGGAGGATAAAGACCAAGATGGGATCTTATGTATTTTACATCATTCACAACAGCCTGGTCATCTTCAGGGGAACCCAAACAAACGCTGTCTTCATGTCGTTTATTGGAGGATGTAGTTCTGGACACGGCCCATTGTGCTTGGTAGGGCTGGGCAAGTAATCGAAATTTAATTGAAATTGCAAACCCTACTTTTGATCATGGAACTTAATAAACAACCGGATTTGGAGTTTGGATGAGACAATGGAAGATTTGTGTGTGTTAAATGAAACTGGGAGGAGCTTGTGTTTTAATTTGAGCTGCGGTTTGTTGTCATGAATCAGCTACATGTATTTATTGTTATTATGGAAAGGAATAAAAAAAAATATATATATAATTGAAAATTGAGATCACTTTTTTTTTGCTATTTCGTCCAGCCCGAGCGCTTTTGGTTTGGGTGCTAAATTTGACATAGTAGCTTTATATGTTTTAGCATCGTTACAGCCCTGGGGTCATGGCTGTTGAGGCTTCTTTCTCTCACACACACACACACACACACACCCGCACACACACACACACACACACACACACACACACACACACACACACCTTTAATGAGTGCACTTTGACAGTGTCAGAGCTGCACTACAAAAACATGACTCATCACATGGTCACAAGTTCAAGGTCAACATGAGCAGGACAGATCTCTGCAGAGCCTCTTGTCCACACTGTACACAGGGTAGAATCATATTGCATCAGTGTTACTCCTGACAGGCAGACAAATACAGTGCACTGCTGGTCAGTACTGACTGGGGGGCCACATGTGAGCGCCAAAACAACATACTGTTAAACCGACCAGCTTCAATCTGTTAAGACATACTTCACCTTTTATGGTGAGTACAAAGCACAAGCGTTGGCTATTGTCCCATAGCGGAGTGTGCCACAAGGCACAAATATTTCATTAGATAAACACTTGGAAGAGACGTCTGGCACCGCGCCGCTCCCAAAATGTTCAGAGAAAGCCGAGCGTGGGAGCCAGCCTCGTCCTCTGGAGTCCTACTCTCTCACACATGCATTAAACACAAACTACTGGCTCTTTCACTAACCTGACTGAGACAAACTGAGCCTCCTACACTGCCTGTAAGCAGCGTTCAGGGGCACGCCTCCCCAATGCCACAGCTCACACACTGTAAAGGATGAAACTAGGCCTGTCATAGAAATTACTACATCGACTTGTATCTCGCTCAAAAACAGAACAGATTTGTTGGGCTCAATATTTATTGTCAATTCATATTTTTCTTTTGCTAATACTTAAATGTTTACTGAAGTAAACGGTGGTTTGTTCCTATTCATTCAAACTCAAATGGTTAAGGGCATTTAGAACAAGGGAAGGGATACAGTTTCAGCGACACATAACATTAATGTTGATTGCAATTTTTTCCAGCTTCAATATTTACAAATGATCGTGAAACTGCCTACAGCTGATGAAACTTCAATCACAGCCTCTCCCTGACGCTCCTTACATACAGAGCAAAACCATAGCTCTGAAAGGCCACCTGATTTGACTTGGTAGCTGCTGTGATGATACAAGGAGTTTACAGCTTGTGATGCTCCTAATGTATTGATGTGCTGAGGATATGGCACTTACTGCAGCTCCTCAGTGTGTGCGCGACACTGCAGAGCACAGACACACGCGCCTGTCCTTGAAAAGTAAAAGCCCATCACCAGTACGAGCTCAAACACCAGCGCCAACGTGTCACTGTCTGCCCACACACTTAAGAACACAGCCACGAGAGACATCACACTGCTCTCAAATCGAACTATGAACCGCTACAACGCAGGCTTAGCACCTGGATCTGCACATGCACTAACCACAGCATAATGTTTCATCTGACGCCAAAATCCTGCTAATATATATTGACACAACACAACCTAAAACCTGGAGAGCTCGGATCAGGAGAATTCATCCCAACACAACCCACATGACAGCCACATCTTCACCATTGTTGTAGGAAAGCCTTCTGATGTGGACAAATTAGCAGATTTGTTATTAGGATTTAGGACAGTGCGAGGCTAATATGAAACAGGCCCTTGCTGACCACACAAACCCGTCGTGAGCAGGGCTGCAGTGCGGCCTGTGTAATGACCTGGCGCGCAGAGGCAGAGGGAGGACGCCCTGTGGCTCGTCTCGCCGCAGAACAAAGGGGGGAGGGATGGACAGTGAAGCAGGACAAAGGAGAACTTGCGCTTTTTGCTCAAGCCGCCACAGCAGCAGACACTTGTGTGGCACACGCTGCTGTGAGAGTGTGGACGCTCGCACGCTCACTGCCCTGCATCTCAGTCCCTCTGTCAGCAGCCTTTATTTAGAAAGGCTCAATAATACATAAAGACCAGCGCAGCTATCTGTGTGGCTCCTCGGCTCAGGCACGCTCGCACACACTGCACAGAGCTACACTGGGGGAGAACGTTTAAAGTCACATGTAAATATGGTTATGAGGAGCACACAGCCAAAGCTCTGCACTAGCTTCAACAAAAAGGGAAGAGCTACAGTGAGACCTCCCAAAACATGTGGAATTGTCAAGTTAGTGTGTCTAGGAAAATAAGACAGGAACAAGACCTTATATTTCAGTTCCTGTGTCTTTTCAAGCCTTGCCATTCCTGTGACCGACATACACAAGTTCCATGGTGTGTACAAAGGCCTTTTTATCATCACAGTCAACACACCACACTTAAAACCCTGCACTCCATTATAAGAATGACACACTGAGACAGGGGATGTGGTTGTATTCTACTGGATGATAAACATTCACAACCCGAAAATAGCTGACGCCGACAGTGTGAATGAGACGAGCATCACTCCTATAGTAATAGTGCAGTCAGGGCTGGAGCGGTGAGCGCGAGGGGCTGCGGTGATGAGTTAATGAGCGGCACCTGTGCTCACATGGAGCCTGCAGCACGAGCCTCAGCCTCAACAAACACGGCTAAACACTCGCACACACCGCCGGCTCCACTGCAATATTATATACAGCATGAGTGTAGCTTTTCTGTCGGGGCTAGCTTAACGTGTGAGAGACGGCGTGATGCCAGTGCACCTACAGCGACGTAAACCATTTTTTTTTGTGCAAGTATTTAATAAAAGTCTGTTGCATAATAATTTAAGAGGAATTAATGCCGGAGAAAACGAATCAAACAGAGCTAGCGTCAACTGCACGGCGTCTGTTGTGCGTCTACTTTCACGTTTGGCCTCGTCCGCTCCCATAACTAATGGAAGTCTGCAGTGGAGGACCTGGTCGCGACAGTTTCACACGTTTTCTCAGGGCCCGTCTTACCTGGGGGTGTTTACGCGGCGGACGCAGGGTTATTTATCGAGGTAAAGTCGGCAGACATCAAACTTAGGTGGCAAGTCTTTTCCGTAAAGAATTGGGGGCGGTGGCGGGAACGCGGCCAAGCTAAGTAAACTAATTAGGCCCTCAACCAATCAGAGCAGAGTCGAAGTTTGAACCCGGAAATTGACGATTGGCAAATTAATTCGTAGCAGGTGTACATCGGTGGGTTCCTAGTCAATAATAAAAAGCTAAAAAACAACAGAAATAAACGCACAATTATCCGCTTGTTGTCTTTGCAAAACAATCCCCTACAATTATTACGTACAACTTTGCAAATACAGTCGCTTTAAGAATACAGCCAACTGAACTAACCTTTATGGTACAGGACATCCGTAACCTATTCATTATGTATGAGCCCACTATAGCTGGATAGCAGAGTTTAAAATGAACAAGCGTGAGCCTATAATAGAATAAGTTGACACAGACTGCCTTAAGAAAAAGCATCAAAAAAGGCCTAGACATGGACAACTAAACCTTACCCCCCACTCAAACAAAGGATCGTTTTTAGCACCCAGAAAAGGACAACGATAGCATCACATAACATTACATTTGCAACTATTTAGCCTAATGTGAATCCAACCCCAGTTTCCCCAGTAAAGGACCTACACAGATATTTAGATAGATCAACATAGGACACATTTAGGCTATACAAGGATCTAATAGGCTGCATGTGATAAATCAACAAGCTTGCAAAAGTAGCATATATGACATGAACTAAGGGATCTACGACAGTCTTTCATGAACTTGCATTTTTTCACTATAGGTGTTACAATACATCCTACACATTTACGCTCTTGATTTTAGTGACACAGGGCTACAGGAATGGTGCATACAGCCCATCCACTGTATACATTTCATGCTCACAAATGCCAGTAGCCCATTGACCTGGGCAGATCAAGGCGATTGCTAAAAAACGGCCTAGTTTCTTTCTTTTTTTTCATGATTATGCTGTAATAGTTTTAACACTCAATACAACATCTTTTTGGTCTTGCAGTATCAAAACTACGAGGCTACACACTACCACATGCTTTTCATCAAAGTGCTCTTTGTCAAAATCCAACCACTCTGACGATCCAGGAGGTGCACTGCCAATCTGAGTGCTGGGTTTTCCAAGACCACAGCCTATGGCCACCCATTGAATTCCACAAAGTGAATAAGCATGCTATAGGCAATGTGATTAAACTATATTTTGGCTATTGTAAATCATACAAAGAAACTGCTCATTGAGACGTCTTGGGTGTAGGTCCATGTCCAGTGCTGATTTTTAAAAAAGCATTAAAAATCCTCCACAATATCACAACACTCCCTCCGGCTTAGTATCATCCACATAACCTTGAAAGAATAGTGATCAAATAGTCCGTGCCGGAGCCTGTGGAAATGGCCACATGTGCAGACACTGCCCACTTCTCCTCAGTCTCTCAAGAACAGTCAGCCACACAATCGAGAGTAGGTGCGTCGCCAGCGTGGAGCCATATACCCCACGCCACTGTCCTATGGCGCTGTCATGCAGTAAAGCTACCGTCAAGATCTGCCTCTCACCGTCTCCCAAGAACAGACAGGCTGTTCCAAACAACACCATCTGACAAGAATTCAGTTTCAATGAGCAAATGCGTAAAGAATATCTTACCGTTTCTACAAATGAAAGTTATGGACGTCCTTTAGGAAAACAATCTCAGTACCAAACACCTGGCCAATAGCTCGTGAGACGGGTGAACTGCGCTCTCTTTTAAATCAAACTTAAGAACATAAAAGCAAAACACAAACAATATAAAATGAGGAAATTAAATATTTATTAAATGAAAAACACACAAATGATCTCCGGGTCAGCAAATGCATGGAACAAAAAAAAGGGAAAGAAAAGGAACAGAAGAAAGAAAAGGAATCAAAGAATTAAAAAAGCCGGCTTGTGCCTGTCTCGGTCTTTACAGGTGCGCCACACAAATACGCGACATCACTGAGTGGAAGCAACGCGAGGCGGAGGTTCTCTTTAAAAAGGAACATAGTCCTGCCTCGCGTTATATATAGCGCCGTGGCACGCCGCGCCCGTATCTCTCCGCTCTCAGCCTACACCATTCACGCGCGCGCAAAGGCTGCGGATGGATACTCCCATCGCCGCTCCCCCCATTCCCCCCTCCTCCCTCCTCCCCACACCCCCTGCCATTGGCTCCGACTTGCTCCTCGACGAGCTCTCACATCTAAGCACGCTATTCGCCGCCACCGCAGTCACTCAAAGACATCAAGCGTTTTTTTTTCCTAAATATGGCATTTGAAGTCAAACATCGTCTCGCGGCGTATACGGCACCACGCTGGAAAAGCTCTGCGTCGGTGAAGTGGCAGCGAGACCCAACAGCAAAAAAAAAATGCAATCGTTTTAGCTTGAGGGTTGTTTTTTTCTTTCCCTTTAAGATACAGATGCTATTCTTTTACATTCGCCCCCATATGAAGACAACAAACTCGAGTAACACTGTGTTCGACATCGGTGCGCGGACAGAGGCTACGCGCCGTGTCAGGGAAACTGTACGAGGCCGGCCCAGCACCATGGACAGCTCCGCTCTTGCTCTGCTCTTGCTCTGCCTACACACTCCTCACCGTCTGCCGCACAGACACACAGTCAATGGGCTGCCGACCTACACACTCCGGGCTCCCACATGGATTTCTCTCATCTCAGTTATTTCCGCGGCGTAACCACTCCAGATGTAATGTTTCGTCAGTACAGTGCGCGCCATAAAACTCCCCGACTTTCAAGATCAGCCACAATCAAACAGGGTGGAGCAACAGTTTCGCACCAGAAAAGCCAAGACTTGGTAGGCTCCAGATAGCTGTGTGAATGTGTATATACAAAATGACATAAATGGCTAATAGGATTGCTATTGATTTTTTTTTTGTAAAGACCACGGGCTATTTTACATTTTTGTTATTATCTGCAACTTCCTGTGAGGGATTTTAATACGAGTACTTGAACCATAGAGCTCATTGCCAGGTTTAAAACCGGAAACTAAGTGAAGCAGGAACACGACGATATAAAAATAGCTTGTTTAGCTCACTGGTAAATATACACAGGGTAATCAATATGCATTTCACTCTAAAAAGGAAATGGCCATGCAAATTCAATCCAAAATAACAACACACAATAAAGTGCATTCTCGGGGATATATACCTTGAAGCAACAAACATGTTAAAACAATTGGATGCAGACATGAAACCACATAGAATGTCAAATGTTACACCAAACATCTGGAATGGTGCATATAGCCTATCCTGTTGTTGGTGTGCTGGATGTTGGTGTCTCAATGATAAGTTAAAAAAAAAAGTGTAAATAAAGCACATTCTAAGTTCCCTTTTGGAGTCTGATTGGTGCATTCATTTGACAAACAGTGAACTGTGAAAACTTACTGACAAAGTGGTTCAATCTTCCACTACATTTATGAAATTAAAGCATGACAAATATCTGAAAATATCTATAAACTGTTGGGCATCGCCATTTAGGAGCAAAAAGCTAGAATGTGTCCTTCCCTGAAGTGAACAATAACTGGGTCTAAAGGAGAATGAGGACAGTCCAGATTTCATCATCTACATCTAAATAAATCTGATGACTTGATTAAAGACAAAAATGCATAAAAAGTGTTACCGTCAGGAAAGTTTAAACCAAAAGAAAGTTAACTGCAGAAGTAAGTGACTATACAGAGTAAATGTATTCCCAGAAAGTAGTCATTCTAAAAGTATACTAATATGGTAAAAGTGAAAATAGTACTCGTCTCAACTTCCAAAACCACACACACACACACACCATAGTCTTTATTTTTTATTTAACCTTTATTTAACCAAGTAAAAGACTCACTGAGATTAACAATCTTTTTTTCAAGAGTGTCCTGGCCAAAAAAAACCTCTTACTCTTATGTTTACTCCAACAATTTTATTGCGCGTCTTTACAAGATACTGAAGTATTTACAGTCAACACTGTACTTATGTACTGATTTGTTGTAGTTCATAGAAAAGTAGCTTTAAAGCATGTCTTATATGGCTCATGTTTTACATGCCCTACAGACATCAATTAGCTCATTTGCATTTAGATAGCATACAAGTATTTCAAATGTAGCAGAACTTGAATCAGTTGGGCCGATTCAAAACAAGGGTGTGTTACCATAATGTCAGGCAGCGCTTATCTTTATCTTCAGTTTATTCAAATAATAAAGCAGAAGAAAAGGGTCAATCAAATCAAGATAAAAAGGGGAAATTAAAGCATCCATCCCTTTATATCAACGACACAACCGGACAGCAGACATATGGCACAAGTAAATGAAGGTCCAATAAAACGGGGCTGAGCTAATTTCTTTTACTTGAGCTACTCCTGGGATGCTTCAAATAAATGCATTAGAGGGGGATGTGGCTGCCTTGCAGTCAATAACCCGGCTGGGGGTAGAATAAATACTAAAAGTCTCCAAAGTGTATTAAATATTATGCCTCTTGGGAGGACACCCACGGAGCCAGGCCAAAGGAAAAACAAAGATTATTAAAAATCTTACCAAGCGGCTGAAGTGGTTTTTGGTCAGAAACCATATTTCTGTCAGGGCCCTCGGCAGCAGGAGCAGCATGGACAAATCAGTCCTCCAGGCAGGGTGCCTGAACACAGAGGACGTTTTAGACATCAATTTGACAAAACAAAAGACAAATGTTAAAGTCACGGCGCAGGCGAGTGACGGAAAGGGCTTAAATAGTCTCCCCACTGAAGAGGCAGGAAACAAGACCAAGCTACTTACTGCTTCCTGTTCAGGGGCAAAGCTGCTAACATGTGCTCTAACTCCACCAAATCAGAGGTCAGGCACGCTTTTTTTTTTTTTTTTTAAACATCTACATTTTTTATCAAGTGTGGAGAAAGTATTGTGGTATTAGGTGGGATTATTGCATTCATGCCATGACACCAGCAGCTTGTACTTCCTGAAAGTTGTTTGTGAGGCAATCAGCCCCTTATGGCCACACCCACCCACCTTTGACCCTGGGCGGGGCCTCACACCTTTTAAAGGGAAACCCCACTTTGGAAACATGAAGAACGGACTACAGATAGGAAAGGACATCATCATCGTGACAAAACTTCAACAAATTTTAAACAAAGCATGCCAATAACAGTGCAATGAATACAGGTTTATGGCAGGTTTTCCAGTGTCCCATGAGTCTCGGTCTCAGTCACGGGCGCCGATGGTAAACGGGGCACTCTTTAAAGGTAACATAATCTAATGGAGAGAAGCCACCGGAGCCGGCTCAATATTTCACATGTTGAAATATGAATAAATATGGATTATGGCCGCCTCCCCGGAGAGCGAACAGGTTAGGACAAAGGCCAGTCCCCTCATCCATCACGACGGGACCTTTGCCTCCGCCGCTCAATGATCAGGCAAAGACAGGGCGGACTGTGGAATCTCACATCTCAAAGACCTTCCGACTAGTGTTTCGTCGTTCCCTTTATTTTCGAGATGTGTTGCCGGCCCAAATGAAAGCGGCTTTTTGTTCAAATGCGAACTGCCTCGGGTGATTTTATCAATTGTTCTTACAATCTTAAACAATGACTCACGTTTGTACAGGCGCGCTTTTCAAGCTTGACGAGGTTCCGAACTGTTTCAAAGATAATCGATGCTTTGCGAGGTCCCGAACTCGGCACCTTTTGTAAAAGGGTGAACTGTTTTTTTGTTTTTCGTTTTTTAACACAATACAACTCGTACCGAGGAATATAAAACAAAAATGCTCAGTCATGAATGTGCTGACGTAGTTTACAATGCTATGCTGATTGACTGATGTTTTTACTCACTCGCTTTGCATCATGGGACCAACCGCTCACCCACACCTTCATGTACACCAATGTCATTAATGTTGCTCTTGTGCCTCTTGTGTTTTTGTTTCACTTCAGCCGCTTTTGATGAAGCACCACAGGACCAAAAACCTTACTTAAAGTGATAGTCTGGAGGTTTAAATGTTTTAGAAAGTTTATAAAATGTGCAAAATCGACCACCTGTCCCTCCTTCCTCGATCTCGGCAACGAATCAGAGCCTAGTGTCCTCCCGTGTCGACCAATGAGATGAGCTTTTCCTGTGAACCAGCCTGTCAGGACCAATCAGGAGGGGAGTGGGAGGAGCTTGATTGTCTACGTTTGAAAATTCTGTTCCTGCTCTCCTCGTTTTGCAAACGAAGAAGGGCTTTCTGGTTAAAAAGGGGAGGAATTTTGTTAATTTACTTTCAAGTTCTACTATATCTCTCCTCACATTGCAAACTTACAGACTATCACTTTAAACCATCTAATGAGTTGGCAGTCATTGTGCGGGGCTGTTGCTGTTGTAATCTATCTAAAAAGGACAAAAAGTTATCGTGTTAAAACATTTTGAGTTGAAATATAACAAACACTGATAAATCTGACATAATCTAACTCAAGAACTTGAACATCAAATGTCGGCGCGCTCTTCTGATGATAACACCTGCTGTCGTGTTGCCTGCTTTTAAATGAATAGGAAAAGCGCCGGAAGGGGCTGAGATCACGCTTCTTTTTAGTACATTTCCCCCCGGTATGTGGAGAGGATGCTCGCGCATGATGTCATCGATCGGAGACTATCCAATATGGCTCCTGCTGGGAAGGAGCTGCTCCCACTGTGACTGTTAGCACAGTGTAATGTAAGAGCGGCTGATGTCACCGGCTGAGCATGGCACCCCCAGAGACCCAGCTGACAGAACATCTATACACTTTGAGAGCCCGCTATTTAACTAGAGCATATGCGGGTCATTTCTGAGGCTCCTCTGTTTAAAGTGCATGTGACACATTACCCAGCTTTCTTTAGTTTGACCTTTTTTGTGATGTTTATGTTTCAATTCCTTAATGGACACTGACAGGAAGTGACATAGATGGAGGAAAACAATTTTAAACTGTTGCTGTGCCGACCATGTTATGTCAATGAGTCGAACTGCTATGGAACTTTACTAAAAATATATTTTCTGCCCAACATTTCTTCAACAACAGATGGTATTCATCTAAGTAAGTCATATTTTCAAAAGCATTAAAACCTGTCATATGCACTTTAAAAGATTTAGGGGGAAACAAACCATGATTCACAAAGTTCTCAGAATTCTGTCTTTTTTAAAGCAGAGCTAAATAACTCATGCCTCTAGAGGCCATAAGTGCTACTGCAGGTGTCGCAGCATGTTGTGTTTTTTTACTCATTAATTGTTTGTGAGAGTAAATACTACGCTGACAGAAAACGCTGTTACCCTGTTAGCTTCTTCTTTGTGATTCTATTAGTGTGTATTGGAGACTCCGACCCGGAGGCAGGAAAGTTGCAAGTGTGGTTTTCTGGCCAGAGGCACCAGGGGGAGATAAAAGGCCCCCAATCACACCATTAACACCCAGAGGGACTATGGAAAGGATTTATTATGGTAAACAAGTTACTTAGTTCTTCTTTAATAGAACTTTAATTGTATTTATTTCTACATTTCCTGATTAATTATGTCTTCTGCAACTCTTCCAATTTCTGCTTTTAGGTATCAGAATTCTGAATAGAATGTAATTTCAGCATGTGCAGCTTATTCCAAAGGTGCTTCTATTCTTCTATCTTCGGTGGGTTTTCCATTTTCTGCTTTCGAGAATGGGAATTCTGGGAAATGTTCCATGCAACAGTCCCCCCTTTTATGTTATTGCTCAGTAAATGGTAAATTCAGTTTATTTTATTCTTTTAAAAAAGCCTTTTCAGTCAGTTTCCCCACACATAAACACACGTATAAATGAAGGACCACCTCTCTGTTTCCTTCTCAGGTTCCTGTAACACATTGCTGCTGCTGAGATCACCTCACCACAGCGCCAGTGAGCCCATGGTGACTGCAGACTTCTGACTGTGCCGTAATCCTGTTTTTTTTTTTTAACCGACAACTTTGATGATGCAAGTCACACAGTCCTTTCAAACGTCGCTCTACTCCACAACCAAACTCCAGGCAAGTTTTTTTTTTGCATTGTTTCAGTCCAAGGTCAAGACTACTTTTAAGATGGCGCTTTTTCAAGTGTCGATGAAAGCCTCCCAGTCTTGTGGTGTTTGTTTACAACATATAAGCCACGGGAAATTAAAGCCACAAAGTCTTGTTTTCTCAATTTTCACGCATAAAAAAAAACTTTATTTCTGAGCAACTCTTTTTCTTAAAACAAAGGAATGGCTCTTTAGGAATGTAGAAACAGAGCTAGCATTTAGTGCTAAGAAAGTGTTCCAGTTTAGTTTTTGGCAAGACTATTCCATTACAACATGGTTTATACAAGCCTTTTTACATGTCCAATTGAGTGTCTCCATATTGCGTTCCGATATAAATGATCTCATCTGGAAATGTAGCTTTATTATGTGTGTTGCGGCCTGCTGTTCATACGAAGAGAATGGCATTACTAGAATCCAAGGTCAAGTTGACTTTTGAGATATACTTTTAACTATTTTGAGCTACAGCCAAGAACAGATGTCTGATGAAATTAAACGAGACGCGGAAGGCAGCTGGAAATAGTTTTAAAGCATTTTTTTTTTTTTTACTTCCCTCTCGAAGCACTTGCCAAAAAAAATCTATGCGCACAATCACACGAATTACTACCATGAAAGAAAGAGCACGTCAAAAAAAAAGAAAAAAAAACGCTCACCATCTTTTCCAACAAAAACAAACAGTATTCACTTAAAAAAAAAAAAAAGAATCTGTTCTTTTATTGAAAGTGTGCTCTGGCGCGATAAAACAAATACAATTCATGGACAATTTCTTTCATCTCAACCCCCGGGGGAAAAGGCACAAGCTGCGAAATAAATAAATACATGGGGGGGGGGGAGGGGGCACGGTTTGAGAAAATAGGCCGTGAAATCTCAATTAAACACGTCAAGAACTTTGGGTTTGTCCTCAGGAGGTGTTGAGCCCCATGAAATCACCTGCTCCTAAATGGCTGAGGATGGACAAGAGACAAAGAGGTGCACGGGGGCCGATATCTGCGGGCGCCGGGACACGGAGGAAGGGGGGGGGGGGGGGGGGTCAGGTGCGTGAGGGCTTGTGCCGATCGATTCGGGTTGTCTGCGAGATAAAATAAGAAATCAAGGAGTTCGGTCTTGGCCGCCTGCGCTCGCTCACTCCCGGGCCTATAGCCTTCGCACAGTCCCGGAGATTAGAAAGTGAATTTCCCAGGAAAAAAAAAAAAAAACCCAAACAAAACAAAGGGGGGGCATCATTAAACGGCAGATCCTAGACGACTCTCACTCCGTCTCTTAAGTGCAATTTGATCTCTGACTCCCGTTTAAATCCAAATGTCTTCGAAGAGGAGTGGGGTCTGATAGAAAAAGCCAATTGACTGTGTCCGCGGCCGCCGGCGAAACTCTCAACCCAAAGAAACGCGCTTAACTTCGGAGAAAAACAGACAAATTGCTCATCAGCGAGACTCACTCTGAATATTTTCAGCACATACAGACTCATTATAAGACTATTAGGTGGCTATATCACTTCCTAATTAATGTGAAAGGCTTGCGTTGCTTTGTCGGGGGCGCCATAGTGTGCAAAACATGAGAAAAAACATAGGGCATGGGTTGACCAATAACAAGCTCATTATTATTTCCTTTAAAATTAAAGCTCCGTAGGAAGGATTCTAACCTGAGGGGAAACATGCAAGGTCACAGCTGCCGGCACAGAGGGTCAATACACAATGCGTTGCAGGCAAACAATTTATCATAAGCGTTTGACTTTATCTAACATCAATAGCAGGCAAATGGATCATTACAGGGGCGCCTCAGGGCTCCGGTACGACTCCCCTTTGATTTTGGATTAAGGATCGGGCCACAGTCCGACGATCAATGCGAATTTATTTCCACGCCCTTCAATTCTTTCTTAATTCTTCCTTACTGGTCGCATTGTACCGGATGTTATAGTGAGAATGGATGAATAGCAAAGTAAACAAATGCTTATACCTTTTCAAATATAAATACGTTTACTCCCTGGCCTCATGTCCATGTATATCAACAGTCTTGCCTAATGAAATCACAGAAATGCCTTTAGCTATATGAGCCTGTTCCCACAAGTGCGCTCATTTTGTTAGTCATCGAATCAGGGACCTGATTTAAATCAATAGTTGTATCCCCATACAAATCAATAGAGAGGACAGGCGCAAAACTAACAAATGAATATGCATATAAATTGTATCTAAAGTAAAATCTCAAAAGGTCTGGACGTTCTTTAAGGATTTCTAACTAGGCTTTGACCTCGCCCAAATGTGGTCGATGAGTTGACAACAGCTGAAAACATCTGGATAGTTCATAATTTGAGTGATGCTATTGCTAACGGACTAGCTTACTTGCTAACTGTTCGCATACATAGGATCGAATGCCGCTTTTTCCTTTTATTTGATTTTTTGATCAGATGTAACTTACTGTAGTATCTGCTCAAAGTCATTAGCTATCCCCATACGCTTCTGACAGTCTCCCCCAGGGAAACTGAAGCTACAAACGTAGCTCACCACCACAGAGTATGGAGTGAATGTACAATTGTCTCATGTAAAGCGCTTTGTGACCATGTCTGTGAAAGGCGCAATATAAATAAAGATCTTCTTCTTCTTCTTCTTCTTCTTCTTTACAAATGTCATGACATTAATATAATTTCTGTGATTTCTTTATCATTAACATCTTATAAGACGATGTTTAGTGGCCATTGGATCACACGAAAAGCAGAAACTTCACTGAATTTGAGTTAGCATTTAGCTCAGATGACACTGTTAGACACTAATTTGTATCTAAAGTAAAATCTCTAAAGGTCTGGACGTTTTTTCAGGATTTCTAACTAGGCTTTGACCTCGCCTAAATGTGGTCGATGGGTTGACAACAGTTGAACACATCTGGATAGTTCATCGTTTGAGTGATGGCTAATGCTATCGGACTAGCTTACTTGCTAACTGCTCGCATACATATGATCGAACGCCGCTTCTCCCTTTTGTTTGATTTTACCCTTGTCAATGATCAGACCATATCTGCCCAAAGTCATTAGCTAAGGATTCTCTGTAATTCCATATAGCTATTGCATGAAGAGCTCAGTCTTAGGATTATGGGATAAGTGACGCATTTCACAATAATAAGTCAATTAAGATTTTTAAGTCTATGTAATTCTTTAAGTATTCCTTGTTGACTTTGGCTTCCCCCGAATTCCAACACAGCCACCGAATGTGAGTTTAAGAAGTTAGTCCCGGTAAAGTTCCCTTGTCCGCAGACCCCTTCAGCTTCTCCAGCTCCGGTCCAACCTCCAAGGTGCGCCCGACCTTCCCAAGAGCTCCACAAACGCTATTCATTATTCATTAGGCGAATCAAGAGTCCGCCAGGTCTCAGCGGGAATAAACGCCGAGGGCCGACATTTTTCAGAAATTAAAGAAAGGATTTCATTAGGAGGCTAAGAGGCAGGATAAATGTTATACAATCGGGTCAAACAAACAAGTGATGGGGCGATTAATAATTCAGCCGTGGCAGTTTGCTGAGATAATGGCCTCTCTTTCCAAATGAATTGAACGAAAGGGGAAGACGGCGGATCCCATTCTCAAGTATGATTCGGGCTGTGCGCCGCCATGTTAGCGCGTCTCTACAGTTAATTGCTTCCACCCAAAGAAATATTTGTACAAATTAGACAGGCCGGCTTTACCAGGAAGATGAATGGAGTACGTATCTCATTCATTATTGCAGAGGGGCTCATCGCGGTGTGATTGGAACAGTGGCTGTAGAGGACACAGAGGACTTACGAGTCAAGTAGGGCTATACAGTTTGGAAGTTTTAGGTTTGTTTGTTTGCAAATGTCAGTGTTAACTAAAATTAGGGATTGATAGACTTCTCTGTCCTTCTTGGCAACCCTGTCAGGAGCGGCGGGAGCTGGATGGACGAGCTGAACGTCGGTGTGTGCCGCTCGCAACCTGCTTAGCTTCCAGGATCTGAGGAGATTGGACATTCTGTATAGGTGGTGTGTCCGTAGAGCAGCTTCCGTGGAGCCCATCACAGATCTTGAGCCTTAGGTGGGGTGCGAAAGTTCAGGCACTCCGGGTAATCAATCAAGCAAGGGGAAGATAAAATGATCCGCATAAGTTTGGGCGCCCTGCAGATGTAGCCCCCCAATATGGCATGGATGATCTTTTTAGTCTAGTTTGAGGATTTTTTGCTGTTTCTTGCTTACAAAGGTCTTCCAGAACTTAAGCGATGTCTGTGTTGTCTTGCATGCACACCTCTTTGGAGGACCTAAACGTCAGGGGAAATGGCGAAACCTTCAGACTGCACCTCATCTAGGGCGGGGCAATTCATCGAAATTGAATCGAATTCACAATCTCTCAATAATCGTCATGGGACTTCATAATCGACAGGCCATTTCTTTGGCACAAACAGTACCTAGTTTGGGGGTTTGGACAGACGAGACAATGGAAGACTTTAAATGAGACTTGATGAAAGCATTTGTTTTTGTTTGAGCTGAGGTTTGAATGAAAGATGTATCTAATTTTATGAACCAACAAGATGTATTTAGTTTATTATGAAAAAATCAAATCGAATAGAAAATCGAGATTGATCAATATGAGGAAAATACTTTTTTTTTTTCCTAAATCACCCAGCCCTAACCTCATCCATTGTGGATTTTGAGCTGTGTTTAGGATCAATGCCCAATTGTAGAAGCCATCTGCTTTTTAAACTTTCTGTTCCCTGTGCCACTGGCTGCGATACAACTCCAAAGGACGATGGAGCCACCCCCAGGCTTAACATTTGGGACAGAAGGTCTTTTTCGTGAAATTCTGAGCTCCCTCTTCTCTATATGCTCATCCCAGCCCTAACCTTCTCTGTCTCATATACTGTGCATGTTGTGGGATGGTGTTGGTAACAAGGAATTGAACTCCATCTTGCTAAGAGGCGAGAGTGCCTTTAATTACAATGCAGAAATCCCCAGTGTCATTAAAGAGAGGAACAAATGAATAGCATATTATTACGCCCAACACTAAAGCAATTGCAGAATGGTTTTGCTATTGTGAGGACAAGGACAACTCACAAAAAAACGCACCGAGTTGTTATTCTTCTTCTAAGTCCGATCACACACACACAAAAACATGTAGAGTGTGTGTAAGACAAAAGTCGCCCAAAAGACTCCTGCCTTTACAATACAATTAACTGAAGGGATTACTCTGACGGATTTGGCCGAACTTTTATAATACAAATAGCTTCTCTCTCCAATGCTCCAAGATAGCCATCATGTTTAATTTTGAGCTGAAATGGGGTTGGAATAGAGGAAAAGTCTATCCCCTCCGAGCGGCTTCAACCAACTCCCGCTCAAAGTTTGCACTATTGGTCATACGGTAAATGTTTGTTAAGAGCTAGGTGACTCATACGGGCCCGAATGAAAGCAGGACAAATACAGAGAGATAGACAGAGAGACAGGGGGGAGAGGGAAAAAAAAAATCTATTTCAATTTTAGTGGGAGAATGAACCGCGGCGCGATGAAGGATAATCTCGCAGACTCTGCTCTCGGGGTGCGGGGGCGGACGGTGTAGGCTCGGATATGATTGCGGGGAGCTCAATTAACGCAGACGCAAGGTACAGCTCAATCTCATGGACAAACATTTCCCAACGTGGTCGACGTGACCTGCCGCCTGCCGGATGGTCTTAGCGGCATTGATTCACTCCAACTGGTGTGAGTGGGAAGCTTGGGGACACTTCAAGAGTTGGGGCGAAGTTTGGTGAGATTACAGAGGAAGTTTGTAGCGGCGTTGGTCTCGACTCGGAAACATCGGCTACAAATATCCGATACTGAACCGAAAGCAGTTTTGGCTCTCAATGCCTCAGAAATACAACTTTTGCCACCTAAACCTAAGTGAATTTGGGCATGCTGTATGTCATTGTAAACCTAGAGAATCCAGCCGCTGAATTAGTTTTAACCTTCGTATATGTATTGTTGTTTGCCATGCAAAATTCTACGGCTAGCAATAGCATGCTAAAGCTAGCGGGAGCATGCTAACGAAAACTAATCCAGGCAGAAACTATGATAGAAACACCTATAGTAGCCTAATTAACTAAAATAACCACTGCTGAAGCCAAGTGTTTGTATTTTAGTTTAATGGCGCTAGATGCAAGTTGGCCATTTTATACTCACTACTGCCACCTCAGGTCATACGTGTAACTGCAGCTTCTATATTAAGCTCGTGCATGACGGCACCTCGGACCCGGACCTTTTTGAGTGACAGTGCAGGATTTTAGAGGCACTTGTGGTGAAGAGGTCAGGCTCATTCTACACATTAGGACATTGTTGGAACATGTACGGGGAGGAAAATACTTAATTTTCACATTTTTAAACTCTGTATAGTCCCTTTAATGTAGCCTAAAGCGTGTCATATGATATTTAGTGTAGAAAATCTGTAACATGACAATAAAATATGACTTAATTGATCTTACAATGGAGAAGAGTCAACAAAATGTTTCACTCAGAGAATGCCACTTTTAAGAGAGTCTCTTGGTATCAGTAGATGTCGCATATCGGCAAATACTCAAACCCCAGTATCGGTATCGGTAGTAAAAAAGCTGAATCGGTGCATCTCTAGACTTTGAAAAGTGTAATCCCATCAGCGGCATGGTAGAGAAGTGGAGTGAATGAGTAATGACTATAGTTTGAGACATTTGGAAACACTGGCTTGTAAAGTGTAAGCCATTATTATCTTTAGTAGTACATAGCCTTTTTACACTTTGGAATGGAATGCATAGTTAATAATAACATAACTGTAACAAGGCTATTGGGTGGTACTAAAAAAGAAGAAGAAACTGATTGACACTTGAACATACAAAGATTGGACTTTCTGTACAACGACTGGCCCTGGAAATCAGTCTTTTACAAATCACAAATCCCCACGTTCTATTTCAAAGATACCCAATGCTCCATATTTTACACTTTTCAGATGCCAGATGTGCTTTGTTACGTGGCACGTTCCCTTGACAGTGGAGTTTCAAAGTGGCTTTTAAGTCGATCCCTGACAATATTGCTCATAAAGTGCGCTCAGAAGGATCACCATGGGTACAGTCTCGCGTGTGGAAGACTTGACTGTGTTCCAATTGGATATTTTAATAATTTGTATACTGTGGGCACTGGAGACGGGGACTGAGCAGTCAGCTTGAAAACTCGCAGAGACCAAAATATGATCTAATAACAGCTGGAGGGTTTAAGTAGCGGCTAATTGAAACGCAGACAATTTAAACTCAGCTGAAACAGAGCCACCAGTTGCCATTGGTAACATCTGGTCTTGCCACTTTCCGCCCATTTAGAAGGAGGCACATTGCTCACACCTGTTGAATTGTGCTTTTAACTGTTTCCTATATTGAAAACAAAATCAAATAAAACCGAAGTCGTCTCCTGTGGTGGCGATAAAGTTGTTAATATGTTGGAAGTGATGATGCGCCATGTGGAGCAGGTGTGTTTGACAGAAAACCTGTGAGATGGGATCACAGTGACGTCATTCATAGACTTTTTACTTTCCAAAACTTTATACATTTCAGCAGGGACGGACTGGCCATATGTCCATTCTGGAAGAGCACAGAAGGGCCACCAGTCCCGCCTCAACCGAGCTTTACCCAAATCTAAAAGCTAAAAAGAAAAGCATCAAAATAGTGAGAAAAAGAGGATGAAAAGTCAACAAAAACATGAGAAAAACACGGGGGGGGGGAAACAAACAACAAAAACGTGAGGAAAAACACAACAAAAAATGATAGAAAAAATGATTAAAAAACAACAACAAAAACATGACAAAAATCTGGCGACGTGACGAAAAGTTTCCGTCACTTTTGTAGGTCTTAGCTTTCAAATGAGGCGTTACATTGTTGCTCTCCAGTCGAGAAGCTTTTAGATTTGGGTAAAGCCCAGTATAAAAAAAAACATGAATCTAAAAGGAATTCCGTGGAGTATGGTGTACCACAAGGTTCAATTTTGGGACCATTATTATTTATTATTTATATTAATGATTTTGCTTCTGTTTCTACGACCACCGGTCCGGTTCTTTTTGCTGATGATACCGATCCAAAAAATAATAATAAAAAGCCGAACTGGGGAAAATGCACTCGTTAATGTTAAAAGGTTAAAATATGTATTTGTGGAAGTGTCACATTTACGCTAATTTGGGCCAGGCTAGTCAGAGTCCAGGGCTGTTTTTCAGTCACGCAGACCCTCCACCAGAGCCTCGGTCAGTGGGGACTGTGTTCTCCCAAAATGTACAAAATCTTTTGGACAGTCCAGTTTCTTTCTTAATGGGTCCAGACTGTGGAACTCTCTGCCCACTGATTTAAAACTGCAGACTGACATGAACAGTTTTTTACAGAGGTCTGAAACACAGGCTGGAGTCAAGTCAAAGCTGCACACATGGTAACAATGTATGAAATGTAGCCTATATTGATGTGTTGTACTGTATTGTATTGTGTTTTGTACATTGCATTGAACTGGATTGAATTGGATGTGTCTCCTGGCCTCCCATGGACAAGTGTTGCAAATTAGCAGTTTTGAAGCAATGTATCTGGTTTGCCCATTATTTTTGCTATGTCCATATCAGATAAACAATGAATTCATAAATATAGGAACAGTAAACTACAAAGAAAACAACAACACAAAAACAAAGCCCTGACCTTTGGTTAACTTGAATAAAAAGTGTTTCAGACTGGTG
This sequence comes from Gobius niger, assembly GCF_951799975.1. Taxonomy (NCBI): domain Eukaryota; kingdom Metazoa; phylum Chordata; class Actinopteri; order Gobiiformes; family Gobiidae; genus Gobius; species Gobius niger. The sequence continues at coordinate 12,480,309 of NC_136872.1, forward strand.
CTTGCGAGAGTGTTTTGACCTGTGATATTATATTTGGGGACATCTGGTGGCCACAAGCTAACCAAAAATGGTGCACTTCAACATAATCTCATTGTTTATTTGATATATGGCCTTTGCTATGCCCAATCCCAATGGAACCTTGGAAGCTAAGCAGGGAAGGGCCTGGCAGGACTTGGGAACACCAGGAAGCCTAGCGAATGTAGTGTGTGAGTGAGTGACTGGTTGGTGGTGGTCAGAGGGGCCGATGGCACAGACTGGTTGCCTCGCTTCCATCAGTCTACCCCAGGGCAGCTACAATAGTAGAGTATGGAGTGAACAAATAGTGTAATGTAAAGCATCTGAGTGTCCAGAAAAGCGTTATATTATTATTATTATTATTATATAAGATGATGTTTCCATTGTAAACCACAAAATTTGGATAAACCTGACTGAACACTTAGGATTTTGATAAGAAAAGACCAACCACAAAGAGCGTAAAGGAAGACTGGCACGTATTCAGATGATAGCTGAGACTATTTTCCCTAAAAGGCCAAAGCACAAATACAGATTATCTTTGCGATCTTGCGGTAAAGTGCAGCAGTTTAAGCCAACTGGCACTTTACTCGTGGTCTGTTCAGCTTCTGCCCTCGCGGGAAGCTCTGACAAGGATTTTTTTTTTCTTTTTTAAGCAAATCAAAATCAATAGCTATCTAAAGGGGCAAATCTCACAACATTAATCTTCAGTATTCACCGCTGACTTTCGCTGTAATTAATCGATGCTTTTAAACCGAAGAATATTTGGCAATTAATCGCTAATTCTGTAATGGAACGCAGACGGCGGAGGCGCGGAGCATTTAGCGGCGAGGGGCTAAGTTTCGCCGGTGCGGGGCTTGTTCAATAGCGGCCTAATGAGGTCTATTATGAGTCAGATGCGCTTCTTTGGGAGGCAGCCGAGTGTGCACAAGAGGGCCTCGTCAAGGGGAAGGTGCAAGTCATTACCAAGAGCATTTTGCACAAAAAAAAAGAAGAAGAAGAAGAAAAAAAAACGGGCCCCGCGCGATTGTGAGACGAGATGACTCCGGGAAGAAGAAAAAAAAAAGGCTCAGCTGCCGGTCCATGGAGATGATTTCTGGTTCCTAAAAAAAGGCTGCCAGATTGCGCGGCGTCCTCTGGAATTCAATCCGGCGATGTAGTGACGCTCGGGGTAAGTGTGGCGGGGGAACCAAATGATGGGGAAACAAGAAAAGCGAAGACTTGGCGTGATCGGTTGAAGCGTCCGATGCGACTTCTACGGGGAGTGATTTGCGCACACAGGCCCGTGAGATGTTTGAGATGTTCATGAAACGGTAATCGGAAATGTTAATATAAAGATAACATCGAGACAAATCCCTTCCATTCACCGTAAACGCCACGATCTAGGTCATGAAAACAATTACGACGCGCACTTAGTCGAGTCGCTTCCCCCGAGAAGACGCTACGCGCGAGGCCTTCTTGTGTAAAAGGTAAATAAAGTCAGCGCTGTGTGACCTATTAACTCAGCTGATGGCAAATGGAGCAGCAGAGGTGGCTGCTCGATGCTGCGGCTGTCCATCACCGCGCCGCTGCCATGGGAACTGTTGATAAGCCCACAGACCTTATTATACATGAAGGTAAAGTACGAAATGGTGTTACGCCCACAGAGAAGGAGAAACACTCAAACGGTCTTGGGAGAAAGGCGCTGCGCATTTATTAATTCGCACGAGATCGATGAATGAATGGAAATTTGAAATACTGACCTTTTTTTTTTTTTCTCTTTCTGCTTTGTAAGTGGGAAACAGCCCCCCCCACCCCCGACGCTGCTGCCAAAATATGCCTTTTCTTTTTTTTTGTACGTCAAATAGGTTTGCTGAGAAAATGTAATTGGATTGGACGTCCAAAATCATGGTCCAAAATCGATGCAAGTCTAGGCAACGCGGTCGCCAAGAGTGAAGTATGGATACATATTGGGTTTTTTTAGTCTGGCTCCAAAGTGCTGACACTTGCTGAGTTATCTTTTTTTTCCAGAACAGGCTCGGGATGGGAAGTCAGATCCCCATTAGCTGCAAAGGTAACAAGTCTTCCTTGGGTCCAAAAAGGTATATTTGGTCTGCTACTGTTAATACTTTACTTTTCTGACCATTCTTTTCGACAGTTCCTTTTCCTGCTTTCCCTCTGAGGAAGACAGTTAGGCTGTGTTTCCACCACCATTATTTTTTCACCCCCGCCCTGTCAGGACGATAGCCTTGCGCCAATCGCCGATCGATAAAACGAGCGTCTTTACGAAATCCGTTCCGCAAATCCATTCCGGGTTCCTGGAGGCCGCCATAGCTCCGCCATTGCTGTAGTACCTCCATATCGCCGCTAGTTCCCCATCGAAAAGCATTGGAGTATAGACTGATTAAAAAAGTTGTTTTTAACCAGGCGTTAAAAACAACTTTAATGCCTGGTTTAAATTTTTTCAACAATAGACTAGGCTAGATATTCGTCCTGAGATAACGCTGGGCTAGTCACAATTTAAGAAACCAAGCTGGTTTTCGCAAGAAGAATTTTAGAAATCTCGTACTTAATGAGGGTCGGACTGTTAGCATTGGAGCAGCGTGAGCTACACGTCACGCAAGGGCCGAGTCTACGGTGAAGATCCCGCCCGTATGTCCTTTTTACGAACATGCTTCGTCAGAGCTGGGGAGGGGGAGTCTGTAATTCCGCCATGAATTCCCCCACGACCGTAGTCATCATGGTAAACTACGGTAGGAGTGAGCAGAAGCTGTCTATTTATATATACAGTCTATGCCCAGGCCACACGGTCGTTTTTATTTGGAGCTGCACCAAAAAAGATCGGAGAAACAGGAGCAGAGACAGGAGCTGCCGCTACAGTGTGAGTAAGTTTAACTAGAGATTACAATAAGATTTACATTAAAAGCCCTTTGGCACAACTACATGTAACAGTTGTGTTTAGGCAAAGCTGTTAGCATTATCTGTTTCACAATGAGATATTGTAAGTCCTGAATTTAGCCTTACACTGATTTTGGTTCCTCTTGTTTTATGCAGAACACAGAGCTATTACATGTGTGCTATTAGAGAATGAACTGTGAAACTCACTGATAAATACTGAACATAATATAAGGAGAATCCAAACATCCATGGGAAAATTAATTAATGGTATTATACAATCTAATAATAATATATTACAGTCTCAAACTTTGTAAAACATAGTATTGTGTCCAACAATGCACATGTGGCCATACCCCCCTGCCAAACCATTAACCTAGGGGAAACACCAGGGTGAAAAACCACACTGGTCTGATGAAAAAGAAATTGTTAAATAAGTCACTCTGCCTGGGTTAGAAAAAAGAAAGGAAAACAAGCCTTTTACATACACACATGTAAAACAGCAGCATCTGTGTCTGTGTGGAAGTGAGCATACAGTATATAATTAGCTGTTTGGTAAAGAAGGCAATAAACATCTGCGATGATCAGACGTAGTATTGTGAAGATGAATGGACTTGAGACAGCTGCAGGAATCTTCTCAGTCAGGGAAACATGGTGTAGAGTTGTCAATCCGAGCGCTTTTATCTGTCCAGAAAGAGAAAACAGATTAATTCAAGCATTTATGAACGGAAAGCCAAACACTCTAATTATGTTTTTGTGTTTTCGAAGCTGTTTTAAGCATTTCGGCTCATTGTAGTGCGACCCATCTGAAGACCGAGAGTCCCGAATCCACGTGACTCCGGCAAACAAGCTTGGCCCGGCAAGCGAGCAGAGAGCGCGGCTGTATCCTCGCATTGTTGAGCGCCGACTCTACATTTCACTCCTTTTATTCTCTGTCAAGGCAGCTCCTCCCGACACACACGGGGGAGCACTTTAGAATCAAGCTGCCAGCGCTCGACAGCTCTGGCGTTTAGGGAACCGACCAGAGACGGATCCGGGCGCCGCCAATGTGGAAGGCACAACAGGTAGCTTCTTGTCAGCCCACACCCCGGCCCGTGCCTCGCTGATCCCTGCCTCTCATTAGAAACAGAAAGGATGACACGCAGAAGAGAAAAAAAAGAGAGAGGGAAAAAAAAGAGGAAGAGCTGAGGAATGTGGGAAATCAAATAAAAGGAGGGCAAAGAAGTCGGCGCGCTTTTTCCTAAAAAAACACAACGCGTCGCGGAGTTGACAGGTTTGAAACGCGATTCCGTGGATGGCAAGGCAGAGTGAAGAGAGGAGAAAAGGAGGTTGGGAAGACGGAGTAATTGGGGGAAGCGGCGGCGTGACAGGTTGCCGGTTCAATCCCGCTGACCCACTATCGCGCTGTGCCGAGGAGGTGCTGCGAGAGGAGCTTAAGGAGGCGGCGGTCTCCATAAAGTAAAAAAAGCCTACGAGGGTGTGCAGATTAAGTTTGTTCAGAAAGACATATCATAAACATGGCCTTGGTGATGTGGGTGTGCGGGGATTTCAGAGAGAGCATCGGCAAAGAGCTTTCTTGGCACAATATGTATGGCTTTTTTTGGGGGGGGGGGTTGTTATCAAATGCAGAGGCAGTAAAGACTACTGGAGACCTTCTGGCTGCAGGGACAATACCACGAGATGATGCCTTCCCTTTGGTCGCCAATGCACACAGAAACACTGTGTTAGGCGACTTTGCACATGCGCAGCTAGCCTCAAACAAGTGTGAACAGCTAGGCGTCCGTCTCACATCATCGTAAATCTCGATCTCAGTTTATCATATCGGGTGTAAGGGGGGGGTGTAAGGATGGTATGCTGTAAGGCCTACCATCCATGGTATGTAAGGCCATACCATCTGTCACGTACAGTCATGATTCTGTAATAAATCAACAGGCTAATCATGACACTTTCGCTAATGTTAATGCAGCTAATACTCCATCCATCCATTTTCTTCCACTTGTCCGTTGCCGGGTCGTGGGGGCGGCTGTTGGAGCTGCCAAAATCACATTGCACCACCCCCCTATGGCTCCTCCTGCAGGTGATGGGTGGACGGCCTGACGATTAACCGGGCCTGTTGGTCTCTCATAAGGGGCTCCTGAACCACTCTTTGTCTGACCCGTCACCGAGGACCTGTTTGCCATGGGAGACCCTACCAGGGGCATGAAGCCCCCGACAGCAGAGCTCCCAGGATCATGCGGGTGCTCAAACCCCTCCACCACGTTAAGGTGGCGGTTCCAGGAGGTGATGCAGCTAATACTAATGCGGCTAATGCTAACACGGCTAATGCGTACGTCCATTATTGTTTGGAAAGACTTACCTTTGCAGTGCTTCCATGTTGCATTTAGAGTAGAGTCGGATTTTGGCAGAATCGAGTCAAGCATCTGTATTCGGGAGCGCGGGACTACTTTGGTCCTCTTGTGAAGCCTACACATATTAAGTAGCCATGTGCGCTCCGGATTCTACCAAAGTTCTGACTACTCTTCTTCTACCCTATATGGAAGCACTGCAAAGGTACGTCTTCCCTAACAATAAAGAGGTTTTAGCAGTGCTATGGACGTTTGCATTAGCCGTGTTAGCATTAGCCATGTTAGCATTAGCCACGTTAACATTAGCGAATGTTTTGCGATTTGCCCATTTATTTATTATGGAACTACTGGCTGTACTACAGAGATGGCATGGCCCAGCAAGACTCTATATGATACATTGAGATGCTTTTAGACTCAGCCATGTCCCAACTTCCGGCCGTTCACACTTGTTTGAGGCTCTCTGCACATGTGCAAAGACAGTGACCTAACATGTATTTCTGTAATTAGGAATTGTAAGCATTTTCATTACAGATTCTCCACTGTGTTTGTGTACGTTCTCAATCATACACGAGTTTTCATCGTTGACAAAAGTTCTTAATCCATCTTCATCGGCTTTCACCTCAAGAAGCTTCGTCGGCAACTGCTGAACTTTTCGGTATCAGGCTCCCATAGCGAATCCAGTATACAGAAGAGCAAAATAGGCTGTAAGTATAAGTGCTGTACGGTGAAGGATTTGTTGATGTGGACCCTCTTCTGACGTACAACCGGTGCCGTCAGAGCCATTGTTCATTGCGAGGTGGTTTATGTGGCTGGCCTTCTGCAGTGAATGTGTTTTACTGTTTAGAATTAGTCTGTCTCCTCGTTTATACAACCCGCAGATTTACTACATCACCGTCTACACACACCGCGGGTTCGCCTCTCTAAACCAACATTTTAAAAAGCGGAAATCTCTTCACTCAAACACCGAGTGAGAGAAAAGCTCATACTTTAAAGCAGTGCTAAGTAACGTGTTTACCTTAATAAATCATTTTCGTCATTCCCCCCCCCCCCCCTGGTGTCTCTGGCCAGAAAACCATGTTTGCAACTTTACTGCCACCGGACCGGAGCAAGCAATACACACTAATGGAATCGAGAAGAAGAAGCTAACAGGCTAACGGGCAAAGCTAATTGCGGGCTAGCGTCACTTTAAACAGTATTTACAGCCAAGTTTGAGTGAAAAAAAAGATCTCCATTGTATAATTGGATGCACAATATCCCTCTCTCCCTTTGCCTTTCCTGTCAGCGTAGTATTTACTCTCACAGACACTTAATAAGTTAAAAAATTGTAACTTGCTACGACACCTGCAGTTGCGCTTATGGCTTCTAGGGGCAAGAGTTACTTAGTACTGCTTTAACTACTACTAGCGAAACATAAAGGGGTGGCGGTGCCTGGAGGTATGGACAAAGCAACAAATGTGCTTTCCTGTCCCAGCAGAAGCACGCAGCTACCTCTTGAAAAATATTATCACGTTTCCGTCCAACATCGTCAGACCCAGCAGGCCTGTTCGCAGCATTTTGGCTCTCTCTTTGCGGCACCGCTCCTGTCGGCCTCCGTTAAACTTTCCCGTTGTGTTACCGGCGCGAGACGAATTAGCTCCAAGGCCGCCCCAACAGAAACCCCGAACTGTGACAAAGCGCTACTTTGTTTCACCCAAAAAACAAACAAAAAAAAAACCCTCCTCGCGCTCCTTTTGTGCCTCGATAGCTGTTCGCAAAAAACCTAATTTCAGCCGCGCCAACGTCATTCCGAGTGACTCACTTGTGTGTGTTCTCGCAGCAAGGTGCTTTAACACGTTTCCTCCTATCACAATAACAACACACACACACACACGCGCACGCTCACACTTTTTGGCGGAGCCTGTTTTACCGGCGGCCCCCTTGGATCCCGGACAAAAACCATCCAAAAAAAAAACAACAACGATAAATTATTGAACGCCTTACCAAACCGTTCCCTGCCTTAAAACATGGGGAGGAAGCTCTAAATGCTCCGTCTAGACACAACATTGTATCACTCACGCTCGGCTTCCTTGATGCACTAGCACTTAAGAATTTACATAATTTGATCATGAGCCAATGAAAGAAGTACTCTCCCGGAATATATCTGCGCTTTGGTTAATGCGAGCGGCAAAAGTTAGTCAAAATTCAAGATGGTTGGCTGCGTTTAATTGCAATTTTCCAAGATCATTGTTTGTGCTTATGTAGAAAGTGTGCGAGGGGAAGAAGAAAAAAAAAGAAAAAAAGTACCAAAAGCAATAATGAGTGGATTTTAATCGAGTGGTTGGGGCCGCCGAGCGTGAACCCCATTCATCATCGGCCGCGTGCCATCTCCGCCCTCTCCCTCTGCCCTTGTTCTGCGTCCCCTCTCTTCCCTCTCTCCCTCCGCACTATCTGCTATTGAATAATGGCTCGACTGACCGGACATTAATATTTTAAAATAGCAAGAGAGAGTATTCTGTTTTTCCCCTCATGCGACGACGAGGATACAAGTGTAGGGGCCTGTATATCTGTGTCCCGCACGTCCGGGAGCGCTTCGAGGAGTGCTGGTGGTGTAAGTTCCTGCGGGGGTTAATGAAGTTGGTGAATTGACAGGCCTAATGACTGACAAACGTGAGATGGGATGTAGACGAAACAGTGTCTTGAATTTCAATTCTGCTCCAGGGCAGTCCAGTTTGTCTGATCTGGGCTAATGTTTACGGCGAATTTCAGAAAAAGGTTGAACATTGGTGAGTGATGAGATGCTTTGTTCATCGGGCGGGCGTCCAGTTTAGTTGGATCTGTCTGATGACTTGGATGACTTTATCGAAACGTTCGAAAACCCAACAATGATATCAAGTCTATAGCCTGTTGTTGTTAGAGATTGTTGTTTTTAGCATTTTGTTTGATCGAATTCTAAGGGGATTTCTTTTGGTCCAGATATTTTGACTTTCCATTTGGTTTGGTGTAAAGTGACAGTTGTCGAGTTCTAAGTCTGGACCTTGGTATAGACCAGGTATAGACCCTTGCCTGGCCTGCCAAACGACATGCTTTTTCATAGATATTTCAAAGACATATAGTCTGGGAGCAGCAAGATCTCAACGATTTCCCAGTGGGCGTGATTGACAGACGGCATCAACCAATTAGAGCAATACTGGACACGTCGCAGTAACAAGCGGCAGGAACCTCCTTTTTACGAGGAACGCTTAGAACGCTGTTTCTTGCTCCGGTTGTAGGGATTTAATATTTTCCAAATGATCTAAAACAGACGAAAGAGCAGAAGAAAACAGTGTATCGGACATTTGCTCTTGAAAATCGTTAGCCACATAGCATAACTGCCCAAGTCATTTTGTATTGTTAAAATGGCAATAAGAGAAAAACAATGTGTAAAACATGTAAAACATGTAAAACGTCTTTTTACATGTTTTCCAAAATCAAAACAAAAATGAGTTAGGCAATTATGCTATGTGACAAATGAATGTTAAAATATAAACATGTCTATTTACATAGCAGAGCTGATTAATGAATCAATAATGTTCCCATCTTATTTCAGTGTTATTCAAAATGGGTTGGATCATTTTTAATTCAGCCTTCAAAATTAAGTATATTGAGAGGATGAAAAGGCGTTGGAGCCCGGACTAAAGCCTCTGGAGTTCCGGATCTGGACCCAGGTCCGCCAGTTGGGGACCCCTGGTATAGACTTTCAGGCCTGAAAATGTCCGAATGTTGTCAATGCAAAACATTATTTCTAATCCAAATCAAGACTTGTTTCAGGCCCCAAATTGTACTTTTCTTTACGTTTTTGGCATCGCTTTAGATTAAGGTGTCCTCATTAAGTATTGATAAGCATTAGTCATAATTTTAGGGTTAGGGTTAAGGTCAGGGTTAGGTTAAGGGTTTGGCTATGAATAATAATATTGTTAATGGCCTGTTAGTATGTTAACAGATAAAAGTATAATAAGCAGTGTGTTGTTACTTTGCAATCATATTATTAATGCTTATTATTACCTCATTCATACTTAATGAGCACACCTTGATATAAAGCGTTCACACGTTTTCTCCTAATTCGGCCTACACAGTACTTAAGATAAATGATGGAGGTAATAAGTAAGACAGTGCTGTGTTATCTTACCTTTAATTTGACCAGTTAGCTTGTTTGAAAAAGATTCAGGCCTTTTTGGTTGCATTATGATTACAGATCCATGTTTTTATAACGCTGCAGCCATAATATAAATTCATACATAATAATTCAACAACATTTGTCTATGCGTTTGTGATACTCGGTGGCAGACATCACCTCGGGACAGTGTGAGTGGGGTGGTCTAGTGTCACAGCGGGGCATAATGACAAGCTATGAAATTTTTAATGTCCTTTTACCCCACCCCATCGGAGGAGCCCACTCAATTATTGATGCATTTATGGTCCGTCTGAAGAAGGAAAAAAAAAAACACACCAGAGAATAGACAGCCCCGCGGCTTGGGCAGGGCCGGGTTACGCGCTAAAACAACAACAACAACCAAAACAAAATGCTCTTTTTTTTTTCTCCACTTGTCAAAGCTGTCAAGTTTTCTAAATGAACCGAGCGGCGGCGCTTTCTGGCGCGGGCAATAACATTTGAATGTCAGAAAATAATTCTCGCAGTAATGTTTTCTAATATTAGAGTCGTCTGAAAAGGCCAAGAATTGCCAAAGGGGGGAAATGAAATGACTTACTACTTTGGGGCCGTGACAGTTCATAATTCCATTTCCAATATCTCCCCTGTTTTAAAAGTTGAAGGTCCTGCTTGCTGCGCTCGGGTGACTTACGCACACACTTTGCCTTTCATAATGTTTTGTCTTTGTCGGTCTATAGAGAGAGATACGAAAGTGGACATATCGTGCACAATTGAGGCTTTTTATTTATTCATTTTTTCCTATTTTGGACTTTATTTTTGGATAGGTCAGCATGAATAATTTATGCTTTAAAAATGTGTAATAATGTCTGAATAATGGGTGAAGAAAGAAACAGACTGGGCGGGTCAGTATATCACATTTAGTCTGGCAAATTGGTGAAAACAAGCTTTCAGATTCAGCTAACGGCATGCTAAAAAATGCATGGCACCGGTGATGAAGTCATTGGAAAGTGGTGACGTCACCGCTCTACTTCCGGGTCCCGAGATGTGCGAGAAACTACAAAAAACTCTTTAATACCTTCAATCAATATTTCTGAAACTCAACGGAGAGTTACTGAACATACTTATTTATGAGGCCCATTAGCCTAAACTGCTGAACCTACTGCTATAAAAGTAATATTTACCAAAATCTGTACTTCTTAGCGGAGATAAATGCTAACAGCGCAGCAGCTATGCTAACCCCGGAAGTAGTGACTTTAGTAAATATTACTTTTTTAGCAGTAGGTGCGGCATTTTTGGCTAATGAGTCTGAGAAATTAATAGGTTCAGTAACTCTCCGTTGAGTTTCAGAAATATTGATGATTGTTTTTATGAGTTTTTTACGTTTTCTTTCTCGCATATTTGCCGGTTTGCTAGTAAGGAAGCGTCACACTAGAATTGACTCCCAAGAAGTGACTTCCTGTTTCAATCCAGCACACCAAAATAAAAGCACCATCTTATTCTTTAGTTCAGCAGTTCATTAGTCTGACTTCCTTTCTGCCTAACTATTAACAGACAAAACACTTAAAATGTGTGTATTTAATTATATTCTTGTATTGTTGCAAGTGCCTGCTGAGCTTATCAATGAGACGAGCTGTGTGCTTTTATTTTGGTGTGCTGGATCGAAACAGGAAGTCACTCCTTTTGTTATGATTTAAAGACGAATGCTGAACGAATTAATGCTTTAGGTTTGTTTTTGTAACACGGCTAAAAGCTCAAACAAGTCGTTTTGCAAGATTGCCTCCATGTGCAGCCTCTCATAAAGTACAGAATAATAGCATTTGTACAATCTTTTAAAAGTTTAAGGTCCTGCTTGATTCCCCCCCGGGTGACTCACACACACTTTGCCTTTTCTTTTCATGTTTTTTTTTTTTTTTTTTGTCTTTGTGGTGCGCTGAGATGACATGTGACAGCTAAAGTGAAATCTCCTTCATTATTGGCCTGCCATCTTCTTGGCCCCGCATAATCAGCCCGCACTGTCGCCCTATGCTATAATTACGCCTCCTCCACTACGGGCTGCAGGACGTGTGGCTGTATTGAGAATGATGAGGCCAACGCTGATTTAAACAACACGGCCACGGATTTGGTATTTTCCACGGATCAGTGTCCACAGTCGCGCACTTAACCTCCATACCAGGCCCCGTCAGTCTTTGCGGGGGAGAGCGGCGTGAAAGCTCGAACGCGCGAAGAGGGGAATTTTGAGGTCAGATTTGGGGATTTTTGGCATAGGGAAACTGATATTACAACTTTCCTCGTGATCCTGGGATGCTGAATGTCATTTTTATACATTTCTTGTTCTTTTAATGGGACGGAAAATGGCATATGCTGGGTGTGATGTAATCCAGAGACAAAAACGAGCATAACTGGACCAACGCATTTCCCCAAATTGTAAGAAATGACCTATTATTAACTATAAATCCTTCTCCTGATGCGTGAATGAATGTAGAATGAACAAACCAATTACGTTCAAATGATACCGTAACTTGTCATCTAGTTGCTCTTCAGACCTGACTCTTTGCTGGGAGCGGGACAAAACCAGCTCGAGCTAACTTCCATGGAGATCACCTACAGGCATCAAGTATTTTTAGAGTTGCAAACATGACCACATCACTCAATGTCCTTTACTGGCTGCATGGGCATCCCGGTCCCAAACTTTTGCTTTTCGTTTTCCATCCACGGCCTCGCACCTGCGTGTTTATGTGAGACTCTGACCCCTCACCGGAGCCCTACGTTCTGCCCGACACCACCTGCTCCGGGTGCCCGGGTCACGCTGCAAACAGTGGGGGCGATCGTGCTTTCGCTGTGGCTCTGGAACTCGTTGCCGCCTGAGTCACATGTCATCACAGACCTGTCCCTGTTCAAAGCAAAACTAAAGACTCACCTGTGTAGAAAGGCACTTGACAGTATAGTTCTGTGGCACTTTGTTGTGAATGTGATAATGGTCTGTTTTTTTTTTTTTTTTTTTTTTTTATTACTTTATTGTGCCATAAGTTTCATTTTTACAATTTACACAGTTAGCGTGTCAGAATTAACACAAATGTTTTTTGTTTTGTTTTGTTTTTTACACCCAGTGCAGAAACAGCAAATAAATGGTAACAATTATAATAATTATAAAAAATAAACATAAAACAATAATAGTACCAATATTAATAATAGCTAAGACATACAAGCACATATAGACACATATATAAGTCTACCCGTGCACATGTACACACATGCACGCATACGCACGTACACCCCCACATACTTATCCACATACATCTCAGCCATTCCCTTCCTTTTCCCTTTCTCTCTCTTCCCTTTTCTTTCCCTTTATTAAATCCAAAGAAATTCTTTCATTTTCAGTACTATTTTGTTAATTCTACATGGGTTACAGTGATGTAGTGGTGACAACCGCGTCGACAGAAGCACCGGTGATGCCATCGGAACACCCACCATTCACATATACCTACAAACATGCGCGTACAAGGCGTACACAGGTACGCCCACAGCGTATACACAAAGGGAAAGAGTAGTGTGGGGGCATTTGTGATGGACCCTATGCTTTGTGTTGCATTAAAAGTAAAGCAAGGTTTGAGCGGGCAGCTACGAAAGATGTGACCTCTCCCAGCTGCCCGGCACCCGCTTACCCTTCCTTAATGTTTGATCGTGTTATGCCCTAAGGTAGGTGGTGTGTTTAAAACAACAGGCGTTAGCGGAGGTCCAGGGGTGCTACACCCCTGACATTCAGCCACTCCTGCTCACCCTGTACTGATGTGTATGTATGTTTGTGCTGGGCCCTGTGCTGTATGGTGCATTAAAAAAGCAAGGTATGCGGGGGTAACTGTTGAGAGAAGCGTGGTCTCCCAGAGCCACCCCGCACCCGCTTACCCTACGCTGAAAGTTTGTTTTTATTTATTTGTTTTTAATTTACCCGCACTTTAAGCGTACCCATATACGCCCACACACCCACACTCACCCACACACAATACACTCAGACTACGCCAGTGAGCCGTCACCACCGTCACACCACTACATCACTGTCAGCCTAATTTTTATTGTATACATGTACATATGCACATACGCACACCCATGTACACATATATATATAAACACATACACAAACATACACACATGCATATATCTTTTTCTTTTCTCTCTTCCCTCTCTTTTTGTAGGACTACCTATGTGTACATAGTCAAGCAACAGCAAACATTCATACACATATAAAGTGGTAGCCGACGGTCTACATTTAGACAATACATGTACACATATACATACCAAGTGTATATACTTACCATATAAATTCCTTCACCTGCCATGTACTTATGTTTTTTCATGCTGCTACAACAAATATATATACAACTCTACGTACAGACATACCACCTTCCCCATGAGAAAAAAATATATATATTAAAAAAATAAATAAATAAAATAATTAATAACAAGGATGAAAAACTAATAATACAAATTAAAAATTAGATTGAATAAGCGAGTATCCACTAAGTTTCTTCGTTTCCTTTATTTTTACTATTTATTTCTCTTCTATTCATCGATATTATTTAATATGCAAAGAGTGTGATTATATAATTTTTTGAAAATTTCATTTTTGTCTCGAATGGTGTACATCACTTTCTCCATCTCCAATACATTTTGGAGAGCTATTTTCCAAGATTGCAAGGTTGGGGTTACATTTCCTTTCCATATTTTGGTAATTTGTTTAATAGCAACTATTCTCATAATGTTGAAAACTGGGGTGTCTAATCTTCCGATTTTATCCATAATGTCTAGCCCCAGTAGATTTTTGGTCTCCAAATTTCCTCTTATGCACAGTAGTCTTTTTATCATATGTTTTACTTGTTCCCAAAAAGGTGAAACTACTGGACAGGTAAATAACATATGAGTAAGATGTGCCTCTTGTTCCCCACACCCTCTCCAGCATTTTGTCTCTCCTTTGGGTAGATATTTTCCGCTCTGTGCTGGGCTGATAAAATACCTCACACACACTTTCCAGGCAAATTCGCGCCAAAATTTTGAGTGAGTTACTCCTAAGTTTTCTTTTACCGATTTATCCCAATCTCTGTCTGTTTTTAATGATGTTTTATGCCTTTTTAAATTGTTATTTTTTATTGTATACAGCCCTTTGGTCAACTTTGGTTGGTGTAAAGCGCTTTAGAAATTAAACTTGATTGATTAAGTGTCTGGTAGATTTTCACTTCTCACCAAAAAACGTAAAAAAAAAAATTGGGCTTCTGCTCTCACAAAATCCACTGAGCAGCGTTTACCAAGTGCACTTCCTGATAGTTTTCTGCGTTCAGACCGTAGCCGCATTTTGGAAGGAGCTCATGCCTGAAAAAGAACTGCTGTTTGGGGGCTCTTTGCTACTGCCATGTCCTATGGATCTCACCCCCATGGTCTACGCCAGGATCTCCCCAGTCAAGGCAGTTATTTGTGCCAGTGGATAATGGATATTCCAGCTTCCCGTTAGCTTGTTACAATCGCCTAAAGCTCATTGTTGATGAAAAATCTGCAATAAACCACAAATACATCTAGCCCAGCTCAGTGTGTTCTTAAAGGAACAGGCCATTGTTTTTCCATACTGAGATATGTTCTTACCTGAGCTTAGACGAGTTGATGCGTACCTGTCTGGTCTTTGTGTGTTAGCATTTGGCCTCTCCATATGTATTCGTACAGCTCCAAACGGGGGTGAAGCTACCACGCTTTTCCATGGGCACGCACAAAGACCAGACAAGTACATATCAACTTTTCTAAGCTCAAGTAAGAACATATCACAGTATAGAAGAACTGTGTGCTCTCAGTCACGCAAAAAGACCAAAGAAGTCGTTAGCATTTGGCCTCTCCCAGTATATTCATATAGCTCCAAACGTGGTGAAGTAAGAAGCGACCAAGCTCTATCACGGGCACGCACAAAGACCAGACAGGTACACATCAACTCGTCTAAGCTCAGGTAAGAACATATCACAGTATGGAAAAACTGTGGCCTGTTCCTTTAAAGGCTGCTGTGGTAACCGGCCTTATTGACGTTATTAGTGCATAAAAGGCTACGTGTTTTAGCTTGGATGCCAGCTAGAAGCTAATTTAGCTAGCAGCTTACCCGGGGTGCTAATCCTTCAGCTACGGACTTATTAATTGACATGGCTGGAAGACGTGCCGGCAGACAAATCCGTAAGTTGTGATGGGGACAATTACCCATAATGCAATGCAAAAGCTCAGATAGCCAAAGGCATTTGAATTGATTTAGGTGAGAAATGTCCAAAAATAAAAGTCATGGGACCCATCCATAGGCCTTTGCTGTAATGGAGATTTTCAAATATCGACTGGACTGTATACAAAAATCTCTAGCGATGGATAATTCCTGGACGACTGGGATCCCACACAAACTATACCTTGTAGTGGACGACTCAATTCTGACACCCTATTCTCGATTTCAACCCTGCCGTTGTGTGCGCACGCTGAGATTCAAAGGATCGCTACACATTTTGTTCCTGGCTCTGGATGCAAATCACACTCCTGCTTTTAGCCTGCATTTTATCACGGCATTAACCACACCAGTCACAAGAAATTTAGCGCTCTGATCGGATTGCTGTTTAAGCGCGGATTTGAAACAAAAAGTGGAATAATCGTCTATTGAACCAGTGGCGCCGGGAATTTATCAATGGGCTTTCTCCGACAGCTCGTGCCCTCCGGTGCGCTGATCTCTCACACGCCTCCTGACACTTGCCAATTACGATCCCACCCACCTCCCACTTGTTTTTAAGAGTAATTAGCCGAGGCCCTGCGCCGTCTCCGTAGAGGTCTGCAGCGAGACGAGGCGTTCAGGAGGTCAGGCCGCCCCACTGGTGAATTCCATTTCCATTCGAACCCCCCCCCCCCAACATCTACTGTTTCGATATATGATTTTTTTTAATTTTTTTTTTGCTTTCGATGGTGTGTGTGGGCTGGCGTTACAGAGGAGGGTTGGGCTCACTGGGCGCCCCCGGAGGTCAGCTGTGATCATCATCAGAAGGAGAGGAGATACAAACAGTCGAAATGTCTCTAGGAGGGCTTCTCATTCACTCACATCACTCGCCTGATGTATGGGAGCTGGCAGGGGGGGAGGGGAGGGGGGGACGGGACACGTGCTGAGCAGGACAGACACTACTCACAATAGGCTATAGGGGTGTGTGGATATGGCGCTGTTACGACTTGTCCTAACAGGCTGCGGACTGTGGTTTTCTCCCTGTGGATGTTCCTCTCTCAGACGGGGGGGGCGATGGAGCCAGTATTTCTGTATGGGCAATGTGATATTTTTTAATACATGAAATGCCCAAAAATGTCCACAGATGTCGAAGTGGATTTTTCTTATTGAAACCCATGCAGCTTCGTGGTTGGTCTGTGTAGGCTCTCAGTCGTGCAGGAGCTGTTCATCTTCAATGAAGGTTCTTGAGTCCTCTTTAGTTGAAGGGTGGAACGTTTCGCCTCTCAACCAACAGGCTTCGTCAGCAGCATAAAGTTTAAGCTCAGCCCGCAGACTATATATAGACCACTGGGAGGGCTTTTCCACCAAGGTGCAGGTTCTGGGCTGGTTCAGAGCTGGTTCTGGTGCCGGGTTGGTTCCATGCTGACTTGGTTTCCCACCAAAATGAGAGCTGTGCCTATTGTCATAGCAACGCTTTGGGAAGTCAACATAAAACATGGATAGTGACATCTTACTACAGCCACTTCTGGTTGTAAAATACAGAAAAATAAGTTAATGTTCCTGTCACAGCAGCCGTAAACATTTTGATTTCTTCTTTCTAACTGTTCCCTCTTGTTTAAGCTAAAGAGCATAAAGCAAAACAACAGTTTCCTTCCTGTTTTGGCTTCTCCAGGAAGTTATAAGCACAAACTAACTGATATTGATTGTTTGTTGGAGGAGAGAGCCACGCCCCCAGCTGCTGACGTCACTGGTGCTCGTTTCTTGGTCCCAACCGGCACCAGATTTTGGGACCAAGAGCCAGCGTTTTTTTCAGTGGAAAACGAAAGAACCGGTTCTGAAACTGGAACTGGCCCAGAACCGGCACCGGCACCAGCTTGGTGGAAAAGGGCTTTGGGAGGAGTTTAGCTTGGTCCCTCCTCTTCATGGTTGGATGTACTGTGTGTTATATTTCAAATCTATGAAAAATGTAGGTCACTGGCTTGCTGTTGAAAGAGAAGCCTCGTTCTGTCGTTGATTGAGGTTGAGTTGAACTAGAAATGAATTCAATTTTCCACAATTCGCCTCATTCAGCCCCGCCCACATTTGTTGTTAAAGCACGTCCTCAGAAAATAATGGGAATAAAACAGAAAACTGGCTGATACAGAGCAGGGAGATGAAATGAAAAAGTGAGAGATGAATAGGGAATCTTTTTAAATGTACAGATATCAATGTGAGACTTTTATTGTAGATTAGATTGTAGAAAAAAATGTATTGCAAGTTTTCTGTCATTTTATGTTTTCTAAAAAATGCCCAACGTTTCCCATCTTTTCGGCGATGAAATTTGAACAACGGATTGAGCTACATTCACATTTATGATTGATTGATAAATGAGTTACCAAGACTTTTTCAGAGGGGATTTTGGATATCTTTAGTTTTAAAATAAGCAGTTTTTTTAGTGGAAAATCTAATTTTCGCCTTATTCTTTGACATACCAAACTAAATAAATCAGGCTAGGAATTAGATATTAAAAAATAGATTGAAAAAATCTTTAAAATATTGTTGAGTCCAAGGCTGGAAAATTTGAAGTCTTTAGTTGCTACTGACGAGGAGATAGTCAGTGTCGCCACAATGAGAGAAAAATGCTTTTTGAAATTACGATTTCCTATATAAATCTATGTTATTGTGAATATTAGGTATAATTTTTGTTTCCAGGTGAAAGCTTTTATGTTCAGAGACCAATGTGGCCCACAACCTGAAAACTGAAAAAAAAAGTAGTTTTGCCCGTGTCTCCCCTTAAGTGATATTTTTGTTTACTGTCTCTGCGTTGATGGTTTGGACGGGAGGATCTGTGAAGGACCGTCAGTTTACGCAGTGGTTTGTCAGACATTACATAACACGTCAATAACAGTAATCAAAGTGAATGTTAGCTCGAGCTAGACTTGCAGTTTGGCGGCGCCACTTCCTGAAAAATAGAACAGACCTGGCCTTTAGGTTACTGTTTGCTTTTCAATTATTCCACATGTTTGATCAAATGTATCGTCTATATAATTACTGAATCCAAAGTGAAGTTATTTTCAATTTTTGGTTGAGACTTTGCGTTGTTCTTTTCTCCTACAGCTCTGATCTTACCTCTGCAGCCTCTATGGTAACTCCGCAGGGACATGTTTTATATAAACAGAACAAGAGAGAATGTAAAATTCAGACAAAACACATGGCAACAGGCTTTTAACTCCACTGGGCTGTGTAGTTACAGTCTGTGTTTAAAGTCAATTGAAAAAAAAAAAACGCTAGGAAACGAGACAAAGCAACAGCGCACACCTCCGGAATGTAATTAAATATTCAGATGAAATGTAGGTTAAAGGGTTGACTTAAAATGAGCAGGAAAGCGTTCAACAAACAATAGTCTCATTTCCATGACACTGCCATTGTTTTCACGCATTCAAATTAATGCTACAACGTTGCTAATGTACCAGCTTCCCAAATTTAATTAGAAACAGGCACTCCATTTGTTTTTGCATTGTACTGCTGCATGTAAATAATAGATATATTTGGATTTTAAGCAGTAATTCATTATTCAACATTTAATATAACAATTACCAATGTTCTGCGTGAATAGTGAATAGACTAGCATGTCTGAACTATATGCACATTCAAAGCCTATTAGTCCTGCATGAGAAAAAGCTTTCTGTGCTTATTTTGAGTAGGTTCCTCCTAATTTCACCAACCACTAAAAACATATACAAGAGAGTTGCCTCGCCCATAACCTAAAAAAGAAAATTGGGACATCTTGTGGGAATTCTGTGTGGCCGTCTCCTGGTTATAATTATTTAGCCAAAAATGTCACTTTTTTTGGACATAGTAATTATTTTCCGTGCCTTAAGACCCTTTTGAATCATGACACTTGAAGGCTTCCGTAATTACTCTCACTTGTGAAGGCTGTCCGACTTTTCACCAACTTTTCAGATTTCTTTTTTTTTTTTTTCGGATGAAAGAGGACATTAATCATGAAATAAAACAAAAAATAAAACCTTGCAGAGAAGGGAGGCGGTGGTCTGACAGTGAAAAACAGAAAACAGTAACAATAGTAGCGCGACTTGCCTGTGACCCGCTGTCACCGCATGATAAATACCTGGTCGTCTGGGTACAGAAGTGGGCCGGAGCGGGTGCACTGAAGGGAGCTGCATTCAACCTGCTGTAACTTCTCCTGTTTGACCTCCAGCGCGGCACGTTAACAGCGTCTAGACCCAACAGATGGTCGGAGTGTTCTCGGACTAAACGGGTCACTAAATAATATCACAAGACGTTTTCGGAACCCTCAAGGGGAAAAGTCTTTTGTCTGCAGCGGGGAAGTTTGCATACCAAGTACCAAAATGTCCGTGCTTAATTCTAGGGGAAGCGGAATGAACCAAGACGGGAGGACACGGCAGGATTTGTACAGGACTAATCCCCATCAGCTCCACCGTATGCAAGTACAAAAATGCACAGATACACACGGCAAAGCATTATAGGTGGAGGAAGGAAGTCTGTGACTGTATCATAATAATAATCATCATAATCATAATCATAATGTAATCATTGTTTATTCACTCTTTTTAGACGTCTTCCAGCGGACTAGCACAGGCTATTTAGCATATAAAATCAAAGTCAAGTAAAAAATGGGTCATTATGAATGTTTTTCTGTAGCAGATTATCCACTAGAAGCAAAAAAAAAAAAAAAAATGGCATTCAAAGTTAGCCATTAGCTTGTAGCATGAAGCTAACATTAGTATTATGGTTACAGGCTATTTAGCACCCAAGAACAACGTCAAGTGAAAATCAGGTCATTATGAATATTTTCACCCAGCAGATTGTCCACTAAAAGTAAAAAATAAACACAGCATTCAAATTAGCCATTAGCTTGTAGCATGAAGCTAGCATTAGTATTATGGTTACACGCTATTTAGCACCCAAAAACAAAGTCAAGTGAAAATCGGGTCATTATGAATGTTTTAACTCAGCAGCTTGTCCACTAGAGGTAAAAAAAAAAAAAAGAAAAGAAAAGAAAAACGGCATTCAAAGTTAGCCATTAGCTTGTAGCATGAAGCTAACATGCTACATGCTACATGATATGCTAACAGGCTATTTAGCACCCAAAAACAAAGTAATGTCAAAATTGTGTCATTAAGAACGCAGCAGATTGTTTTTGCTGTTTGTAAGTAGCAGATTGTCCGCTAGAAGTAAAACAAACACGGCATTCAAAGTTAGCAATTAGCTTGTAGCATGAAACTAACGTTAGTAGCCTATTATGGCTACAGGTTGATTAGCACCCAAAAACAAAGTCAAGTCAGCAGTGGGTCATTATGAATGTTTTTACGCAGCAGATTGTCCACCACGTACAAGTACAAAAAAACGGCATTCAAAGCTAGCCACTAGCTTGTAGCATTTAGTATTATGCTTAACATTCAGACAAAACACATGGCAATAGGCTTTTAACTCCACTGGCCTGTGTAGTCAAAGTCTGTATTTAAAGTCAATTGAAAAACATGGGAAAAGGAGACAAAGCAAAAGCTCATACCTCCAGAATGTAATTAACTATTCAGATGAAATGTTAAAGGGTTGACTTAAAATGAAGCCATTAGCTATTAGCTTGTGGCATGAAGCCTATGTTAGTACTGTAAAACGGTTAGCATTCTCCGTTATTTATGTATACAGGCAGGGCTGTTTAACAACCTTTCCCATCTCCATGCCTATGTTTCTTTATCTTGTGGAAAATACATTCATTATTCAGCATTTGTTAAAGTAGAAGTAGTTTAGCATTAATTGGGGAAAGTTGTTTGTCCTCTAATTTCCCAACTTGACGGTGGGCGTTTTCCAAGATGCCGTCTGTATCTATTCTATATATCGCATGTTGCTTCGATTTATCTTGCACCAAGCTGGTCTTGAATTATATCCATCAGGACTACTCACCGAGAATGAATGTACCCTTACCCAAGCTTGTGAGCCACTGCTATGCCCCATTTGCATACATTATTCTGCCATGTTGAAGGCTTAGCGCACTGGGGAGAGGGGAATCGGCCGAGTGCAGGGGAGTTCTTGGTCGCCCGTCCAAACGCGCCGTGCCCAGTGATTGTTGTTAAATTGGCAGTGAAATGTTGTTTTCTGCTTTGACAGTTGACAAAAAGGACGTCCGGAGGAAACAGGCTTCCCCTAATCCAGCGTGGCCATCTGCACTGCTTATTTAAAACACAACAGGCCTGCTCTGTTTTAAGAGTATTTGTTTTATGAGGTCTGCTGGGCACAAGCGTTATTCAAAAGTTGGAGGTAAATAAGCCATTCTGTTTCAATGTTAAAGAATCCCCATAGAGCTGAAATAGAAAGTACGAATAAGTTTGCCTTAAAAGAACAGGAATATCTGAAATAAATGATTTGTCTCATTCTTTGGGCAACAGTTAGTTAAATCCAGGTGGACATTTTTTTCTTACACAGTTTTGTTGATTGGTTTTAAATGTCTGCACTCTGTGGGCACTTCCTTGCCTTGATGTTCCTAAAACTTCGCAAAAAATGAGAGGTGATAGAGCCTGTTCTGTGGCAGCACCCTGATTTGTCAGGTCCTCTCAGTCTGTTGGACAGTTCAAGTCCGAACTGAAAACACACTTCTTCTCTCTGGCCTTCAACACAAGCTAGTTAAATGTATCTTGGTCTATTATCTTGTATTGAATTGGATTGCATTAAATTGTTATTGTGAAGCACTTTGTTCAGCTGAAGTGGTTTATATATGTGCTATACAAATACATCTGAGTGTGCATAACTTCAAGTCATAACAAGTGACTTCCTGTTTCAATCCAGCACACCAAAATAAAATCACCATCTTATTCGTTAGTTCAGCAGTTCATTAATTAAACTTTTTTTCTGCCTATCTATTAACAGACAAAACACTTAAAATGTGTGTATTTAATAACACTCTTGTAATGTTGCAAGTACCTGCTGACCTAATCACTGAGTCGAGCTGTGTGTTTTTATTTTGGCGTGCTGGATCGAAACAGGAAGTCACTTCTTGGGCGGCGTTGTTTTGATTTGAAGTTATGCACAATGAGTCAATTGGATATATATCTTGGATCTCTTAGGTGATTGGATGAGTGGATTTGATTTGATTTTGGTCTGTTTAAGTGTTTAAATATTGTATAACCCGCAAAAAAGTTTTAGTCTTTGTACAGTGACCCAGAGTGGACAATTTGTACTTTCTGCTTCAGCTAATCTGCTTAGTACCCATCAAAATTGTACGCAGAAGCAAACTCGGGGGCCAAACACTGTAGCCTTAAGAAAGTCACTTATGAACGAGTCTAATGTAAGTTTAATTTCAAATGAGCCGGGATTAATGGGGCACGATGGCTTTGGGTCAGTATTCATTTAGCCCGCTAAGCTATAGGAAACAATGGAATCATCATGGTAATTGTTTGGCCTTTGAGGTCTGGTTATGGATGCATATTAAAAAATCATTACACGGTCATTGTGAAACCAAAAAGAAGTCCTGGAAACCTATACGATTGATATGAAAGTTTGAACAAGATTGAATCACAGAAAACTTCTGTGCCTCAATCATTTGACTTGCATGCATGAATGTAAGTGCTGCATGAGATACTAAGTGCTGTTAACTGTGCCAATTACGTTTAAGGTCTACTTTCACAAAAACAAGGCCACCCCTTAAATGTCTTTTTCAGGCCTGTTTTAGAGCGAGTTGTTTTGGAATAATACGACTCTTTGCTCATGATTGAGACAAAAGCAAGACTTAACCGGGTCTGAACAACTGAACAATTTAACCAAACAGATAAACTTGATTAACACCAACACAAATCTGACCATAATTAGGAACTATTGAACGAAGGATAATAGTAAAAATAATAATAATGTTGTTTCTAACGCTTTGTAGAAGTTTGTGCTTTGATTGACAGGTGCAGCTGAACTGTGGAGGTTTGTTGTGGAGGGCGGGGCTTACAGCAAAGATCTCTGCCCTTTTAAAGGAATAGTTCACCATTTTTACATACTGAGATATGTTCTTACCTGAGCTTAGACAAGTTGATGCATACCTGTCTGGTCTGTGTGCGTGCCCTCAGTCACGCAAAACGACCAAAGATGTTGCTAGCATTTGGTCTCTCCCAATGTATTCTTATAGCTCCAAACAGGGGTGACGTTGGAAGCTACCACGCTCTTCCACAGGCACGCACAAAGACCAGACAGGTGTGTATCAACTCGTCTAGCCTCAGGTAAGAACATATCACAATATAGAAGAACTGTGTGCCATCAGTCACGCAAAAAGACCAAAGATGTTGTTAGCATTTGGCCTCTCCCAGTATATTCCTATAGCTCCACACGGGTTGAAGCTAGAAGCGACCAAGCTCTACCGTGGGCACGCACAAAGACCAGACAGGTACGCATCAACTCGTCTAAGCTCAGGTAAGAACATATCTCAGTATGGAAAAACTTTGTACTATTCTTTTAAGTAGCATGCTCTGTAGGAGAAGCCTGACCTCCCTGTTACTAATGTAAATGAGGAGGAGTGATGATGAATAGTTGTCTATCCTAATTAATATGGCTGCCGTCAAAACCGGGACAAGGCCAGCACAATTACTGGCATCTCTCAAATATTAATGCTCTTGGATAAATTAAACTGATCCTTGATTCTTAAACATATACACCAAGTGTAATTCTGCTCTCCTTGTCAAAGAAATAATGTCTAAATCGTGAAGCCCAAACCAGAAATAAAACCAGTCAAGACCTAAAATATACTGTAATCTCCCACTCTCTTGGCCCACCATTGGACCAAAATTACAACTCCAACCATATCGCTGCTCTCATCTCCCTCTCTACCCCCTTCTTCCCTCCCTCTCTTCTTTTTCTCTTTATCGTGGCACCGAGGCCCCCCTGGGAGGCTGTGATCTCCAGTGCACATCCTGAAGAATTAATGACTGCTAATGTACCAGTTAATGCAGAAAAGGCGGAACATCCATCATAACTGACAATTTAATAGCGCTTTCATAGAAGGGGCCACTCACATCTCGCCCATACGCTCCTCCATTCTCCCTCACATCAGCCCACACATACCTTACATACGACCTGGATGATGGAGGTTGCTTAAGCGTAATGAGTAAACAACAGTATATGAAGAAGCCCAAAACGTGTTTAGAAGTCGTTTGCGGGAGACAGTGAGTTAATTAACGCCACGCCGCGAGATAGCGCGCTAATGGAGCAGCGCTAACGACCGGCGCTAGCGTACGCGACGCGGCACCCCGAAACGCTTTTCATAATTAATTGTTCCTGATCGCGTCAGAATCAGCGGTTAAATGTTGTGGCACGCTGAGTTATTACATTGGCCTGAGTCATGGAAGTTAAGTCACTTTTATAGACGATGTGCGCCAAAAAATATGGGGAGATAGATGTAAGCCGAGGAGAAATAAAAGTTGCTCCGACAATTAGAATAGCTATTTGAATTGACTTTGCTTTGTTATAACGTTCCTTCAGTAAACGCATCCTGTTTTTCTTTCTTTCGTTCACACAAGTAAAGTAATCCTGTTTAGTGAGACCAGTTCTATGCTCACAGTTTCCTCATCACAGCGTCAATGATTTGCTAGCATGCCATTAGCAAAAAAAATTAAACATTGTCTGATCTATCCACTAACTGTATTGCAGATTTCAGACAACTAAACACCAAGTGCTATTGAAGGCCTACCATCAATATGACTCACTGAAACAGATTCATAAGATGAGAAAAGATCATTATTTCAAAGTTACAATATAGCAGAAAAAGAAATATGTAGAGAGAAATAAGTCAAAACATGGTGCAGAGTGTGACATTTTTAAAAGTTGTAAACTATCAGATTGACATTTTCTCTTCCTTTTTTAGTTTTTATCATCTGTGCATGTAGGCCCTTAAGTCACCAAAGTCCTCATAATATTAATTATTTTGACTGGAAAAATGACATGGAGAGAAGTAATAAGAAAACCCGTTTTGGTGATGATTTTATATAAAAGACGGTATGTTGCCACCATTCATCCCACGCCCATTCCCTGTCTCCTCAAATGATCCTCAACACCATTGCTGATAGCGCAACACAATGGCTGTTACAGCCTACTGAGTTATAGCACCATGCTTACAAGACACTGTCAAACCATTGCATCGTACAGCTGAGCCAGCAAAAACTGTTTTGATCGCATAGACACACATCACCAGTGGACAGGATATATAAGATGAAACACGGCTCACATTTTGTCAATAAAGCATTTCACAGAACTCATTTGAAAAATACAAAGTTGGTGAAAGATGCTGTAGGTCAGGGGTGGCCAACCCGCGGCTCTCGAGCCGCATGCGGCTCTTGGCCAATCAGAGTGCGGCTCTTTGCATGATTGGAGATGTTTAATACAATGCGGCTCTTTGCAAAAGAATTGGTAAATATTTCCCATAAACTGTAACAGTCTTTGACCAAAAATCCAACCATAGTCCTACAGACCATGTTTCCATCTCTACATGAATGAGAGTCCGTATCTCTCTCCTTTTCGAGGCGGCGCGTAAAAGGAGCCCGTGCGGCAGCCTCAGTCAAAGCGGGATGTAGGTTGAACAACAGGCAGGCAGATCGTGGCACTAGGATTAGCTTCTGTGCTTTTCAGATTTCTGATCAGTCTACTCTTTATTTGATGTAATTTGGCCACATATTCACAGAAAAAGATTAAAATTAGGAAATGGAAAAAAGCGGAGCTCTTTTGAAGCGTATGATGCGAAGCGCGACATCGTAACGCGGAAATACGCAAAGTCATGACTTTTCTTTCACACGTGCTATAACTGTAACAGATACAACTTAAAACAGACTCTCAGATCCTCCAGAGGCTCCTGGTTAAAGTTCATGAACTTTATGCAGCCTAGAGTGCGTTCTCTGCACAGTCCAGTCAGGACGAAGCTGCAGGCACTGAGCGCACAGGCCAGGGGCGAATCAGAAAAGGGGGCTCAGTGGGCAGGGCCCCACATACAAACACACCCCAGCATTAAAAAAATAAAAATAAAAATAATAATCTAATTCTGTCTCAGTCAGAGCTGAAAGCACAAAATGTCATTTAATATATATGTATTTCAATCTTGTTGAGGAGTAAAACCATTCAATCTAACACAATTATTAAAAAAAAGAAAGAAAAAGGCATAAAGTTATAGTTTATTGTGATTAAATAAAACGGTCACATTCTATTTAATCACAATAAACGACCGCCCCGGAATCTCGCTAATGGTCGGTGCCTTTGTGGCTCTTCACAGGATCAAGGTTGAAAATTTCGGCTCTTGGTCTCTGACTGGTTGGCCACCCCTGCTGTAGGTCATCTTCCAAATTTTGACAACCCCTTTCAATATAATATTGCAGTTGTCGTGTTAATCAGTATGGAACATTTGCAAATACTGACATGTTTTGTGTTTAGCTGCTCTTGAGACAAAGCACCATGTGACCAGGAACGTTCTGCAATGTGGCTTTAATCCCTTTTCAAAGAGGCATGTGTGGCTTTGCAGGGAACTCACAAGACCCCCATACATCACATTGGTCTAATACAACTCTTTATCACTGATACTGCCCGTGTGAAAACCGCTCGGCCAGTCCTGCCGCCTCTCTTTGAGTTGATGTAGAGAACCAATATTCCGGGAACAGCTTGCACAGGCGGCTAATGTCCATTTCAGCACATCTAAAATTATGTCCAGAGCGTTGTCCAATCAATGGCACTGTCCGGCGAAGGGAGACCGGGCCACCTTGCCGCCGAATGAGTTAGATAATGGAGGGCTAAATTTATAGCCGCTCCCAAATTGGAACTTTTTGCTCGGATTTAGCTCCGGGAAAAAAAAAAAAGAATACTTTTCAATCAAGCTTTTCCAGATAGCGCGGGTAAAACTTGGCCACCGTCGTGTCGAGGGAACAATGCGCGCTATACGGCGGAACATAATGGGAAAAGTTGCAAAACAAAAACAAGCAAAGAAGTTGACTGCTTGAATGGGGAACTGTCACTTTAAAAGCTAATCTCTTTCCAAATGGGAGTATAATAGATGGGGGTGGCCGGCAGACAAATGAGGATGAATTCCCACTGTTTACGCACACTAAGATTGATTAGGCTTATTCGCTGTTTTGGGATTTAGTGCACAAAATGAACAGTGAAATATGGACGCGATCGAATCTGAGAAATCGGTCCAGTTTATTCACGAGGAAGATGCTAAGCAGATGGGATAAATAAACAGTGTTTGAAGCGAATTAAAAGACCTGGGTGTTAAGTAATTAAGGATTGTTCAATGATATATATAAGAAACAAACAAGAAGAAGAGACAGTGCTGTAATTTTATGCAGACATGTACTTACTTCCCCATGCAAATCCTCCTAAAATATGACTCCTATTATAAGCCAAGCAGAGATGATAACCACGATACTTCCACTATCAAACCCGAGCCTCAGTACAATTCACCACGCACAAAGCCTTTGTTCCATCTTAATAATGTGTTAGTTTGTTCATCCATACTCGGCGTCCATGTAGGCCTGCCTTTTTAACCCCTATAAATATGTATTGTGTGTTTTTTGGAGAGTGGCCAAGCTCCATCAAGACTCGCCGATACAGCGCAGCACATGTAGTTTCAGCAGACAGTTTGGTGTGTGTGTGTGCAATCCAACCTCCCGACGCAAACATATAACAATAAATGAGCAAATATAATGAATTGGATGACTAAATCAGTTACATTTTCACTCGTAAAACGTCCGCGCAGTAACTCCTAACGACTTCCCCCGCTCACTTCCGTCAATAACCTTTAGGAGTTACTGCGCGGACGTTTTACTCCTCGTATCATTACGCCTCACAATATAGTCCCCCTTTTTATTTGCTTATAAAATCGACATGCTACATTTCTGTGTAAATATACTTCGCATGAAAACACTTCACGTAACTTTATTTAAATAGGGAACACGTGGAAGAGCTTGGTAGCTTCTATCGTGAGCTTTTTTGGAGCTATGTGATATGTGGGAGAGGCTGCGTATGTGCTCCGTTTGCCTGGCAGAGCGCACGGACAAAGACCAGACGGGGATATATTAACTCGGCTAAAGTGAGGTAAGAACATATCTCAGTATGTAAAAACGGTGGCCTATTCCTTTAAGCTATTTCCTTAACCAAAACACCCCCAGAGTGGTTTTTGGCTTCATTCACGCAGTTCTGAGCATTTCTCCTGAATCCTCTCTGTTCCGCCCTCTACTGGAAAACGACTGACATGTGAGGTTTTTTACATCATAGTGTCAAACAGGAAGAGCTCGACGTCTGTAATGTAATCCACCCCTGAGCGTCTGAACAGATGTCATGTTTGCACCGAAAGTTGTGAAGAAGGAGCTCTTTCTAACCTACTCTGGCCACGCCTGTTCTTTTTTCTAACCTAACGATAATGTCACGGAGAAAAGCGCGTTTACGAGGACAGGACTTTACTCAACACTCTTAAGGAGAAGCCACTCGCCAGAAGTTGGAATTTCTTTCCGGGATTCAGTGACTATCAGCCAAAATAGGATTTTTCTGTGACTGTCACTTCACTGGTGGATGCTTGGTGAACCTTGGCCAGAACCAAAGTGGATTAACTTTTATAACCAGCGATGATGGAGCGGCCAGAGCGGGGGTGAGTCAAAACGCGAGCTAGCTTGTGTGTGTGTTAGCCATTTACGAAGCTGTGTTGCAAATGTCAACTCCTTATAACTGCATTGAGAAGTATCCAAGTGTCTTGTCTTCCGGGTTTGAAAAATACCTCCAGAAAATACTTGAATATTTATCACAAAAATGAGTACTCCATAGTAGTAGAGATACAGTATATCATATAAATGCCTATACTTTACTTTGGAAAGGCTAATATAGCATGATAAAGATCCTTTAAATAAAAAACGGTAATCTTGTCAGTGTTTTTCCCTTTCCCCTTGTTTTTGTTTGCTCTAACGGGACAAGGTTGCACACAAGGCTGCCCGGTCAAAAGTACAAGATAAGCACGTTAGTATTGAGCCGGGCAGATGGGTAGGACAGAAATCGTTGTCATTGACCGGCAACAAACTATCAGATAGCCAAATACAGCAAGCGGAGGAGAGGGAGAGTGATCCCATTACTGTGGGCTACTGTATCTGCAATAATACGACTCGCCGTTCGACCACGCTCTAAATGAGAAACTCCATCTGCGCATTGGAGTCAATTACAACGCTTTGTTTTAGACGCCGCTTCACTGGGGGAACAAGAGAATGTTTCTTGTTAGCAATTTGGAAGAAATGCTAACAAAACAAAAAAGGTGGAGTCAACTTCTGTAACGGAAAGTTTGAAAAAAAAAGGATCCTAGGTGCCAAACAATAGGGAAACCATTGAGGCCAAGCAGGATGCAGGAGAAATCATAAGTAACAACAGCTACAGTAGTTACAACTGGTACTGGTCTGGTCATAGTGATTGTCATAGCATTAGTAGCTAGTAGTATTTGTAGTAATAAGCAGTAGTAATGGTAGTTAGTATCATTATGCTTTGTAGACTATTGTATGGAGCAGTCGTTGCAGCAGTACTTCAAGTGGATGCAGATTGGATGCACATTTTCTACATTGTGGACATTGAATTTGATGCATCTTTGATTGAAAACAGCATATTTTTGTCAAATTAAGCCACATCAACATCATAATCACATGGGAGCCGCAAGAGTTGGCACTTGGCTCCTTATTTAACTCTAAGTTGTTATAAATCTATTAAATGAATCAGGCTTTGAAGATCTGGATTGCTACTAGTCCTTGAAGCATACAAGTTCCAGACAAGGACAAAACCTGGCTGACATCAGTGGGGTGGCAGCTGGGGTGCCAAGACCTTTCCTCTAGATCCGCCCCTGAATGCAACTAATTGAGACTATTTGCTAGTATGATAAAAAAGAAAGAAAAACCCTAACTGACTTATTAAAGGAATAGGCCACCGTTTTTACATGCTGAGATGTTCTTACCTTAGCTTAGACGAGTTTATGCGTACCTGTCTTTGTGCGTGCGCTCAGTCACGCAAATGTTGTTAGCATTTAGCCTCTTCGAGCGTATAGCACCAAACTGGGGGGAAGTAAGAAGCTACCAAGCTGTTCCACGTTTCCCCTATTTAAATTGCTGGGTTGCAGGTGACATCACAGCATTCTAAAGGCCTATAATGTTATATAGAGGTAAAAATACTTAGTTTTTGAGGAAATCTGTGGTCTTGTACAGAGAGATCATGGACCCAGTGACTGATATTAATGATCATTTTTGTAATTCATACATTTTCTTTTTAGCTACGACTTGTGAAAGTGTAATGCTGTTAATAGGAAAAACTGGCTCCTGCCCCCCGCTAGCTACACAAAGTTCAACATGTCGATTTTCTAACCGGATAATTAGGGGCTCTATATTGTGAGGCGTAATAGCACCTGGAGTACTTCAACGATATTACTCCACGGACGTGCTATTACTTAACGTGAGTCAAACTATGGCACTTCCTACCAGTAACTTAAAAATTCAAATAAAAAATTCGAATTTTGTCGGAATAAGTTTTCTATCTAAATAAGTCATTTTCAAAAGCATTTAACCTTTCATATGCACTTTAAATAATGTTACAAGTCTGTTAGCGAGAGCAGCTAGCTCTTGTTGTAATTAGCTCATGGTGAACGTTAGCAACATTAGCATCGCAGAGAAAAACAGTCCATGTTGTAATCGCAGAGGCTCAACTGCTGCACGGACGCTGAGTGACCAACAGCGGGCAGGCGAGAAGAGGACAACTAAAGAACACAAGAAATGTAAAACATATTGTAA
The DNA here is from genome assembly GCF_951799975.1 of Gobius niger. NCBI lineage: Eukaryota > Metazoa > Chordata > Actinopteri > Gobiiformes > Gobiidae > Gobius > Gobius niger. The sequence continues at coordinate 12,511,656 of NC_136872.1, forward strand.
GTGTTTTTGTTTTCTTCTGACAAATGGCGCCTCCATGTTGGAATCACAGGGTTTGTGCGCATTCAAGTTGAAATTTCCAGGTCGGTGCTCTGAAATTCCAACTCCTGAGGTCAACTGGAACGCGGCATGAGGTCAAAAGCAGACGTACGTAGTGGCAGCTTTGGAACGGCAGAAGCAAAAATCTTTCCAAATCAATGCGTGGCTACTTGAATCAATACCTCTGCTTAACCCATGTAACACTGTTTGGAAGCAACCGGACTGCTCTGCCTTTGTTACAACCTTTAGCGTGTTTTCATTGCCAATCACCAGCCCTTTCTTTCATGCAAGTGGCAATCTGGAGTCACGTTGCCGTCGGTAACCAGTGGATGATGTTTAGCGCTAGCTCATTTAATGCCTTTATTATTTGGCGGCAGCGCTTTCTCTGCTCCAGAAATCACAGGAAATTGATTCCATTATCTTGTGCGACTTCTCCCCTCGCACGGAGCACCTGCATATTGAAACACACCGCGCGTCGCCATCTTAACATCCCTGCCATTGAAGTGACATTACTATTGTCATGGCAACAAACCTCTCTTTTTCTCTCTGCAGCGCGGGGAAGGAAACAGTTTTTTTTGGAGGCAGGTGTAGCTGGATCACAATGGTAAAAGGTCATTCTTTGATCTGCTGTGTACTGAGACGGAGAACATCGTGTGTAAAATTATGCATATTTCATTATTAAAATCAACAAACATCAAAGCGCTTTTTCACTTTGACGGGATCAGTACACAAGTTGAAAGTGTACATGTCGGATGAGATGTTACAACCATTATGGCAATAATAAAACATGAGTCGGATATAGGTACATACATACATATATGTATAATATACATGCATAGTAATGACTGGGAAAGATCCTGTATGTCCATTAAACAAGTGGGGGATGTGTCAATGGAAAGGTTATGAAATAATAATGTTGTTTGAATATGTCTTTGATTGCTCCTCTAATGGGGTTTACATTACATTATGGTAATTACATTCTAGGTAATTAAAATAATAGGTAAATGATAAAGTAGACCATATAGACCTTTATATGAAGGATGTTATTTATGACCATTAATGTTTTGAGTTCTGTGTTCTATGACACAATACAAAGTTTGAAAAGGTATTTACATTGTAGTTGTAGCCAGGGCCGGCCCTAGCCAATTTGGCGCCCTAGGTGAGATTTATTATTATTATTTATTTCAATATAAAATTGGGAAAATAGCCCATTAATATTAATTCATTAATTCTATCTGAATTTTCTTGACCCCCTTATGAAGCAAATTTACAAAATGTTTTACTGCGATGTTACGCGGCTCCCCGAAGACATAGATGGTAGGCTCATTTGAAAGCTTGGAATCTCTAGTTTCTTACATCAAAGACCGCAAGTCTCTATCTTTTTCTGCTCCAAAGTTATGTCCAAAAATAAGCGATGTTGCAGATAGGGTTCGAAAATTAAACCGCAATTCAGCGCCCCCTCCAGCAGATTTTTGTAGCAGACTGAACAGTTCACACAGTCTAGTTCATAGCTACACACTGCACATACCATGTACAGAAATCCTTTTACTGTATAAATACAGTAAAAGTCTCTTCATGTTAGTTTCTAGTTCCGTCTCTCTGCCAGCACCTCCTGATACTCGATTATTAGTTTCACGTTGCTGCAACACAGTGAAACATCATCATTTACAGTCATATTAAAATCCAAACCAGAAACATCCTCAGAGTCATTAGCTTTCAACATGCGAAAATGAGTCAGAAGAGAAGTGATGTAACCACATGACAATCAGCGTGTCGAATGTATGTCAAATTTTGCCACTTGTTGCCGATTTTTTGGGCCCAAACGTGAGTGACTGCGCGAGCCGAAGGCAGCCGATAATGTTCGTACACTCAAGGACACAGACACAGCACCTTGCAAAATCTCATTTCCTAAGTGTGAAATTTCCTCATTCTCCTCCTGATAGCTTCATTTCATAGTGAAAGCTAATTATGGCGGCTGTAATTTCGTTCAGCAGTCAAGTCATCAGCTGGTCAAATACAGAGCGCCTCGCCAAATGACACGAGATAATTGCTGTGGCAGAAAACAAATGCTTTTTGAGATATGGCCCACTGCGTTTGAGACAGATGAAGATGTCTTTTTTTGGCTGGTGTTAGTTTTGACTCTTTCACATCTTTCTGGAAGACTTTTTATGACTACAGATAATTCCAGTCACTCCTTTATAGACTTAAAAAAATATTCTTCTGACATGTGGAGATGTACATTTGGTAGAAATGGTATTTAGGCCTAGTACAGAAGCAGCGGTGGTCAAGTGTTTCATGTTGAAGAAGTTCAAGACCGTTTGGCATCTGAAGACGACTGGTTTGAATACCTTGCATTGCCTGTTTTTGAAGGTCTTGCATTTGTACATCCATCCATCCATCCATCCATCCATCCATCCATCCATCCATCCATCCATCCATCCATCCATCCATCCATCCATCCATCCATCCATCCATCCATCCATCCATCCATTTTCTTCCACTTGTCTGTTGCTGGGTCTTGGGGGAAGCTGTTGGAGCTGCCCAAATCACATTGCACCAGCCCCTTATGGCTTCTCCTGCAGGTGGTGGGTCCACAGAAGGACGGCCTCACAATTCAAACCGGGTCTGTTGGTCTCTCATAAGGGATTTCTGAACCGCACTTTGTCTGATCTGTCACCTAGAACCTGTTTGCCATGGGAGACCCTACCAGGGGCACGAAAGCCCCCGACAACAGAGCTCCCAGGATCATTCAGGTTGCAGGAGGGGCATTGCATTTGTACATCTGTAAGGTATTTGTTAGCATGTTTTTATAGGTAGCGCTATGTCACCGGGGTTCAGTGCAACCAACGTCTTAAATTTGAGCGGTCTGTCTACGACCTTAAAAACACTGTAAGAGACATCCGAGACATCCGAACAGTTCATTGTCACTGTCTCATATGGATAAGTCACATATCTGCATTCAACTTACTGAAGCTGATCTCCAGTCTGTTGGATCAAGTAAAGACAGCTTTCTCTTTGTTGGAAGAGGCTGTGAGACGGTCAAGCCGACACTGCCCTGTTCATTGTTGTTGAACCGCGTCTTAAAACAAGAACACCCGACCGCAGCCTTCGCACCGTTGTTTTCCTTAGAACAAGCGTTCACGTGTTTTATATTTGGCCATAAAAACAAGGGCGCCTTCCTCATCTATAAAGCAGCGTGAAATATCTGCTATGCCCCCGGCGGAGAGGACGCGGCCTTCAGCTGATGCTTTATGTGCTGACCTTTGACTTTTGTGCAAATATGGCAACTTCTGACAACATAAATACTCAAAACGAGAGTCCACTGTTTAGTGTGTGTCCATGTCAGTGTCTTCCTGAACCAATTTCCTCGAAACGCAAAACAAACTGCTTACCCATCCCTTTCGACATTGTCCGGTCGGAAAACAAAACAGAAACAAAAACAGCCAGGCCAGGTTTAAGATTCACTTGGGCTGCAATCTGCATGCTAAGGCCCATCAATATTTCATGCCTCTCACACTATGAGCACTCGCAGCCAGAACCAGGGGGTAATGCAAAATTGATTTGTGTATTAAAAGTGCTTAGCCAAGCAGGCAGCACTGGGAAATGTAGTGATTACCCCCGTGGGACTGGAGAAGGCCATGTATAGCCAAAGTAATCACAGAGCGCCCGTCCTCTGTCCACATAGACATATAATCTATAGAGGATAAACACGGCGCAACGTATTCACTACGAGACCAATGGTTCCTGGAAAAATAACTAACCGGCTGCGAGGGATGTCCAGCCATCTCAAAGGCATGGACAGCAAAAAGTGTTGGAAATCGCAGCTAAAACTTCTACACAGCATAGAAACAGATCATGAAAGAAAATATAATGCATGCAGAAATGTAAGCAAACTGCTGAATGAGATTCTAGAAAAAAGCATTACTCTAAAAACAAAACTGAATATGATTTTTGAACACTCCGCTTGTCAAGTGAGACCTGTGTGACCATGCTACTTTTCATGTTTTATTCTGGTTTTGATGGCAGAGTCAATTTGGGTAATTTTCAGACGAGAACAGTGAATCCACTAAATTAAAGCGTGGTTTTAATAAATCATTTTGCTGGGTAATAAAACCACTTTGGAAAAATGTACCTTTTCAAAAGTCTGTGACAAATAGCCAGGCCGAATTGTTTAGCTTGTTTATGCATACCGCCTGCTTTGTTAGCCTTCGCACATGGTGTCGCTAATTATTCTATACTCTGACAAAGTGTGAGCATTATGAAGCTTGTTCAGAGGCACAAGGTCGTTTATCAAGTGTGACTTAGTATGTGCTTCAGTGAGCAGAATACATGGAAGATCAAAATAACCCTTTCATCCAAAGCAATTATTTTTTTGAATCAGGTCTCAGACATCCAGGAAGATAAGTAAACGTCTGATTATTCAAAACAGACATTTTTTCTTACAAACCCACGGACGTTTTATCGGTAGGTAAAGCATTTCTCCAGAGCAACACAAATAATAATCATTCCTATAGGAGCAAATGATTATTTGAACTGGGGAATGTTTAACAGTGATGTAAGGCTGATAACATGTAATAGGTCAGCGGTTCCCAAACCTTTTGGAGCCGTGTACCTCCTACTTTGACATGATTGAAAACACTGTGTAGCAACATTATAAAATATATATTTCACCAAGCAAGTTTTCCACATTTAAACAGTTTCGGCTTGTCCGGGTAATTAGATTACAAAAATATGAAAAGAAAAGGATCAGAAGGAGCGGAAAACTCGGGTTGCAAAGTGTCTGCACACTGGCTCCTTTCTTTATTGACAGAGAATAAAGACATTTCAGCCTGGATAGACTCAAACAGACAAAAGCAGCGATTAGGAAGATTTATTGACATGTATATTAGTTTTGGCGATGTATGTATGAAAGTCAGTTTGGATGAACAACTTGGAGTTAGGGATGTCTTCCCCCGGAGCCTGGACACTGGTGGTGGTATGGAAGAAAGCAGTAAGGTGAAGCCGTGGGCAGAAGAAGGTGGAGACGGGGCGTAGGTGGGTCGCAGCACAGCAGGGAAGCGAATGATCTACGATTGCTGGAGGCTTAAAAGCGGGATCGAGGGCGATGATTGGCTGCTACGGAGGTGCGACTCTTTACGCTGATGGCTGAGGTGGAGGTGTGGCCCTCACGGAAGCGAGCACTCAACCTCCTGTGTACCATAGTTTGGGAACCAATGTCATCAATCGATAAGTTACAAATTAACATGTGAACTATCCTCCAGTGGTAACGTTCACGCAAGGCTGTTGTGCCCTCGTAAAGAGCGTAGGTAAAATAATGTCGATGTGTTTTCTCTCCAGACAGTGACATACTTAATGCGTGCCGTACTTGACCCGAGGCAGCTGTGGATTTTCAATGGGGCAACAGTCTCTGTACAGTAAGTAACCTTCACAAACATTCTGATGCATACAGATGTATTCAGCTCTTAAAAAAGCGACGCTCTCTGGTGCCGAGCGGAGCGGCTCAGGCCAGTCTGTCCTTGGAAGTCATTTGAGGTGAATACCTGCAGCCACAGAGGACACAGGCCTTTGATTTGGCAGCAGCGAGGGTTATCAAAGGCTCGGCTAATATGGGAAAATGAGCAGAAGGTAGAAATCTAGCATTGGTACATGTCATGAATAATCCTTTATTCCTCAAAACATCAATAAAAGATCGGCTTTTTCCCCCATGGAAAACACTTAACCCAATTCGTCCTCTTTTCATTGGTGCATTTCTCATAGTTGCGACGTCAATAATTCAAAGTTTAAGTATTGGTAAAAAGGTAAATTCAGTCAACAAAATTATGTCTACAAAAGGTACTTAAAGGAACAGGCCACCGTTTTTTCCATACTGAGATATGTTCTTACCTGAGCTTAGACAAGTTGATACCAGTCTGGTCTTTGTGCGTGCCAGTGGAAGAGCTTGGTCGCTTCTAACTTCCCCCCGTTTGGAGCGATAGGAATATGATGGGAGAGGCCAAATGCTAACAACATCTTTGGTCTTTTTGCATGACTGAGGGCACAAAGTTCTTCCATACTGTGATATGTTCTTACCTGAACTTAGACTGGTTGATACGTACCTGTCTGGTCTTTGTGCGTGCCCGTGGAAGAGCGTGGTAGCTTCCAACTTCACCCCCGTTTGGAGCTATAGGAATATGATGGGAGAGGCCAAATGCTAACAACATCTTTGGTCGTTTTGCGTGACTGAGGGCACACACAAAGACCGGTATGTGACAGGTATGTATCAACTCGTCTAAGCTCAGGCAAGAACATGTCTCAGTATGGAAAAATGGTGGCCTGTTCCTTTAAAGGTGCATGAATGGGGGACACTACAAGGTGAAATACACACAAATATCAAATTTTTTGCCACACACAAAACATTGCCTAATGCACCTTTAAGTTTCATTATTGGCAGTAGCAATAAAGTTTCCTGCTCACTGGTGTTAGACAGCATCAGTGCATTCAGAACGCTGCTGCTAGGAACTACGACCATATTAGTCCAGTGCTCTGGTCTCTGCACTGGCCTCCTGAGTTTGAAACCGCTCTGCTTGTCTGCAAGTCTTTTCATGGTTTAGCGCCTCGAGCTCTCTGCTAGAGCCATATGAACCATCTCGGGCCACGAGAACTTCAAGGAGGGGTCTCCTGGTGGTTCCCAGAGTCAGGACACGCTGAGGCTGAAGCTAAAATCTGGAACAGTCTTCATGAGGATGTGAGACAGGCCTCAACTCTGACAATGTTCAAATCCAGGCTGAAAACAGTTCTTTTTTTCTACCTGTGCATATGACAACTGACAGTATTTTTATTTTATCTGCACTCTTGCTTTTTACTCTGTTTTATGGATTGATTTTATCTGCTTGCTTGTCATTTTATGCACTTGTGAATTGCTCGACAAATATACTTGCCTTGGCTCATGTTACGACTACTGTCAGTACTTTTCCACCGAGGTAGAAAGACATGATTTTGCTTAAGTGTTCTCTAACACTAATACTAATGAGCATGTTTATAGTTTGATTGACACTAATTACATGTTGGTGTTCGCCTCACACATAGACAATTACACACCGCTATAGCATGCTAACAACAATCAACATCGTTTATTCTCTTTAGCCTTCGATTAGCCAGCACCAAACATTACCAAAGCCATGTTTAAATGAGCAGAAGCAGAAAGTCATGACATAAACAAGATTTCCCCCCTTCAGTAATGTGTTATTTACCGTCAACAACACATCAGTTTAACTTCCCAAACTTAAACCTCCATTTGATCAAGTCTCCGAAAGTTCAGAGCGCTTACCCAGACACTGTAAAACCATTTTCCTCTCGCCCCCTTTAAATTACATAGCCATCAACTCTGCCTCCTACACGAGGCTTTGACAAGTCTTCAAAGCGCTCCCAGGTCATTCTTATGCTGCCACGCGGAGAGCTAGCGCCCAGTAAAACACGTCTTTTTAATCATAATTTGCCGCAGACTTGGCACGCGCACGTCACCCGATCGGCCAAACGAGAGGTGATTCATGCTGTTAACGGTCAGACGGAGGAGTGGCATTTATTGGTGATTGGTGGTGTCGTGAAAGCTTAATTCAGTTTTTGGACTCCTGTGTCAAAACATGCCCGGGCGCTGAATGGGACCTCAGGGGGTGAGAGCGAGGAGTGATGGACTTGGGGTAAGGTGATTGCGGGGCCTCGTTGACCAATAATCGAGCGTATCATTTTTAAAGTTCACAGTCATGCGGAGTGGCGTGAATGAGATCTGACAAGGTAAGCAAAGGTTGGCTGCGTTTCAATTTCATTTCTTAAAGCGTTTGGCAGCGCTTTGCAAACTTTTTATGCAAAGTTGCCACACATTGCACGTATGCCTGTCAGCAAATCCGAGTATGTTTTGACCTCTCTATAATTGAACAGCAGTAGATACTTTCTCTTTGCTCTTTGTCTAATCTTCATATCACCACCACCTCAGCAGCAGAACCATCAGCCACTTCAGCTTGTCCCCCACGCATTACTGGTATCTCTTGGAAAGTCCACTTCTTTTGCCACCTCAACCCAGTGCTGGTCCGTGAACTTAATTTCATCTCTTAAAGCAGTACTAAGTACCTCTTCCCCCTAGAGGCCATAAGCGCAACTGCAGGTGTAGTAGCAAGTTACGATTTTTTAACTTATTAAATGTCTTGGAGAGTAAATACTACGCTGACAGGAAAGGCGAAGGGAGAGAGGGTTACTGTGCATCCAATTATACAATGGAAATATTTGTTTTCACTCAAACTTGGCTGTAAATACTGTTTAAAGTGACGTTAGCCCGCAGTTAGCTTTGCCCGTTAGCATGTTAGCTTCTTCTTCGTGATTCCATTAGTGTGTATTGCTTTCTCCGGACCAGTGGCAGTCAAGTTGCAAACATGGTTTTCTGGCCAGAGACACCAGGGGGAGATGAAAGACCCTCCAATCATCCCATAAACACTTGTATTACCCCCACAGGGACTACGAAAAGGATTTATTAAGGTAAACACGTTACTTAGTACTGCTTTAAGTAAAAGTATGGATACTACTGGGCAACTCTTACTCTGATAAAAGTAACAGTATTTGCTGCAGATAATACTTAAAGTGATAGTCTGTAAGTTTGAATATTGAAGCGCTTTATTTGCAATTTTACAGATGTACAGCAAAATTGCGTTCAGGTGTTGGGTTAGAAGGCTGCCTGCCTGTCTCAGAGCGTGGTGTCCTGCACTGGTCAGCTCGTCCACCTCCTCCGCAGCTCCCTCCGCGCCACAACAGTCCTCGTTTGTTCCTTTTTTGTTACTTGTGACGCCTCCACTGTGCTGCAGGTGTGGGGGGGCTCATGGTGTCTCTCGGTCTCAAATGTGTTTAGCCCATAAGCTAGCTGTTTGTTTACTTAAAAAAAAAAACTTTCACGTCATAGCTAGTACGGACTCTCTGTCAAAATCCATGGAACTTTACAAAAACACAGTAAAGACGTACAAAAGTATCCAGTAAAACATGTGGAGGACAGAAACGACAAATTAAGTTTGCAGAAAAAGGGGGGAAAAAACACAGCTGTACCAAGAGAGAGGGAAGTTGCTGCTTGTGCTTTGATATTTTACAAATGTATCTAAAACTTTACAAACAGAGAAGTTTTAAAAGCATTCTTTCTTGTAAAATAAAGGGGCGGGACTGTTGAGCTCTAATAGGGATGTAAAAGTGTTCCACCTGTTCGGGCTGAATTTGCTGCTATGCATTTGATATGACCACATTAATTCTTCGAAAAACCATTAACATGTTGAAATATGGGCCATAAAGAATAGTAACTTTGTTTTTTTTTTAAATGGGTCACACGCGCAAAAAAAAAAGAAAGAATGAAAGGGGGGGAAAAAAAAATCTAGGATAAAATTGGTCCCACAATAAGACCAGCCGGAAAACCACTGACCTAGAAGGGTATGTGTCTGATGTCAAAAACTACCTTCATTTTTCACAATAGGAAACACAGCCACTAGAATCTATTACTGAAAAAGTCAAATCCGCTTCTGAGGGGAGTTGCCGGGCTGCTGCAATCTCCTGTAACCTCAGCCCTGCTCCAAAAACACACTTTCACTCCTTTGTCGGAAAAGTCTGGCAAAAAAAAAAAGAAAAAGAAAAGATAACATCCTGAAAATGTTAATGTTCATTATAGAGAGGAATAGAATAACACGGGCATGCATAAATGGGTCAGGTGCAACGATTAGTTTATTGAATAGATGGACTTAGAAGTAGATACAGGAGGAGTGGGGGGATGAAAAAGGCAGCATGGGGAGGCTAATGTTGCTGCTAAATAAGTGTAGTTATGTGAGTTGATGACTGAAATTTGACTTTTAAACAACACTTTGGTTGTTGGGAGTTGCGGATAAAAATGTTTGGGAATCAATGGACTAGAGCAGTGGTGCCCAAACTTTTTGTCTCCAAGGGCCAAAATGAAAAATTGCCAGTGGGTCCCAGGCCAAACACGGCAATGTCAAGCGTGAAACAGATTTAACTGCAAATAATAACTTTTTTTTTATTTTTTTGTTTATTTTTTTTGTATATTTGCATTTAATTCTATCTATGCAAATAACATGCAACATTAAAACAAGTGTTAACTATGGCAAAAGCCTACAGTGACCTCATTCATTTGTTGACTCAAAGAAAATGCAATATTACATCATTTTTAACGTGTCAGTGCAGCATCAATTCTTTTATAAATATGTACCTTTGCAATAAAAATTGGAAAAATAGTAAAGTTGATATGATGCAACACTCTGTGATTGTTAAACACCAAGACACCACAACAGTGTTTCCTTAACTTTGCGAAAGGAGTGAAACAGCGCCCCCAATTTGACCCTGTTGGCCAAAAAGCGTACTGCATCCATATTTACCATTGAGACTGAATGGGAGACAGTTAGTATTAACCCTATGCGACGCAAAACTAGGTCACTCTCTGACGGCCCAACGTAATTGTTCTGTTGGGCTGAATTTGGCCCGCGGGCCCCACTTTGGACACCCCTGGACTAGTCACATGAATTGAAACATTCCCAAATGTTTTAAGATTTCTACTTTTATTTTGTTATTGTATCAGCTCACTTTTAGCTTTTACACTTTTCTTTGTGCGTGACACATACATAAGAAAAATCTATGCCAAAGATGTCGTGTATGGTTGCGTGAACAAGTGGTCATAATGAAATGCCCGATAAGTGCCGTGAAAATGTCCATTAGGCAGACTGAACAGCTTTACTCGGGAGGAAGCTGAAAATCCCACAACTTGTACTCGGAGAAATGGCACAGTGTTGCGTTTTTATCCGTGTTAGCGTACAGCGGCGTGACCTTTGCGGCTAAGAGCTCAAACATGTTGCGCGCTACGTCTGGGCTTTGAGGCTGCCACTCGCCTGGTTGCCGCGGTGATTATGGAAATATTTGTCTACGTCTCAACTGGGATAAAGACCCAAAGGAGAGCGATTACCACGACTACCGCACCATCCCCGTGCCATCTCCGGGTGCGGTTTCACAGCCTGTAATTCTCCTCACATAAACCATTTCGGGCGGAATAGCCAAAGGGATACGACTTGTTTTAATGTTACAATTAGCAGGAGGTCGACTTTTGAATTTTTATTGCTTATATACTGGAGATCTGCTACATTTTTTTTGCTTTGGGGAAAAGCTAAATCATGCACCCAAATGTGTGTGTTTTCCACAACTATTTAGTTCATTTCCATCTTTAGCCAGAAGAAATATAGCATGCAACTGTAGAGAAACCCAAGTCTTACATGCAATAAGTTGAGAAATATTTGGTGGTATGACGCAACATTAAACAATCCAACCAACATCGGCCAAAACATGACAATTTCTGGGTAGAGGTACGTTCTACCGTAGGTCACGCTTTGGAACAGGATTAAACTTGATGCAAACTGTTTTTTGGCAAACACATGGACAAAACAGTTCCAAGTGCTACATTGAGTTAAACATTTCTCAAATCAATATTAGCTGCAAACATTTCATCAAATGCTTTGTCAAAGGCTCTATAGAGTTTGGGAATGTGATGTCATTTTGCGAAGCATTATGGGATTAGCAGCAATTGTAAACTAATGGAGATTTCAAATGTTAAAATACTGGAGTTATTGTTCACATTAAAACACTTGGACACCACAGTGTGTTAGATGTGTTTACCAGCAGTAACTCAGCAGCGAATGATCCACAGCTTTTTTCTCCACTTTTTATACTGTTTTTAGCTAATGTTAGTCTATGGAAATGTATACCAACAGCTGCAAAGATGGCGGATCTCCATGGTAACTGTGGAATTTCCCGAACTCTATAGCACATTTTGTTGTTGAATTTGTTATGTCTTTGTTATGCATGTTGTAAAGCAGATATTTGTGTGAAAAAAGGCCACAATGTATAGCGCATTTAACTATTAAGCAAGCCTAAAAAATAAATGCTTGCTGCAGTATTTGTTAGCTGTAATATTTGGTACCAAAAGTGCTTGGTAGCAGTAGTGCTTGTTAGCAGTAGCATTTGTTAGCAGTAGCGCTTGTTAGCGGTAGTATTTGTTACCAGTAGTGCTTGTTATCAGTAGTATTTGTTAGCAAGCTTGTTAGCAGTAGCATTTGTTAGCAGTAGCGTTTGTTAGCGGTAGTATTTGTTACCAGTAGTGCTTGTTATCAGTAGCATTTGCTAGCAGTAGCATTTGTTAGCAGTAGTGCTTGTTAGCAGTAGTGTTTGTTAGCGGTAGTATTTGTTACCAGTAGTGCTTGTTATCAGTAGCATTTGCTAGCAGTAGCATTTGTTAGCAGTAGTGCTTGTTAGTAGTGTTTGTTAGCAGTAGAGCTTGTTAGCAGTAGTGTTTGTTAGCAGTAGAGCTTGTTACCAGTAGTGCTTGTTATCAGTAGCATTTGCTAGCAGTAGCATTTGCTAGCAGTAGCATTTGTTAGCAGTAGTGTTTGTTAGTGGTAGTATTTGTTAGCAATAGTGCTTGTTAGCAGTAGTGCAGCAGTAAAGCTCCCCAGTGTTTTGTGAAGGTCAAGAAATGAGCTTATAAACCAGATATGGGCAAACTTTTTGATGCAAGGGCCACATTTGTTTTTGAACTTGCCACATGGGCTGTTTCAAACACGTGTATTTCTCAAACTGACTGTAATCGGATAAACATAATTAAAAAGCAACAAATTGGGATCATGATCTTTTTATGTCAATGGTGTTTTCCTGCATATCAGGCCAGATTGAAGGACTAGGCAGGCCATTGGCTTCCGGGCCTTAGATTGCCCACCCTTGTTGCAAACTCATCCCTGTGTAGAATTGGGATATCAGAAACACATTAGACCGTAACAAACAGTGTAAACAACAAAACAGGGTAGAGGTTTTTAAATTGGTAAACATAAAGTATCCAATGATATCATGTGCAGCCGTCCTGTGCCAACCCAATCAAGCGGCAACAAAAGCTCAAGGATTTTTCAGGCAAATTCTTCAAACAATCCTATTATTGCTATTATATTCATTTGTCTTTTGTGTCTGACACCCACAAAATTACAATAACACCTGAATCGCCTTGTCTCCCCAATACCCAGTGTTCTTTATGATAAGCTAATCACCGTAATTGTTCCAAAAAACTAATTTGCAGTCAATGGGAAGCTAACATTTAAAAATTTGACAGGACCCACCAAATGAAAAATGAATGCCATTTATATTAGCTAGACGCTTCTACTTGGAGAAATAACATTGCTCGGGGGATTGAGCGACTGGTCGTATTTAACAGACAGGCTATCTCTGACAATGTTAATGAAGATGAATGTGCGTTTTTAGCAAAGATTACTAAACAAATAGATCAAATGTATTCCTCGATGCGGCTGTTTAGAAGACCTTGTCTTTTTTCATATATTGGAGGTCATATTAAAAGCACAGATATATTTTTACCACTGGGCTCCGAGGACTGCTAAGTAAGTGCACTATCTTGGGCGTGTGGGAGGATCTTATCTAACCTTTCCTGCCTCATGAAAAATTCAGCATCCTGGCCACCAATCTCCTCCGTCGTCTCCGGATGTTATGTCCGATAGGGAGGTGCAGGGGCGCAGGGGAGAGAGGGAGGAAATGACTCGACTCCACACTGTACCATCCCCATTATCATCTGCAACAATAACGGCTACAGTGGGCTCGGTTGCTTTCATGCAAAGTGAGGAATTGTATTGATAAAAAGGTGTGTAAGTTGACCATGAACAGATTTTTTTTTTTTAGTGTGGACACAGATGACATTCGGATAATGGCACAAAATAGAAAAACATAACCGCTCTATCACGTTGCTCCATGTTTATGAACTTTTTTGACAATTATGCTTTGTACTCGTGGTGTAAGCAACAATAAAATATGAGGAGCTTTTTTTTCATTTCTATGTGTATTGTTGTTTTTGATCCGGCACACTTTGCGACTGGGATTTGTGTTTTGCAAAATCAAGCCTCCTCAGCCCCATCTCTTATGCAGCAGCCGAACTATTGTATCAGCCTCCCCAGCCTCTCCATCATTTCCTCTTCACTTCACTTCTACCAGTGTCATGCTCCTGTCCCTTTTAACATTGCTGACATAAAGGTAGTATCTGCGCAGGGAAGAGAGTTTGGCCATGAACAGGACCAGGACTGGTTTTATGAATGTTTGTCGTTGTTGTTGAATTTGTTATGTCTTCCTTTAGCATGCTGTAAAGCAGATATTCGTGTGAACAAGACCACAATGTGCTGCTCGTATAGGCTACTATAAAGCAAGACTAAAAAAATAAAGCATGCTGCTGTATTTGTTAGGAGTAGTGTTTGTTAGCAGTAGTATTTGTTAGCGGTTGCATTTGTTACCAGTAGTGCTTGTTAGCAGTGGTGCCTGTTAGCAGTAGTGCCTGTTTGCAGTAGTATTTGTTAGCGATAGTATTTGTTAGCTGTAGTGCTTGTTAGCAGTAGTGTTTGTTAGCAGTAGTATTTGTTACCAGTAGTGCCTGTTAGCAGTAGTGTTTGTTAGCAGTAGTATTTGTTAGCGGTAGTATGTTAGCTGTAGTGTTTGTTAGTGGTAGTATTTGTTACCAGTAGTGCCTGTTAGCAGTAGTGTTTGTTAGCGGTAGTATTTGTCACCAGTAGTGCCTGTTAGCAGTAGTATTTGTTAGCGGTAGTATTTGTTAGCAGTAGTGCTTGTTAGTAGTAGTGCCTGTTAGCAGTAGTATTTGTTAGCGGTAGTATTTGTTAGCGGTAGTTTTTGCTACCAGTAGTGCTTGTTGGCAGTAGTATTTGTTAGTGGTATTATGTTAGCGGTAGTATTTGTTAGCGGTAGTATGTTAGCTGTAGTGTTTGTTAGCAGTAGTATTTGTTAGCGGTAGTATTTGTTAGCAGTAGTGCTTGTTAGCAGTAGTATTTGTTAGCGGTTGCATTTGTTTCCAGTAGTGCCTGTTAGCAGTAGTGTTTGTTAGCGGTAGTATTTGTTAGCGGAAGTATTTGCTACCAGTAGTGCTTGTTAGCAGTAGTATTTGTTAGTGGTATTATGCTAGCGGTTGTATTTGTTAGCGGTAGTATGTTAGCTGTAGTGTTTGTTAGCAGTAGTATTTGTTAGCGGTAGTATTTGTTAGCAGTAGTGCTTGTTAGCAGTGGTGTTTGTTAGCGGTAGTATTTGCTACCAGTAGTGCTTGTTAGCAGTAGTATTTGTTAGTGGTATTATGTTAGCGGTAGTATTTGTTAGCGGTAGTATGTTAGCTGTAGTGTTTGTTAGCAGTAGTGCTTGTTCGTAGTAGTGCCTGTTAGCAGTAGCATTTGTTAGCGGTAGTATTTGTTAGCAGTAGTGCTTGTTAGCTGTAGTATTTGTTAGCAGCAGTGTTTGTTAGCAGCAGTGCTTGTTAGCAGTAGTATTTGTTAGCAGTAGTGTTTGTTAGCAATATGTTTAAAAGGCTAGCAATGATGCGTTCATGGGCTTTCCAAGCTCATTTATTTGAATCAATTATGGCAAAACGAGCTAATTTCATTTGCACCAAACGGCAAACAGTTCAGGTTTAACAGCACAAGTGCGATTGGGCGGATGCAAAATAAAGGGACTTTTTTGTCAAGCCTCCTCAGCCCCATCTCTTATGCAGCAGCCAAACTATTGTATCAGCCTCCCCAGCCTCTCCATCATTTCCTCTTCACTTCACTTCTACCAGTGTCATGCTCCTGTCCCTTTTAACATTGCTGACATAAAGGTAGTATCTGTGCAGGGAGGAGAGTTTGTTCACGAACAGGACCAGAACTAGTTTTATGAATTTCCTTGGCGTGACGTATAACAGAGTGAGGGCTGGCGTTTTATATAAGCATAACACTTGCAATCTTCTATTTCTATTTCTTCCAACATCAAAATCCAGTTAAATGCTCACAATTGGCACAGACTGACTGTGCCCTGCTGTCTGTGTGTGTCTACGGCACATGGCAGGGGAGGAGAGTGAGGGTTTGTCTGCCTGTGTGGGGGCCTTCCTTTGCAAAGTGTGTGTGTGTGTGTGTGGGGGGGGGTTATGTAACACAGCCGGTGGTGTGACAGCCCGGAGACGTCTGAGGGCCGCTCTAAACAGTCCTGAGTGACAGCGATGTCCAGATAAAACGTCCCGTCAATCTGCCCCCGCCGACGCCAGACACCGCCCTCCCCCCCATGCCCCCCTCAATCCCCCCCTCGAAGCCCCACACTTGTCAGATCCCAAGCACGCCGGCTTTGAAAAAAAAAAAAAAAAAAAAAATCTTTCTCTCATGGTTTGGGTTGAAATTTGGACTTCTGTGGTTCAATAACGGACGGTTGAAATAAACCTCATGAGACAACTGTAGCCTTTCTCGGGGAGCGCGTCGTCTGATCTTGTCAAGGCACCGGGCGACTAGCAGCAAATAGTATTACCTTTCTGTTTTAAAGTGATACTTCAAAAGGATATTTGAAGAGGAGCTATACGGGGACTTACTGTAATGTGGTTTCAGAGCAGATGACTCACAGAAAGAAGAGATGGTATTTCATGGCGCACTGCCGTTAGGTATGTGGTATTCTTCAGGTTCTTTATGGACACGTGCAGACATACTGTATATTAGATCTGTTCATTTCATATGAGTGTTCAAAGGTCTACATGTGATGAATAGTTCTGAGATCATCTCATATCAAATTTGCCAATTTTTACAATATTCCAACCATTCCATTTCCAAAAAGCAGTGGAATACAGTGGATGCATTTGGTATCAGAACTATCTATTCATTGAGGTGGATGAGAACAAACAGCTAAACAGAAGATCATTTCTTTATGTGTAGCAGGGGAACAAAAGTTAGTTCAACCAATGCCACATCAAAAGGTTCAGGACTCCCCTGAAAAGAGATTCTTAATCTCAGTGGGATTGTCCTGGTTAAATAAAGGTCAATACAAAAATTAATCATGAGGATCACATAAGAACACCATGAATTCACTAAAACAGCAATGAAATGACAATAACATGATCAACCAATCATGATCATGAGGATCAGGCATGAACATCATGACTCAGTGGAAATCTACTTGCAAATTATGGACAAGAACACAAAGTCTAACTTTATGAGATAAAATAATTTGTAATAAAGTTTTTTTAAATTGTTTTTTCCACACAAAAATGCCAATTGATAAAACAATCCACAAATCATTGCTTCTTCTTCAGGACTAAGGTGGTCTTTAGCAGGTTAAAAAGTTTAGGGTAATGCACCACTTTAGTTGAGGGGACAAAATTTGCAAGTAGATTTCCACCATATGAGTCATGATGATCATGCATGATCCTCATGATCATGATTGGTTCATCATTTTATTGTCAATTCATTGCCGAATTCATGGTATTCTTATGTGATCCTCATGATCATGATCATATTAAGATTTTCATTCATTACAGTATCATTACAGTCATTAGAAGTTTATTTCGGGGATGAAGTCATCCATGGGGTGGGATAGGCGCTCATAAGCTTCTTGCTTCAGCCTACTCCTTTTGGTTGTATATGTGTATTTGTAAATCAGGTAAATGTAGTTGCTCAAATAAATTAAACTAAAACAATAAAAAAAACATAAACACATAAACATGTAATCATGTTTGTTCCTGAGAAGTCATGATTTAGTAATGCATGAATGTATCATGAAATCATGCATTAATTCATGCATAAGTACCATTATTATAAAGTGTTACCGAAATAACACATGAGAAAGTTCTATCCTAAGCTCAAACCAGCCGTCCGATGTAAATTAATGAGCTCTACTGAATGCATCTCTGAAGTGTTCCCTAAAGTGAAAGTAACATTATATTCTGTAAACACGTGTCTAAATTTGGCACGCGCTCGGCAGCACACCAGTATTTTGTTTCCTTATCCCCTCTGTTTACACCTCCTTTGGGTCAAATTCTGGAAAATTAAAATCAACTTTGCTTCTCCTCAAGTGATTGCAAATTACAGTTGTGCAGCTCTTAGAACACTCGAGCTTAGTTTGAAAGTGCACTGATTTGTGTGCACAATCAACAAAGAACTGTCCGCTGCCACTGAAGGACGAGAGAAGGAGAGGGAAGCCTGCGCAACAGACGCGATAACGATATGTGGAAAATGAAATAACAAAAAAAACAGCTAAGCAGGTGTCAGACGTAACAACAGCAAAATCTGAACAATTGTACTTACTCATAACTTCTCTTTGTTGGTTATAAAAGCGCCACTTGTACACTTGAATCCACTGGCAACCGAGCCGGGCCCCCCCAGTGGGACAGGCGACATGGGCAGCGCGGGACAGAGGAAGAAGTCCAGCCAGAGGGGAGTCAGCAGGGAGCAACGCGGGCTTGTTCAGACTTCTACGGACACAAACTGGGCCAACGAACAACCGTACGCTGAGCTGCCCCCGGAGGAACCCGGCGGGAGGCGGATGTAGACACTCGGCTCCAGTCGCTGCCAAGCTACAGAAACCAGGGGCACAAGTGAGGTGACATCGTGTAACATTTCAACCAAATATATAATAAAATACTACGTGTGTTTGCTCTGAGGGCTCACCTTTCCTCAGATCTGGCTGTAGCTTTACTGGGAGTGGGACGTCTTCAACTCGTCTCCATGGAGATGTTGACTAAAGGCAGCCACATCTAAGATTGAAGGTTAGGTCCTCTCCTCCCCCAAATCTAGTCATTTGCAAAAACAGCATTTTTTTATGTGTCGAGCAGGTCATAAAGAGTATGTTTTGTTTTGCAGGCAAAAGAATAATCCAGAATGTTGCGCAATGTGCGTTTGGGATCCAGCAGAGAAAATACGCCAGACTTTTTACCTGTGCCCCATCTCTTTGTAACACCTGATCTAGTGCTGTAATGCCATCTGAAACCCATTAAACCTCGACATTATAATTCAGAGTAAACTAAACACTGATTCAGATTAGTTCCCACATTAGTAAAGTTTAATTACAAATACACAAAACAGTGTGGCTCTAGTGTCCTTTACAAATTCTAAAAAAGAAAAGATTTTCCTTCACCCATAAATGACCTTTTCTGAAAATGTATTCAAAAGGCAACCTTTATTTTGTGCCACGTGGTTAATGTACACAATAAATGCTGCTCCTATACAAGGTTTCTAAATTCAAAGACCCAAAATAAACATGCCGTAGAACACCATGCATGTGTTCTTGCATATGCAGTGAGGTGGGATAGGTGTCCCTGCGTTAAGCTGATAGAATGCACAATAAAATAACAGCTACTACCACCTTTGGTCACACAGACATTACACATTTGATCTAAAACCACCTTTGGCCACTAGATGGAGTCACGAGTCTCTGGGCTCATATGTTTGTTAAAGGTATAGTTCACAGTTTTTCCACACTGAGATATGTTCTTACCTGAGCTTAGACGAGTTGATACGTACCTGTCTGGTCTTTGTGCATGCCCGTGGAAGAGCGCGGTAGCTTCCAACTTCACCCCGTTTGGAGCTATGCGAATACCTTGGGAGAGGCCAAATGCTAACACAACATCTATGGTCTTTTAGCGTGACTGAGAGCACACACAGAGACCAGACAGGTACGTATCAACTCGTCTAACCTCAGGTAAAAACATATCTCAGTATGGGAAAAACGGTGAACTATTCCTTTAAGTGTGACGTCACGACTTCCGCTTCCAGGTACTAGCAAACCGGCAAATATGTGAGAAAAAAACATACAAAACTCTTAAAAACAACCATCAATATTTCTGAAACTCAACGGAGAGTTACTGATCCTACTTATTTCTCAGACTCATTTGCCAAAAATGATGCACCTTCTGCTAAAAAAAGTAATATTTTCTAAAGCCGCTACTTCTGGGGTTAGCGTAGCTGCTGCGCTACGTTAGCATTTTTCTCCGCAAACTCGGATGTACCGATTTTGGTAAATATTACTTTTATAGCAGTAGGTACAGCATTTTTGGCTAATGGGCCTGATAAATAAGTATGTTCAGTAACTCTCCGTTGAGTTTAAGAAATATTGATTTTGGTATTAAAGAGTTTTTTACAGTTTCTCGCACATGTCGGGACCCGGAAGTAGAGTTATGACGTCACCACTTAACAAACATATAATGAGCATCGACGCCCTACAAACCAAGATGGGAAAATACTTCTTTTTTTGGTGAGCAAGGTATTCGGCATGTTGGCCGTGCATTGTGAATAAGATTAGACTCTGAACTTTTAGAAAAACTCTCCTTGCCGCGCGGCGCAACAAAACCTTTTCAGTCCAGGATCAATTGCCGCTGCCTGCATGCAACAAGAAAGACATTTTAGTTTCCACATTTTCCCCCTGAAAGTGACTAATTGCATTTTTCATACAGCCTTTCCATCAATACAGGCTTCAAAGTCGGCTGGGATTATTTGAATCAGTGACCATTCATGCACATCAGTGTGACATTTAGAGTGCGCGCGCGGAAATACCAGTTGGACATTTATTATGCAAATGGGCAGCGTGCAAAATCAGTAATTACAGCATTATTTTTAAAAACCTTTCTCTCCCTTTCCCCCCCCCCTCTAAAATGACAGCTTCTCCTTTGTGTTTGCGTCAGAGTATTTATTAGATGGCCGCATGTACTGTATTTGCCGTGAATGTAGCAATCAATGGATGTATGGGGGTTGCCATGGTTGCGCGCCTGGTGTATGAGTCGTCGGCTTTGTGTTGAAGTTGGGCATTGTGACAGAGAGGGAAAAAATAGATGATTATTTGATTACAAAGACTCCAAATGGCAGCAGTTTTTGTTTCGCGTCTGACACGTCTGATTGTTTTGTTTTAATACATTGCTGTGATTTGTTGGCGTCGATTAAAAAAAAAAAAAAGGCACCTGGATGTAGAGCAATTTCAGAATGGTTTCATTTTCCGCCTACTTTTTTCTGCTGTCTTTGGCTGCTTGCCCGGCGAGTTTGGGTAATGTGTGGTTTGGTTAAAATCAGGCGTTTTTTTTTTGTAGCATCACCTGCATTTACCTTTGTCTTGTCTTAATGAAACCAGTGTTGTTTTTTTTGGGCAGCCCTCTTAGTTTTAGTCCTAGGGGCTCATTTATAAAGTGTTTGCCCATGTGCAAAATGAATAGCATGTGCAAAAGTCATTTGCACATTTTTTACAAACGCGCCATTCTCTTTTTTACATGTCAGATTTAAGGCCCAACTACTGTAATATCGACCATTTTCTCTAAATTCGGTGCTACTTATATGGAATTTTCCCAGATTGCACTCACTATTCAACACCTTGAATCTCAATGATAAATCTCGTCTTTATAAATGACCCCCTTGGTCTTTTGGATGAAAATGCTTTAGTTTTAGTCGATGAAAACGTAATGTTTTAGTTTAATTTTAATCGACAAACACTCAAAAAGGTTTTAGTGAGTTTCATAAATAAAAATAAATAAAAAGAAGTTATTAAGTATTAGAAGCCTATTTGAACAAATTGAAAATAAGTATTGGAAATGTGGATGAAGGTTGACAGACTGTAGCCTTCTAAGTTATTGACAGATAACGCCACAATAGGCAGAAGTGTTCCATGGCTTTTCCCTAAAGCAGCCGCTCTCCTCATCCTTTGCTCATCGCTTCCAGGTTGTTTCATCAGTCTAATCACGCTATCTGCAAATTCATTCATTAACATGTGTTTTGAATTCATACGCTACTGTATTTCATTGGGGAAAAAACACTGTCCTGAGAAAATACAAAGTCCCAGTTTGATCACGGTCAGTGGTGCTCAGACTGGAGCCTGAATTACGGACATCTGAGTCTGACAAAGCACTTAATCTCGTTTTCGTGCCGTCCCGTCAACAAAAACTCCAAAACGGTTCGAAACGTCACCAAAGAGGTATTTTTAGCCTGTCACCGTAACGTTACATTTAAAAAAACGGACATCAACACAATGATTTTGTTCCAGTCTTGGTTGAAGAACTGCTTTGACATTTGGACATTTACCGCACTTGCTCTGTGTTAAAGTTGGGTCACCCGTGCACCCACATAGTTGGTAAGACTTCTGTGCATTCCGAAGGCAGCATCTTGGGTTTGAAGCCAGGCTCAGATGGTTTGCTGAATGTCTCCTGCTGTCCCATTTTACCCGGTGCCGTCCTACAGCCTAGAGGCCAAAAACCTGTCGAAACGTTTTCTTTTTGAGTCCATTTCTGTTACCATCATAGGTTTATATTGTAAAGCAGCCATTTGAAAAAAAAACAAAAACAGACCATATGCACTTGCACCAATGCGGAGGAAAGTGTCTAAAACTTCGGCTCCTGGACAATCAAACCTGCAGTCACAGTGTGAACATGTAGGCTGTTTACCAATGGTGTTTAAAATGTCTTATTTGTCTGTGTCGTTTTGTTTATAATGTCTTTTTACTAACCATTTTATCTTGTCTTTTGTTCATGACTGTTGTGCTTGTTGTTCTGAAGACAGCAACCTGCCCTGGGACTACAGATGAAAATTAGCCATTGTGGCAAACTCTGGCATATTTACATGTGGACTTTGAGGACTCATGTTAATTAATATGCACTGTCCCATCTTAAATAAATAAATAAATAAATGAATAAGTGAAAGTTATACATATTGCAGTCGGCCCTGCTGTGCTTCACTGTCAACCAAAGCTGTATGCACACTCGGAATGAGCATATATGATTAACAAAGAATTGGGATGTGTGTAAGGCATTGTGAAAGGGACTATATTAAGTATTTTCCTCCCCCTACATGTTCCAGCCATGGCCTAATGTGTAGAAGTGCTTAATATAGAGACTGCAGTAATGCGTAAGACCTGAGGTGGCAGTAGTGAGCAAAAAATGACCAACTTTAAAGTATCTTTAAAGCTAGAAATGAGTTGGAGCACCAGTAAAAACTATGTCTTTGTTTTTCATGGCGTGAAAAATGTAAAAAAAAAAAAATATATATATAGTATAGTTTGATTTCTTGAAATTGAGTTTTCTGTTTACAGTGCTACAAATCCCAATTTTGTTTTTTTAGAGCATATTTTCAATCCAAATAATGTTGTTGCGGTAGGTTTTAGTGGCTTAAATAAAAATGTGGGCGTTTAGTTCAGGTGTAAATGCTTTTGCCGTTGTTTCTTCATGCCTCTTTTGAACTGATTGTTGCAAATCAAATGTATCAAATCAAGGTTTTCAAAAAAGCTCAGACCTGTACCTGCAAATGTCACAAACCCGTCGGTCCCAGCTTCATGTTGAATCAGTCTATTATTGTACAGAAACAAAATTAAAATCAGTCAACATTTCCTTCAGTCAGTCCCCTTTGTTTTACCGCGTCTACGTAATTCGTCGCCATCGACGAAAAGACACCTTGACCCGGCGGCTGATTGTGTCAAAAAGCCTAAGAGCACATATTAAGCTTGTAATCAATACCCACCGAGGCAAAGTGGCCCCATCGCTGTAAAAAAACACCGGAGTACACGCGCTATCCTACGGAAATCTGGATAATGGCTTTCATTTACTCAATAAGCAAATATTAATTATCTGTCCGGCAGATTAGGAGGCCCGCCTTGTTGAGAGCTCCAAGATAAATGGCCTTGCAATCGAGATCTAATGAAAACGTTTTTTTTTCCGCGCCCCTCTATTTACATATCAGTCCCCGCTCTTGTTTTGCCAATTAAGTGAGATTTTAGAAAAAAAAAAGAAAAAAACTGTTCGGTGTTGTTTGCTCTCCTCTAAGGTTACTGGCGGAGTGGTCGGCGCCCGCGGAGGAGGGAGGAGTGGGGAGGTGGGGAGGGGGGGGGGAAAGTAATGAAATGATGAATTTGCGCAATGACCGCAGGGTGACTAAGATGAATTTTGTGGTATCTTTCAGACTAATAGCTCTGTCAACACGAACAACTCTCTATAGACGGGGGAGCAAATGGGCCAAGCAATCATGGGATTTGTGGTTTAATGCACAAAACATGAGCTGCATCCAAGCCAACGGCATGCTGGGTAGTTTATCTGTAGAGTTTTAAAGACGTTGTGCAGGCGCGATGGAAAACTTCGCGAGCAAACCGGAACGTAGATACAATTTTGTCTTTCGATAGGTTGCTTTTTTTTTTTCTCTGTCAGCTTGTTGGTACGTCTTCCACCATCGGTCATGAAAGATTAAAAGCTACGGATCCACTGGGGACAGTTTGACCTTTCTTGGGAAGTATGGTATGTACCCTATATGTACAGTATATGTTCTGACAAGAAGAAAAAAGAGCATGGCTTGTAAACACAGCCCCCGGAAACTTCCACACGCGACCTCTGCTGTACTTTGTCAGATAAACAAATTATACACGAGAGTAAGTGTTTGCCGTAAAGAAGAAGAAATCTGGGATGAAAATGTCACCGATGAAGCAAGGGAAATCCGTTTTTGATTGTCTCTGTAGGTCTACGCCGGTGAATGGAACCTTGTATGTTGTAGTTCGGGGTGAATTTCATTACGCCCCTTTGTGACTGGCACGACCCTGTCTTACATCGGAACAGAATGCCTGATAACAGGTACATTCTGTCTTCATAACGTTCTCCTTGCTGACAACAAGTACAGGCAGACTAGAAAATGAACAGAGTGAATGTGAAGCAACAGCTAACGGACTGGAAGTGACTTAGAGTTTGTGATTTCTACTGTGCTGTATATACAATGTGTTTAATGTTTGTTGCTAGTTTTTCCTGGTTGGAATGGGGACTCCTGTCTAAGTCTTACAAAAGCGTACTGCCATCCACAACACCAAAGTAAAGTATCTGCGATGGTGGAGAAGAGATCCTTCAAAGGAGTTTTTGAATAGTGACCTCACAGTTGCAGTCTTATCTGAAGCTACAACTGAAAGGCCACCGTTTTTTCCATACTGAGATATGTTCTTACCTGAGCTTAGACGAGTTGATGAGTAACTGTCTGGTCTTTACGCGTGCGCTCAGTCTCGCAAAAGGACTGAAGATGTTGTTAGCATTCAGCATCTCCTCCTCTCCTCTATGGGGCCAAACGGGGGTGAAGTTTGAAGCGACCAAGCTCTTCCACGTTTTCCCTATTTAAATACAGTTAGGTGAGTAGTTACATGATCCAAGTAAATAAACATGTCGATTTTCTAAGTGGATGAAAATGGGTACTATATTGTAGGGCATAATAATACCTTAGGAGGAGAACCCTTGGAGGAGCTTCAATTCCTGAGCATGTAAAAAAAAAAAGTAAGTCTCTAGACCATCCCTGTGCGAAGTTATGGATTTTTAACGAATTAAGCAGTTTGCTCATTCCAGCCACTAGGGGGCAGCTTACTTTTTTTCTTTTTTAAAAAGGAAAGAATTACACACCTGTTCAGCAGAGGGCACTGACATAAGAGATCAGAATCTAAACAGCATATTATAGCCACGTGGCAAATGGTCAGTCTGACCCAGGGCGGCAGTGGCTACAATAGCAAGTGTGGAGTGTGGAGTGAATGACTTTATGTAGTACTTTGATTTGATAAAGGGCCATAAGTGTAAGCCGTTGTTATTTATGAGACTACAGTCCTTTACAAATATGTGGCCCCGCGACCCGCCCTGGGGCTGAATTTCGACCCTCGACCCAAACAAGTTCGACACCCCTGCCTTACAATATAGTACCCCTTTTTATTAGCTTAGAAGAGTTTAGTTTTGTGTAGCTATACTTGGATTGTGTAACCATATTTACATAAGGGAAAGATGGAAGACCTGGGTCGCTTCTAACATCACCCCCGTTTGGCCCCATAGAGGAGCGGGGGAGAGGCTAAATGCTAACAACATCTTTGGTCTTTTTGCGTGACTGAGCGCACGCGTAAAGACCAGACAGGTACACATCAACTCGTCTAAGCTCAGGTAAGAACATATCCCTGTATGAAAAAGCGGTGGCCTGTTCCTTTAAACACATGCAATCGTCCAGACTAAGGGCAAAGTGGCTGCCGATCTGTGCCCCGTGCATTACACCAAAGCCATGATAAGAAAGAGATGAATTTCAGCGATACCACATTTTGTCCCCGTCCCAGTAGAAGACGTCGAAGGGGATTTTTTTGGTTTGTTTGTTTATTTCCTCATAAGATTAATTAACGTGATTATAATGCAAGCCAGGGACGGGCAGAGCATGCGTTTTTGTTTGCCGCGAAAAACGACCAAACAAAGGCCACTATTTGACAAACTTCTAATGGTTAATTAATCTGATTCAGCCGAAGGTAATTAGTTAAACATGCATTGTTTTATTTACCCCTCCCCACCCCACCCCACCCTCCATTACTTTGCCTGGCAACCGCGATGGCACGTCGGCCGGGGTGCATGTCTGACCACATACCAATCAGTTGCCTGGATAATGAGTGTAATTGATTGGAGGCTCATTCACATTCAAAGCAAACGGAGCATGCAAATTGTCCTTGCCAAGTCGTAACAAGAGGCCCGCCATAATGGCACAATCAAAAAAAAAAAAAAAAAGAAAGAAAAAAAATCGCCTCTAATTTGCGAGCGCGGTGTTGATTGCGTTGTGCGTCTTTGCAAATAGTTTATCTCCATTCGCTGAGAAATCGCGCCTGCGTCTATAGCCAAGACTGGTTATAATCCATATTTTATTAACTTGAGTTAGTTTGTTTCCTTTATAGCGCCATTGATCGCTTCTGACAGCGGCTGTAGGAAAAGTTATGGCTCCCGGTCCTCGGAGGGCTGCTAAACGTTGAGGCCTTCCATCTCCGCAATGCACACGCTGTCGATATCATGAGCACTTGATCCTGCATTATCCCACCAGAAATATTCACCGAGGAGCAGTCGTAATACTTAACACATAAACAAACAGGCCGATAAGAGATGGTGCAGCACTCCGAAATATCATCCGGACAACAATGCCGTTCACGCTGAAGATGCATTTTTCCCCTCTGTATTTTATTTTATTTTTTTTACCAGCTATAAAACACGCAATGACATGATGGTGTTATGCTTTTTTTCAGTAATTCGGTAATCATTTCAAACACATCCTGATCGGCATCTTACACTTTACTGATCTGAAGCAGCTTTTTTCAAATTCTCCCTCAGGTATTGTCCCGGGTTCAACAAGCGCACACTTAGCTCCAGGGCACCGGAAGCTACAAAAGAACAACTTTAGACTTTACTTTAAATTTCACTTTTAACAGACTTTCATTTTCACTTTTATCCATCTATCAAAAGCTTTAGTAATAAGAAGAAGTGACATCTTATGGACTTTTTTTTTGTTAATGGTGTCTCTGGTCTGTGTTTCATCCATGTCTTGTTGAAATATGTTTGTTTTAAAGGTGCATTGTGCAACTTTTTATGCGGAAAAAAAATAGTTGATGTTTGTGTGTATTTGACCTTGTAGTGACCCAGCGGCTGTGTGAGAGGTCAGCCATGGTGCTTTACTTTCCATCATTGTGGTTTCTACGACTCTCCGGGATCATTTGTTTTGTGGGTTTTCTGGTGAGAGGCTCCGTCCATTGATCATGGAGCGCCACTGTGAGACCACTGTGTTGGAAAGTAAAGGTGACGTGCTGACCACTCATACAGCCACTGTGACCTTGGCACAACCCAAGGTCAAATATGCACAAATATCAACTTTTTTTTTCCCGTATAAAAAGTTGCATAATGCACCATGATCCTGGAGCTCTGCTGTCGGGGGCTTGGTGCCTCTGGTAGGGTCTCCCATGGCAAACAGGTTCTCGGTGACGGGTCAGACAAAGAGTGGTTCAGAAGCCCCATATGAGAGACCAACAGGCCCGGTTAGAACCATGAGGACGTCCTTCTGTGGACCCACCACCTGCAGGAGGAGCCATAAGGGGCTGGTGCAATGTGATATGGGCAACTCTAACAGCTGCCCCCACGACCCGGCAACGGAAAAGTGGAAGAAGATGAATGAATGGAGGGATGGATATTCTGTATTAGTCGTTTCAGCTCCAAAAATGTATATGTTTGTATAACATATTACTGTTTCAAAGATGTAGCTGAGTTGCACTACTTTGGGTCACTTTTGCCAAAATATGAACTGAAAATAATAATAATGCCACCGAGCAAAAGTTTACCCATTCTCTTTGCTTTGTTTCAACGACGTTAGCTTCACACAACTGCACATCTTATACACCAGAGTCTGTTATTTGGGGAGCTTTGGCTTTTTTTTTTTCATTCATACATTTAAATGGAATTGCAATGACTAATGTATTCCGGTATTTTGGGTAAGTAATATGTTATATTCCTTAGTTACTGAAAAAAGTAATATATTTTTGTAGCTTGTCACTTTTGTAATACCCCCAACACTGCCTACAACATGTTAAAAACTGAACTCAGGTTGTAAATGCTAACAATAAAGCTAACAACTGGTAAAATAGCATAATCTGAGCTAATTTTGATGAAACGCTCAACTTGATGTTTATTTCAGTTTTCTCTTGTTTTTTGAATCTTATTTTGTTTCTAATTTACCTTTTAAAATGTGGACATGAAGTAGTCCGTTCCCCACACTGGCCAACAGGACGTCAGCCAAAATCATTTCGCGCTCAGAGCCTATTAGCTGTGAGTGAAAGCAGTCTGTTGGTGCAGCTTTAACAGCACTCCGTTTCCCCTATGTAGCACTTGGCCAAACTTTCGCAAACTGCGCATGTTAGCATCTTCAGCGGCTCGCCCATCTCGGCCCTAATGAATGAATTAACAAATGAAAGAGGCTCCACTTGTCTTGGGGAGGAAGGTTAATTTCCATTCAATATGCCACGCGGCCGCCGATCCGGGACCTTATCCAAAGCGCTGTCCTTCTCAGAGCAAACACACCAGTGCTCCTTCACGACCTCTTGGCCCATCCTTAATCCGTCTGCATCCCCCGGTCAATACGTAAAGATTGATTCACCTTTCTGGTCAAATAAACTATTAAATCCATTAGCGAGCCGGCGCGGGGCTTCTTTACATTTTGATTGCGATCAATTGTGATCTCGAGGTATCGTCCGAATCCTGCGACACTCTTATAAGGTGAATAATCTGAGCTGCCATTTTGTGATTTGGTGCATTTTATTTTCTTGAGAAGCTTGGTTGGCAAGCGGCGGCCACAAAATGAAATCTGCCGGCCTATTGACAGAGATTGATAGCTGGGCGTGGAAGGGAATTCATCATGGATTCCTTCCAGAGAGATTGCGCGACGGGCCTGAAGACACGGTCCATGAATCAGAGGTGGACAGATACAAGTCTGGACGCTGCTTCTACTATAAAAGATGGAGGCGCCTGAGAGCAGGAGGAAAATGTTGGCATAACCCATGTCAAGTAAGTGCAACAAGCAAATTGTACGCCTTGGTTTTGTTGGGTTTCGATAGACGTACGATAAGAAGACATAGGGACTCATGCAATGGAGATTTGAACCATTTGGCATTAAAAGCATCTCAGATCACTTCTTGCAAATTTTTGTTGACTTTTTGTTCTTGAATGGTCTAAGATGCTTCAAATATACTTCAGAACTTTTACTTGATGTTTACCCTGATGTGGGGGAAAACCCTGAATCACCGTCACGAAACTAATTGTTGATGCACTGTCAGTAATGGCTTTTAGGCTCTCTTCACTATATCGCGGCTTAATGGTGCAATGAATCAATGGCAAACACTTAACAGACATTGTATGTACACAACAGTGCAGGGGGTCAGGGGTCCCGGCGCAGAGGCAGTGAGCTGGGGCTAAACTCTGTTAGGGCCAAACTGCTGACTTATGGGAGACAGGTCATTGTCAACATCGATTATTGTTGCACTTTAAATTACGACCTAATTGAGTGAAGCAGGGGCAGCGGCCTTGAGATTCCTGAGTGGTCACTGGTTATAAGTTCTACAATGTCAGCAAGTTTTGTCTGCGGACTATTTATAGGAAGTGCTCGGGTGGTTTTGCCTCTTTAGTAACAAAAGCGGCACTATATGTACAAAGATTAATACCATACTCTCCGAAACCAGATTATCTGTGTGTCAGTAATCCTGCATGTTTAGCTGCATCCTTGTCAAGATCACAAATCACTTGCTGATGTTATGTTATATTATATAATATAAATATAATATAAAAAATATATATTATATAAATCAGGCTAGGTATTAGATATTTAAAAGTCCCTCCCTATTTCACAACGTTGTAAGTACTAGACTGGAAAATTTGGAGTCTGTAGGAAGGAGAGTTACAAGAGTGTAATGAAAACCTCAATTTTAAAGCAGAACTAAGTAACTCGTGCCCCTAGAGGCCATAAGCGCCACTGCAGGTGTCGTAGCATGTTACGGTTTTTTACTCATTAATTGTCCGTGAGAGTAAATACTACGCTGACAGAAAAGACAAAGGGAGAGAGGGATATTGTACATCCAATTACACAATGGAGATCATTTTTTTCAGCGTTTACAGCTGTGTTTTCAGCTGTTTAAGTAGTGCTAGCCCGCAGTTAGCTTTGCTCGTTAGCCTGTTAGCTTCTTCGTGATTCCATGAGTGTGTATTGCGCCTCCGGGTCGGTGCAGGGAAGGTTGCAAGTGTGGTTTTCTGGCCAGAGACACCAGGGGGAGATGAAAGACCCCCCCCAATCACCCCATTAACACTTGTCTTAGCCCCAGATGGACTACGGAAAGGATTTATTAAGGTAAACAAGTTACTCAGTTCTTCTTTAAGAAAACAGGCCCTAAAGTTGTGTAACTTGTGCACATGTATGTCGCTGCCTTTCCTTTTGCCGACAAACCGGTATTGATTTCCTGAAAAACTTGATTGCGATGCTCAACAAAACCCCATGAAATAGACATCATAAAGGGTGTTTGGTCTGTTTCCCCCCCCCCCGACATTAAACTAAGAAGTTAACGCTTAATATTATTCTGTCACATTTAAAGTAATCCAAAACATCTAAAAAAGAAAAAAAGAGTCGAGTCAATAACATGTTTTCTTCTGAGTGACTTAACACTTGGAGCAGGTGGAGGGTGTGAGCTTGTGTGAGGCGGGCGGGCGGGGGGGGGGGGGGATGAAAAGACACAGGCAGAGGGAGATGGAAGAGAAGAAGAAGAAGAAGAAGCTTTAAAGCCGGTCTCCCTTTTAGACATGCTTTTAATTCCACGGCAGGAATATCAGCAATATTTAACTGGAAATGTCACAGAATGTCAAAGCGGGAAATGTCAGGGAAGGACTGGAGGCTGACCTAAACCTCCCCTTTAAGATGAAATAAATATGCCTTTGTGCTAGTGTAAAGGAGTTTATATTTGCCGTGGCGTTTGATATTGAAGCCGTTGCTTCTCTCAGCGACATATGGACAGGGAAAAAAATTAAGACGTGGTGGATGGGAGACAGGTGCTCGGCAAAGTAATAATATATATGTATATTATTGTTTCAGATACTCTTTCGCTGTGTTTGTGTAAGCTCTCTGTTGTGTGCAGGGTGTTCTCCCAGTGCTGGCACAGGCGTCCTCTGGGTACGGGTTACGCTACTGGTAAAAAAATAAATAAAAATAAAAAAGTACAATAGACCAGAATGAGTGAGAGTGGGTTTGAGAGTGCAACAGCGAGAGTGGGACAACGGATGGAAATTACTAAATGTGCCGCTCTAAAAATAATGAAATGAATGCCTTTTTTTCCCCATTGTAAAATCTGTTTTTCTCTGACAATAGTGCCGTGCATTTGACAGACATGCCTTTTAGTAAATCTGATGAACCACATTTCCTATTAACCATGCATTATTAAAGCAGGAAATTAATACTATGCTTTAAAGCAGCGCCATGTAACCTGTTTACCTAAATAAATCCTTTTCATAGCCCATCTGGGGGTAATACACGTGTTAATGGGATGACTGGAGGGTATTTCATCTCCCCTGGTGTCTCTGGGCCAGAAAACCATGCTTGCAACTTCCCCTGCTCCGACCCGGAGGCGCAATACACACTAATGGAATCACAAAGATGAAGCTAACTGGGGGCTAGCACCACTTAAACAGTATTTACAGACAAGTTTGAGGGAAAAAAAATATCTCAACTGTGTAATTGGATGTATAATATCCCTCTCCCGCTTTGTCTTTTCTGTCAGTGTACTATTTACTCTCACGGACAATTAATGAGTAAAAAAACCTAACATGCTACGACACCTGCAGTGGCGCTTATGGCCTCTCGGGGCTTAAGTTACACAGTTCTGCTTTAAGAGTATTTTTGTTTTGAGGCACACATGTTTTCGTCTATGCCTCAACAGTGTCACCCTTATAGCCTGAAAGTTTTCGACTTTGACCACCTTTTTTGCACACTCCAAGTCTGTGGCACCACTCATATAGTTGTCCTTCTTGTAACACAACCCCCAAAGTCCATGTAAAACACTCTCCATATCATGACACGGACGCCCCGAACCATCGGCTATAAACAGCCAAAGAGGATTGCCGGCTTGAAAGTCCACACCAGCACTTGCGACACAGTATCACACTGGGCCCAAGTAAGGGGATATGGGGAAACATAAAGCAACTGTAATCCAAAAATCGATCGGACTGGAGACGGGGCGAACGGCAGGAGAACAGCGGGCACTTTCAGCACAAAAATATATATCGGCCGAGCCCTTTTCAGATATTTTCGACGTTTTGAGCCGCGCGAAGGGAGAAAAAAAAATGTTCAAGGGCAGAAATGATCCACTTACGGCCAATCAAGACATTAGGCGGGAGAGCGAGGTGTCAGATTAGGTACGCATTTGCTTTGCTGCAGTGCATCAGTGGATCTCTTTCCCCCTATCACGGCGGTTCTCTTTTACCCCCCCCCCCCCCCCACCACCTCCACATCTCCGGGCCAGACGTCCACCCTCGCCGCTGCTCTTAGCGTTAAGGAAAGTGATATCAGCAATAATGGAGCTAATGCAGATCATTACAAGCCCAGCCAATCGGGTTATAAAACGGCCCGGGCGAAGAGCTAAAGATGGCTAACTGAGCCTGACAAGTTGAGAGGCCTGCAGCAGTAAAAAGGAAAAAAAAAGAAAAGTTTGAAGATGTATTGGAACAGAATCGCCAATTTATATTAACGAGATAGAACGGCAGCCGCGAGACGAGACGCGCCATGTTGTTCAGTCATTCTGGTGAGACGGATGAGTGACGTTAATAGGCGTAGCAAATGTCGCAGTCGTAGCTAACGGAATCGAACTTGGAACATTCCTACGACCAGGGGGGGGAAAAAAGCGACCCCGAGGAAAAGCGACGGGGCCCGGTCCATTTGCGGTTTCATTACACCGAAGTGAGATCTCATTTGCGCAGATGGATGAGATGGCGGAACGAATTATGCATCCAGACTAATTAGCTAATTAGTCCTCTGTTAGCCAGTACGTGGTGGTGTCCAGCTCGAGATATGGCACAACAGCCAAACAGAGATGCAGCAGATGTATATACGAATGTGCATTATGGAAATGTATGGGATAAAATGGAGGCTGCAATATGGGTGTTCGTCTGATCCCAGCTCCAACCGACGACAAATGGTGGTATGTTTTGATGCTGAAGGAGCGTGATGGGCCTTTAATAGGTCACCACCAGTGAGTATGGAGAGTCAAAGGATAATGCAGTGTAGGTATACTGAAAAAACTATGTAGATGTACTATGTTGTGATTTTAGCTGACAGCCTCATTTGAAAAGCTAAGATCTACAAAACTGATCTTGACTTTTTTTTTTTTTGCGCTGTTGCCGCGGCTTTGTCACATTTTTGTCGTGTTTCTGTCTCTTTTTGTCTTGTTTTCGTTTTTTTTTGTCTTGTTTTTGTTTTGTCTTTTTTTGGGGGGGTATCTTCATCACTTTTTTTCCTTGTTGTGTTGTTGCTTTTCTTGCACGCTTTTGTTGCTTCTTTGTCGCATTCATGGCACTCTTTAGTGGCTCTTTTTATTGTTTGATCTGTTTTTTGTGTTTTTGCTGTTTGTTTATTGTGTTTTTGTAACTTGTTTATTGTGTTTTTGTTACTTATTTATTGTGTTTTTGCCACTTGTGTATTGTGTTTTTGTAACTTATTTATTGTGTTTTTGCCACTTGTTTATTGTGTTTTTGTCACTTGTTTATTGTGTTTTTGTTACTTATTTATTGTGTTTTTGTCACTTGTTTATTGTGTTTTTGTCACTTGTTTATTGTGTTTTTGTTACTTGTTTATTGTGTTTTTGTTACTTGTTTATTGTGTTTTTGTCACTTGTTTATTGTGTTTTTGTCACTTGTTTATTGTGTTTTTGTCACTTGTTTATTGTGTTTTTGTTACTTGTTTATTGTGTTTTTGTCACTTGTTTATTGTGTTTTTGTTACTTGTTTATTGTGTTTTTGTCACTTGTTTATTGTGTTTTTGTTACTTATTTATTGTGTTTTTGTCACTTGTTTATTGTGTTTTTGTCACTAGTTTATTGTGTTTTTGTCACTAGTTTATTGTGTTTTTGTCACTTGTTTGTTGTGTTTTTGTCACTTGTTTATTGTGTTTTTGTCACTTGTTTATTGTGTTTTTGTTACTTATTTATTGTGTTTTTGTCACTTGTTTATTGTATTTTTGTCACTTGTTTATTGTATTTTTGCCACTTGTTTATTGTGTTTTTGTCACTTGTTTATTGTATTTTTGTCACTTGTTTATTGTATTTTTGCCACTTGTTTATTGTGTTTTGGTCACTCTTCAGTGGCTTTTTTTTTCTTCTTTTCCATCACTTTTTAATCATGTTTTTGTCCATTTTCATCCTCTTTAGGTCCACTAATATTGACCTGTTTGGTATCCACGTGTAGCATGAATGCTGATCAGAATGTTGCTGTTGTCCAAATATGGTCCTTTCCTTCCTTGGAGAAAGCAGCAGCAGCAGCAGCAAAAAAAAAAAAAAAAAAGAACAGACTTTTTCAACTAACAATAAACAAAATCAAACAATAAGTTCAAACCTGGCACAATCCACTATTCAGATTTTGTCGACAAGCAAAGGTTGATATCTCTAAATGACATGTCTCATTGAATCATTTTCGATGGCAACAAGTGTGCTCTTACCAGAAAAGCTCTCCACGTTTTAAAAGGGACTTTAAGCTCAACTTATAAATGGTCATCAGTGATATCTCGTGCAGTCCACCTTTCCAGACCTCATCAATATTGCCTTTGAACCAATTTAACTCACCTTATCAAAATGAGTGATAAGGAAACCGCTTAATTAAACCTTTTGGCCGCCGGAATAAAGAGTCCATACTTCACCTACAAGGCACTCAGCAAAATCAAGTTTGGGAGGACAAAAGATTTGACGCCAGCAGAAATTCTAAGTGGCCGGGGTTAGATATGAGGTGACACTGAAAAGACGCGTGCGTTTCCTCCCTCCTCTCCCTTCACTATTGGCAGGTAATTATATTAAAGGTGCATTATTTCAAGGTCCCGGGCCTTTAAATGTGATAAAGTGTAATCTGTGTGTGTCCTTCTGAGGTCACTCCAATGGCCTTATCTGCAGCCGCTCCTATCTCCTATAAGCTCCTGGTCACAAAGTTAAGATGATGAATTGTGTTGTGATAATCTTTGTGTTGATATTTGCTCGTGGGCTTTCATTGCTAACAGGCATATTACCGGTAAAGTTAATTATTGTTTTAGTTTTAAATATGGACAGACTGTGTTGTTTCCCCCACCACTCAAAACATGTGCATTTGACTGCATTAGAAAGTTATCTGTACTGTATAATCAATGCATTTGTGGAGTAGCCAGAATGTTAGAGTATTGTTACTTTGAAATAATTTTAAAAGTAAACAGTTTGCTTATATATCTTATTATCAGCTAAACCCATTAGAGCCCTACATGTATGTTCTTCTGAGACACCGAGGAGCCCCCCACAACTGCGGCACAGTTGAGGTGTCACAAGAGGAGCTACAGGAAACAAAAAAGGGACAAACAAGGAGGTATCCGGGGCGAGACTCACAGCTAGTAATAGTAATAATAACAATAATAATAATAATGCATGGGTTTTATATAACTTTTGTCTGGACGCTCAAAGACGCTTTACATGGGATTATTCATTCACTCCATACTCAGCGGTGGCTACTATTGTAGCCACAGCTGCCCTGGGGTAGACTGATGGAAGTGAGGCAACCAGTCACACTACATTCACCCAGG
Source organism: Gobius niger (assembly GCF_951799975.1). Classification (NCBI taxonomy): domain Eukaryota; kingdom Metazoa; phylum Chordata; class Actinopteri; order Gobiiformes; family Gobiidae; genus Gobius; species Gobius niger. Next base: position 12,547,619 of record NC_136872.1, read on the forward strand.
TATACTGGTGTTACCAAACGGTCTCCCATCCAAGTACTGACCAGGCCCTTCCCTGCTTAGCTTTCCAGGTGTGACGGGATCGGGCAGAGCAAAGGCGGTCTGGCCTCACATGCCTTCTATTGTTCTGGCTAATGAACGTTAACTGGAGAATAAAACAGATGATGGTGACAGACTGTTGGGGATCAGAGGGAGCTGCAGGAGGAAGAGGAAGGAAGAGGTGGAGCTGACCAGTGCAGGACACCACGCTCTGAAACAGGGACAAACTCAGGAGGCGCTGCACCGTTTCAGAGGATCAGAGACTGAAGGCAGCCGGTCAGGCTTCCTCAGGTGCTACGGTTTCCTGTCATGTCATGTGGACCCACAGTGGTGGCGCAGCTCAGTCGCAGCGGCTCAGGACTAACATCTGAATTTCGTTGTACAGGTGTACAATGACAAATAAAGGACTTACTTACTTTTTACTTTTCTCAGGTAGAAGTCAAAATAATATTTGGTTAGACCGCCTCCAGATCCTGCGTCACATTCATTTTTCTCCATAATCTTGCATTGAAGATGGGATTCTCCAGCACATGCTAAAGATTCTCAGTGGGGTTAAGATCTGGACTTAGTGGTGACCCATATGAAAGTGATGCTTCGTGCTCCCTGAACCACTCTTTCACAATTTGAGCCCAGTGAATCCCGGTATTGTCACCTTGGAATATGCCCGTGCCATCAGGGAAAAAGAAATCCAATGATGGAAAAACCTGCTCATTCAGAATGTTCACATAGTCTTTGGGCACATGTGTTTTTTAGGCATTGATGTTATTAAAGTCTGAGTCTCTAAGATGGTAGTTCAGTAACCTTGAGTACTGAGCAACTGAGCGTATATAGTCTGATATATGTTTCAGTTGAGACATAAAAATATATTTCAATTATTTCACAAGAGTTTAATAATTTCAGTATAATAGTCTTATCATTTGATTATTGTGTCTCTGGTAAAACACAAAATTATTTTTTATTTCTTGACTGTTAACTTATTGTTTTTTTTTTTTGACAATGAGGTGGCCACTGTATCAACATGTCACAAACACCCACACCGTCCTAATATATCCTAACAGAAAATCGAAAGTAAGATCATCACTTTCTCGGTGACAATAACAATTTGAATAAGTGCCTTTCCTCAAACCTTAAATGCTGAGTAGTAGGTGGTCGGTAGCTGCCATCGGTAAAAGCGTGGGAGCTTTATGTAATAGCAAACAAATATGTTATGCAAAGCCCTTTTGATGAAGTTAGCGGCGACACGAAGGCGTACAGTGGACGGATCTTGAACTCAGCGGAGAAACGGTTAATGGTTAAATTCACAGACCTGATGTGTACAGCTGTGTGCACTAAAGCCACCCACATCCAGCGACCATAACCCACTCAGCTAACAGCATTCATTTAGAAAGAAGCGCAAATTATTATTAGTAATCACGTTTGTATCTGTGTACGACTTCGAATGCTCCGATGCGTTTGTAGGTCAAGGGTAGAAGGAGTTTTATTTTGCGCATTTGAACCGAATCAACTCACATCCGAAAATAACTTGAATGTAGCAGTGGCATTTGTGCGTATTTTATAATTGTGTCGTAACAACGTTAGACATGTTTACTGTGCCACATTAATGAAATTAAAGCAAGTGAGCAAAACTGTGGAGCGTTTTCGTGGCGTTCAAAGAGAGAAGGGAAATATCAATCTTTTGTGCAACACACATTAATCAGCAGATAAGCTTTTGAGACTTTTATTGAGACATTTATTTGCTGAACTGCGACTTTCATGGAAGTCTGTGTTTTTAAAAAAAATTCAAGCTAAAATCACAGTGCAGAACTTGTATTTCCCACAACCCCTGAATGCCTCATGCACTTGCCGGTGCATGCTTTATTCAACAAAAAGACCCGACAGTTCCCTGCAGATATTGGATTATTAAAGCAGAACTTAGTAACTCATGCCCCTAGAGGCCTTAAGCGGCACTGCAGGTGTTGCGGTTTCTATTTTACTCATTAATTGTCCGTGAGAGTAAATACTATGCTGACAGAAAAAAGACAAAGGGAGAGCGGGATATTGTACATTGTGCTACAACCCAACTACACATTTTTTTTTCTCTCAAACTTGGCTGTTAACACTGTTAAAGTGGCGCTAGCCCACAGTTAGCTTTCCCCGTTAGCCTGTTAGCTTCTTCTTCGTGATTCTATAAATGTGTATTGCACCTCCTGGGAAGTTGCAAGGGGGGTTTTCTGGACAGAGACACCAGGGGGAGATGAAAGACCCCCCGAGCCCCCCCAAGTCATCCCATTACTCCCAGAGGGACTACGAAAAGGATTTATTAAGGTAAACAAGTTACTTAGTTCAAACGGACATGGACATTTCATGAGGATTTCAGAACAGGTCAGTCAGATGATCATCAGTTCACGATCTTTTTCAAACTTCTGTCATAATGCTAAACTCTGACTGTGTTTGCCGCTAACTCCTTCAAAGCATTTGCGATCCCTTCATTTGTTTGTGTTCTGTGCTGTGAGGTGAGGTGAGGGAGTTTTTGTTAACTCTCTTTTTTGAAGGTGCCTCGTCTAGCGATGCAAGGTGGGAATGCAACCATTCCCGGCCGGCAAATGGAATAGCTGAGGGCAACTTTAAAGGAACAGGCCACCGAGCTTAGACGAGTTGATTCGTACCAGTCTGGTCTTTGTGCGCGCCCGTGGAAGAGCTTGTTAACTTCCAACTTCACCCCGTTTGGAGCTATAGGAATATACTGGGAGAGGCCAAATGCTAACAACATCTTTGGTCTTTTTGCATGGCTAAGGGGACACAGTTCTTCTGTGCTGTAATATGTGCTTACCTGAGCTTAGACGAGTTGATACATACCTGTCTGGTCTTTGTACGTGCCCGTGGAAGAGCGTGGTAGCTTCTAACTTCACCCCCGTTTGTTTGTTTGTTTGTTTGTATACTTTATTGTCCCCGTAGGGAAATTCGTCTTCTGCATTTAACTCATCCTTCGATGCCGCTGGGGCAACCCGTAAGGAGCAGTGGTCGACGGCAGTGCCGCGCCCGGGGACCCATCTCCATGATGTAGAGCCAGGCTGATGGTCAGAATCACCTGGCTGGAGGATTCACCTATTGCACATGTTTTTAGTGGTAGGGGAAACCGGAGTACCCGGAGGAAACCTACGCAGACACGGGGAGAACATGCAAACTCCACACAGAAAGGCCCCGTCCTGGTGGGAGTCGAACCCGGGACCTTCTAGCTGTGAAGCGGAGGCGCTAACCGCTGCGCTACCGTGCCGCCCGTTTGGAGCTATAGGAATACATTAGGAGAGGCCAAATGCTAACAACATCTTTGTGCGTGCGCTCAGTCAACTCAACGTATCAACTCGTCTAAGCTCAGGCAAGAACATATCTCAGTATGGAAAAACAGTGGCCTGTTCCTTTAAGGCATATTTATTTGTTTTTAAAAAAGAAAACACAATTGAATTATGAAAGTTTTGCAATATAGGGTTAAGTTAGCACTAGTATCTTTCCAATGGGCTGTGAATCATCAAGCTTGCATAATCCAAGTAGAAGAACAAGTTATTTTTTAAAGGCTTATTGCCTGATTAACAAAAAGCAATCATGATGAATGTAATAACAAAGTACTGTTCCTGTAAAAGGATATTAATGGAGAACGCTGACGGCAGAGTGAGTGTATCATCATTTATGGCATTTGTGTCATCAGTCTTAACCAACAATATCCCGTGCCTCAACAAGCCACGAAAACACCACTCAGAGATTCCCAGGTCCGCTTTATGTCTAGGTCAGTGGCTGCACTTGATTCGCGTTCCCAGGGCCGGAGCCGTGTCAGGTTAGCGCGGCATCTCCTCCACTCGAGGATGAAATGCCAGAGACACATCCCCGCCCCATTCCCCCCGTGCACTCACTGTAGCCCCCGCTCCACCACCACCACCGCCGCCGCCGCCGCAGCCTCGTGTCCCCGGGCTGCAGCGCTCTCAAGACACGGGCCCACAGAGAACAGGCATTAACCTTTGAGGAGAGGCCCTGCTTTTATATATCTGTTTTCCAGATGAAGGGAAAATAGGGCATCTGCTGCTATCGATTTTTTCTTTTTCTTTTTTTTTCTTTCTCCCCTCCCAGCGAGCGAGCCACCGACCGACCCGGTGCGCCGTATATTCTGGCAGCAAAACTACACGCCGGAGTCACTGTAGCGTAGCCGGTGTGCAGGTGTGGCAATACATTAGCACAGAGAGAACTATGGCTGTAATTCGATCAACAGTGTACTAGCCAGAAACATAGCAATCGGATATTTTCAGAAAAGACGACTCTTTAGCCCAAAATAACTCTGTTGGCATGTTGCGTATTTATCATTCTAATTTGATGTTATTTTCTGCCAGATCCTGTTCATTGAAATAAACACAGGGATTTTTTTTCCCTACCTCATTAAGCTTGTTATTACTGTCAAAGAAAATATTGTTCTACTGGCATCTGACATCTGTTGGTTTATTTCATCGGTTTAATTAGTCTGTTCGCTTATTATGTTTTCTGTATGTTTCAAAATTGCGGGCTCCCAATCCCTTTCCCACACCAGGACTCTCATCATGGATGTTGCGGAGAATGTTGCGGACACGTTTACTTTTTCCTGTCTCCCTTATATTTCCCCGTCCCGCAGACCCTATAGAGCTCTGCGCGTGACATAGCAGTAATTCCCCCCCTTTTTAATGATCGCACTGTCCTCCTCTCCTTGTCACGCGCGTTAAGTTTTATTGCATAATAGGCCCGACGGTGATGCCACACTAAGTTTGCCTTTACGGTTGTTCATAAACACTGTCCGGCGTTGCACATTATGGCCGGACATTTTTAAAGGATTAAGTAAAACAAAGTCCGAGCACTGGCTGACAATGGCTCGGCTTCGGTGTGTAGAAAGGGGAGGAGGGGGGTGGGGGGGGATGAAGTTCTAGCAAATAAATGACGCAATTAATGTCGAATAGTGGGGTGCTGAATACGACCCGCCGAACAGTACGGGGAAAACTTTGAATTATTTATGATTCCATGGGCTGATTGGAGTGCTCTTTAGACGTACAGTAGATTGCACATACTGGCAGTTTGGGATTCGTTCAGGTCCACACGCGACGGTGCAAAGGGATCTCGAAACGTATTTTATAAAGGTAATTACCCAGATTCAAAGTACAGTGTTCACAATGTGCGACCAACCCATACAGAAGAAGAAGAAGAAGAAGAAGAATAAGAAGATCTTTATTTATATAGCGCCTTTCACAGACATATAGTCACAAAGCGCTTTACATGAGATACACTGCAATTACAGTGGGGAAAAAAAGTATTTGGCCAAAATCCAATAGAATGTCTATGTGAAACTGACCAAATACTTTTTTTCCCCCACTGTATAACCTTGTTTTCTATGAAGCTGCGTGACATTTTGGATTGTACTGTTGCCAATACAAAACACGCTCCGAATGACCGAGTGTTACAACCCAGCTCTGCTAAGGTTAAAGGGAAGCCACAAAAACTAAGATGTAAAATTGTGAAACTAAAGGTTCAAAATCAGGCTCTCAGAAAGAAACGCACAACTCAACATAAGATAATGAAACCAGAGTTAACACACACACACAAATACAAAGCTATAGTCTCACTACTAATAATAATAATAATAATAATGCATCGGTTTTATATAGCGCTTTTCTGGACACTCAAAGACGCTTTACATTGCACTATTCATTCACTCCATACCCGGTGGTGGTAAGCTACTATTGTAGCCACAGCTGCCCTGGGGTAGACTGACGGAAGCGAGGCAACCAGTCTGCGCCATCGGCCCCTCCGACCACCACCAACCACTCACTCACTCACTACATTCGCTAGGCTTCCTGGTGTTACTAAACGGTCTCCCATCCAAGTACCGACCAGGCCCTTCCCTGCTTAGCTTCCAAGGTCTGACGGGATTGGGCAGAGCAAAGGCAGTATGGCTACTACTACTACTACTACAATGGAAACCACAGCAGCCCCGAATGGCAGGGATGCAGGTCCTTTAAAGGAACAGGCCACTGTTTTCCTTTCCTGAAGCTTAGACGAGTTGATGCGTAACTGTCTGGTCTTTGTGCGTGCCCTCAGTCACGCATTCAGACCATAGATGTTAGCATTTTGCCTCTCCCAGCAACTCCTATTCCAAACTGAGGTGATGTTTGAGGCAACCAAGCTCTTCCACGTTTTCCCTTTATTTAAATATGGTTACGTGAAAAGTTACACAAACCAAAGTATGGTTTGGTTGGTACAAAATGGTACAAAATTAACCATGTCGATTTTTTTAAGCAGATAAAAAGGGGAACTATATTGTGTAATAACACCGTAGCACTTCGACGTCCGCTCAGTAAAGTCAAACTGCTCCTGCTCGTACTGAGGTAAAAACATGTTGCAGTATGTAAAAAACGGTGGCCTATCCCTTTAAGGGTGTGCCGCTCAGGTGGAATCCCAGGGCTGGACAGACTCTGGGGCGGCGCACCAATCACAGGAGAGGGAAGCAGCAGGACCATCCGCCAATCAGGAGCCAGGCGCAGAGACAGCCCACCAATGACCGAGGACATACAGAATAAATGGTCTCAACTGATAAAGCGCTTTTCTACTTCCATCAGGCCCAAAGCGCTTTACAGCAAGAAACCAGTCACTGGGGATGGGCGATACCACATTTTTGGGAATTGATGCGATACCGATACTTTTGGGGTCTTTTTTGTCGATACCGATACTGGTCATTTCATATGGGTGAATGTATTTCAATCAATATACATTTCTAAAACTGGTTATTTTATATAATTAATTGGTCCATTCAAATTATATTACTTTAACTTGTTAATTAAACAATGTTAATGTGAAATTAAATACATAAACAACATTTAAAATTGAAACTTAAAGCAGTACTAAGTAACGTGTTTACCTTAATAAATCCTTTTTCGTAGTCCCTGTGGGGGTAATACGAGTGTTTATGGGATGATTGGAGGGTCTTTCATCTCCCCCTGGTGTCTCTGGCCAGAAAACCATGTTTGCAACTTGACTGCCCCGGTGCGGAGAAAGCAATACACACTAATGGAATCACGAAGAAGAAGCTAACATGCTAACGGGCAAAGCTAACTGCGGGCTAACGTCACTTTAAACAGTATTTACAGCCAAATTTGAATGAAAAAAAAATATTTCCATTGTATAATTGGATGCACAGTAACCCTCTCTCCCTTCGCCTTTCCTGTCAGTGTAGTATTTACTCTCCAAGACAATTAATAAGTTAAAAAAATCGTAACTTGCTACTACACCTGCAGTTGCGCTTATGGCCTCTAGGGGGAAGAGTTACTTAGTACTGCTTTAAATGACAAACAGAACCTAAACCAGAATGATATGCCTGGCTCAGTTCAATCCTTTGCTGTTGTGGACTGTTTTGGCTCAGAACAAAGAAATAAATCATCCTTTTTGTGTTGATAACTGCTGCCCCGTCTTCCTTTTACATATGCAAATTAGTATCGACACTTTTTGCCCAATATCGATACTTCAAAAGCAGCCGTTTGGTATCGATATATCGATACTTTGGCATCGATCCGCCCATCCCTACCAGTCACCCGTTGGCACACAGGCACTTCACCCACCTAAGAGTCTTGCCCAAGGACACAACAACAGTGTGCACCTGCAGGAGCTGGGATTCCAACGCCCCGACCTTCCGATCGCGAGACTTGTCGCCCAGCGAGGGTTCAGCACAAGATGAGTTCACACAACGACATGGCTAAAATGGAGGAACTGAAGGCCAGGGGCTGGAACAACGAGAGTCGACACAGAAGATGCTGTTTTGGCAGTCGTCAATCAAGGAATGGATTTGGATGTGGACCCATTTCAATCTCATTTAGCTGTCTTCAGACGACATCTCCCGGTAAAGTTTCAGTCAGGTCTTAGGAGAGATAAGCCGCTCAGAGCAAGCACCAGTTCGATTTTTCAGCCACCAAAATATGGAAGGGGAAAGTTCAGCTTCCTAACAGCCTGGGGGTTCTTCAGTTCAACATGACATTGAGACACTGAGTCCGCCCCGTAGTCAAAGCCAGCACAGCATCCGCACAATGAAATGACATGATGAGCACCATATCCGAGCAAAGGAATTCCCGTTCAATAATCGACATTGTTACCAAAGAAGGTAGACGGCGAAGTCTTTCAAACAGTCATTGTTCCCTTAACAGGACACGGTTATGCAAATCTGCTCATTGTTTTGTGTTATTCCAAGTCACGACAATAAACAAATATGAGCAGTTTAAACCCAAAAATCACGAGCTGCGTGTTCTTAATTTAGCTTTTTTTTTTGTTTTCATTACTGCTGGCGCTGTTTGCCGTTTTATCCTTTTTTTCCCCCTGTGAAGTCTGTCATTGCTTGGATGCTAAAATTTCGGTCTACCTCCAATCTGCAAGTCTAATGACAAGAATATGCAGAATAGGCCAGATGGTGGATCCCAGGCTGCTATTCCCAGCCCATCACTAAGGACTTTCTGTGCCTATTCTTCTGCGCCCCCCTTTCACAAATACTTTCAAAATATTTACAAATCTCAAGATGTCTCATATGAACCGATTTGCACATTTAAATGCTAAATTGTTCCCTAAATTGACATAAAGTTTGAGGTGGAGCGAGAGCTGGCAGGAACTTTGCTCCGAGTAATTTGACTTTTCTCATCTCTCGGCATGATAGGATTTCAACCTGGATAGACTCAAGCAGACAAAAGCAGCGATTAGGAAGATTTATTGTCATGTATATTAGTTTTGGCGATCAGACCCCGGCGGTAACATCGATGTATGAAAGTCAGTATGGATAAACAGCTTGGAGTTAGGGATGCCTTCCCCCGGAGCCTGGACACTGGTGGTGGTATGGAAGACCCGTGAAGCCGCAGCAGGTAGAAGCCGTGGATGGAAGAGGCGGAGATGGGGCGGAGGCGGGTCGCAGCACAGCCGGGAAGCGAACGAACCATGATTGCTGGGGCTTAAAAGCGGGACCCAGGGCAATGAGGTGGAGGTGTGGCCCTCTCGGAAGCGATCATTGGCTGGAGGTAGGTGAAAATGCTGAAAATAGTCTCCCAGGTTGAATTAACGCCTAGGCTTCATTTGTATTGTCAGGTTCACAATGCTCCGGTGTCGGCTTGCTTTGTGCACCTGGACCCAATCTTCAGATGACCCCACCAGTCTGCCCTAAAAACCATCACACCCGAGCAACTTTCCCCCCCCCCTTGAAAACGTTTCGCTTTGATGCGCCCCCTTCAAGAAAAAATAAATAAAAAAGAAGCCAAACAGGAAATGATCATTTACATCTCCGGCAAGCTGTCGACTCCGACTCTCTCAGACAAAATGAGCGCTGTCGGGCGGTGACATGACGAGCCATTTGGTGCACACATGCCGAAAAGTGTCAGGAACTCATCTTGCAACCTGTCCCTCATCCCCGCCATTTTGTTTCTCCCCGCTCTCTTCGTTGACGTGAAGAGGACGTGAAGCAGCTCCTCTTCCACTTTCCTCCCCACTCCCCCCCCCACGAAAATAGAGCTTTTAAGTTTTTTTTCCTCTTCTTCTTCTTTTTTTTCCCCGGAAAGCGGTGCGCAAAGTCTCAATTTGCCCAGGTGTCTGCAATCGAAACCTTAAATACAAGTGCGACATGATCCGTCTAAATTTAGATCAAATCCCATTAAGTTTGCAAGCATCACTGACGCGCTGACGGAGGGTGGGGACGCTGTCGAACGCGGGTTGTTCGTGCGCTGCAATATTTAGCAGCTTATTTTTACCCGCTACACCCTCATTTTTACAGTGGCAAAAAGGGCTTCGACTTGGTTTTAAACATAACCACGTCTGGCGTTCAAAGAAGCACTTTTTACGCCGTCGTTTGCATAATGGCTTCCAGTCGTGTAAACAAGACGAGGGAAGACGCAAGTTTGGAGCAAAATGAGTTGGTTTAGCGCTGAAGTTTGTGGCGTGAGTGTATCGACGTTTTATGTGAATGAATAGTTTGCACGAAGGAAGAATGTTCTCAGAGTTACAGTGGGAGGAAAAAGTCTGTGAAACCTTTTGGAATTGCTCACATTTCTGCCAAAATCGGTCATAAAATGTGGTCTGATCTTTGTTCAAATCACAAGAATGATTTAACAGGGTCTGCTTTGACCTCTCAACCGCCGCATTTTCTAAAGCTATGGCCTACAAAACTGATGTAAATGGATCTTTTATCTTGTGTTGTTGTCACTTTTTTGGACGTTTTTCTTCATCCCCTTTTTGTCACTTTTTTAACAGTTTTTCTTCCCGTTTGTTGCGTTTTCTTTTCTTTCTGATCATTTTCTTCATCCCATTTTTGTCACTTTTTTGTGGCTTTGTCACTTTTTTGCCATTTTTCTTCATCTCATTTTTTTTTTTTTAGCTTTTTTGTCACTTTTTTTTCTCACTTTCACTTTTTTGCGTTTTTTATTTTCTTCCCATTTTTTCCCCATTTTTGTCACTTTTTGACGATTTTCTTCATTCCATTTTTTCCCATTTTTGTCACTTTTTTGTCGCTGTTTTGTCACTTATTTGCCATTTTTCTTCATCCCATCTTTTGAGCTTTTTTGTCACTTTTTTGTTTGCGTTTTCATTGCGTTTTGACGTTTTTCTTCATCCCATTTTTGTCATATTTTGTCACTTTTTATTGCGTCTTTCATCCTTTTCGTCTCGTTTCTGTCGCTATTTTGACGCTTTTCCAAGAACTGTAGAAAATGCACTCTGTTAAGGTGGGGGTTAAGCGGTTAACTAATGCCACCCAAACAACTACATGTTGTCATATTTTTATTGACAATAACATGCAAACATTCACAGGACAGGGAGAAATAAGTGAGTACACCCTCGTTTGGCAGCATTAACTTCATCCAGACGTTTCCTGTCGTTGCAGGTTAGACGTGGAGGATGGATCTTGGGCGATTCCTCTTTACAAAACCTCTACAGTTCAGCGAGATTCCTGGGATGTCTGGTGTGAGTAGCGTTCTTGAGGTCACGCCACAGCATCTCACTCAGATTTAGGTCAGGACTTTTACTGAGCCATACCAGAACGTGCATTATATTCTTCTGAAATACTCTGAAGTGGATTTACTTCAACGCTTTGGGTCATTGTCTTGTTCCAGCGCCCATCGCTTCAACTGCTGTATGCATTAGACTGGTGTGACAATAAAGCAGAGCTGTGCCTATAGCTATAGCTGCAGTAATTCTTATCTCATGAGCCACATCTTATATAGTTTTTAATGAGGAGGCCCTGAGGATCTTCCAACATTTTTTCTCTGTAAACATCTATAGTGGGTCATAGCCTTTCTTTAGCTCCCCCCCCCCCCCCCTTACAGTTTTCTGCTTTATGATTTACTAATTAAGTCACTTAATTCACCAGAAACTGTTGAGCGGCAATGAAAATGCATGATATGATGTGATGTTCCACACGGGGTCTTACTTGGTCCATTCTGCGCGTATAACTACCACTTACAGGACATCTAGGTAATTGAAAATATCGATTACATCAGAAGAACATGATATCACAAACAGCATCCTGTAATACACATTATCAAAGTGGCATTCCACAGGGCTGCACCCTCGTCCCGTTGCTGTTTTATACGATAGCACAAAGAACATGAAATTCAATTTATTGATAAAATAATAAATATGATCTTTATATCCCTAGCGGTAATGCGCTAGTGCTATCTGTGATGTAGCACCAGACACATAGTGGTCATTGCTGCTTTTTATGTCTCGGAGGAATCCTTTATTGGAGGTGCTTAAATCTCCTGAACTCCATTTGCCTTGAGAGACTGCGCTGAGAGAGCCGCATCAGCCCGCCGGGGGTTTCTTTGACCTATAGGAAGCTTTTCACACCTGCTCTAAATGTTCACGGTGCGCCGTAACAGCTCCTGATAAAGGGTGTTACTGGCGTGCCGCTAAGGGCCACCGAAACAAGCTGTTAAAAACCACTAGCAACACCAACATCAACGGGAAGAAGAGGAATATACGGGTCCATTACTTTGGAAAACGGTCCTGTGCTTTTCGTCTCCTTGGTGTTGTCATCAGACTCTGTGAAGGCCATACAAAGTAAAACATGAAAGCGAGCGAGGTTGAGACGATTGAATACACATGTGTAAAATGAACAATCCATATACAGAGATCGCTCCAAACGTCTTTCATTTCTAGCAGCATCCACACACTTCACTTTCCTCTTTAAAGCACCTCTGTGATCAATTGGGTCTTTGTCAAAATCGCTCAAATCCTTCAACTTCACAACCTGCTTCGAGAGTCTAAAGTGGACTGAGGCTTTCACCACATTCTTTTGGACATCTTTCGGCATTTACATTTCACTTTCAAAAATGCGAAAGAATGTCTGTGTAAAGAGAAAAGGCGGCGGGGAGCGAGAGACAGCGCTGATCGGGATTTCAAATCGAGGAGAAGGGAATGATCAAAGTGAAAACGAAGCTCGAGTGAGTGAAAACAGTGCCGGGTGATTGCTGTGTGATGTGCTGTGCTGCACGGGATCACTTTGGGAACGTTTGCGGGCGGGCGGTCTTCCCTTTCATTCGCTCACCGATAACGGGGGAGACTCGAGGGGACTTTCTTGCACTGTATCTCTGCTGCCCTTTGCAGTTCTACACCCAATTTCTCCCTAATGAAGATGACACAGCCAAATGACTTGATAAGGATATAATGACCCGCTGTATTACAATGGCCAAATTATGAAGGAGATTTGGATGTCAGAGGATGTCTTTGTCGGTGACTCTCGAGCCATACCAGGGTGGTACGGGTACAAAAATCAGCAAGCACAGACAAAGAGGCTCATATTTATGCAAAAGAGAAGTGGACAATACAGATATATCAGTGAAGTTGGGTGTAAAGCTCAATGGGCATACTGTATAGAAAAAAATACAGGTGTTTTGTAAGCACTACTGTGACTTGCTACGATAGAAAAAGTAATTCAGAAAGTGTTATTTTCATATCGAAACAACACATCCAAATAAAGCACATCAGAACAGTGGTTCCCAAGCGTTTTTGTCTTGTGTACCCCCTCCGAGTACCCTTACCTCGAGGATCTTGCCAATATTATTACAAAGTGACCAACTAAAGATTATTCAGTATTTAACAGAAATCAAACCTTTTACTGTTTTCCAGTAAAGGGTTTGATTAAAACTAATTTTCACTTTCTTTTTTAAGCTGTGCCCACATCCCTGGTTGGGAAACACTACATTTGAATAACAAGGGCTACAAGTACTACTTCAAATTAGAACCTGTGTTCTGATATCTGATAATGTGGAATATACTGTATAGTAGAGAAGTTTGCACTGTGGCCTTTTAGTGTTTATGAGAGACTGCCTTTGCTTTTTGCATCACTTTTGCACACACTATCTTAGTAAATCAGGCCCTAATACTGGTGCTACTGCTGCTACAATTACTATCACACTGCTCTTTCGACTGTAGTTGTAGTTGTAGTTGTAGTTGTAGTTGTATTTGTGATATGGCTGCGCAATATTGTGATAATGATGTTATTGTTATTTTTGCCATTCTAATTAAGCACAAATCGTAAGTAATTTCTCTTTGCTTCGCATATCAGCCTCACTGTATTCAACCATGAGAGAGAAGAGAGACCACTGTGTGACATCACATGCATGACAGGTTGATGCCCGTCGTCATGGGAATAAGTTCAGGGAACAGCCGATCGTGGCTGATGGTGCGTTTGCCTGTGAACACGGACTGAGCTAACTTTGAAGTAAACGCAGTTGGAACAAGGGCGACCTCGGATCGATCCATAAGGCGCTCTAACATGTGTGAAAACTCCCTAAGTCAGATGGAAAACATGATTTATTTATTTGTCTATTTGACAGGGACGGTACTAGAAAACATGGCCAACTCGGTGGCCGATGTTTTGTACATAAGGCGTCTGGCCATAGGCTAATTTGCAGCCCCCGTCCCTGGTTCGGCTCTTCAAAGTGTTTATAAAAGAATAGAAAGATGAAAAATGAGTAAAAAGAATCAAACAATACAACAATAAAAGGAAAGAAGAGAATAAATGTGACCACTTCCCATCACAAGTCCAGCCATACAGTTCAGTGCTCACACTTTTGTTTGTTCTTTAGCCACAGCTTCAGCTTTTGTGAGAAAAATCTCAGGTCCATTTGGGACTTTAGCTCCAGTGGCAAAGAGTTCCATAATTGTGTCTCTTTCACTGAGAACGCAGACTGACACAGACTTCACTGCAGTTTAAGTTTAGTGATGTTCCGATATATTGTGGCTTCTTGCGATACCGATATTGAATTTCTTTGTTCTGATACAATAGTCGTATTGAAAGAGGAAATGTTCCATAGATTCTTTATTGGTGCAGCCTGGTGTCACATCAACAGTATGAAAATTCTACCACTTTGTGTCCAGAGCCCATGTGCAATAAGGAAGTGAGATCATTAGCATCACAAAATATGTCAAACCATGGGAAGCTATAGGTGCAGTTTGACATAATGTTGTAGTGAAACGGGAAGTCTCATTTTGCACTTTAAAGCCACACCGCGTAGAATTTTACCCTCTAAATAAAATTGAAATACAAGCGTTTATTTCATGACAGATATTTTCATCATTGAAAAATACGCCATAAATGTACAAACAAACATTTATGAGGCTCACCCCTCCTAAGGGATGACTGTAAACTTCTACTGGGAGTGGGTGCCTCTCCAGCTCGTTTCTATGGAGATGTGACAAAAGGCAGTAGAATTTGAGATATAAACAGGTCAGTTTCTCATCCAAGCCTATTCTTTTATTACACACTGCAGTAATAGCATTTTCTGTGTCATTAGGAATTTTTGTTTTGCCGCAACAGTACAGTCCAAAATGTTACGGGGTGTACCTTTAAATAATACAGACCTGATAGTGTTTCATTAAAAAAAATGTACCTATCAAAAGGCCATTTCCCACAAATAAATTAGCGTGAAATATAAAGTTCCTCACAGCTTTTGCCAAATATCTTTACCCCACTTTCGTCCCACCGCTAAGCTGCCTCCGCTTTCTAGGCCACGTCTACTGTCCTATTTCCACGGCGGTGACATGAGGGTCCGCCTGTAACCGAGAGAGGCCGCCTCTTCCCCCCCCCCCTCGGGCCGCCCCCCGCTCACCTGCCCCGCTCACCTGCCCTGCTCACCTGCCCGCCCGCCGCTCCACATAACACCACAATCACCGACCCGCGGCCCGGGCGGTTGACCACGTCCTTGAGCCGGCGGGGCCTCATCGGCACCTCGCGCTAATTGTATCACATCTCACGCAACTAAAAGCATAATAAATCTGCGAGAGCGGGAATGTTTTATGCAAGCGCTTTCTGCATTTTTTTTTTTTTTTTTTTTTTACCCCCGCCGAGTGGTAAATTGCTCAGCGCGTGAAATATCTACGACCTCCCGACACCCGTACTGCATTAGCTTAATTGCCTTTTTCTCAGCCCGGGTTCCCAGGCCCCCGACAAAGAGAGGAGAGCGGAATAAAGGCCAGTTCAGATTGAGAGATGGTCGAGATCTTTCACTGATTGATAAAAAAAAAAAAAGACAGAGCCGCTTCAATTGATATGAATCGGTGGGAGAAAAAGGAGAGTTGAAAGAAAGATGTTTTCTGAAAGCCAATAGTGGGATAGTCTTTGTTGTGATATAAGGCAAAAAGTACATAAAGTGATGTCAAGAGGTTAACAGACGCTGTGTAAGAAATGTAGCTTGATGGCTGCACTTTACAACACATATCGTCATATAGTAACAGGATGTTTACGTTCACGTTTCTCAAGCCGTCATCTCTTTATGGAAATGTTTTTGTGTCATCAAAATGTGAATTTTAAATGTCTGTTAAATTTATGCTTTAAATCTTCTTCACACTGAAATAACATGTTTTTTCAGTCACAAAATTTCAATCACTGAAAATTCACTGCTCATTTTTCAAGGGTTTTAAATTGAAAATCACCTTTTAAATAATAATATTCACTGTATTATTTTTGTGAAATTTGCAATAAATCAAATACATAAATTCATCCTTAAAATATTAAATGTAAAAAAAAAAGTCTAAATTCAGAGAAAAAAGAAAAAATTCAGTTGAAAAAAAAAAATCACCATTTAAATATTAAATATTTAAAGAATCACACTGAATATTCAACACATAAGTGCTTCAACTTCAAAATGAAAAATGTACATTGAAAATATACACTGTATTGTTTCTAAATATTTCAAATTCAACAGTCTAAATTCAGAGTAAAAAAAAAAAATCAAATGAAAAAGTTCACCCTTTAATATTCAATGTTTAAAAAAAAATAAAAATAAAAAAAAGGCCTTAAATTCAACAGTAGAAATTCAGAGTGTGAAATTTGCAGTGAAATAAATTCATGCAGAACATCCTGGACACCAAGGCCTGAGCAATCGATCCTGGATGACCTGAGAGCTGAATTGCAGGATGTTTCCTATTGGTTTGGGTCTTTAGTGGGCGGGACTTACAGATGAGGAAACAGGAGTTGACGAGTCAAATCAAGGAATCTATGAAATTATTTATCACTTTTCATGTTGCTTTTCTGCTGTGTTTTCGCAACGTTTTAGTCACTTTTTTGCTGTGTGAGTTTTTGTCATGTTTTTGTTACTTTTTTGTTGATTTGTCATTGCTCTTCTGCCGCGTTTCCGTCACATTTTTATTACTTTTTTGTCCCTTTTTGTTATGTTTTTATCGCATTCCATTGATTTTTTTTGTCATGTTTTTGTTGCTTTTTTTGTCACATTATCTGTATAGTCCCTTTAAGCTTTTATACGCTCTGTTCAGGTGGGGGCAAAGAGGTTAATACAAAATGAAAAGCAAAAAATTCACATTCTGATGCCACAAAAAAAATCTTCTGGTTTCTGATTTGCATTGAAGACGCTGCACCTTTCACTTCAAGAGGCTTCGTCAGCAACAAACAAACTTTTATCATCACGCTACAGATCGTAGGAACAGTTTTGCGGCGGTTCTATAAACGCTCTCTCAACTTGTAAAATAGAGGTTACTTTTGAGAATAAAGGCCCGTCTCCATGTGGGTATAAATACGGCCTGCAGCTAAAAGATTGTTATTTGCTGACAAAGCGCTCTGTAATGGGAGATACCAGGAAATAATTCTTCAGCCCGCTTTGCATATGCTTACCAAACAGATTAGCATACATCTTGGCCATTTACAGTCTTTATCCCGGGTTATTGTTAGAGTTCATTCATTATTTGTGTCCTGTAGCTACAGTCTACTCTTTGTTACACTGTAAAAAAAATTCCGTTGTTTTTACAAAAAAACTTTGGCAGCTGTGGTTGCCAGAATTTTTTTGTAAAAAATACAGTAACATGTAAACAAGGTTAAGGAATGACCTGTATATTTAACATAATAAAACGGTTGACTGCTTTTTATTTTAGCAGTTTTTTTCTGTATATTTACTAAAACCACCCCGTTAAAACAAGTTTTTTCAGTACAATTTACATGATGATTAATGTCAAACACGAGTAATGGTTAAGTTAATTGCTGGGTTGCAGGTGACATCACAGCATTCTAAAGGCCTCTACTATTATATAGAGGAAAAATTATTTTGTTTTTGAGGAAATTTTTGGTCTTGTCCAGAGAGATCATAGACCCAGTGACTGATGTTAATGATCATCTTTTAAATTCATATATTTTCTTTTTAGCTATGACTTGTGAAAGTGTAATGTTATTAATAGGAAAAACTGGCTCCTGCCCCCCGCTGGGTCCGATGACATCATCACATTCTAGAACCTGCAACCCAGCAATTGCTCGTAAACATTAGTTTCAAGTCCTTAAGTTTTTTAGTAATAGACTCCCGTTGTACATTTAACTGTATTTGCTTGGTTTTTGTTTTGCAGTTTTTCTGTGTTGAAACTACAAAGAAATTTGATTATTTTAACATCAAGTTTCTTTAAAAGTAACAGTCTTGTGTGGTTAAACATCTAACTAAACATTACTGTTAATTAAACAGTGTTTTATCGTTTTTCAGTTTAAATATTTTTTCAGTCACCATTTTACCGAAATTTTTTGTAAATTTAATGGACATTTTTTACAGTGTAGCTTACTGTATATATGAGCATTATGAGCCCCCTAAAAGGAAGGGAATTATGTGACCGTAAAGACAAAAAAAAGGGCAGTTACTTTATTAAACAAACAGTACGGAGAAAAAATGGGTGTGGGAGGAAAATAATAAGATACAAAGTGTCGTCGATCGTGCGCCTGTTGAACTATCCAGGTGAATGCGGTGTGGGGCATTCTGGGACTTATTAGCGCTCACCTGTGGAGTGTTCCATAGACAGCTTGCGTCACAGCAGGGTTTTCCCCTCAGCCAACGGTGACTCTCCCCACCCTCTTACCTCCCACACTATACCCCCCCCCATCTCGCCCCATGCCCCTCCCCGCCAGCCCCATCTCCCTCTCCCTCTCTCTCTCTCTCTCTCTCTCTCTCTCTCTCTCTCTCCCTCCGTCCCACACTCGTCGGCGGGGAGAGTGATGGTGCTGTCCTGAAGCAGCTGGTGCAGGGAAGGAAGACACTGCCAAGAAACACGAGCCAAATGAAGGAGGGGGGGGAGATTATACTGCAAATTGTTTCGGAGGTATGCGAAGTGGCGAGCGCCGTCGCTGGTTTTTAAAGACGGAAATCGGTAATCTTTCGAGCGGAGAGTTGCAATAGAGTCGTTTTGCGGGATTGCAGTTTAGAGTCAATACGAGTGATGATATAAGGAAGTGGGGGGGGGGGGGGGGGGGGTGTGTTCATTTGAAAGAGCCGTTCAA
Organism: Gobius niger; assembly: GCF_951799975.1. Classification (NCBI taxonomy): domain Eukaryota; kingdom Metazoa; phylum Chordata; class Actinopteri; order Gobiiformes; family Gobiidae; genus Gobius; species Gobius niger. The sequence continues at coordinate 12,566,421 of NC_136872.1, forward strand.
AAAGACTGGTTCTTGTGAATGAAACGTTAAAAGCCTTCACTCGTGTCGCCCGCTCTGTTGATGGGCTGATTCTGCTAGTTCTGGGTAAGGCCGCTCCACAGATCTTGCCCCATAGGAAGCGCCAAAACATAGCCGCCTAAAACTCTTCCACATCTCAATGTCAAACTGAAAGAATAGACTAAACGGCTTGAAACACCTTGAAAACGACCAGCGAATGCGTCCGTATTGATCATCCCAGACGCGCAGCATATATTATTACACAGGGAACGAGCGAAAGCACCCACTTAACATGGAAGGGTAAAGATTTCCACGGGCCACCTCAAACAAAGGGTCACACTCTCCAAACATGTTCACGGCTGAAATCGATGGTCCGCATCGACGCGCACGGAGAACAACGGGCCGCAGCACGTGCATACGGCTGTGAAGAGCCATCGATTCGCTTAGAACTGCAGGGTTATTCAGCACTTTGGGGGAAAAAAAGGCTTTTGGTATATAGTCCAGGGCATAGGCGACCACTGTCCTCGAGAGTGTAGCTCAAGAACCACACGTGGCTCTTTTACAGCCTTTGGTGGAAAATGGAAGCGCTAAAGGGAGGCATTGACGCGTTTTTTTTAACTTCGTGAATGGTTCTCTCAATCCCTGAATAGACTTGGGTGAAGATAAAGGACAGAGGGTTGTGTGCAGTAACACGTCTTCTGTGAACTATGGTGAGCCAATGCATCTAACACAGAATATAAAGCAATAAAGCACTGTTTATACACTGCATGACCAGAAAATATGCGCTTGGAGCCCACAGTTAGCTTTGCCCGTTAGCCTGTTAGCTTCTTCTGATTGTGATAAACCAAAATAACGACGTTTTGCACAATGTTTCATCAACAAACCGAAAGCTGAAGACAGAATAGGCAAGGCAAGGCAAGGCAAGTTTATTTGTAGAGCACAATTCATACACAAGGCAATTCAAAGTGCTTCACAGTTGAAAACAAATAGAATCAATAAAAACATCAACATAGAATTAATCAATTACAGTAAAAAGGCGAGAGTGCAGATAAAATACTTTCAGTCATATGCATTGGTAAAAAGAACTGTTTTCAGCCTGGATTTGAACATTGTCAGAGTCGAGGCCTGTCTCACATCCTCGTGAAGACTGTTCCAGATTTTAGCTGCATGAAACTGAAACGCAGCCTCACCGTGTTTAGTCCTGACTCTGGGAACCACCAGGAGGCCCCTCCCTGAAGTTCTCAGGGGACTTACCTCAGAAATGCGAGCCAAACATGATAACTGAAAGCAGCGAGGGAGATGTTTTCCATTACTGTGTATTGGGTGCTGCCGGGTCGGAGAAAGGGGAAGTTGCAAGTGTGGTTTTCTGGCCAGAGACACCGGGGGGGAAATCAAAACCTCCCCAATCATCCTATAAACTACGAAAAGGATTTATTCAGGTTAAAAAGAAACTTGGTCCTGCTTTAAAGATGCTTGATGCAACTTTTTGTGTGAAAATACAAGTTGGTTCATCACGATCAGAAGAAGCTAACAGGCTAACGGGCAAAGCTAACTGTGGGCTCCACCATGTACGATCTCCCACTCTTTTACGCTTTTCTCAGCGTAGTATTTACTCTCGCGGACCAAACCGTAACGTGCTACGACACCTGCAGTGGCGCTTGTGGCCTCTAGGAGCAAAAGTTACTCAGTTCTGCTTTAATGTGTAATGTATAATGGCCCCACTGAGAGTCGTTAGAGTAAAAGTAGCTTACATTGGATTTTACTCAACGTAAACCAGTGCCAGGCCATGATGAACGTGATTTATCTGTTAAGATCCTGACATTGTCATGGCTAATAAACACAAGTCGACTCACGCATCAGCCCCTCTCATCAGTATTTCTCACTATGGCTCACCTGCCGCCGTCTCTCGTGATAACTTTACCCTTAACCTAATGACCGAACAAATTAGTCTAAGCTTTCCATCCTGCTGTAGATTATGCTGCAACACGGCGCGGTAATAAGGCCTCAGACGGAGTAAATGCCCACCATGTAGGGCACAAATCTTATTTTCCTGGCGCCAGTGTCCACAGAGGAGAGCTGAGTGTGCACCGCGGCTGCTTACTCCGAGCTGAAGGGGAGAGACGTATTAACATTTTTCATTAAGTATATTGAACGACTAGAGAGCGCGCCCTTAAATATTTGGATGCAAAGGAGGTCCTGAGGGAGTATTACGGTAAAAGCAGAAAAACGCAAACGCTATGAGTATTTCTAAAAGGCTATGAGTGATCTTTAAGCCGTGCATAAAATAAAGTGAATGTGCAAAGACTTTCTTTTTAGAAATTAAAGTCGTGACCAGGGGTGGAATTACACTCCACTTTACAGACAGTTACAGTAAAAATGTTGAAAATGATGGAGCAGACCGAAAACTTATCTGACGTGTTTGGTCTTGTATCATTTTATTTAAGCCCAAACCTACTTATTTTGCGTAATATTAAGTTATTTCTCCTTCCAAGCGATCCAAAACGACTTGTTGCGAGCAGACAGGTTAGGATAGGTCTTGTTTCATGGCCTTTAGTTATTCAGTGTTTACTAATGATCAAAGGTCAATACGCTCTCAAAGTGCAGGGGGTCTGGAACCTTTCTAATTCAGACCAGTATTCCACTGAAAAATGCTATTGATCTTTTGAGAAAATCAATCAGTGTTGTGACATGTACGTATTGTTGCATGTTAAGCCTCCCAGGTGCAGTTCTTCTAACCCAGGGGGGTCAAACATACGGCGAGATGATTTAATCCGGCCCTTGCCCTGTAGAGCATAAATTCCACAGTATGTAAAAAAAAGTGAGTCTCTAGCCCATTCCTGTGCAGAGTTATGCATTTTTAAAGAGTAACTAAACACCAAATCCACTTTTTTTTGCTGATAAACGGTCTAAATGGTTGTTGAATAGAGCTAGCTACATGTCCCAGTCAATATGTTGACATTTGGTGCAAACTTGTTCAAAATCTCACTTTAGTGTCTAAAACCGCATGGTTCGCGCCCCCTACTGGTTTCACGCAGCAACTACATTTGGTATTTTGTGGTTGGAGGAGAGTGTGTCCACGGCGTCCAGAAAACGTCATCAGTTCTGCCCGTGGTTCTGCCTCTGTGCCTCTGTGGCCCCGCCCACACACGCCTCCGCCTCCTTCACGTAGCAACCAGGACACGCGTCGCGCACACACCGCCTGAGCTCATGAGTCAAACCAGTAGATGGCGCCCCTGCGATGCTCACACTTCGGCTGAGGTGGTGTAGAGGAATAAATCCCTTAGAAAAGCTACTGTGCGATGCTCTCTCTGTTCGCAGTCACTGACAGCGAGCGAGTCGTCTACCAGCGGCGATCTTTTTTTCTTTTTTTCGTAGGATAGTTGCTACTAGTGATGCGCGGGTTGCGGGTTCCACCGTCGTCTTTACAGCAGGTTTTTGGCGTAAATATACGTCGGATTTTCATAAAACAAGCAGCGTCTTGCAGCTTGTGATCCAGAGAACGCTTTTGTGGAGCTCATGTCTCCTGTTTTCCACCGTATGTGCAACTGTGTGTGACTTCGCGTTAGGCCGACCTCTGCTCTCTTCCTCTCTCCCTCTTGCCCAGCGCTCTTCGGAGAGAGAGAGAGAGAGAGCGCGCGCGATGACACGCTGGTGCTGTTCATACGGATCATATCTGTAACGCGTAATATTTAATGGTTGCGGGGCGGGTTGTAAAAATAGAACGTTGCGGGGCGGGCTGGGTCGGGTTAGAACCTGCTCCAAATGCGGGACCGCGGGTTGAAAAAAACCCTGACCCGCATCACTAGTTGCTACATCAAGCAATCACAAGTCATGAGAATGTACCAACTCTCCTACGAAAAAATCAACCTTGCGCACAGTCGTGACACGGGTAACAGCAGTCAGTCAGTCCTGTCAGATCTAGGGGCTTGGTCTGAGACTGTCAACAGAGCAGACCCCGCCCACACACTCACCCCCCTCGTCTCCCCCAAAGCCTCCGAGACCACCCCTTTCTCAGCAATTTTTGACTTTAGTTTGTGGGTGGGGAAAGGCTCTGCCACGCCCGTTTAGTTGCACTTTAAAGAATAACCAGAATGCTCATTCTAGCCACTAGGGGGCATTAGCTTTAAAAAAAAGAAAAAGGAAAGAGTTCCACACGTGTCCAGCAGAGGGCACTGGCATAATAAGAGATCAGGATATGAACAACGCATTATATAGCCAAGTGGTAAATGGACAATCTGCCCCAGGGCGGCTGTGGCTTCAATAACAGCTATACCACCACCGAGTGTGGAGTGCAGTACAATACAGTGCAATACAAGTGTAAGCCATTGTTGGTAATGAAGCTACAGTCAAGTTGGGGCTTTGACCAAATCACAGCTCATTATTATTATTAATTTATTGGAATTTTTTCCTTTATTAAATGCGGCCCGCGACCCGCCGTGGGAGCTGAATTTCGGCCCATGACCCACAATGAGTTTGACACCCCTGCTCTAACCTCTTAACCCCCACCTAAACCAAGCACATTTCTCCAGTTTGGCATTACCTAAATCTTAAAGCTTCTTGAAAGAAATGCCAAAATAGCGACAAAAGCGAGGATGAAAACGTAGCAAAAATGTGACCAAAAAAGGCACAAAAGAGCAACAAAAGACTGACAAAATGCAACAAAGAAAGGGGGAAAAAACGATGAAAATGTATGCAATGTATGCAACAAAAAAGTGACAATAGTGCAGCAAAAAAGTGACAAAAAGAGAGAGCAAGAGCAAGAAAGGGTGAAAATTAGATGAAAAAGAAAGTAAGAAAAAGTGACGACAACACAGCAACAATGGAAGGAAGAATATCCGTTAACATAATTTTTCTAGGTATTAGCTTACAGATTAGGCGTTACACTGACCTATAGGCATAAGCTCCAGTCTAGACGCTTTTGGATTTCTGTAAAGTCAAACCGGAGAAAATGCACTCAGTTAAAGCAAAACTAAGTAACTCATACCAATAGAGGCCATAAGCTCCACTGCAAGTGTCTAAGCATGTTACGGTTTTTTACTCATTAATTGTCCGTGAGAGTAAATACTACGCTGACAGAAAAGACAAAGGGAGAGAGGGATATTGTACATCCAATTACACAATGGAGATCATTGCTTTCAATCAAACTTGGCTGCAAACACTGCTAAAGTGGTGCTAGCCCACAGTTAGCTTTGCCCATTAGCCTGTTAGCCTCTTCTTTGTGATTCTATTAGTGTGTATTGCGCCTCCGACCCGGAGCAGGGAAAGTTGCAAGTGTGGTTTTCTGGCCAGAAACCCCAGGGCGAGATGAAAGACCCCCCCCCCCCCCCATCATCCCATGAACACCCCAAGAGGTACTATGAAAAGGATTAATTAATCTAAAGAAGTTACTTAGTTCTTCTTTAAGGCGGGTGGTAAGAGGTTAATCTATCCAGTCATTGGAACCCCCAATGTTTGAATTATACGGCTTTAAACATTCCTCGAAGGCCTTGCGCGTGTTTAACCAGTCTTCCTTCTTGATCGGCGGTGTTGATCTTCCTCGACAAACGAATGAGCTCCGGCGAGCTAATGTCAGAGGAGCCAGTGGTGGGCCTCACAAATGACTCAGTGTTGCGCGGTGACGGCTGCTCAGCTGAGTAAGCGCAGCGGGCTCGGACTCCCCCGGTCTGCGCCGCAACCTGACAGACAGAGAGGCCCACCCCCCACTGGTCACAATCCGAAGCACACTCTCCGACGCTAAATCCCACAATCCGATGATTCCGCCAAACTTCCGATGATGAAAGGCAGTGATGGGACTTCAGCTCATTGTTTGTTTATACCTATTCTCTTGTACAGCGCTTTGTCATTTTGTCTGTGAAAAGTGCTTTAGAAATAAACTTTACCTACTTACTCTTCTGAAGGGAGGCAATTCTTTTTAAGGATTCCTTCATTTCAAAGTGCTGCTCAAAAGACGAGCTTATTTTTCAATACCTCATATTATCTGAGAACAAATTACCGAGAGCCGCACATTTCGTTTTTTTTTTTAAGTTCGCGGAAACCGAGGTAAAAAAACAACAACAACAACAACAACTCCTTCACAGGGACAAGTGCTCCGAGTGATCCGTGGGAATCATTTATGATAAATAGCCGTTCAGGTCCTGAATGTAACGTAGCTAATCAAAGACCATTTCCAGGAGAGAAAGGAGACAGTCGGCGGGCATGCTGAGATACATAAAAAAGAAAAAGAAAATGTGAGAAAGATTCACAAAGTCGGTGGTTGTCAAAAGGTGATTTTATAGACTGAAGCGCGCATCGATCGCAGGCAAAAGTGGAGGGGGAATTTACGCGGTGTTTATTTTTTGCATTAGGATTAGGGTGGGCGTTGAGGCGGCGATCAATGCCCGTTTAATGTTGCTTCAGGGATGGAGCCGTGAATCTATGGCTTTCAGGGCGATTATTTTTTTTTATTTGCCGTTATCTTTGGAAGGCTTAAGGGCCGAGGTGATCATTAGGATAGAGTGCATATGGAGTATCGGTTCGTGTCGGGGGGGAACGCTAAGGACGACTTAGTTGGAAGGTGGTACGAGCTCTTGTCAAAGGAATGTGTCTGAGTTGTATGATGTGCTTTATTCAACTGTGAGGCGCTGATAAACAAAGTAATTACTACAAAACATCTTGTCTCGAGAGTCTTGTGTGTAAAACCTTCTGACCCTGAACACATCCACAAAGAAGTTCTGAAATGCATGTGGTTCTTTCTTTTTTCATAATGTAAAAGTGGATGTAACACAAATTAGGAAAGACGTTCAAAGAAGGGGAGCTATGCTTTTTGTGGGTATTTGGTAATAACGTCACATCTTTATCACTATCTTACACTTTGTTGATCCAAAACAGCTGAAACAAAAGCCTCTTTCCAATGTCTGAACAAACCTGTCTGACCAGGTATAAGTTTAGGCACCGACCTCTGGCTGTGGCCAAAGCGCTGAACCGAGTGTAGCGTGACGTGAACAGACGCTGGCCTCTGATTGGCCAGAGGAGAGAGGACTGCCCTCACTATCAACATGCAGGTCACAAGGATTTAATATTTCATCATACTGCTATTCTAAAAGATTTTGCCGCTGTTAGCATTTAGCCGTTGTTAGCGCAACTGAAGCTAGTGTTAGCATAACATTTGCATGCTGGTTACCCCCATAGTAAATGGTAAATGGTCTCAACTTATATAGCGCTTTTCCACCCACATTAGGCACTCAAAGCGCTTTACAGCAAGGATCCACTCACCCATTCATACTCTCATTCATACACCAATGTGCGCAGACACTGGGGGCAATGTGGGTGAAGTGTCTTGCCCAAGGACACAATGACAGTGTGCACTTTCAGTAAGTGGGATAGTTCGGATTTTAGCTATTTTTTTCCTGTAGTATTAGCCTTGGCACCTCTGAATGATTCGTTGTTCTCATCGCGGCTTGCAAAACTTTTTTTGGACGATCTGTACAGCGTGATCGTCAGTGTGGGCGGCAAGCATGTACTGGAGAGTACACTAGAGTCGATACGTGAGAATGCGAGTACATAGATCGTGGCGTGTGCGGTAGAACCGTGTTCAGTGGAAAAGTGGCTAAAGTACTAGCTCCCCCTTTCAATAAAGAGAACAAAAGGGAAAGTGTTTTAATTTAGCGATGAGAAGGATTAAGCATGAGATCCAGAGGTGAGGAAAGCATTTCCTGGATTGGTTGGACCAAAGGGGAGCTTTTTGGGAGCTGTTGTCGCGATGCCACTGGTGAAGATCCAAAGATTACTCCAAGACGTGGTAGTGGCTCGAAACGCAACACCAGGTTGGTATTTGATAATTGTAACATGGTAAAAAGCTCTGAAAAGTCAATTTTGCATAATACCCCCTTTATTCGTTAGGCGTGAATGTGTGTGTAGTTCAAATTTCAGTCTTCTCTCAAAAGTTAATGAGACTAGATTTCCAAGAGCATCTTGATATTATGCAAAAAAACAAGAAATATAAATCTTTTCAAGTTGCCCTTTTGAGATATAGTGTAGGCAATGTTTATTTTCTTTCACACCAATGTGAAAGAAAGTAATTGGATGATACTGTTTCGGCCAGTACAAATCAAAATACAGTGAAAGAACCCCCAGGCGTGAATATGTTTCATATTGCTTAGTTAACCATTTATTGCCCTAATTAGATAAAGCAAATGCCGAGCACACTATTTGAAATAAGCCGACGCTGAATGCATCGCCAGCAAAGTGGTTTTGAAGAATTAACTCAATACGTCAATAATGGTGGCCAGGAATCATTATGGTCCCATTTACTTTACTGTCGAAAAGTGCAATGGGAAATGTGCTGGAAATTATCGCTCCATCACTGCAGTTTTAAGGCTACAAGCAGAGCAGCATGAAATCAAGTTTGAGTTAGTCAATTTGAAGTTTGAAACTGACAGAAAGATGCTGTACCGAATTGCGTAGTCTTGGAAAAGTTCCCTTCACCGTTTAGGTTTTATAGGTTTGCATTTTAAAGGATTTTCTCACCAATATCTTATCATGACTCAGCCTCATTGTGCACAAGGCATCACTCGCGGCAGTCTGTGGGTATTATTCTCCTAGTTTGGCCAAGAGGAAGGATCCCCAGATGGCTGCTAAGCTAATATTAGTGCCAGAGAACGCAATTTGTTCTATTTTTACACCAAACAAAGGAAAACAGCTAAATTATTATGTAATAATCTGAAAACAAAAGTGCGAAAAATGTATATTTGAGCCAGGAACATACACTGAAGCAAGTTGCATTACTTCCTGCTCCAACTGCCATGTAAGGACTGATCACTGCAGGAAGAGAAAAGTGCACACAGTAGGATTTCCACCATTTTAAGGAGCTCATTGGTCAAATCAATCGCCAAAATGAAATTTCCCTTGAAAAAAGACACTTGCTGCTTTGGTGTCTTTATATTATATTACATTTTTTATGTTCCACCAATTTGTAGTGTAAATCATTGTGCTTGGGTTACTTATATATTGAGATTCAGACTGTTTATAATTGTTTTGTTAACATCCTTATTTATTATGTCTGTTCGTATTCATTCATTTTAGAAATTGCTAATAAAAGGTCAATGAGTTTTTTGGCTCCTGACAGACCCTTGCATCTTTCATCCAGTACTGCACTGGCATTTCTGGTTTCGGAGTCATGAGGAATGCAAAAGAATTGTGCAAGAAAAGTTAGTTGAACTGTATAAAAAGAAAAAAGATATCCAAGCTACTGAGAGTTTCAATCAGCAGTGTTCAAACTCTAATTAAGAAGTGGAAAATGCAGGATTCTGATCAAACCAAACCACAGCCAGGTCGACCAATACAAATTTCAGCAACAACTGGCAGGAAAATTGTGGATGAAAAGGAAGAACAAGAGATAACTTCAGCTGAAATACAGGACTCTGTGGTGTAGCTGCACAATAAGGAGGTACTTAATGAAAACGGGCTGCATGGCCAAGTCGCCAGAAGAAAGCCATTACTTCGCAATGCTACAAACTATCCCCTTACAATATACCAAACAGCACAGAGACAAGACTCAACATTTCTGAAACAATGTCATTTGGAATGATGAAACCAAAATGGAACTTTTTGGTCACATCCATAAACGTTACATTTGGAGGAGTCAACAAGGCCTGTAATGAACACTGCACCATTACTACAGTGAAACACGGAGCTGGATCACTGATGTTTTAGGGATGTGTGAGCTACAACGCTTCAGGAAACTTGGTCAAAACTGATTTCAGGATGAATGCAGCATGTTATTAAAGTATACTGGGGGAAAAGTGTCACTCAACAGCCTGGGAGCTGCGCATGGGACGCACTTGGACGTTCCAACATGACATCAACCCAAAGCACAAGGCCATGTCCACCTCTCATTGGCTACAGCAGAATAAAATGAAGGTTCTGGAGTGGTCCTCTCAGTCTCCTGACCTCAAATGTGCAGTTCATGCATGACAACACAGAAATTTACAGGAACTGGAGGCGTTTTACCATCCGAGGAAATAAAGAAGCCCATCCACAACTAACACAAAAGACTCTATGCTGTCATTGATGTTAAAGGGAGCAATACACAAGGTCATTATGATTTAAACTCAGTTGTTTGACTATAAATGGCTTCACACAACCACTAACTATGACTGAAAAAAATACTCTTTGTGTTATCTTTCAGATTCACTGAAAACTGGGCAAAAAAAGTATGTGAATAAGCAGCATATCCAACGACAATATTATGGCATCCTTACACTCAGTAGCAGAGATACAACCAGAAAACAACAGCCAAAGTACAAATGGACTCTTGACCTCGGTATCTCGCACTGGGTGTTAACAGTAACACCTGCACAACGTTACTCCAATCAATTCAAACAGGCGCCGCAAACCTGAGCCTGTTTATTAAAAAACTTAACACTGGATCCGTGCCAAAAAACCCGACTGTAGCGCATGACTCACTCCGCCATCTCCCGGCACTCGTCAGCCCTCAGCCCGTCATTGACATCGACCACACGGGCAAGTAGCTATCCAAATGAATAATTCAACCATAACCAATAAGCCGATGTTCCAGTGCTCAACCGGTGACACAAAAGCGATAGCATCCCCACTTATGTCGGCTGAAATTACGGAGATTAAAAAGGGGCGCGTCTGCACTGACAAACAACAACCTGCCATGTTTGATTTGCACGGATTTGGGGGAGGATTCCATTTGCTTTGAAGTGACATACATGTGGAGAAGAACCCCCCCCCCCCTCAATCCCTTCAAAAAGTGTTCGCTCACTCCCGCAGGAAAGCAGAGTACGTAGGATTTTTGGGAATATTTCAAAAACATAAGTTAAAAGTTAGAAAGTTAACAGGTTTTGTAACGTCTGTGGATGTGCCTGTGTTGATGTTGAGGGCGAAAACTTGGATTTTGACATTTTGATCGGGCCAAACAACATTAGTGAACAACATCACAATGGTGGCACGTATTTTCGTCACATGATTTTTGTTTGTGCCCCCATAACACGCACCTCAAGGCAAAACTCTTTTAACTTCTAACTAACCGAGGTGGCAGTCAAGTTCTGCCGAGCGATGCATCAGTCGCCAGAAGCAACATGGAAGCCGAAATGAAAAGCGTGGGCAGAAATGTATTGTTAGGAATAGTGATGTTGTGGCAAAGTAAAATGCATGACTTATTCAAATGTGGGGAAATTCAATTTAGCCGCGATGTAATGTGTAGCAAAGGTTTGGGTGACAAATGGAAAGTAAACTGTTATTAGAGCAACCTCAGGCCAAAACAGGTGCAGGAGATGGGGAGGCACGGGGAGGTTTGCTGCCGGAGATATTGACACGGTTAACAAACACGTACCAAAGTTCTGTCCCTATCTCACAATGGTTAAGGTGAATTTAGCTCAGTTGATTTGTAACAACAATTAAATGTGTTGGTGGACAGATCAAAAGCCTCATCTGAACAACACCATTCCAAACATAATAGGCTACAAAACTCATCACTTCATTCATCATCTTTAAGGCTAGATGTTTGCTCCTAAACGACAATATTAGGCGACACAATGGCCATATCGCAAGAAGGCCAAAAAAAGGTCTTCCACATGACTGAAATGACGACATTTTTGGCTAAAACGGCCTCGAACAAAACTGCAAGGTAACTTGAAAAGTCATTATTACCCTGATTTTGTTCAAGTTTAGTCTTCCGTTCATCCTAGTTTAGGATTTTAACCGGTTGCCTGCTGTCTATTAGTTATGTTTTATCACATTTATTCAGAAGCTACAAGGTCTTAGCTTTTAAATGAGGCATTGTACCGGCCTATAGTCTATAAACAACACTGCAACAAAATAGCATTAAAAAAGCAACTAAAACATGGCGACAAAAGCAATGAAAACACGGTGAAAAAAGTGACGAAAACACGGCAAAAAAAGCGACGAAAACAAAACAAAACAAGCCACGAAAACACAACAAAACAAGGAACGAAAACACAACAAAACAAGCGATGAAAACATAACAAAACAAGCCACGAAAAAACAACAAAACAAGCCACGAAAGCGCAACAAAACAAGCGACAAAAACACAACAAAACAGGCGACAAAAACACAACAAAACAAGCAACAAAAACACAACAAAACAAGCCACGAAAACACAACAGAACAAGCAACAAAAACACAACAAAACAACCCACGAAAACACAACAAAACAACCCACGAAAACAGAGTGAAACAAGCAATGAAAACAACACGAAAACAGCGACAAAAACATGAAGAATAAAGTGATGAAAACAAGGTGAAAAAAGCAACGAAAACAAAAAAGTAAAAGCAAATTCACGAAAAAAAAACCACACACAAAAGTATCAAAAACATGCTGGAAAAACAACAAAAACACGATTAAAAAACAAACAACAAAAAAGTGATATGAAAACAGCAACGGAAAGTTTTGTAAGTGAGGTATTACCCTGGGCTATAGGCTGTAACCCTTTAGATTAGGGTAAAGCCGAACTGGGACAATGTGCTTGGTTAAGGTTGGGGTTAAGAGGCTAAGTCTTGTTTTGACACAATTTGATGAAAATCAAATCTTAGAATAAAAGTGTTGAAATGATTCAGTAAAATCTTACACATATATCATAAGTGTAATATCAAAGAGCCGTAATTGTAACATGCGCGGGAAGTCTGACGAGTCTGTCATCACGCCGCTCTTTGAGACCCCCTCGCTTGGAACTTGGTCTTGATCTAGGACACACTGATGGCTTCCCAGTGGGGCAAGGGTTGACACGAGCTTCCAAAGAGATCGGCTTCACTCATGTCTACTCACTGTCTGACTAAATATCTGGAAATGGCTTTGTATCCCGGGCACAAAAGCGCACGCATCAGTAATAAAGAGCTTATGTCAGCCCGCGTGGAGCGGCGATGGCTCCGCTTGCCGAGCCTCGTGACACGTGTGCCTGTATACGTGCACTTCCCACTTCATTCGTCGCCTTCTCCCTCACACATGTGCGCATATCAGCGGCAAATGTCAGCTGTGGCGACACCCCGGCCGCCCACGAGAGACTGTTACTACTGCCTCCTCCACCCGGCTCCTTTTCTCCGGCGCGTGTCCATGTGCGTCTTCGCTTGGTGGCCTGCGCGCTAATCACTTTGACATAATGCCTGGCAGCAAGGAGATCTCATGGGTTTGAAACTCCGCCGCTGCAGCTGACTGGACGGGACGGCGCTCTGGATGGAGGTTGCATGTTCTCGCGCGCGCGGGTTTTCTTCCAAAGCCTGGGGACAAGCATGTGTAAGGCGATTGCCCTTGACCAAGACCCTGGACGTTAGAAGAAGTGGGGTAGCTCCCGGAGTGCTGCCCTGTGCTACATACTGTACGTTAGTAGGACAAGAGGCAACATTACGCGCGCTGGCCTGTATTTTACACTTGTTCTGGGGATTAAACGCTGCTTCGGAATCAGCAGAACGGGGTATTAACATTCGAAAGGGCCTAAACTGAGTTAAAGGGGTTAGGGAAATCAGTGGGGCCCTAATAAACGCTGTTTGCATGCAAAGCGGCTCTGGTGATAGTTTAGGAGCTTTGGAAATGAGACACTTTAGGGTTCCCTTTATTATGCAACATGACCGAGGGAATACAGATCGGAGCACTTAAGGAGAAGAAGAAGCAACAGCCAAAGGGAACAAGATTGCTTGGACAAACATGTGCTACTTTGTGGCCGAGCCATCTTGTTCCCTTTGGCTCTAATTATGTTTTTGATGAAGAAACAACACCGTGAAGAAGCTCGGCACTTCAGAATTGCTCAAGACTAGAAATGTGAACAGAAAACTCAATCATACAAAGTCCCTTGAAAGACCTCTCACCAGGAATCAGGCAATCAATTATTTATTTTAAACGATTTTTAGCATGACAGAAGGTTTGTTTACCTGCTTTACTAGTTTAGATCACTTCCTGTGAAGAGTCACCTGGTAGTGAAAGTGACAATATGCAGGCTGCTTACATGGATTTACCTGTCAGTAGGGAGAGCTTTCGCCCCCTTCTGACTGACACCTTCTCCAGGACGGCATCCCAGGTGGTGAATACGGTGTGTCATCCCGGTTCATAGATGTTGGCGCACGTTTCCTGATCTCCATGGAAGTGATCGAGACTAGTAAAGCAGGCAAACAAACCTTCTGTCTCACTAAAAGACCAATCGTTAATAGTTTATACTAAGAAGCCATGCATGAACCTTTTGCAAAGAAGCGAGGAATCAGGCAAGCTACATGGGTGAAAAAGAAAGAGCAAAGATGTGCACCAACATGAAAATAATGCAAGGCATCAAAAGGCCTGATGCATTCCAGTGAGCTGCTGCTTTCTCCAGCCGCCCAGAGATTGCGGTTCAAAGGTCCGCAGCTATTGTGTCCATGTGAAATTCAAGAGCCTTAATGTCCACGCGGCCGAGGCTGAGTACACAGACAAGATGGAGGTTTGAGGCGTAATGCTAGCTGACAGCGTGATTAGCCACTGACAGCACCATTAGCTCTGAAAGTCACTCACTGCAAGGGCCATCCGCGCCTACTCTCTCCTCCTTTCTTGTGCCACATCTGAAGCGTGGCTCTTAGCGCAAAATCAAACATTCTCCAAGCTTTACACTCCCGGAGAGACGCCGCGCCAGAAGGCAAAGCGAACCGGGAATTTTGCTCCTTAAGCATGACGTTTGACATGCTTTTTGTTCTCGCTGATGATCCGCACCGGGTCATTTAAATTCTGAAGGGCAACGCGAGCTGTGAAGCAACGCACGTCCAATGGCAACCGGCCCCAAACACACATGCGCTCACCGATCAATGCGGCTTTCGGCTGACGGGGAGCGATTGATCAGAAGCTGAGGTGAGATCTGGAGATGAAAACAGCGGGTGTCGGCTCTGGAGGAGGATGTGGAGTAACGGAGTGGCGCCCCCGCTGATGGAGAGAGCGGAGGAGCGCTGCCCACGCACCCGACAGGGCTGGAGAGAGGCTCGATCCACAGGCGGGCCCGGCAGAAGAGGAGATGCAGCCGCCGTCTTCGAAGTTCGCGGATCAATGGAGTTGTTTTGGTTCGGGTTTTGTTTCTATCCACCGTCAAATGACCGGCATCAAAGCAGAAAAATACAGTTCAGAAGAGACTACGGAGACGGGTTTTCCTCAATTGTGAAAAAAGTTGATTGTCTGGGAGCTTCAGCCTAAGAGTTTCACCAACGCATTTGTTTCTTTCTGTAGGAACGAGCGTCGACGCAGTGTCTACAGAGATCGCATGGACACTATTCAACTTGCTACTTATGCAAAATGTGACCTTTTGAGGAAAGTTCTATGCAAATGAGTCTATAGGTTCCACTATGCAGTCAATTCACAACACCAGTCGAACCTTGATAATGAAAAAAACAAATTATGTGGCAAGGTGAGGGTTAGTTTAGTTCTTACACTCGCTTCAGATGCCACAACGCCACCCCAGGAGTTTCAACCGGAGATTTAACTCATACAGAGTGTCAAAATACAAGGCACAGAGGTTCGTTGTGATATAAAATAAGGCAGGAATCATCAATCATGAACTTAACCACACTCAATTGTCATACTTTTGTTAACAGTTCTCAGCAGTTTTCTGTACACAGAACCAGTCATGCTGCATAACCAAGGAGCCTGGATCCGTCCTGTCGCTCCACAGTGCAAGATCGAACACCGAGACAGCTGCGCGGACATGAAAGGCAGCTGCTAACCAGAGGGAAGCCTATGGAGAACCGCTACAGACAGACACCACATAGAGCCATACCGCAGCTCCCACACAAATATCGGAAACCCCCAGGAAGCACCAGGTACGAGCGGCACCGGCCTGAGACCAGAGAGGCGGAAGTGAGAGGTTAGAGGGCGATTATATTATACTATTAGACACTATTAGAACATTTAGATCAACCCAGGACATTACTTTCAATAACAAGCCCTTTACTTCACCCATTGGTACAGATTTGGTTTTGGATGGCTTTCTGAATGTTCCCACAGGGTTCTTGGCTGAGCTGTTTCCCCACATAAAGTATGGTCCAATTGAATCCTTAAATCTAAGGCCATCAGCGCTGCTCATCCTGTGAAAAAAGGGTTCCGGATTATCGGAGAAAATTACGAGCACGCTGTACGTCATCGGAATTTTGCACGGGCTTGGCTCAGCGACTGTGTACCCGACGGAAGCACTAACAACACATTCTGACAAATGCACACAAAGTCTTCCCTAGTTTACAGCTGGCTCTCACCAAAACAACGATCCGACCTCTTTCTGTGGTCCTCTTCACTCCGAGGCCCTTTTTTTAAGTGTTTAACCGATGCACTGATTTATGCGACGCCCGTCTTATCGGAGCATCCACCGCAGATAAAGGACGCTTTTATCAGTCAGCACATATTTAAAAAGGACAAAGTAAAAAAAAAACAGTCAAGCGCGGCACATTCATCCTCTCTTACCGTCCTCACCCTGATTGTATATCTATATGAATTATAACGTCGGCGTCCATTTTGGATTGATTACATGCACATCACATCTCATCAAGGACACCGCTGGGGTTCTTTGAGTGATTCAGCGGCATGTTTAGACACACTTTTGCACACACACAGTAGAAACTATATAGTGTGCGGCATAAAACCATTGAAAAGCACTGATTTAATTAATATATTTATAGAAAACAAGACAGAGTTTTGCAATATTCTACATAGCATGCCTTGATTTTGTGCGTAATGTCATGGCAACCAGTTGAGCATCCGTCATAAAAACCTACAACCCTCATTAAAAAGAGAGAGCAGGTATCAAAAAAAAAAAAATTCAAATCCCACAGCTCCACATTTTCCCACAGTGCCAACTCTTTTGGGTTGCAATACAGCCGTGCGCTTTTGCCGAAGGTTTTAGGCAACACCGGCGCTTCAAAAGACTTGAAACCACGGTTTGAAAAGTTGCTGATAACATCTGTTGACATCCTTTCTCGCGATGGCCCTGAGTCAGACGAGCCGGTGGAGCATTTCTGAAAGGGCACGGCGCAATGTGGAGAAACAAAGTCGCGTTTGAATCATGACATTTGACGATTGGTAACAGAGGGAACCGGTTTGGTGAACGTGTGGGCTGGGAAAAAAGAAAAACCCGGTGTCACCAAAAGACCTTTTCAAATGATGAGATGAATCACTGCAAAAGGTAATGCTAAGTTATGTTGGAACATTGGGCTGAACTTGTCAGTGTAAGTCAGGCCACCACTGCTTCAAAAAGAGAGTGACTGACTAGCCTAAAGGTTAACATTAGGTCTCAGCTGTTTGGACGGTTTTGTGCCCTTGGGCAAGACATGGAATGCATAATAGATAGATGTATGTAGTGTTGGGCTAATTGTCCAATTTTAATCAAATGAGGAAAATCGATGGTCAACATCAATGATTGTCACGGTAGTTTTTTAATCGACAGGTGTTTTGTAAATTCTGTGGCAGCAACAAGTCACTGTTTTGCGAAGTAGGTAAAAGCATTGTTGTTTGACGGAGGTTAAAGGGACTATACAGAGTTTAAAAATGTTAAAATTAAGTATTTTCCTCACATGTTTGCCTACATGCCTCTAAAATCCTGCACTGTCACTAAAAACGGTGTAACTTCGGGTCCGAATTGCCGTCATGCACAAGCTTTATATAGAAGGTGCAGTTACACATATGACCCGAGGTGGCAGTAGTGAGTATAAAATGGCTAACTTGCGTCTAGCCCCTTTGATAAAACCTTTCTGTAGTCGCTCTGGGGGTAATACAAGTGTTAATGGGATGATTGGGGGGTCTTTCATCTCCATCTGGCCAGAAAACCACAATCGCAACTTCGCTGCCTCCGGGTCGGAGCCACCAATACAGACTAATGTAATCACGAAGAAGAAGCTAACAGGCTAACGGGCAAAGCTAACTGCGGGCTAGCGTCACTTAAACAGTATTACCAGCCAATTCGATTTTGTAATTGGATGTACAATATCCCTCTCCCTCTGTCTTTTCTGTCAGCGTAGTATTTACAATGAATGAGTAAAAAAACGCAACATGCTACGACACCTGCAGTGGCGCTTATGGCCTCTAGGGGCATGAGTTACTTAGTTCTGCTTTAAGCTGAGCTTTATTTTCAAAGCTATATTTATTTGCTTTAATTTGCTTTTTCTCTGTGATCGCAATGGGTCAGTGGAACACACTGCCAATAGAGATTATTGCAAGTACGACATTCAAAAGTTTTGCGCATTATGGCTTCTAGAAAAACAAACTTGCGCTCATAATCTGTAACGTCATGTGGGAGCGACCGTTCACCTAGAAAAAGGACCGGTAGAAAATGTTCTAATGTTCCAATCTTGTTTAAATTAAATGTATGTTTTTAATTATGTCAAAATGTATAAATCCATGGTCAAGTATTCATCTACATTTAAAATCAGTTTTCGTACTGTAACATCAACCTGCCCAGGGACTACAGGTGGAAATGAGCATCTTTGCTATAACCTGGCACAATGCATCTTTCCTTTTGGTCAATGTTAAATTGTGCACTGTCCCTGTCTAAATAAAAACCAAACCATACCATAATGTAATCAGTTGAATTGAATTCAAACTCTAGATTGATGAGGAAGAAAATTGCCATAGGTTAGAATAGGATAGGAAAACATTAACTGCGCTTGACTTTAGTGATTGAGTTTAGTGTGGCGGAATTTGTTCATTTGTTGTTTGTTTGTCCATCACAATAGGAACAGACATAAGTTATCTTTAGAGAACTATTGAAAACAATAACCTCCTCTCATCACAGTACTGTCTGTAGCACGAAATGAATCAGCAAAACAAAGAAGAAGGTTCTCAAGCTGCCATCTGTACTGGGTTGTTTAAATAGTGAGGGGTTCGAAAAGAGGGCAGCTCAAGGCTCAAGATCAACTCCTAATTTACATCTGTACGACAAGCTTGTGGCGGAATCTGCTACACATTATTCCATGATTACAAAAGGTTCATCTCAAATCTAATAATCAAGTCACATCATGCATTTCTGCAAACGTCTAATCCTCGTGGATCATTTTAATTCTATCCACAGCGCGCCTGATATTTTTCTCACCATCACAGCTTTGCATTAGTGCGATCAGGGGTCAAGATAAACACCCCCTTACGGAGTCCAAAGGTTGTGGTACATTATGGTGTAGCGCTGCGCGATAGGCTAAAGCTGTTAGCGGGGGCTACTTTCCCACATGGAGATCGCCTCGCGTTCCCCCTCCCCGACCACCACCTCCTCCTCCTCAGACGGCCAGGGTCAAGGTTGTCAAGTAATCCAATAAAGCTGATTCACTGCATTGCTGTAATATAAGGTCACGCTGCTCTCGGATGCGGCGAGAAGGAAGAACTAGTAATTGCCCTTGAGAAAGCACATGTTGGTGGATTTATGTACGCATCCAAAGTTAAATGGAAAGACATGGCCAGCATTATCATAGAATCAAAATGAAGAAAATTTGTCTTGTTGCTGGGGTGACTTTTTTTCTTTCTTTTTTTTTTAGGGGAAAACTGAGAGCAAGATGCATGGCAGGCACCTTCTCCGGACGCTGCAGGAGTGGCCTTGAGGGTGCCAATCGCTCCGTTATGGAAATTGCATTGGCGACTTGTCACAGCTGATGTCTTGGGAGGTAGGGACAGCTAATTGGTTTAAAAAGTATGGGGCTATTGAGTAGAACACAATGCCAGTATGTGACCATGCTTCAGAATTAGACGAAGGCTCATGAATATGAATGGAGTTGGGGATGGAAGGTTATACATTCAGCCTTGCCACAGAAATGCGGCATGTTTGCGAGTGCAAACAATCATTGTCCGTATAGAGACTTTCAGCGACAAATGGAGAAGTGAAGTGTGGAACAACTCGGTTATAGCTTCCAGGTCAGTGCAGGTAAATGCATCTAACACAAATGTTTTTAGTCCTGTATATTACATTACGAGATCTCCATTGTGCTAGGAATTCCAAGAATGGCAAGACAGATTTCATACACATACTTGTCGAGCGCAAACCTTCGCAAGGGCATTGCACAAGTGGGAAAATGTATACAACCGCTGCGTTATTTCTCATACCCATAAGACAGCTACAGGAAACAAAAAAGGGACAGATGAGGAGGCATCCGGGCAAGACTCACAGCTAAGCCACACATAAATGGTAAATGGACTCGACTTATATAGCGCTTCTACCTTTATCAGGCCCAAAGCGCTTTACAGCAAGGAACCATTCACCCATTCACACTCCAATGTACGCAGACACTGGAGGCAAGGAGGGTGAAGTGTCTTGCCCAAGGACACCACAGCAGTGTCCATTTGTGGGAGCTGGGATTTGAACCCACGACCTCTCGATCACGAGACAACCGGCTCCTCTATCAACCGCGCCACCGCCTTCCCAGAAGATGGTGATGGTGAAAGACTGTTGTGGAGAAAGGGAGCACAGGAGGAAGAGGAAGGGGGTGGAGGAGCTGACCAGTGCAGGACACCACGCTCTGAAACAGGGACAAATCCAGGAGGCGCTGCACCGTTTCAGTAGCCTGGCATCCAGACTAATCTCCGATGTTTATTAATTAATAAACAGGAGACTAGTCTGGCGACCCTGTCGTAGAAAAGCTACTGCTGAGGCGGGACTAATGTGGGACAACCGAAGCGCATAGCAGCCAATGAGAACATAGCGGATGTGACGACAGAAACAGCGACAAGAAAGTTGTAGTCATTCGGACTTTAACAATGGCGCTCCTGCCACACGGAGTTCAGTAAATGACTTCTGTCGTTTATGTCAGAAAAACTTAAGAATACAAGCATACCGGAGCATTACGTGAAGTGGTTGCTTGTGTTGAAAATCTACAAAACAAAGGCGCAACAACGTGACGCCCGTTCAGGGAGCTGCTCTGATTGGTCGGTAGGCTCCATATCGCTGCGTCACTTCCTTTGAAAGCGCACAATGGAGTGTTGCCGGACCCTCTTCTGTAAAGAAGCGGAGTCTGGTTGGCGAGACTACTGTTTCAGAGGATCAGAGGTTTCCCCGACCTCCGAAAACATGCTGGTCAGGTTGGCCCACAGTGGCGGCGCGGCTCCGAACTATGCATCGATTTGAGAAAAGATGCCCCAAACCCACAAGTCCCATGTTTTCACTGGTGATATACAGTAGAGCCGGTGGTGTTGTCTCAAAACTTTGCCAATCTTGCTTGTCAATGGTGAATGGATGTTACAAAGACTCGGACTTGTGAAAGAAGTAGTTTGTGTAAATGTCCTGAATCCTATAGTTTATGCATTATCGTCCTAGAAAATAGTGAATTACTATATAGCAAAAGAGCATAGCCATATTTACCATTTATAAAAAGGTCATATCGCGCTGCAGCTATCTCGCTGTTTAATGTGTATAATTGTTTTCAGTTCTGTCTCAGTGCATCTCCGCCGCTGTATCGAAACTTAAATTGATTCGGTTGCCCTTTCTCCCGAGGCATTTACATGTAGGACTTGGCTAATCTTCAGTAAATTGCGGTCCAAACTCGTAAAGGTCAGCGGGCCTGGTACCACTGTGTGCTGTCTGGGCTCATCATCGCGCTTGGGGCCGTGAGCGGGTGGTGACAGACAGCAGAGGGGACTGATCAATGCACTCCCAGCCATGAGGTGTAACGGAAAGGGCAAGTGCGCTTATGCGAGACGCTGGGGGAGGCCAAACTGAACTGGAAGGTTTTCATAAATTAGATAGTAACACTGTTTGCAGAGCAGAAAGTAAACTCAGCGATGTGTATTTGTTAAGTAAGGTGAGTCGAGCAAACCTGTAACCTAAATCAATGCCTTCGAATAAAGTGAAAAAGTTTGAAATATATTCTCACCAACGGCATTGCAGGTCACCTGTCTCGCTTCTGGTCCGATGCATTTTTACATCAAGTTAAAAAAAAACTGATGACAAGAGGATACAGATGAGGCTACCATTGAGACAGAGGGCACTGCATTTAATTTTGAAATGTCTTAACTCAAAAACCGTATCACAAAAAGCCCGAATAATTAGTCAAAACCCAAGATTGATCAAAATGAGGGTATGTGAATTATATCACCCAGTCCTGGTCACATCGTAATGTGTCAGTGGGACCTGGGGACTAATAGACCATCAGTAATGAGAGTTTGTTCTGGAAGCTGAAAGCCATCATTTCATATGACGTATTATCAGAGAGAAGAAGGCCTCTGTAGCTGGGAGTGGATGGTGAGATAAATGTGTTGTTTACAAGTAAAGCATGATCTGTATGTACACGGTTTTCATTGCGTGACCCTCTGTCAGCTTGTTGTGAGAGAACTTGCAATCACTCCCAATGCCATCCATGTATTGTAGAGAAATCTACATATAGATTCCTCCAGGCCTGCGCAAAAGTGTGATTCATGCTCGACAGTGTTTGATCAGAGTCGAATTCTCCATGGCCACACACATGACCAAGGCCGGTCTTTTAACAGCTGCATCTATCTTTCAAGAGAAGGAATGATTCCTCATGAGATCGTCATTGGTCAAAGTGAGGGCTCTGAGCAGAAAACTTTTAAAAAGGTCAGATGTACAGGAAAGGCCAGCCACGTCGCAGGCCGATCACCCTGTCACTAATGTGTCCACTAGGAGAGCCAAATGGCAGGAGGATCAGGAGGTCAGTGGCAGCTGGTGGCTGTGGGCTACAGGGGTTTGCCTGTGTTAAGTAATACGTAAAAATCAAGGGCAAACCACCAATTGAAAGTTGCCAGTTGTTTCCCTGGAAATACAAAAAGGTTGCAAAGTCATTCATTTGTAATACACACTTGTAACAAAATGTGTCTTGGGACAGCATTCTGACCACATAAGGTGAAAGCTTACAACTTATGCAAATGGTGCAGAGAACAGAGTAGATACAAAGCCAGGAAATCACCCTTGTGTAAAACAGCATGTTATACACAGATATGTTGGCCAGGACACTCTTGAAAAACATATTTTATCCTGGTTATATAAAGGTCAATAAAAAATGATAAGTATTATAAGATTTTGCCCATGACCCTGACATTACCATGGGTTTCAGCACAATGTGAGGAGCAAACAGCATTATTTACTAACTTAGTGCTTTCATTGACTTGTGTAAACCTGTAATCTGCCAAAATTCTGATTTATTTCAAAGTGCAAAAACCATTACCGCAGTGTTATCAGTGTGCAATGGCTGCTGTTCAAATCGTTTGTGGAGTGGATGGACTTTTAGGCGTATTTGCAGCTGATTGGTTCATGCGCACCTCGTTTTAGCCAATCACAGCCAATGTGCAAAAACGAATTGCTACTACTCAACCTGCCTAGCTTCCAATATCTTCTCAAGGTGAATTCTCTGCATATTAACTATCAAATATAAATACCATTAAACAACATAATGAAACATCTAAAACAAACGCAGAATGACAACACCAAGACATCTCATGACAGTAATCCTCTGGCTAATCACCAGACTGATCAGCAACCTTGGTCACTCTGACATGCATCGACTTCATGTCCAGCTCTATACCTCCTCCTGACCAGGCTATTTATAGTCCAAATGATGTGATTTGAGCTGACTCACTCCATCCAACAGTTAGCGGTGTCGGTATGACCAAAACATACCAGACCTGGGCCTCCAGCGACACGACATAATTAATCACGAGAAAATTATCCAGCCTGTGTCGCCTCCGCTCGCGCTTCCTTCTCGGACCGCGATTAACGGTGCCACCTGAGGAAATGCACAATTACCGCACACAAAAGGGAGCGGTCGTCACGGGTCGAGCGCATTTCAATACTCATCAGGAGCGAGAGGGAATATTGTACGGGCTGTCCGAGAGAGTTAGGCTGCTTGTCATAATGCTGGACCTGTCTGCCATCGCCAATGACGCTAATGTTGCAGAGCAGTTAGGAGACTTCTGAACTTCTGATCAGCTAATCCTGCAGGGGAAGCATCCACTCTTCACAATGTATTTTTAATGTGTGTGAAACTGAAACAGACTTTTCAACAACGGATTTGTTGAAAAGTTGGCATTGGTAAAACAGGAAAGTAAATAGGAAGGATAGGGAGAATGAGAATCTACTTTGTATAGAAATCCTGTTAAGCATTAAATTACTTTTATTGAAGCAATCTAATGAAGCCAGAGCGTAGATTCATTCTGGAAGACTAATTTCAGCATCACCTTCCTCCAGCTAATGATCGTGTCAGCAAGGGTCACACCTACACCTCAGGCCACGAGTGCAGAGCCACATCTTCGTCGCAGCCAATCACTGCCCTCGGTCCTGCGTTTCAGCTCCAGAGTTCATGGCTTGTAAGCTTCCCAGCTGTGCTGCAACCCACCTCCACCCCTTCACTGCCTCTTCTGTCTGTGGCTTCAGCCTGCTGCATCCTTCGCCGGTCTCCCAGACCACCACCAGTGTCCAGGCTCCAGGAGAAGACATCCCTAATGTTAACCTACCCATTCAAACTAACTATAATCCGTATATCGATGTCTACTTGCTGCTTTGTCTCTGAGTCTATCCAGGTTGAATTGCTGTTAGTCAGTAAATTAGTCAGTCTTGAAACAGAACGGATTGGTACTGAATTTAAATAGTAATATCCTTCATCAAACACTGTGTTTGATGTAGTTTGCAAAAGGGTTTTGTTTGTTTCTGGTTGGCCACATAAGCAAGTGCATTGTTATTTGAAGAAATAGTACACAATGTGAAATGTGGCTGTATACATTTTGCAACTAACTTGCCTGACGTATCCACTCTGCACTTCGGACTATATTGACATAAATGAACCTAATTTTCCATCCATTCATAAACACAGCCAGCACTAGTAACTCTATCTGATTTTATCATTATTATCAAAACCACTGTGTGATGTGTGCATAATTCTTAGCACAGTTATTGATTTTGACTTAATGCATCAATCAATCAGCAATTAGCATTAGCCAAGGACACGCTAGTCGACATACGGTAACACAGCTGCAGCTGTTTAAGTGGTTAAATCATACAAAACAAATGGCCAGTGTCACCTTTAGCAAGTTCCTGCCTTTGCTTTGGCACGCCGGGAGTCACATAACTCTTTATAAGTTATAAGGACGATCGCAGAGGGATGAGCTTTAAGAAGGTGTCCATTTAATTAAGCTATGGGTGTTCACAGCATAGTTTATTCAGTGACTTTTAGTTTAAAGTAATGAGGAGATTATGCAGCAGGTACTATGTAGAGGGCACTGTAGCTGTGGAGAAAACATGTGTAGGGCATTACCAAGTGAAACTCTGATTGGTAATCTTTTGAACTTGGTCTGCCTAAATCTTGTCCTTCCATATTTTTTCCTCCAGAAGTCATTAAGAACCAATATATTTTCTTGTGTCAGTGCCAGTCTCATATGCACCTACTTCACACGTTCTTCTTTTTTCTAAGTGTGTGGCAATCATAGTCAACCATATGTATAAACTAGTGCTCGAAGGCGTAATAAATGAAAGAGAAAACATTAGCATGTGCACTTAGAACAGCAGAGGTTCAAGCTTCCAGGTGTTGTTTGTGCTCATTCGAAAATCACACAAAGCGATCTCAGCCGTGGCTCTAAAAGCATATTTGTGCAGAAGATTTACACGGCAGCTCTGGTAATTGGGCCTCACCGCGCTCCATGTACCTTCATGAGATTTTACCATCTGGACTAGAACATGCTGTCCTTCTCCTGACAGAAGCAGGTGTGACCTCCCTGTCTGCGGCGGCTCCTTTTGGTTTTAGCTGCCAAGTGCCGTGTATCACTGAGCTGTCACTGGATTTGCTAACTATTGGTTAAGGTTCTTACTGTTGATTGTGAAGTATTTTACTATAATCTCCTAAGTCGGATTGATATGAGTCAAATATTATTTCTAGTTCCGCACAAAATAAATTCTTCTTTGATCTACTGGTGAAAGGTTAACTTTCCAAAATTCCTATCATTTTCCCCTCTTGCACTGCACAGTCAAAAACCTCAGTGGTGGCGCTAAAGGGGTATTTCACTCTCCATTGCTTTTGCAAGTTTAATTATACCACTTTATTTAAAGATCCTTGTAAACAATCGGCTTCCTCTCCTTTCTTCATTGACCTGGAGCGTTACAAAGCCTCGGTACAAGCTGGCACCCGTTCATCCACCGCCTGTCTGTTCGACTTTGGCCGCACTCCATCCGGCCCTCCATCAGATTATCATTGACAGGAAGTCTAGACCTGCTGAGAGAAGCACTTTCCCTCCTGATTCTCGATCTGACATTGGGACACACAACAAACAACTCTTTTTCCACAGGCGAGGGCACGGCTCCATAATCCATGCTGACCTTCCCTGGCTGTGATTCAACCTTATTTTTATCCTGCACTGAAAGGGGGACAAAAAATCTAACCATGTGTTCATGCCTTAGAGAAGACAAGTATCTCAGCAGGAGGAAGCAAAACATAGCTGTTGGATGGTGGATTTCAGATAATCAGGTTTTATAGCAGGGATTATGCTTTTGCTGGTGTTCTGTGATCACTTAAACACATCTTGTTCACTATCTTAAGGACCTATCTCACCGGAGAGAGTTGTGGAGACGTTGCGGAAATGCCACAACTCGGCATCGGCAACAACTATCTCACCGGCCGAGAGACTAGTTGGAGACTAGAGTTGCCGCTAGTCACAGAGATGTGTCTGATACGTCCCTTGGCAATAAGGCAAGTCTCCAAGTAACGGTCTCCGCATGTTTTCCGAGAGGTCTTAGATGCGGTCTCAAGCAGCTGTGGAAATGCGGCGAATGCTATTTGCTGTCCTCAACCTGGGAGACATTTCTGTGACGTCCCTGCAGTGTCTCCGAGACCTGTCGGATACCAAGGAGATCTCGAGAGTCATATGGAGTGTCATTGTGATCTCCTTGGTATCCTCCTTGTGACCACCTAGACCTCTCAGAGACCATGCGGAGACCTCTCAGAGACCATGTGTAGACCTCTCAGAGACCATGCGGAGACCTCTCAGAGACCATGCGGAGACCTCTCAGAGACCATGTGTAGACCTCTCAGAGACCATGTGGAGACCTCTCAGAGACCATGCGGAGACCTCTCAGAGACCATGTGTAGACCTCTCAGAGACCATGCGGAGACCTCTCAGAGACCATGCGGCGACCACTCAGAGACCATGTGTAGACCTCTCAGAGACCATGCGGAGACCTCTCAGAGACCATGTGGAGACCTCTCACAGACCATGTGGAGACCTCTCAGAGACCATGTGTAGACCTCTCAGAGACCATGTGGAGACCTCTCAGAGACCATGTGTAGACCTCTCAGAGACCATGTGTAGACCTCTCAGAGACCATGCAGAGACCTCTCAGAGACCATGCGGAGACCTCTCAGAGACCATGCAGAGACCTCTGAGAGACCATGCGGAGACCTCTCAGAGACCATGCGGAGACCTCTCAGAGACCATGCGGAGACCTCTCAGAGACCATGCGGAGACCTCTCAGAGACCATACGGAGACCTCTCAGAGACCATGCGGAGACCTCTCAGAGACCATGCGGAGACCTCTCAGAGACCATACGGAGACCTCTCAGAGACCATGCGGAGACCTCTCAGAGACCATGCGGAGACCTTTCAGAGACCACATGGAGACTATGCAGAGACCACATGGAGACTTGCTGTCTTCTCTGAAATTGAACCTGTTCATTTTCACTGAGACTACCTGGAGACTCGCCTTCTCTCCAGGGGAAGCTTCGGAGACATCTCTGTGACCAGCGGCAACTCGAGTCTCGAACTAGTCTCCAGGTAAGATAGGCTCTTTACTGTTGTTCGACAATGCCAGGTCATACTACTGCTAGCTTACTGTTGGTCATAAGTGCTAGTATCAGAGGGTGAAGAAGTATGTTGTTTTCTAACAGATCAATCAGGAGGTTAAGCAGTAGGTAAGGATAGCACTTCCTTACCTTCTGCTTAACCCTTACCATTAATTACGTTGTTACATACATTGTACAGTACCTACATTTTCTTTTAAGTGTATGGTGACAGAAACTCTTTCTTCCACAAGGAATGTTGACTATATTCTAAAGTTAACCGAAGTGCCCTGGCTCCAATTACAGCTTATTTTTACCCTAAGCTGAAGAGGCGAAGAAATGCAAAACAATTTTCCCAGCATGGTTGAGTCTCGCACTTATCCTGTGATGAAAACAAATAAATTGCATTGAAGTATACGTTTTCTGAAACAAGCCAGCCAGGTAACAAACTGTTATTACGTAAGACAGGAATACAGTCAGACTAACCATTCCCAAAGACGGATTCACGTTTCACGCTTATGTTATAGTCGATCAGCCATGTTAAAAGCTTTATACAATAGGTGTTTATTTCTATGTGCAATTATGTAAAAGGTCATTTTCAGCATCCAAATAAGTTGTATTAACCAGCTAATTAGCTTCTTACAACACAATGCTGCTTGTCGTCACTGCCTAAATGTTAAATTATTATGGAGCAGTGATCCACACATCTTCTGTAATCAAATACGCAAACGTCATCCTTCCATATCTAAAGTGGTTGACCTTAAAACTTACCATAGACATTTTAAAAGTGCCGAAAGTTTAGCTTCAGCCCAGGTTTTGACGTGTTATAATCTTGTTATAGACCTGATTTGTTGGATCTATATCAAAACTACAATTAAACCAGTTCTAAAATAGGACAAAGCCATAAAAAAAAAAGATGTACAGCTACTTTCCATAGGAGCCTGACCTTCTATCATGTTGTAGCACATATTTGTGTGGTATTGTTAGAACTGTAGTGCTGCTTATACCCGGTTATACAGTATCTGCTGTAGACAGCTATTAAAAGTGACGCACATTGTTTCTCCCAGCTCTATCCTTGGGTGGACTGCAGCAAGTGGCTGTCAGTGACCCACATAAAGCGCAGTTTCCGCCTTAATTTCTCTTTGTTGGTAAAATGACCCAAAAATTGAATAATCCAGGAAGTATATGCAAATAGCCATGGCAAATGACCATTATGATTATGCGCCATTGAAATTCAGATGAAAAAGATGAAGCTGCTATTTTGTAACATCCATCAATATGGTAATTTTAACATTTAGTCCCCGGTTTCTTGCTTCTGTTCTTTTAAAGCAGCTGCAACAAAGTAATTCTCTTTATAAAATCCGCCTTGTTCTCCTTACCTACTTATTCTTGTATTCACCATCCAAAATATTAATCACCAAATTATCTGTGGCGCAAAAGTTTTATTTAATTTGCTCCAGGCGGCTCGGGTCTCTAGGCGATCCCTGATGCTCAGCCAAAGTATGCAAATAGCAGCGCAGTCTGTAATAATTAGACTTTGAGAAAAAAACAAATACACCATAATCTATTAGCGTGGCCGCCTTTTTGAGCATATTGTCATTCGAGTGAGCCCGAATGATTTAATGGAAAACAAAACACAAACCAGTTTTCATAGAGAAGTCGTAGTAACACCTGATGCTGAAAACAAGTGTTATAATTTTGTCTCAAATGGTGAGGATTTGGATGCGATCAACTCTAGCTTGATATTTGTTTGGAAAGTTGAGCTATAAACCTCCTTGTTCAATTATGTATGTATGCAGTGTTTTTGGACCAGGATCGGTTGCACACCTTACAGTAGCATGCTGTATGTGTGCTTTCCGAAACCCCTCAACAATCTCCTGTGTCTTCTCCACATTGAGAGAGAGATTGTTAGGCTGCTATATAGTTTGTCTTGCATTGCAGTGCAGTAGGCAAGTGAACTGTAGGGGACTCAGCGCACACCCTTGGGGACTCCCCATGTTTAGTGTGATGGTTCTGGAAGTGTTGCCGCCGACTTGTCCTGTACTTTTGAATCATATATGATATCAATTCAAAGCAGGTAAATCGCTCTTAGTGTGTCAGCAAGGGCATTCTGACAGTCTTTGCTAAATCAATCAGCCCGATGTTGGGTCAATAATTGCTTAGAAATCCTGTATATGGCCATGTAACCTCAGTATAACCTTGGCTCTTTATTTAGACATCACACGCACAATTGTTCAAATAAAAAAGGGAGAAAGTTTTATTTTATACTCACAATCCGCTGCAACCATGAAATATAAAGATACTGGTCATTATATCCCTGTAATTTCAGGTATCAGCCTCAGGGACATGAATATTATCAATGTCAACTTCATTAATAAAAGATTTTCCCACCACCTCATTTGACTAAATTAGCACGCCTGTAGCGGAGATTGTTAGCCCGGTTTCTGCCACAGGGTATGGAGGACCGGAGCAGTGTGTACGTACAGTCATCTGTGTGTGTTTGCATAAAGCGACGTCGGATTGGCTGCAGCGGGCTCCTGGCTCAGGTCGCCATGGCAACACCTTGTCATGTGTGTTTAAGTCAGCCGTGCAGCGGGACCGGCTCTCTACCCATCACACAAGTGACAGTGCAATTTAGCCGAGCCCCTAATCCTGTTACAAGCATCAACACCTGCATTTCTTCAAGCAAACTCACTGCTGTTTGGAACGTTTGGGATCGTTTCCAGTTTCGTGGCATGGTACACGTCAGCCGCATTTTAAACATAGGAGACAAAGTAAATGCAAAAACACAAAGAAGTCACAAACACGATGCTATGATTCTGAGACCTGTTGTTTACACCATGAAAGAGCAGCCAATCCAGTATCACAAATAGCAATGATAAGATACATTTCAGGAATCTCAAAAGCAAAAGCAAGAAAAAAAGAAAAGTCACATAGATTCAAATACATCGGAATGTATGTTTCTCTCAAACCCTTTGTGTGGGTGAGGTGAGGGGTGGTAGCACAGGGAAGGGAGGGAGTTCAGCTTCTTGATACCCTGGTGGACAAAACTGTTCTTCAGTATAGTCACACAGCCAGGTACATTTACTTCCTCTTCTGTACTGTTAAAACAGATGAAATACTAGCCTTGTGTGCGCTAACTTCATCGATGCCATTTTAGAAAAGTGTTACATCTGCAATTAGATTTGCAATTTATGTTTTGTAAGAACTCTTTCTTTACACCATGCTGCACATTTGTGACATGTCTAGGAACATTAGCGTTTGAGAAACATCCATGCAGTTTAGTATCATTTATGCAGAGGTCTATACTACACGGCTAGCAGGTTTTCAACAAAATAAAACCCTTGGAAAGTCTGTTCTGTTGTTGAAAGATATTATGTGACCTTAATAAGCGCCGTCTCTCGATTTGCTAATTGCGACAATTAAAATTGTGATTCCGATTTGATTGTGTGTAAACGTGCAGCCCTACTTGCAAGCACATACTGTATACTTATAAAGTAACCTCGACTTTAATTGCATGTTTTTATATCTGTTTTCATCACGTTAACGTTGAGGAAAAACGATAGCGCCCTCCTTTCATCAAACATATCATTAAATTCTCCCTTCATCTACACTCAAAAAAAAAAAAAAAAGAAAAACATTTTGAAATTCCCCACAGTCTTCTCCCGTCTTCTCCTATAGATGAAACCGTTGTCATGCTCTTATATCACGGCGCCGACAGCTCATCCAGACCCGCAGAAGTGAATCTACATAATCTATCAATACGCCGGCGCTGGGGCCTTCGGGAAGACGCGGTGATCAATAGCCCGCTGCACGTATCGACAGCGCTTTAAATGGCGGCTTTACACAATGTGCTAGCTCTGGAAACATTTTTCACGGCTCTCCTTCCACACCCTGTTGCACATTTGTTCGCCCCATTTTAATCAGAGCTCGGCAGATGTTCAGGAGCTCGGAAAGGGAGCGACTTTTTAAAGGGGAGTGTATTGTCGATCTATCTGGGGATAAAAAGGGCATTTATTTAAGCAGACAATGCTTATGTGGAATAGGGTTAGAAAGCATTTGGTTCTAAAACGGGACACAGAATCACGATGACACACTTTTCAAGATTGTTCGCCCCTCCCTGCGAGATTTCGACGTCAACTCATTATCTTTCATGCGGTGGGATATTTTGATTCAACTTCACGTTTCATAATGGAGATGTCTTGTTTACCTCTTTGAGAGCAGAGCGCAACTGGAACCAATTAACATGACTCAGGCGCGGCAACGTCTCACTCACTGCTTTACACGCCTTTGACTCTAACCTAAACTGTGCTCTTAAACTGGCGAGTGATGAGAGCTAAAGCTAAACCAAATAGCAGAGGAAAGGCATGGCGCTTGTGATGCTGTGTGACAGAATAGACGAGTTCTGGGTAATGAGCTGTGGAAGCAAAGTGGAAGACCTAACAGACTCAGAGGTTTATAATCTGCTGTGTGTACAGTAGTAGTAACAGTGTTGAAGAGCTTGAGTAGTAAAATCCAACATTTCTCCATCTTTTCCCCCCCAACAGTCCAGTATGCTTCGTACAAACTCTGGCCAAAAGTCGTATACCACTGATTACTACCACAACATTCCTGAAGAATTCCTCTCAAAGGTAAATTTTAGGGTTTTCTCTCACATGTGACTGTCCTAAACATTTCCACATGTAAATAGCATGGAGCACGGAAACATGTAGTGTCAGAGTATCGTGAATCGCTCTGACACAAATCATAGCTACAGTGCTTTGTTGTCACTATCATTCTGTGGTTTGGACGACTATTCAGCTGAAATTGACCCCAGGCCTTTCGCAAAAGCCCCGCCCACTTAGTTATTGTTGCCAGGTCCGTCAAACTTTCTGATGCCGATGCTGGAGTGACTTGTGTTAGTGACTTAGATATCCTTCAGATTGAGGCATAAGGGGTTGCAACATGCAGCAGACAGATATATTCAAGATATTAAACTACCTAACTAAGGGTAAAGGACAACTATTGAGACTAAAGCATTCAGGTCTCAAGCGAAATCGGAGAAACCTCATGATCTTAAATGCAACCAGCACAGGTTTGTGAACGGGTAAGCACTCTCTTATTTTTGTAGTATTGTTCAAAATATGAGCATTGCTTTGGTACGCTAAAGTTAGCTAACGCTAGCTAAACCTACAGGTGGCCCAAAGATAATACCGGTAAGCTGCAGCCAGTTATCATTACAACTGTGACAAAATGCACAGTATTTTATCAGAAAGGGAGACGGCTACACGTTTGGAAAAAAAACACACCAAAAAAACAAAAACGGAGTGTACGACTGAGGACAGTTACTTAACACCATTGTGAGACTGTAGACTGAGACTTGTAAAAGTTCACCAGCGCAGTTATAGTTGCGCCAAACAGCTCAGTCAGTCACTAGATGTTAGCTAGCTAACATCAGCACACACTACACGACTTTTCTAGTCGTAAACGATTTTATATAGAATGGGGGGTCCACACTACACGACTGGATTCAGTGCGATTTTCGAACGTGGATTTAATAAGAAAAGGAGACGGGCGTCAACCTCAGGATGGAGGAGATAGCGGAGGAGACGGAGGAGAAAGCGGGGAGGCTAGCCGCCGTTAGCGGCGAGGTGAAGCTAAACAGTTCGTCTTCAAACGCAGTAAGTGCCGCTAAACTCTGTTTGTGGTTGAAATGTAGCTGGAAAAGGTGGTTGTCGAGAACCTTTGGTGATATAAAGTTGTGCTGTTTCGTGTGTGGGGCTGTGGCCATGAAATGAGTTGTTTTTGCCGCTGGTTTAACAGAGAAGTGAAAAAAGGAGGCGCGGCGGTGTTTTTCTGTCTTTATATCACTCTGTCATTCACATTTGGGACGGTAAAATCACCCATGTTTCTCTTGTGCATCCAAAATCGGGCTTAAAAATCAAACATGTTTGATTTCCTACGACTGAAGTCTAGTCGCGTCTTTCTGCCGCCCACACTACACGATTCGAACGTCAGTCCAGTCGTGACCCCCCCACACTACACGACCCGACTCTGTGTGACTGCCTTCGACTAGACGCGACTCGATTAGCCTCGGCACGACTGAGAATTAGAGCAAAATCGGGCATAAAAGTCGTGTAGTGTGTGCTGACCTTAAGGTGTTAGCCTAGCCTTGCCTTAGAGCAGACGTATGCTTGTTGATTTTAGAGACATTTAGCTGAGCGTAGGCCGTCCAACATTGTTTGATCCATTGTAGGCAGTGCTCCTGTTGTGTTTTCGGCTTTGGGAAGGAAAAGAACTCAACTCCCCCAGACACACTCTTGTGGTAGCTACTGTCAGCTTTACATAGTCCACAGACCGATCGCATCACCATTTTGCTTCTTCTTCTTCATCTGGTAGGGTTTTTGGTGCAGCGAAAAAAGTGCCTCTGCTAGCTTCATAGTAACGGTTGCTTGGATGTCTGATTGGACAATTACCGTTTTGGGACGGGGTTTTGCGAAAGGTCAATTGCGATTACAAGATGATTTATTTTTAAACCTAAATTCAGATTGCACTGGTGCAAACACATCCGGGATCATTAACATTGGAGCGATGACTGAAATATGAAATGCTATTAAAAGCATTCCATGTATTTCAGAACTTGTGAGCGCCTACATTGGCTAAATTGCTCAATGTTGCAACTTTTCGTGCCTTTTCTCCCCCACATTGCAGCGCTCTTTACCATTCTACTGCACTGCGGCCCAAATATTATCATAAGATGGATGACTTCTGCTCATTCTCCACGAGTCCTGGCTTCCTCGTGCTTGTGGAGTAGCTACAGGTAAAATACGACGTAGCCATTACCATGCAAGCCTCATGAGCCGGTGGAACCACTTCTCCCTTTGTTTTAAGGCGGCCTTCTTAATTACTAGCTGTCCCATTCAGGTTGTTAATGGGCCTTTATTGCCGAGCTGTAATCAGAATAAATCCTGCAGCCCGTTCATTGAGCCTATTCATTGGCCCAATGCCCCCTCATTGATTTACAAATGACCCATGTATTATTAATCCAATGTTTTCCCCCTTTTTAGCTCATTAGAAGCACTATCACCGAACAAAGGGCACCTCGCTACAGCGATATCACATACTCGTGTACTGGGAGAGTTGTCCTTGGATATGATACCGCTGAGTACAGATAATAAAAGTACAGAAAAGGAGCTATTGCTACAACACTGACGCCGTTGATCGGTGATTAACAAAAACAATATTAGTTGTAGCAATAGTACAACAAACAGCACAAGTATTCTGATTCTACTATTCCTTGCAAAATGATACCGTCTTGCCGATAAGAAAGGCAAAAAGCGGTGATATGAATGCTTCCTCCCACTGGACCATATCTTTTTTTATCTGCAATGTGCAATTTTCTCCTCTGCGTTAACCTTTGCTTGTGTTCAGAAGACAAAAGTGCGGCACGTCACGGAGAAAGTTGTATAAAACACACTCTGAGGCAGGAAATTAAAGTTTACGGGCAGACTGGCTGAGACGTGTTAGAAAGTGGCAAAAGTGTCAGCTTTGATAAATGACAATAGAGTCAAAAGCCTGATGCGCAGTAATCTTCATAGATATTCTCTTTTATGAGGAGACCTTTGAATACTGGCAAAAATATACTGGCAGAATAAGATGGAACGTTGGAGAACTTGGTGTTCACATGTACCAAACACTATTTGCAAGATTGATGCTATTAGCTGCATCCTCTTTGGTCTTCCTCCAGCCCAGGGGTGCTCAAATATTTTGTCTCTGAGGGCTAAAATGAAAATGTGCCACAGCAATTTCAACACATATAACTGCAAATAATAATAGTTACTTTATTAGTTTTGTATACGGTACATTTGCATTTTATTCTATCTGTGCAAATAACAGTAAGTAAAGCAAAATCAAGAATTGCAGCCACAAATTTGTAGCAATATAGTGCAAGATGTAAACAACAACAACAATCTTTACTAGTACAA
Source organism: Gobius niger (assembly GCF_951799975.1). NCBI lineage: Eukaryota > Metazoa > Chordata > Actinopteri > Gobiiformes > Gobiidae > Gobius > Gobius niger. The sequence continues at coordinate 12,602,078 of NC_136872.1, forward strand.
ACTGCTTGTACAAGTGAGAGACATGAAGCTAGTCTTCGGACATTATTAGCTTATATGCAATAAAAGTTGGAAAACTGGGAAAGACGCTCTGTGATTGATAAACACCTACAAGACAAGAGCAACAAGAGTGTTTCCTTAAAGGAATAGGCCACCGTTTTTACATACTAAGATATGTTCTTACCTCACTTTAGACGTGTTAATATATCCCCGTCTGGTCTTTGTCCGTGCGCTCTGTCACGCAAACGGAGCACATACGCAGCCTCTCCCACATGTCACATAGCTCCGAAAAAGCTCACGATAGAAGCTACCAAGCTCTTCCACGTGTTCCCTATTTAAATAAAGTTACGTGAAGTGTTTTCATGCGAAGTATATTTACCCAGAAATGTAGCATGTCGATTTTATAAGCAAATAAAAAGGGGGACTATATTGTGAGGCGTAATGATACGAGGAGTAAAACGTCCGCGCAGTAACTCCTAAAGGTTATTGACGGAAGTGAGCGGGGGAAGTCTTTAGGAGTTACTACGCGGACGCTGTGCTCCTCGTATCATTACGCCTCACAATATAGTCCCCCTTTTTATCTGCTTATAAAATCGACATGCTACATTTCTGGGTAAATATACTTCGCATGAAAACACTTCACGTAACTTTATTTAAATAGGGAACACGTGGAAGAGCTTGGTAGCTTCTATCGTGAGCTTTTTCGGAGCTATGTGACATGTGGGAGAGGCTGCGTATGTGCTCCGTTTGCGTGCCAGAGCGCGCGGACAAAGACCAGACGGGGATATATTAACACGACTAAAGTGAGCTAAGAACATATCTTAGTATGTAAAAACGGTGGCCTATTCCTTTAACTTTGAGTGTGGAGCAAAACAGTGCCCCCAATTTGACGCTGGTGGCCAAAAAGTGTACTGCATCCATGCTGTAAGGGTTTACCATTGAGAATGAATGGGAAAACTTAAGAGAGTTAGTATTAACCATACATGGCCGCAAAAGTAGGTTAGCCTCTGGCGGGCCAACAGAATTGTTCCGGCAGGCCCCTCTTTGGCAGCTCTTTCTTCAGAATATTTCACACTTTGTCAATGTCCAATCTCATATGATTCATCTTCAATGAACACTAAAGCAACCCAGTACAGATGACTCATTTCTTATGTTTTAGTATAGGGTGCCTTTCGCCGTTTACTTTAAGGGAACAGGCCACTGTTTTTCCATACTGAGATATGTTCTTACCTGAGCTTAGACGAGTTGATACGTACCTGTCTGGTCTTTGTGTGTGCCCATGGAAGAGCTTGGTCACATACAACTTCACCCCCGTTTGGAGCTATAGGAATATGATGGGAGAGGCCAAATGCTAACAACATGTTTGGTCTTTTTGCGTGACTGAGGGCACACAGTTCTTTCATACTGTGATATGTTCTTACCTGAGCTTAGACGAGTTGATACGCACGTGTCTGGTCTTTGTGAGTGCCCGTGGAAGAGCGTGGTAGCTTCCAACTTAACCTCCGTTTGGAGCTATAGGAATATGCTGGGAGAGGCCAAATGCTAACAACAGCTTTGGTCGTTTTGCGTGACTGGGGGCACGCACAAAGACCAAACAGGTACCCATCAACTCGTCTAAGCTCAGGTAAGAACATATCTCAGTATGGAAAAACGGTGGCCTGTTCCTTTAAAGAGAACATTTGCGGACATGTGGCTTAAAAATAGACTTAAAATTAATTTTTTGGTTCCTCAGCATTTGTTTTTTACGTTTCATAATTTGAAACTGTAAAAATGAAATACAGGCGGTATAGCTGGTGAAGACTTTTTGTGTAGTTGTGCGTTTGTATCCAGGATGTACAGAACGAAGTGCTAACACCGTAAAAGACGAAACAGCTACATGTAACTACATTTGAGGATTACTCAAAACGACACACAGGTAGTTGACGTTAAAACGTGGTTTAAACTTAAAAAAAAAGTCGATTCTGCAGGCTGAACATAATAATCTTCAGGGGTTTTTTTCCCCCCACTTTCTGTATTCTAAAAGGCCACATTCAACTTGTTCAGTTAGCGAGTTGATACCAGGTTCATGTAACGGAGTATTGATACAAATAATATAATATGAAGTTGATATTAATTACGAACATAGAGTTGAAATATAATTATTCAATTGTATCCTTTTGTTGCCTTTGTCTCGATGTCATTGAGATGTGTTGCAGTGATGACCTTCATGAGAGAAAACATATTCCAACAATACCATTTTTCAAACTACTGTCTGCTAAAGCGTCCTAACGTCTCTGAAAAGTGCGGTTGTAATCTAACACAACCCAAAGTGTTGCAGCCTTATGTCCTATTATAAACGAAACCAGAGATGGCTATCACAGAGATGCGCATTTCCAGTCCCCCCCCGCCCGACCCTATCGAACCAGCGACCAAATATGGGCATGGAAGACGACGCCTCTTATTGACCCTTTAGTTTCACATTACAGTTTGAAATGAGATCACGGCAACGGAGACGCTCTGATCAATGCCCCCGGAGCACTGAAATTAATAAAAGTCACTGCGTATTGATACCGCCCCGAGCAGATAAAAGCCGTCTGCCAGAGAATCCAGGCACATTTTCATACACTGGAGCGTTTCCTATTGTGTATAGATTTTGACCTGCAAACGAAAAAAATAAAATAAACATATGGTTGAATCAAATTGTAGTTTCAAGGTGCCACTTGGAGGAATGTTGTAAAGTGTACCAGAGATACAGATATGAGTATGTTGATTGCTGCTATAGGTTGAAAATAGTCACCGGGTCTTGTATTTCTGGAGCTACTGTATAAAGACACACTGGGGGAAGAAAAACAATAAGTAGTCTCATTATTGGGAGATTTTGGCGTTCAAAACTCTAGTATATGTGTTGAGAACTTGATACGTTTACTTAGGGCTGGGCGATTATGTGAAAAAAAATAAAAAATCACGATTATTTTTCCCATGTAGCTCAACTTTGTAGCTGATTTTACACGTAAGATCACTGGGTCCTCTGGCTGCATGCCGCATGTTGCTTCCTGTTTGTTTGGGCCAAGCATCCCTGGGATTGACCTGACAGGCCCGCAGCATTGCACCGTCCATATTTTTTTCCCAGAATACGACAGGACCGGCCAATTCTCCTCGACCTTTATTCAAATTTGATTAATTGCCCTGCGTTTACTCCAATACATTTGAAAGATTATGTAGTTTACTCAACTAAAAATGCGTAGTAAAAAACAAAACAAAAATACTCTCCATGAACAGCAGGGGTATGGTTTGCCCTCGTCGCGTTGCCTCATACAGGAGGGGAATGCAGGCAAATACTTAAAGCCACAGCGCATAACAAATAATTGATAAACACCTCATTTGTGAAACATGTGCTTTTGCTGTGAGCGGCTCACCTCTCACATCACTGTATCTTTACCGGGAGTGGGTGCGTCTCCAGCTCGTCTCTATGGAGATATGACTAAATTCAGCAGAATTTGAGATTTAAACAGATTAGTTTCTCATCCAAATCCATTCTTTGATTAACCACTGCAAAAATAGCATTTTCTGTGTCGAGCTGCTCATTTAGAGCATGTTTTGTACTCGTACAAAATGTTACACAGTGTGCCTTTAAGTACTTTCACAGAAGTCAAAGAATTGACAGGGCAACTGTGACTTTTAATGGTGTAATTTTTGACCAGTAGTTTCTGTACTTTTACTCAAGCAAAGAAATGAAGTTCTTGTCCACCGCCGTCCGTTGATCAGAAGTCTTTCTATATCTTCATCAGTCATTTGCATCATGGGAGGAGGCGGGACATACATAGGGCTCTATCCAATCATTTCTTGCAGTGAAGTAAACCTTTTCAATATACATTTCGTGGAAGATACAGACGACAGAGCATAGGACGGTTTGCTGTTTTGATGCTCTGGGGTGTAGCTTGACCAACCAACCCCTATAGCCCCGATAGTTCCAGTGGATTGGAACTAAAGGGGCAAAGTTTATAGTTTTGATTGCAGGAGTAGTAATTGTAGCAAAACTAGTGCAGTAGCAGAAACACACAAAAGAGCTTTGTAGTAGCCAAACAAACAGCTTTAAGTTGTATTTTAAAAGTATTATTATGAACTATATTTCAGTACTTCTTTCTCCTCTAAAATATTTCCTACCATCTTGTGTCAGTGAGCCTTTCAAACAATGAATACAGGAGGGAGGAAGGGATCTGCTCTCTGCCTTTACATATCCACGTTCTGTCAGAGAAACACATAAATTACCCTTGGTGCGTCTTCAAAAAACAAACAACTGTCAAAAAGTCACTCAGGGCGCCGCGTACGCACCTCGCTCCCTGCGGAAAATAAAAAAAAAGCAAACCCTTTCCCCCCCCACCCCTATTGTACCCCCTACTTTTTTATTGCGCTTTCTGTTTGTATGTTCAGATCAAAGACTCAAATCAAGCAAATAAAACCCTGGAGGTGCGTGTGAGCAGAAGGAATCCCGCTGTAGCCCCGGGGAAGTGCCTCTCATCTGCACCTTGAGAAAGCACCGAAGACTTGCCGAGAAGAATGTCATTGTATTATCATATGAAAAACGCAGCAGAATATCATGGGGAAAGGTGCTGGAGGTGACCAAAACAGAGGAGACCGAACTCTTCAGAACGTTTTGTCTCACAACGGAGAATAATGTCAATACGAGACGATTCGGAAACAATGAGACACAAGCTGCGCCAAGTGAGATGGAGAATCCGAGACATTGTGAAGCGCCGAACCACTTTGAAACCGTTGCCTCAGACCGCCACCCTGCTCAATACACTTCATCATAATGGGGAGCGGCGCTGCAGCTCCGTCGGCGCTCGATGCAAGCAATGCTTCTGGATCCACACGCATTTTCATTAGTATTTGAAAACATAATCCTAGTAGGAAAAAAAAACAAAAAAAGTGACAGTGTTGCTTATCCTTTTCCCCCTTCGCTTCACATGAGTTCATAACATCATTCCAGCTCATTTGCCGTTGCTTCTAATTGCCCCCGTTAGAAAAGGTCAGGGGGGCGATTTTAGCGGCGGCCGCCATGACGGTTCTCCATCACGCTTGTCTGAGAGTGTGAACACCTCAATCCGCTCTGACAGCATCACTTTAGGCCTGTCACCACATGCACCGCGGGCCCTCGCCACCTGCAATTAACCGCTCACCTATATCCACCAAATCCACCTATCCACGCCGCGGAATAAAGATGGAGGATTACAAGCAAATACGATATTACCAGATCCTAAAATCGACTATTGCTTGTACAAATACTGCGCTTCAGCCTTAAAGGGAAGAACACCGCTACGATTGATTTTATTGCTAATACAACAGCTACTTTAGGCCTATTACCGCTCCATCTTTAGGCTTTACTTCTCTAATAACTAATACTTTTTTGCTACAGTTGCAGCTGAAGCTTCAGTGTAATGTCAGACGTTCGATGGTTATTACTGCCGTGACCTGGGCAACTGGAATTGCGAACAGAAAGGCAGTACTCGAAGAATGTTGCTTTTGAAACTTTCCGTCTCTCCTCAGCCGCAGTTATGAGAAAGCCCTTTGAGATTGAAGAGGGAATTCCACCACTGTGTAATAGATTTAGGAATGATTCAGTTTGACCGGCGTCTAAAGGGAATGTAATGTTCGTATGGCGGACACACTATTTGATAAGATGTAACATAATTTGGTCTTATACCCCTTCATACTGCCAGCCCAGGGCACTTAGAAAGGCAGAGGAGCTGGGATGCCGCAGTCCTGTCTGTTTTTGTTGCATACACATAATTTATCAAAACTAACAAATCATTTTCAAGTTGTTTTTAAGCTCTATTCGCTGAATTTGCAATATTTCTTTTCCACTCCCAATATGAAACAGTTGTGTAAAGTAGCAACGATGGGCTCATAGCTTGTCAATGAAAATGCTATGAATTCTTCAAATCGTATTTACATGTTTTTGTTTTAAAGCAGTACTAAGTAACTTGTTTACCTTATTAAATCCTTTCCGTAGTGCCTCTGGGGGTAATACAAGTGTTGATGGGATGACTGGGGGGTCTTTCATCTCCCCCTGGTGTCTCTGGCCAGAAAACCACAATTGCAACTTTCCCTGCTCCGACCCGGACCAATACACACTAATGGAATCACGAAGAAGAAGATAACAGTCTAACGGGCAAAGCTAACTCCGGGCTAGCGCCACTTAAACAGTATTTACAGCCAAGTTTGAGTGAAAAAACGTATCTCCATTGTGTAATTGGATGTACAATATCCCTCTCCCCCTTTGTCTTGCGCATTGAGTTGCCTTGCGTACGAAATGCGCGGTAAAAATAAAGTTGCCTTGCCTTGCCTTTTCTGTCAGCGCAATATTTACTCTCAAGGACAATTCATGAGTAAAAAACCGTAACATGCTACGACATCTGCAGTGGCGCTTATGGCCTCTAGGGGCATGAGTTACTTAGTTCTGCTTTAAAGCAGTACTAAGTAACGTGTTTACCTTAATAAATCCTTTTCGTAGCCCCTCTGGTGGTAATACAAATGTTTATGGGATGATTGGAGGGTCTTTCATCTCCCCCCGGTGTCTCTGGCCAGAAAACCATGTTTGCAACTTGACTGCCACCGGTGCGGAGAAAGCAATACACACTAATGGAATCACGAAGAAGAAGCTAACATGCTAACGGGCAAAGCTAACTGCGGGCTAACGTCACTTTAAACAGTATTTACAGCCAAGTTTGAGTGAAAAAAAAAAATTCCATTGTATAATTGGATGCACAGTAACCCTCTCTCCTTTCGCCTTTCCTGTCAGCGTAGTATTTACTCTCCAAGACATTTAATAGGTTAAAAAATCGTAACTTGCTACTACACCTGCAGTTGCGCTTATGACCTCTAGGGGGAAGAGTTACTTAGTACTGCTTTAATGCAAGCTTATCACATACTGATGCAACATCACAACAAACAATGTTTACACCAGGAATGTAAAAAAAAAGCAGGGCACAAGAATGACGGGGGATATGCTAATGTTGTGGGCTTGTTTAGAATGCGAAAACTTTGTGTCCGATAGATTCAGAGAAATGTATGTAGTTTTGCAGAGTTTCGCCGGCCTTCATTTGGTTATATTACAGACACAAGTTGCATGCATGGATTTCATGTCATATCAATAATGCAATACTCATCTATAATTTACATCTTCCTGTCACCGATAAAATCAAATAGACCCAAATGCAAACATCCAAAACAACAAATTTAATAAATTCAATGGACAATGCCATGGACAAAATAACACGAAACCAAAAAACTCACAAGGCAGGAGCAGAACGAACACAAACACGAACAAACAGACATGAACACAGACAATGAACAAACAAAGACAAGGGAAAACATCAATGGCCGCTGGCTGCCCTGCTTTTTGACCACAAACGTGGGGGCCGCCATTGCTCCGCCGTTGCTGCAGTACCTCCATATCGCCGCTAGGCCCCCATTGAAAAGCATTGGACTTTAGACACGTTAAAAACTACTTTAAAGCCTGGTTTCAATTGTTTCAACGCTAGACTAGGCTAGATATTCCTCCTGAGATAACGCTGGGTTAATAACAATATATGAAACCAGGCTGGTTTTCGTAATATGAATTTTTGAAATGTCGTACTTAATGAGGCTCGGACTGTTAGCATTGGAGCAGCGCGAGCTACACGTCACGCAAGGGCCGAGTCTACGGTGAAGATCCCGCCCGTATGTCCTTTTTAGGAACATGCTTCGTCAGAGCTGGGGAGGGGGAGCCTGTAAATCCGCCATGAATTGCCCCACGGCCGTGGTCATTCTGGTAAACGGGGAGGAGTGAGCATAAGACGTCCATTTTTTTTTACAGTATGGAAAACACAGGGGTCTAAGACTACATCCACACGAAGACAAAACAGTTATATTTTCAGAACCTTTCTTTGTAAGCACGAAGCCAGCTTAGTAAATGGGTCGACTCAGGTCTGTGAAAACGGCGCAATTCATCTTCCAGGCCTGTGTGTGGCACTGTGACGCTAACACAGTCAAAACACAGACTGACTCGGCCGTGTTTTTCTACTTGCGGACTGCAGTGGAGCAAAGAGGAGCGGAGTAAAACCATCATAGATCCGTGAGTAAAACTCATTATAAGGTCAGTAGATTATGGATAACAGACACCACTCTGGTGCTGTGATGTCATCGGTTTAGAAAAACTTGTGGAGACGTAACCGGAGTTTTGAGATCTTTCCACTGTGGGAGCTAGTTTGGAAAATGTTCGTTTACAGACCCCCAAAACGCCGGTAATGTGTGTTCAACTGACTGGAGCACTTTCAAGACATAGAGTAATAAACAGACTTTTGTCAATAATAATGTCATGAATTGGTACCGTGTCTACTACAAATGGTGGTTTATATTTCCCGTTACAGCTCACTGCCTGACTAACAATAATCAACCTCCTCTTCTGCGCCGAACTCCTCAAACCCCAATGCTAATTCTGGCTTCGCCGACTCCTTGCTTGCCGGTTTGACACATGATATTTCTAAACCGATGCAAGTGCTTTAGAGTTTGCAAATGGGAAAAAAGTACCTTTCACAAGCTGCGAAATAGATGGGAGGTTGAGGGAGGAAAAAAAAAAAAAAAAAAAATCAGCACGGGGAATAGAAAAGTGCTGGAGAAGAAGAAATTTCAAGTAAAGTGAAAAAAGTTCTGGGGACATCAATCGTGGCGGAGACTGTCGGAGGTGACATTTCATTAGTACACTTTGTCAATAGAGAAATGGTGTGAGGAGAGAGCGGTAGGGAGCGCGTAACGAGGGGGGACACGGGAAGCGAGAGAGACGGCTGGAGATTAGACAAAAAGCAGGGGCCTTTTTTCATTTAATCTGTCTTGAATCAAGCCACTGCCGGCTTCAACAGGCCGCAAGAAGGACAGGCGGCAATTAGAAGTCTCCGTCAATCACTTAACCTTAGAGTTCTAACCTCTGAGTGGTATAAGAAGCCGCGGGTGGAAGAGGACGACAAGTAAAAGTACTGTTATTAGACTTTTCACTCTAGGTTCACCATGATTCATGCAGTAAGTCATGGCAGATGGCTTCTTTCTACCTATCTGTCTATCATCTTTACCGTCTTACAAGCCTTTTTTTGTTACTATCCCTTTCTGGTAACTTCTTGTTATGGATTTCAGTAGGGATGCACGATACTGAAAAAAATACGATATCAGGCATCGGCTACTAATATCCGATACCGAACCGATACCAGTTTTGGCTCTCAATGCCTTCAAAACAACATTTTTACCACCTAAATTTAAGTGAATATGGGCATGCTGTATATCATTTTAAAGGTAAGAACAAGGAGAATACAATCGCTGAGTTAGTTTTAACCTCAGTAGATGTGTCTTTGATCGCCGCGCAAAATACCGCGGTTAGCATCAGTATGCTAAAGCTAGCAGGAGCATTCTACTGAAAACGAATCGAGGCTGGGTCAGAAACTATGATAGAAATACTGCAAATACCTAACCCTAATAAAATAAAATTGGCCACTGCTGAAGCCAAGTGTATTTTAGTTTAAAGGGGATAGTCGGCCATTTTATACTCACTACTGCCACCTCAGGTGATAAGTGTAACTGCACCATCTATATTAAGCTCGTGCATGACGGCAACTTTTTGAGTGAGGATTTTAGAGGCAGTTGTGCTGAACAGGTCTGGGCTCATTCTACACATTAGGACATTGCTGGAACATGTAGTGGGAGGAAAATACTTACTTTTAACATTTTTAAACTCTGTATAGTCCCTTTAAGAATCACTTCATGTGAGTTGTTTATATTGATGTAACCTAAAGCACTCATTTACCCTTGGATATTTAGTGTAGAAACGTCAATTGATCCATTAGTTTATCAATAGATATAATTGATAATTTATCTGTAACATTATGACAATAAAATATGACTTTTTTCACTCTTTCTCTCTAGATTTTAGTTCAAATATTCTCTCTCTGGACAGTGGACTTATATGCCACAGGACAGACTATTCTTAGATACACAACTATAGCTCCAAAACTGCCAAACGTAAAGTAAAAGTCGCTTCTCACCTTTGCTTCGCCCTGCCCGATAAAGAGCTGCCATTTCTCCTCTCCCTGCACATTTAAATGGCAAAAATCAGCGGAATAACGACTGCTGCCAATTCCCATAACATCCTCATCCATCAATTAGGGCCGTTTTGGTGAGGTGGGAGCCGGCGCTGGCAGAATCGGGCCAGACCTGTTGATGACTATAGCGCGGGGGGGGAATGAGAGTATCCCCCGTATCTGCCCGGATCACAGCAGCGGCCCTAAAGGCATCCTCTCCATTACCAGTCTCCTGCAGTGCCAAGGCCCATAGAGCTCTCACAATCGTTTAGTGCTATGGAAGGTTTCATCGCCAAAGGTTATTTTTTCCCCCCCATCACTATAGCCCCTATCTATAGCGACGCACAGTTTACTTTAATCTCGTGTGCTGGGGATGGCATGTTGGTTTAGCATGGCTCTGTTGTGGGACATGGTTATAGGTTCACCGTCTATTTATAGTAAACCGGTGATGTGAAAAACATTGGCCTCTTCTACTTGCCGGTGGGATCAAAATATAAAGTATATGAAGAAAAAAACACCTTCCTGCTAACACATATTGCATAATGAAATGATTATTTTTCTACTCCGCTACAGGGAAGCATGGTGTTGAAAGAATTTGCAGAGGCTTCTCTCTTCTGTTTTATTTGCTTGTGAATTGCAGTGTTTTGGGGATGTTTTTTTTCTGGTGTTTCATCGTGTCTTTGTGGAATAAAGAGCTTTTTTTTTTTGGCCACGAGTTTCGCTTGACTTGCGTTGGCAGAGCAACATTTTCAAATGGAGACTGCACTTAATGAACAGTTATGGTGGTGCCAGTGATGAGTAAACAGCGGACAGATAACTGAGACTGACACAACTTGGAGAGGCCAACGTAGCTCCGCTCTCTCTTTGGATACCAATATTCGGGAGTGTTGTGGTTTGGCTCAATAAAAATGATCCGGACAGGGTCTTTCCTTCGGCAGAGCGGACAAGACTGTCTCAGCCATCAGGAAGGAGACGGCAGAAGAAGCTGAACTCGCCCCTTCCCTCCCTCTTCTGACCCTGGATATATGTAAGCATTGTATGGTTATGTAATGTTTGTGAAAAAAATCTGATGGTTTGGTTTCACTAGGTTTGCTGTCCATCAAACCTGCTGACCTCTACCACTACATTCTTAAGGATACTATACTTTATTTTTTCTCTTGTAATTTGTTTTGTCCTTCTTTACTACGCTGACATTTGTGGGAGAAACACTGTGCCTCTAAATATAAAGCAGTTGTATCAATTTCATGAACTTACAGGCAAGGTTTCTGGTATTTCTGTGACAGTGACCCTGAAAAATGACCTGGCAAAATGTGAAACGTGCCGATAAACTCGTCCCTGTGAAAAAATAGGGAGGGATCAAATGTGTTAGGCAAGTCAGTAATGAGTTTGGACTTGCCTGGCCTGCCAGACTACATGCTTTTTCAAAGACATGTAGTCTGGGAGCGAACATGATTTCAGCGATTTCTCTGTGGGCGTGATTGACAAACGGCATCAACCAATTAGAACAACGCCGGATCTGACGCAGGAACAAGCAACAGGAAGCCTTTTCAGTAAACATTACATCTGCCAGTTAGTCTTATTTAAAAAGACGAAAGAACACTGAGTTTCGACCGCTTCCGTCTCTTGGTGCGACAAACTCCCGCCTCTTGGGCCATGAGTGGACCAGGCAACGTTTGGACCACAACTAACATTTTAATTTAGTGGCTTCCTCTTTCATTGTTTGTATTGTCATCTTCCTTTGTTCCTGCCTCAACTTACTACAAGCTGTTCTATAAAGAAAGGATATTTAACCACTTAACTGCCACCTTAGGGTTAGGCTTAACAATTATTTACACCCAAATCTCAAAGCGTATTGGAGAGTTTACAGCCTATGTGCCAGTGTGATAACTAATTTGAAACCTAAGACCTTCTAGTTTCTTAAAATATGTGCGAGATCTGTGTGAGTGAAACACACGTTGCACTACATTTGTCGTTCTTAAAGGAACAGGCCACAGTTCTTCCATACTGAAGAAGTTCTTACCTGAGCTTAGACGAGTTGATGCGTACCTGTCTGGTCTTTGTGCCTGTGAAAGAGCATGATCGCTTCTAACTTCACTAGGGCTGAAACGACTAATCGATTAATCGACGACTAATCGATTATTGAAATAGTCGACTACTATTTTAGTAATCGATTAATCTTTTTCTGGTTCACACAGACTAAAATGGGGCAAAAATGACATCAAAATGTAGTATTATTAATGTAATCTTACTTTGTTTATATAGTTAGGGTCTGTGCACATTTTGTTCATTGTAAATTTCATGAATAGAGCCTCCAACAAACATTTCCCTTTAGTTTACTCCATCAACACATCTTCAAGCAGCGCCACTTAAGCTATATGTGATTAAAAAAAAAAGAAAAAATTCCGACACCATTCACAGCCAAGCGATTACTCGATTAATCGTAAAAATAAGTGATAGATTCATCGATTACAAAATAATCGTTAGTTGCAGCCCTAAACTTCACCCCCGTTCGGAGCTGTAGGAATACATTGGGATAGACCAAATGCTAACAACATCTTTGGTCGTTTTGCATGACTGAGGGCACACACAAAGACCAGACAGGTACTCATCAACTCGTCTAAGCTCAGGTAAGAACATATCTCAGTATGTAAAAATGGTGGCCTGTTCCTTTAACCCTAATTATATCCTGATTAGGCTTAACTAACCCTAACCCTCGCCCCCTGATCAGGGGAGATGGCAGGTAACAGGTTAAGGGTAGTCCATAGTGCAGGATACACACCAGGACCATACAGTTTACTAACCCATCGCACCAAAACTGTTCACTGTTTATGTCACACTTCCCGTGCATGCCTCCTAACAGTCATCACCTCCTCTGCCCCACTTGCGTTGCATCCTTCACACATCCATCACAGTTATCCTGATATGGAAATGTGTGTGTCAACCTGCCACACTCCCGCTCAAACTCTTCCAGCGTTTAACCCTCTCCCCCCGAGCCCCCAGCGCTGCCTTTGGTCTCCCCAGTTCAACAGCGCCCCACCAGGCCTCCCCCTACGTCTGCTGCTAAAGTACCTCAGATCCACAGCTCACCAACGGCACATCAGAGCCACGCGGAGGGAAGAGCGAGTCACACCGGCCCGTTTGAAGTGTAATACCTTTAGGGGCTTGCACGCGTCATTGTCGGCGATTCAAGTCCCGGCTTTAAAGTCGCAAGTCATGGTTTTAGTCGGTGTTTTTGTAAGTTGCCATGCGGTGTCAAGTTCTCGGTAAGTCAAAGCTTGACACTGGTTTAACAACATACTTTTTCTGCTGCTATTTTATTTGAAATGAAAATGAAAAACTATCGTAGGATAGTTGGTACACAGTGTACATCATCCAATCAGAGATGTGTAAAGGTTAGGCACCGCCCACTATCCTTAAGGTTAGCGGCTAGGGCAGGGTCAGGGTTCAGCTCATTGGTTGATATTGATGTTTCACTCTCATGACTTTTGATTGGTTGATGTATCAACTATCCTACAAAAAAAAAAATCTTGTTCGAATTGAGCGTTATATCCCCATGCAAATGAATGCAGAAGCCAGTGCCTATGTCAAAGTATGGTAAGGTGGCATTTATGTAAAACACATGTGGTTTCTCAATCATAAACATATTATTTGATGATGTTTAGTGGCCATATGATGTGTATCTGACCACACAAAAAGCAGAAACTTAACTGAATATGATTTAGCTTAGAGGCTAATTGCTAAATATTTTCTAAATAGTAATAGGCAAACTTTATAGGCTTTGATACCACCCAATGTGGTCGATGGAGTGACAACAGCTTAAAAAATCTGTATCGTTCATAATTTACGATGTTTGCTGGCTAAAGGCTAACGGCTATCGCAAAAATACATTGAGCAGGCTAACGAACACTAAAAAGTTTCCCAGACTAGCCGCCTTGCTAACTGTCTGTTTCTCCTTTTTATTTCTCTGGGAAAGACACTCACATAAGTGACATTTGTTTGGATTGGTCTGACCTTGTGTTTCTCTTATGAGCTAAAAATGGAGGGATGAGACAAGGTTCTGCGCTTATATGTCTTTGTAGATCTGTAGTCTGGCTGGCCAGGCTACGCACACTTTGCCCTTGAGGCTTCAACAAACATTTTGATCAGATGTGCTGAAAAACGTCTCCACTCTTTCTTTTGTATTGAAAAATAAGATTCAGGTATTGGGTCTAGTCGACCATAAAGCGGCCAATGTGACTCAACAGACTAGCATTGTTAAGGTCAACTGGGGCAACGGGGCCGTTCTGTGTGGAGTTGTTGTTGGTTTTCGTCCGCCTGACTATAATGACAAGCAAAAGCAATAATATATATACACCATACATAAATTATACAACTTTCTAGCCTTAAACTCCCCTTCATCACCAACACTTGTACATATCGACCACATCTGTGTCAGTGGGATTCGGCCCCTGACAGAATGACACATTAAGCGCCGGTGGCTGCACACGGGCCGTCCCTTTAATTGGTTTGTCTAAATGTTTTATGAAAGCAGTTCCCAAACCCCAACAAAAGCCCCCGAAAACCGCTGAGTCGCCCTCGCCCAACGGCCCCAGCGTTTGGATTTACATTCGACACGGATGCGTTTGTGTGTGCGGCGCCTCAAGGTTACCGAGGACGCCGCCATGTTGGGGCAAGAATGACAGATGGGATCAATGTCTCGAAATAAGCGTGCAAAGCAATTCATATTCCATTAATTATTTCATGATGGAAATCGATAATCACAACAGTTTTGTACACGCTTTTTACGCCTGGCTGTGCGCACGCGGAATGAAATCAATCTGGCTTAAAAATGTGCGTTGTTTGGCTTTATGCGTTCAGAGGTGGAAAAATTTATCGAAGAACATCAAACACATTTTGCTTTGAATCAAGTTATTTTTCAACTTTATGAGGTCAAGTTGTATGGATGAAACATGGCAAATGAAATTACAGGGCTTTCATTGCATTTACAATAACTCCATTACTTTCTATTTAAAGGTACAGGCCACTGTTTTTACATACTGAGATATGTTCTTACCTGAGCTTAGACGAGTTGATGCGTACCTGTTTGGTCTTTGTGTGTGCCCTCAGTCACGTAAAACGACCAAAGATGTTGTTAGCATTTGGACTCTCCCAATGTATTCCTATAGCTCCAAACGGGGGTGAAGTTAGAAGCTACCACGCGCTTCCACGGGCACGCACAAAGACCAGACAAGTACGTATCAACTCGTCTAAGCTCAGGTAAGAACATATCACTGTATGGAAAAACGGTGTGCCCTCAGTCACGCAAAAAGACCAAAGATGTTGTTAGCATTTGGCCTCTCCCAATGCATTCCTATGGCTCCAAACGGGGGTGAAGTTAGAAGCTGCCACGCTCTTTCACGGGCACGCACAAAGACCAGACAGGTACGCATTAACTCGTCTAAGCTCAGGTAAGAACATATCTCAGTATGTAAAAATGGTGGCCTGTTCCTTTAAACTAACCTCACGGTCTGAAGGTGTGCAACGCCCCACAATCCCATAGTGATAATGTTACTGTGAAACTAATGATTCTTTAATAGCTTTTGTAATTGCGATCAATACGTTTATATTGGACATGGATTGATGTTTTTATTCTAATGAGATCGATTTCTCCTTTAAATCTAAATGAGCAGAAGTCCTGGAAATAGTCTCGGCTGCTGCGAATACCTTCTCGGTGCACTTTTCTTTTTCTTTTCTTTCTTTTTTTTTTTAGGAATAATGCTCTTTGGTGCTGGCTCCAGTTGTGATTCAGCCCCGGCTCCTTTCGCATCCGTTGATATTCCTCCATTCTGTGACATATGCTATCTGGGCTGTCAGGCGAAATGAGAGGAACAGCTCCAATGCAAAAAGCCATTTCCAAGCTTGTTCCATTGTGGAGCGCAGCCATGTTGCCTTGCGTCTATTGTACAGGCTTCCTCCGACTTTATCTGTCAGCGCCTGGCGAGAACCCTATTATTTTCTCCCATTTGACTGTCCCCGCTCTCTCTCTCTCTCGCCCCCCCTATGCCGGGGAGCAACACTTCTGTCGAGCCATCTGATCAATTTGATTCTTTTGACATCCCAGCCAGCAGCATCTAGTGATCTGTAATGGCCGTAATGTTTCCTGTCACCGAATGGGGTCCCGGGAACGAGGGGCGTGGGTGAGGTGGAGAGCAAGCAAAAAAAAGTTGAGTATGTGGGGCCTTGACAACCTCCGCGCCAAATATCAGAGTGCAGTCTTTACCTGGAGTCGGGACCACAGTGCAGGTCCTATTGTTGTTGCGTCCGACGGCTGTTGCCTCGCCGAGCGCTGTCTCGACTGGTTCCTGCCGCGCGCTGTGATGGAATCTGAGGTTTACGGAGCGGTAGACGTATTGAAAGAAATGTGTTCCAGCAAAGAAATATAACGCATTCATATCATACATTGCTTTTTCTAGAATCGATTTACAAACTCATGGAATACTTATTTATACGGCTTCAGCTTTTCCCACCACCACCAGCCTCTTACTCGCGAGATTTATTCCTAGGCAAAGGTGGTGATCTGCGGATGAACGAACTCTTTAACCCGCTTTCTCCAAACCAAGTGACAGCGCACCCCAGCCGATCCTTCTGTTTGATCCTTGAAAGTTTTATGAACGACGGAGGCGGACGACAAAAGCCTTATTTTGTCTGCTGCTGCTTATGTTTTTTTTTTTTTCAAGGAGAGCCATCGTTACTCTGTACAGCCTCACCCTGTCGCTCCACTCTGACACAGACACACTCTAAAGTGCCTCTTTACCCCATCGCCTTTTATGTCACTAAGGAGGTCAGCTTATATGAGGCCTCTAGTCGTCTCCAGGTCGTTGAAATTCAATGTCAAGTGGAAGGAACTTTTCTGTGCGTTTCAGTGTGCTTATATGTTCTTTCCCTCGGTGCTGCTGTGTTCTGATTATACAATAGGCATTCAGGCAGCAGGATGTCGTAATGAGTTTCGCTTTTGCTGGTACATTTTGTGCATCGGACTGGTTTCAATGCTTAAATAAAGGGTACGGATGGATAAGGATAGACATAAGCAAATCGAAAATGTAAGGCTTTAAAATAGGACATGAAGCATCCTCATCTGACTCTCGTCTGCACTTTATCTCGCAGCGCATATAATGAGGTTTTCTTGCCGCGCGGCTATAGAAGAACTCATATTACAATGTAGGTATAGAGCGAAAGTAAGCCACAGACAAGAATAAGATAACATTAAAGAAAAGGGCACCGTGTTGGCTCACAGGATTCATGATATTTGCATTCGCGGCTCTGTAATAACAAGGAAATAACACAAAAGTAGCAACTTTCAGGACGCGCTTCCCATTTACTCCCGTTTTCGAGCATAAGCGGTTTAGCCAACTCGTTTCTAGCAATCACAATACGCGCATCACTGTCGCATTAGGATGGGCCGCCACGGCAAATACATGACGTCATAGTGATCAATAAAAACGCACTATATTTAAATCATTGTAACAAGTCATGTCCGATGGAGGTATGGTTCATGTTCTCCCTTTTGGTGCTCCACAAAACATGTACAATAAGATCCTCTCCAGAGCCTCAGCACAAAATATATTCGACAAAGTTTGGACATAAAGTTAAAATCTTCTCTCTGGCAAGCAACAATTTAGTGCAACTGTGCGAGAAAGACACCGGCGTCTCACCGTCGAACGACAGAAAATTGTGCTTTCATGGTAGAAAACGGTAAGATTGATCGTTGGCTCTTTTTTTTTTTTTTTGGATCAAGAAACAAGCAACGACCTGGCTCCCCGGGCTCAACTTGAGATGTTATTGTGGCCGCGTGGCATTATGTTGACAATCGCTTAGAGCCACAGTTCGAAGACGCCAGCGCAGGTCCCGTGTTGTGGATGCCACGTCGGTAAATGGGGCTCACGGTTATGTATCAGAATGGGGGCAGTTTAGTCTGATCATGTGAGCGTGTCTCGATATCACAGAAGTAATTTCAAAACGGGAATGGCTGGATCCGCTCTGAAAATGACTCAGACTCCGGAGCGGGTACTTAAGGTAAAATGAAAAAAAAAAAAACGTCAGTCGGTTGCAAGTAATCGTTTTGCTTCTGTTGCAATTCTGTGACGTCATCTACGGTGCAGAACCTTTTTTTGGGCAAATATGTGGCTAAAAAAAGGAAGGATGAAGATAGTTGAATGGCGAATAGAGCAGGAGCGATACAAGAAACTCGATTGGAGGCTGGTTGAATCCATGCAGAGTGTTTTAGTTTGCTAGCTTTTTACTATTTTACTGCATTCACCACAGGATGCTCCTCAATCAATTCTCGTAAGCAAGCTTTACGTTCCAATCCACGACCGTCAATCTATTCCTGATCATGCCTCTGACGTGCGACTTCCACCTAATTGTAAACCCGGGCGTGTGTAAAGTCATTTCGGACTTTCTGAACATCCTACTTAGGTCATGTGATAGAGTGCACTGTTCCAGGAAGACCTCGTAGCCTCGCGTTATCGAGCGAAGATTTACGACACGGGTAATGCAAACGGATAGTGTTAAGGGCGGCGACACAAAGAGGCGAGCGGAGCATGTCGTGCATTAATGTGCGTGTTGTGACATGTGCAATGATTCACTCCCAGCACAGGAGGATCAAAATGCAGATGAGTCTCAAGGCCAAGACATTGAAGGTAAAGACGTCTTCCAAGGATGAAGTAAATCCGACGTGCGAGAGTACGAGAGTTTGTATTGTGTTTTAAACTGGGGGTATTGTGAAAAATCGACTTCAAGCTTTACATCATGCTATTACGTCATACGTCATTCAAGTGTTGCCATGGCACATTCACGTATTTTTGAGTAATCTGTAAAAACTCTGATGGCAGCCATTTTAGGGATAGGTTTGCCTGAGTCCTCCTAGGAACGCCCCCACCTCCTGGAGACGCCTCCGAGCTTTCGTCACCAGCCGAGTAACCAACCACTGCTCCTCAGCAGAACCCCCTCCCCACTGATGCCACCGACAGCGTGTGGAGGGGGCGTGCCGGAAAAGGTCAGAGGTTCTTAAAGAGACAGAGGCCTCTTTCAAGACATTCGCTACAGCCATTTTGAGAGAGCAATTTTATACAAGGCAGTTATTCTAATTTACTGCATCTACAGACCAACAGAAGGTTTCGTCATCATTGTAGTGTGCTATAGACTGGTGCTATGTGATTGAAAAAAGCATAATACCCCCTACTTTAAATTGGGACACCATTTACCTTTGATTGATGTTCCACTCCGAAGTTTTAGGTTTCACTTCGAATGGCTTTGGAGTGTTTGGACCAACCAAGAAAACGGAAGATAAGAGTTTCCAAGAACGCAGCAACTTCATGAAAACTCATCTCAAGAACTGAACCTGCAAACTTGATTCAAGCATAACAATTGGATGAACATGAAGTTCCGTTGTTTTGTTTCAAGCAGAAGATGGATTTACTCGGATGGCTGGAGATGGGAACCCCCGGACAACTCCTGGATCCTGCATGGAAGCAGTTGTCTATAGCAGCTGCAAAAGCCTGACTAAACCTTTAATTGTTGTTTGTTTACTGTCCTTTAGAAAGCGTGTACTATAGCCGCACTCTCCGCAGTCAGCTCAAATGGGACTATTCAAACGTTCACCCAAAAAAAAAAAAAAAAGATCAAATTGATTTCTATGACAACTTTGAGTCAGCAGTCTTTTGAAAAATCAAAACATGATTAATCTCCCCCATAAAGTGCGACGTATAGAGCCGCGGTTTTTATGAATGGACCTTCAAGCGCCCCGAGATGTGATTCATCAATGTCTCCCGACGACAGGCTGAAAAGAAACTTTCATTTTCTGGAAGGAAAAGTAGGACTTTTGTCTGCTCCGCTTCTAACAAGTCCCCCGTAGACCGGAGCATTACAGTAATTCTTTAAATGTTCATACAGCTTTTGAGCTCACTGCCGCGGCTTTCACAGGCACTCAAGTCGCGCAATGAACGGGCTTACGTGAACTTTACTTTCTAATGTTATACAGCTCGCGGAAAATGTGTTGTCAATGTGGGTAATGCTATTCAATTGAAGACTATGGCGCAGCGTGAGTTATGGCTACATGTCGATTCCCAGCCTCCGATACCTCGAACTATGGGAATCAAACATGTCTGAAATTCCTCTCCAGTTCATCCTGCAGCATCCAACCCATTCCTGTGGTGCTTTTGAAACCAGGATTTCACACGCACATTTACGGCCCTTTTCGCTGCTGATACGAGTGCATTAAAGCGCAGCTCTCTGATGTTGAGTAGTATCCAACCCAAACAAAGAAGATGGAAGAGAATGCTGTCTCATCTCTCGTCTCAAACTTGTCAGAATCGTTTAGCCTGTATGTAGATAGGTTTTATCCATCTTGTTTACTTCTTTCACTTCTTCCCACTTCTTCCATTATGCTCCTCACCTATTCTCCGCACCCTTGAATACACCGCCACTGGAGCAAGGCTATCATGGCCGTGAGTCAGGAGATCCACGTGAAAGTCGACGATTAGGCACATCATAGTTGCAGTGTTAGTGAAAGCGTGAAACTCAGTTTGTGGCATCGTCGGTGAGTTGTTGTGAGAAGCTTTGATTGTATGACTTATTGGGTAATGTGTTTACCAGCGGTTGGCGACCCGGCTGGACCTGCTGCATGTCGGAGAAACCAGCCACTCATTCAGTGTGTGAACGGCAGACTGAATGAATCCTCCTTTGTATAGTCCATGGGCCAAACCCCAAAATCAGGCAAATCGGTGCATCCAAAGTTGTCTGGACCTACTGCATGTACACAGTATCATTTGTGTGATTTGAGTGACGATACTGGAAGAAACGGCGTTGAACGTAGTGAAACTGTTTTCGCGAAAATGGTGGAAAAATGTCCTCAGGTGTGAGTTTGAGGAGCTATGGTTACCACGGTGATTGTCACAGAGTAGTACATTAGTGCTGGAATGAAACATGAAAATGTCTTTGAAATGATACCAAATACAATGGTGTAAATCATTATCTAATGGGCTGAAAAAAGCCTAAACCAAAATATGGACCAGTGTCACAAGCAACCTTTTTGACATGGGGGTGGTTCACTTCAACAGCTGAAAACTAATCTGTGACTCTGAAAAGTAAAAACCTCAGACATGGACCTACTTAAAAATCAATGATAGCCTTTGCCACCTTTGCGGTACCAATATTTGGTCTGGCCCATGAACTAGTAGATCTCTGCTGGTGAAGGATCTCCCCTTTTTCCATGCGCTCAGGGATTTTAAAGGACATGAATGCACATCAACATACAGGAATATGCACCTGGCATATATTCTTGTCATTCAGAATTGGTCGCCGGCTATTTAAGCATGGAGAAACAGTGGTCTGTGCATAACTTGTATAATGCGCATCTACTGCAGTGCCAGAACGAGACAATCTCACAATATCACAAACCCCCCCCAAAAAACTAATTGAAGTCCATGACACTGATGCAAGACCAGGATAGATACCAGTGGATTTCTAAAAGCTCCAAATCTCTGTACTGTCTTCATTTAGTAAAACTCTCCTCACCCTGATTCGTGCTGTTATGGATTTATGGGGAGAGAACATTCATATCCCAGACGGGGGGCTGTAATGTGGCCACATCCAGTTCATTATCGATCGCTCCTCTTTTAACCGCGCCGAAAGCGTTCAAAGAAGTGTCGAGGAAGGGATTACCGTCAGCCGCTCGGAAATAAAACTTTTATAGCAGCACTTTGCCATTCTTTAAAGCTCTGAGCTGCTTTGAAAGTGAAATTTCCACGAATTTACATTTACTTTGGACTGAGACTGTCCACAATGAATAGCTGGTCTTTCTGATGTAATACAACACATTGGTTACATTATATTCTTACTCCCAATGGCGTCAGTTAGAAATGATGACGGTTATTAACAAAGTACAGGATTCAGACTCTGAGATAGGGGCTTTGGAGCCAAATAAAGCATTTGTAGAAAATCCCTGGCTTTCTGTATATACACACCTTTTTGAAATGAGGCTGTAAAGCTGACCGTAACTAATAAAGAAACTAATTGCGGGCGTGAGTGAATAGCGTATGTTTAAAAAGATATAGGAAATGAATCGCACTTTCTTTGAAACTCTTTCTCAACTATTGTAATTGGGCTTTTTATTCGTCAGGTCTGCAGCCCCTGGTTTGGAGATTCATGGATTTTAAATGACGCTAGAGAGGACATCCATCATATTTAATTTTTCTGAGCTTTATACAAAAGGTCTCTTTTATCTCCATTCATAAAACAAAAACACTGACAGATAAAAAAAACAAAAAAACAAGGTCACACGCTCTAATATTTGGTTGGACCGTCTTTAGCTTTGATTACAGCTCACACTGGCTGTGGAAATGTTTCATTAAGCTTCTGCAATGTCAAAAGTTCCAGTGTTCCGTTCATTTTACACCGAGATCCAGTGTTGATGATTGGAGAGCGTGACCACCTCGCTAAGCCTTCTCCAGCACGTTCCAGGGATTCTCAATGGGGTTAAGATCTTGAAGAAGAACTAAAAAATGCATGCCCCTAGAGGCCATAAGCGCCACTGCAGGTGTCGTAGCATGTTACGTTTTTTTACTCACTAATTGTCCGTGAGAGTAAATACTACACTGACAGAAAAGACAAAGTGAGAGAGGGATATTGTGCATCCATCTACACAATGGAGATAGTTTTTTTTTCACTCAAACTTAGCTGGAAGGACAAGATCGCGGATACAAGCGGCCGAAATGAGTTTCCTTCGCAGGGTGGCTGGGCGCACCCTTCGAGATCGGATGAGGAGCTCAGTTATCCGAGAAAAGCTTGGAGTAGAGTCGCTGCTCCTTCACGTCGAAAGGAGCCAGCTGAGGTGGCTAGGGCATCTGTTCTGGATGTCTCCTGGCCGCCTGGTGGGACTATGTCCCCCCAGGTGGAGGAGGTGTGTGTGGATCGGAAAGTCTGGGCATCTCTGCTGAGACTGTTGCCCCCACGACCCGGCCCCGGATAAAGCGGAAGAAAATGGATGGATGGATGGAACTTAGCTGTCAATACTGTTTAAATGGTGCTAGCCCGCAGTTAGCTTTGACCGTTAGCCTGTTAGCTTCTTCTTTGTGATTGCATTAGTGTGTATTGGGGCCTTGGTTTTCTGGCCAGAGACACCAGGGGAAGATAAAAGACTCCCCCAATCATCCCATCAACACTTGTATTACCTCCAGAGGGACTACGGAAAATTGTTCATCTTGGAATACGCCCATGCCACCAGGGAAGAAGACATCCAATTTATGGAAAAACCTGGTCATTCAGGTTGTTCAGGTCATCGGCTGATCTCATTCTTTGGGCATAATCATCATAATCAAAAGTTTTATTAATTTGTTATTAGTTGAACAAAACAACAAGAAAGAAATTGAATAGAAATTGAGATTGATTGATATTTTCTTTTACCTATTCCTATTTGTACTTCACTAAAATGTCTGGGAAACTGTTGCAAGGTAATCCTCACAGTGGTCCAAGACGAAATGATCTCATTAGAGTTGTATCCTTTTTTTGTGGATACTGCACACAAGCATCACAGAGTAAAACATTTACTGGTGAACTCAAACGCCCTCCTGTCCTGTTTCCGGCGCTATTCAAATCAATCCAAAAGTCCTTTGTCTATAGATGCATTTTTCTCAGTCATTCCTTCTCCCCATTGTTCTCTCAGCTCACGCCCGCCCCATTCCTTCACCTGTTCCCTCCGGGGTCACATCCCACCTCAGTTAATTGAGTAATTAAATATTTTTATATCCTACTAGGACAGGCGAGGGGACAGCCATATAAATACTGTAATAACGAGACTGGACTTTAGGCTTTGAAGGTCAGGCGTGTCTCCCCGACTCCTGTCTGCCCCTTCAATATTTTATGACTTCAAAATGAAAAATACGACATCCAATTCAGACATACCTGCGAGTCATCCCCGACGCGGCGTTTATAATGGGACCAGGCCGAGCTGGCGGGGACATGCCATGTTTAGATAATGATTTTTATTTGTCCTTCATGGTCGTTCGAGGCTGTAATAGAGATCCCTCATCAGTTGATTAAGTTTAACATTCTTGGAAGCGAGACAGCCTGCGCATTAACATTTTTGATAGACGTCGTTTTTTGGACAGCTCTGAAAATATATAAAAAAGTTACTGTAATAGCTTCTCTTTGTTAATCAGAAGTAATCAAGACTTTTGTCGCCAAGGTTGAATTTCGCAGCGGAGCGTGAGGTCTGATTGCTCAAATGATTTTCTCAATATTTAAATGGAGTCACGATTGAGAATGACTGGCATTAACTTTTGAAGTTATAGCTCAGTTGCGTTGGATATGAACCATCTGGCAGCGGGACTGGCGTGCTGTCTTGGCATCAGCGCCTACTGATGTGTGCTTCAAGGACACAGCCCACTCTGCCTGCAGGCAATCTATGTGGTGAGTATATCCAAATGAACATTATGAGAGTTTAACAGAAGAAGGGGATTTTTACTTATTTATAATCATCAAACTGTATCATGAAAATAATCTATTGACTAATTCATCAGAAATATGTTTAAATTATGAAGTAGAGCATCTGCATTATGCAACATGTTATAACTTAGTATTAAGAGCATGGAAACATTGTAATATCTCGAGGAAACAGGACAAATCTGCCTTACTTCATGTAATGTGAATTTGGTTATGATACTTCTTACACACAGGACTGTCAATCACTAGTGAACAGCACCTTTTTGGCAATTCAGTGGAAACAGGGCAGGATAAAACAGTGGTAACACTTTATAATAACACTTAATAATAATGGTACATGAGTTCATGCATGATTTTCGTGAACTTATGCATGAGTTCATGCATGATTTCATGATTCATGCATTACTAAATCATGACTTCTAAGGAACAAACACGATAACATGTTCATGGATGACTTCATCCCTGAATTAAACGTGTAACTACTGTAATGAATGTACATGGAAATCTTAATAATTCATCATGATCATGAGGTTCACAAAAGAATACCATGAATTCACTAAAACGGCAATGAAATGTCAACATGATCAACCAATCATGATCATGAGGATCATGCATGAACATCATGACTCATGATGGAAATCTATGTTCCCTCAGAGTAAATTCTATGTCAAACTTATCAGGGCTGGACTTAGGCAGAGGTGACCTATAAGCATAGGTGTCATAGGCGGCCAGCCTGGACGGCATCTGCTGGAGGGGGCGCCTAAGCATCGTTGACCTTCGGACATAACACTAGAACGAAAAGTGATTCTGTGTTGGAAAGCTTTCAAACTCTAAAAACAAAACTGTTGTGCTCAGGTTTCATGATTGCACATGTTCCAATTAAAAAACAAAGCCCGATCTTGCCAATAGTGCACCAAATTTGGTTCGGGCCATCAAAATGTTGCACCCAGTTCAGAAAAAGTCATGCCGTGTTTTCAAATATGACCAACAGCGCCCCTTGTGTCCGGGACGTCCCCCCCAATCCAATAAGCACAACACCATAAATGAAGACACACTTAACTGCCTTAACTAATGTCAAACACGCACCCCTCCCCCGGCCTCTCCAAGGTTAACCCAGGCTAACATTAAAATTGATCAAGCTCCCAGTGGGGTGCCATTCCCTCCTCCCTGCTTCCCCACTCCGTATCCCATCGCCACGGAAACCCCTCACCTTGGCACCATCCCATTAAGCGCAAAGTGCAGACCCTGATGTTCGAGCATTAATTATTCCTCAGGCCGGCGCTCATTTGACTAATCAGCAGTTAGGGGACCCGGGGGCTCGAGCCGCCTGAGTGGCAAATGCCAATATCCACTCTGTCGTCTAAGGTATATGTGTGTGTAAGGGGGGGTTTGGATCAACACGCCAATATGGAAGAAACGATCCATCATTTTGTCAGCCATTGTCCAGAGGCTTGAGCTTGTGTTTTGCCGATGATTCCGAAGCTGCAGAGTCGGAGGGGAGGATTCATTGAGCGAGCAATGCTGCGCCGTTCTGACAACTGCCAGTTACATCCCTTAATTACAATGGAGCTGAACGGCTAGACCTTACCGAACAATGAAATAGTCAATCTCACAACGATTCATCGATTTTGCCCCAGATTTGACTCAGACTAGAGATCTTAATTTTTTGCAACACTTGGGTTTTTCTTTTCAGAATTAGAAGTAGGGCTGGCTTGAATCTTTCCAATACCAATATTTTAACAGCACATGGTTCACACTATCTGTACCTGATATCTGGATCTATATTATTTACCATCTCTTCCATTCCATTATTTTCCCCCGCACTGCGTTTTTAAATTATCAATGGATAGATGGACATAGAACATACACTGCATTAACAATTATTATGCAGCTGTTTCTGCTCATGAGCATTCAATTAACAGTTTGGGGGAGGATGGATAGATGGTTTTTGCACAACTGCAGCCTCTGGACAGTCCTACACCTTGATGTTCGGGAGTCTCCAGAGGCACCAGCAGCTACAAACACCTGTTTACTGCTTTGTAGCAGCTGTTCTCTTAATCTGATGTATTTGTCTGGCAGAAACCGTCCTCAATGTGCCTTTATCTGCACAACCAGTGTGTGCTCTGAATCAGCCACAAAACTCTCAACAGTATGATGATTACAACTATTTCTCGCTTTTTATCAGCAGAGAGATCCTTTATCGTTCCCATATTGCTTGAAAATGGTGTTATGCCTAATAATGTGGAACGTCCTTTTTCAGTAGTTTTTTCCTTAACTGGGCTTAACTGACAACTAATCATCACAGCTGTCTGAGATTGATGTCAGTGATTCAAATGACACTGAAATACAATTTGCATTATAATTGTTAACGCAATGTACAGGATACACGCAACAAAGAGGGACACGCCCCTGTTTCCCCCACCATTTTGAGGCAATATATTTTAAACAATGTTAGAGGGGTGCGGGGTTTATCATAAGGATTTCACAAAATCAACTTTTCAAAATCAACGTTACAATGTTGTTTGCTCATGAAAACATGCCTGGAGTCGTGTTTCGAGCACATCTTTCAGTAATCTTTGGATCTTCACCAGTGGCTGCTCTTAGCACTTCAGAGTGTGTCGTGTGACGTGCTTTCCTCACCTCTCGATCTCTTGCTAAACTTAAAGAGGGGGTATTATGCTTTTTTCAGCCACATAGCACCAGTCTATAGGACACTACAATGATGACGAAACCTTCTGTTGGTCTGTCAATGCAGTAAATTAGAATAACTGCCTTGTATAAAATTGCTCTCTCAAAATGGCGTTAGCAAATGACTTGAAATAGGCCCCTGTCTCTTTAAGAACCTCTGACCCTTTCCGACACGCCCCCTCCACACGCTGTCTGTGGCATCACAACAACACTCCGCTCGTTGTCTCAAGTATTGAAACTACGATCGGTGCATTTTAATTTTTATTGTTGGAAAGGACCTACTGTTTATCACTTTGTGAACAATGGCCACACAGGATATTATTTGGAAACAAACCTTCCACACCGGACGCTTGGAAGGGGCTCTTGCCTGAAAAATAACTGCTGTTTGGAGGCTATCTCTTTGCATCTGCCATGCCCTATGGATCTCTAAATATACCCCCATGGACGACACCAGGATCTGCAGGAGCCCATACGATTCAAAGACGGACATTATCTGTGCAAGTGGACAATGGTTTTTCGAGGTTACCCGTTAGCTTGTTATAATCGACTACAGCTCATTGTTGATGAAAAGTCTGTAATAAACCACAAATGTGTAAAGCCAGGCTCATTGTGTGATCATCGTAAAGGCTGCTTCGAGTAGTTGCTGCTTTATTGACGTTATTTGTGCATAATATGCTGCCTGTTTTCAATGAATGTTGTGAAGGTGAAGGTTGTTAGCTTGTCGCGGCTAATAGTGCCTTAGCTCCGAGAGAAACCACTCGGCTACGACTCACTGTAGATGAAATGTGAGCAATAAACTACACAATCAACAAGCCAGGCTCCGTGTGTGATCATCATAAAGGCTGCTTCAAGCAGTTGCCTGTTTTAGTGACGTTTTCAATGCATAATATGCTTGTATTCAGTGAATTTTCCCGTTAGCTTGTCGCGGCTAGCTTGTTAGCTCCGGGAGAAAACCACTCGGCTATGACCCATTGTAGATGAAATGTGAGCAATAAACTTCCAAATCAACAAGCCTGGCTCCGTGTGTGATCATTGTTAAACGGTTCTTTATGTGTGTGGTGGTTTTATTGACTTTATTTGTGCATATTTCTCGTTTTCACGTGATGACTCGAGGTTTAGCTTAGCATTAGCTTTCTCCGGAGGCTCTGTGCATCATCAAGGCCCAGCGCAGAACCAGACACTGAAATAAGTGTTCTTGTCACCGGTTTTAATCCTGGGTGTTTCGGTAACAGAAACACTGATGTGTGTCTTTGTAAAAGTCTGCTGTGGCTCCGGTTCACAACACATGAAGCTAATCATCCATGATGACTCTGTTTACATCTTAGGGCTAGACACTGCGGGGAGGGGGTTCTGCTGAGGAGCAGTGGTTGGTTACTCGGCTGGTGACGAAAGGTCGGAGGCGTATCCTGGAGGTCGAGGGCGTTTCCTGAAGGAATCAGGCGTTTTATCCCTAAAATGGCTGCCATCAGAGTTTCTACAGATTACTCGAAAATACGTGAATGTGCCAAGGCAACACTTCAGGCATGGTTTTAATGAGGGAATGACTTAATAACATGATGTAAAGCTTGAAAAAGTCGATTTTGCATAATAGGCCCCCTTTAAGCACTTTTTAATATACTCTTAATTGAAACAGCGAAGGCAGAGCAAGAGGAGGGAGGTTGGGCAGGGTTTGATCGTCGTTCGAGTGGAGGATCAGGAGTTGTTTTCGATGTTTGCATTTTCATACAAACCAGGTGTGAGATAGTAACAAAGAGATTTTGTTTGAGATTATAACCAAATACTGTACCTGCGCTTTTTTTTTTTCTTTTTTTTTTTTACAAATATTGCAACATTTTTCTTTCTTTTCTTATCGTCAACCCCTTTCTAACAACTTCCTGGTCTCATTATTGATTTTTTTCCTAAATGACAGACTGTTACTTATTGACCGCGCAAATGTATTCTTGTGTTATTATAGTGACAAAAAGGGTGAGGTCATTTCCCCCCTGGAGAATAAGATCCTTTAGTTCAAGGCTAAATGCTGTATCTGTTGAGATATACATTCATTCAGACAACTTTATTTATCCCCACCAGGGCAATTTGTGTTGAAGGGTGAGTATCTGAAGGAATAAAGAAAGGATTTGTATGGTTTTCATCAATGGTAAAGAAACTTGGAAAGCTTCTCATGCCCTGACAACGCAATGCAAAAAAAAAAAAAAAGAGGACAAGATTGCCCACCAGTTATTGTGAGTGACTGAGGAGTCCTTTCAAAACAGCGTTGTTAATGGCACTCGGCTAAAACAGCTTTTAATCATTCGGTTTAAAAAGTCAGAGTCCACACTCGTCAGCGCCGTCAGATCATAATACCCTAAAAAAAAAAAAAAAAACGCCGCTATCGAAAGTGTCCACTCCGGTTTCCCGGAGGCTGTTATTAAAAAACCGGCGGGCCAGAAGGTTACGCGAGCTCATCTTTAAAAAACAATCGCGTAAACGTTGAACCCTGAACGCCAAAGAACAGCGCAAAGTGGCCCCCAGTTTCAATTGTGCATAAATTATAGCCCTCTCTCTCTCTCTCTCCCTCCAGAAAAAAAAAAAAAATCAAACAAAATAACGCACATTCAATCCCCGTCCCCGCTTCCCACGCCATACAAGCGTTTACCGAGAGCTTTTAACCGATTGCATTATTTAAAAAGCCACCCGTCGCACAAAAGCAATTTGGTGGAATAGCAGCTGTAAAATATAGCTTTCAATGTGGGCACAAATGGTTCGTCTCGCTCTCACGGCTGCGACTGCGCCTGTCATGGACCCCCCCCCCCACAACCCCCCCATCCCTCTACTCCGCAACCCACCCACAAACCCAGCCGTCCCACTCCAAAAAGCATCATAAGTGTTCGGCGCTCTCCAATACAATTGATCTCACATCAGCACCACTTGAACCTGCCCACCCCAGTCAGAGCATTGTGCTGTTGGAAAACCTCTCCTCCTTTTATTTGAAGCGTTGACTTTTGGGAAACGTCAAGCCGGTTCGGATGCAGAAAAGACACTCGACACCACAAAGGTCAACGACAATATGAATTTTCTTTTATCTATGATCGACCGACGGATGCCCAGACAGACAGGAGACAGAAAGTCGCTTTGTTTCGTTTGGTAACAACACTGATGAGTTCGAGTTGGGTAATGCCCTTTTGGAGTACCCGTATTATCCGAATTTACAAGTACGTTTTGATGGATTCGTTTTACATAACGTAAACAAACACTCACGGTGCGACTGAACTGATTGAACTGAAGCGAATGGGCCCAAGGAATCAAACCCGAGGCCATCCTTTGGGCTGGCAAACGTTCAGACGACAATGTCACCATATAATTAACCTGGATATTTCGAAGTCACGATACGCTGCCTACACCCTCCGCTTCTGAGTCAGAGTTTTAGTGTGGCACAAACGCGGCGTGCTAATTAAAATGCTACGTTGGTGTAACCTTGAGATTCCTGTGTTTAAGCTTCTCGCACTGACAGAAAAGTGGCAAATTAAATCAGGTCTGGAGCGAGTGACATGCCGTGAGAGACAAGCTCAATATGTATGATTTATCTACTTAGACAAATGAAATCACTGTCAGCTTATTCTGGCGGAAAAGGTTTCCGCCTCCCCTCCTTGAGACTAAATGCAATTTAGGTCAAATTTGATTTCGTCAAAAACTTTTTTTTTTTTCCGTCCTATCCCCCGAGGGCCGAGGGAGGAAAAAAAAAGAAAAAACAGAAGCTGCCGGACATTAAGACGTGTCATTCACAATCAATTTCATCATCGTGCGTTTAGCAAAGCTTAAGAAAAAGTGCAGTCGGTCTCAAAAGAAACGGGACAAAACAGCTCCGAAATACCGAGATCTGCAAACCATGGATTAAGGTCAGACTTTTGTTATAGTTTGTGCAGCAACAAATTGTTTAGCCACAATTAAGTTATATCAATCGACTGACAAAGCCTCCCTCCCCCCCCCAGGGTAATAAATATGCAAAACGCAGCATTACTCAGCATCTCTGAGTAAACAAGTGCTTGCCAGGCCCTGTCACACACTCAAGGTTGCGCCAACATTTATTTCGGACAAATTGAGTGCCCTTCTGTTCAGTTTTGATCCTATAGCGATAACATGACGCACTAATTGGTGGAGTATTGTAAAGACGGAGATTATTTTATTCTTTTTTCATTGATGACTTATATCCACCATGGCATCTGCTGCACTTTCAGAGCAGTGGTTAATCCTGAAAATAGTAATGCATACATTTATCCTTCAAGTGGATGCTCGTAAAAACATATAATCTATTGCTTTGTTGTTATCTTCGTGGATGTCCCCGATGGGCACTTTAGCGCTCCACTTTGACCTTTCTCTCACAAGTTCCATTGTAGGAGCCTATATTCACCCGCATTGACGAGGGCGAAAGCGAAAAGTGCTAATGGCGGAATTAAAGTGCCTTTGCCATTCATCCTGTGCTCCGCGGCCTATTTAAGTCCCCCTCATCATTTCCTGACGCCCCGCGCTGAATGATAACAATGACAAATGTGCTTACTTCCACTCTGCAGTCGCCATCACCTCCGAATCCATAGTCATTTTCTCGGCAAAAAGGATATCCGCGCTAGCTAAGTGAGTGATTTATGAACTTGTCCATGCGGCGTTAAATACAGAAAACACAAAGGAGAACTTGGATAAGGCCCATTATCTCGTGTAATCCTAGCTTTTGTTTGGGCGGTCGAGCTAAATCCAAATGCGACAATGCGAGACAAAAAAAAATGAAAAAAGTAAGCTGTTGAGATGTTTGGGCAAAAGTTTGCAAGAAATATACACAATGCACAGTGCATTACCGGGCTCATTGAAATTGAATCGGGGACAATGTTGTTTATGCACGCGATTTGGACTTCAAGTTTTAAGATAGGTTGTCCAGACTCTCTTTAGAAAGTGAATGGGATGCAGAACTTTGTTACAGCAAACCTAATTGTTAGTTTTACTGCAATTAATGAACTGGGCTTCAAGCAGAGGAATTCATTCAAACATTTGCAGTATTTGTCAACTTTATTATTCCCATAGGAACTCAACGCTTCTGACCAATAGTCTGGTGAGACCACGCCTTCGTTGACAGCAGCAGAAAACTCAAATGAGGCCGTGCAATCAGATTTGTTTATTTGCTAAATGTATTGTTCGCGAGCAGCGTCAGTCATGGGACGCTGAAGTCCCCTCAATACGTAACAATGTGCTAAGAGAGCATTTTCCAATCAATAGTAAAAAAAACAAAAAAACACATTGGGCCAGATCTTTTGTGCCTGGCGAGAAGAGGTCGACTGTGGGCGGTGCTTAAATGGCAGCCTCACATTCATTTCCTCGTTAACATCGCCCTGCCTTGTGTTCTTCCTTAAAGGGGGGGTATTATGCAAAATCAACTTTTTCAAGCTTTACATCATGTTATTATGTTCATTGTTCATGTTATTATTCATTCCCTCATTAAAAACATGCCTGAAGTGTTGCCTTGGCACATTCACATATTTTTGAGTAATCTGTAAAAACTCTGATTTTTAGGGATAGGTTTGCCTGAGTCCTCCTAGGAACGCCCCCACCTCCTGGAGCCGAGTAACCAACCACTGCTCCTCAGCCGAACCCCCTCCCCACTGATGCCACAGACAGCGTGTGGAGGGGGCGTGTCGGAAAGGGTCAGAGGTTCTTAAAGAGACAGAGGCCTATTTCAAGACATTCACTACAGCCATTTTGAGAGAGCAATTTTATACAAGGCAGTTATTCTAATTTACTGCATTTACAGACTAACAGAAGGTTTGGTCATCATTGTAGTGTGATATAGACTGGTGCTATGTGATTAATAAAAGCATAATACCCCTTCTTTAAGCAAATAGGCTCTCACAGATCAAACTAAAAACTTTATTAACCCCATTATGAGCGAAACAATGTACGTGTACCGGGAGAAAGAGATGTCGTCTACAGCCAGGGTCGGAACTTGCTCGGCCGTAATTGCATCAACGCGACCAAAACAAAAGCACAAGTTCACCCCCACTCCCTCTTCCCTTCCCGGCCGCGAAATCTGATTGGAGGAAAAAGGCTGTTGTACATAACATAGTCAATGGCCATGGGTGTTTCTCCATCTCACGTACTTCCCACTTAAATACGCTAAGCCTAGGAGCTGCAAGATCTCAAAGTGCACTTAAAATGGTACGCTGCGTTTGGAAACACAAGATCTGGCCCACAGACTGTTGGTGAGTTTCGTAATTCATAATCTTGTTTAAATATTAAGGCAGAACTGGTAGTAACACCTCAACTGCAGACACCCGCCCTTTGCTGATTGATTTACTCCGCTTCCTGTTTGCTTCCGATCTCAATAATAATAATAATAATAATACATTTTATTTGTCGGCGCCTTTCAAAACACCCAAGGTCACCTTACAAGAGCTAAACATCTTGAAATGTTGTTGATGCCACAGTCTCACTGGACTCAATCACTGGTACGACGGTGATTCTGGCAATCTGACCAACAATGTGAGAAGCAATGGGCGAATACAGAGAACTTATCTCCAGATCCTGGTCAGGAGTAGGCCTCCAGCTACGTCATATTGTTAACTTGAATGACCAAGACCAAGAAACTTGATTTGATCAAATGGACTGAGGTTTGGGACTCAACTTGCACACCAATGACTCGGGACTAGACATGGACTTGAAAACACTTTTCCATCAAAAAAATAAGTTCTATTTCAAAACAAATCAAGCTTCCCTCATACCAACCAACACTTTCTGTGAATAGCCTTACATGGGAAGGCAGAAGCTCATTCAACCACGGCCCCAGCGATTGGCCGTCCCATCCCCGCTACCAGCAATGAAATCTGTTTTTGTGTCCCTGAGCAAAACACATCAATCCACTTTGCCTGTTTGAAAGGAAGGGGTGGAAGTTCACTGCATGTCCGTGTGAGGAGCCACGCTTACATCAGTCAGCTCTGTGGAAGCAGTCGAACCCAATTTCTCCACTCGCTCACGGATCAAAAAGCAACCAGAACACGAAATAAATACCCGTCCCTGGCTTTCTTTATACGGGTAAAAAAAAAAAAAAAAAAAATCACTGCCACAAAGTTTGCATGGGAAGTACAAATTGTTAGCTAAATCCTTGACAGCAGCGTGTTTTTCCTCGCGGCTCCTGAGTGCCTTCCGCAGTCACGTACGGAGTGTGTCGTGTGGAAAGCTGTGCCAGGAAAATGCAGTTCTATCCACCACCTGTTCATACTGCTCCTCCACACACTGGCATCCCGGCATCAAAGCTTATGTTTAGTCACAGTGAGCGGCTCAGAGCAGGCAGCACCAACAACGGCACGGAGGAAACTGGTGGAAGAATCCTGTCTGTAGTGTTACACATGCTTTTTTTTTTTTAAAAGTGGCGCAAGTGGGGACTCGCAATGTGGGACGGTATTGAAGAATAAACTGGCGGCACTTTGATTTTCGGAGGACAGTGGGGGAGGCGAGTTGTGAAACCCATGGAGCACTCTGGTTTGAAGATAGATGGGGTGGATTGGAAATTTATGTTAATGTCGCTGGAGTTTTATTGCAGCTGAATATCAGTGAAGTCGTCCCCGCCGTAGTGAGAACACGTATCTCCAGCGTCCAGTGTTCTGTTGTGTGTGTGAGCGTGTCTCAGTACTGGAAGGGGGAGGCAGAGGCTCCCGGTCTGCCTGTGGGAGTCAGAAGGTCCAAGATGGTATCTGTAAGTACCAGCTGGCTCCAGCAGGGGGGGCTACGTGCCGCTGATAAGAACCAGCCTGACCCCAATCCCGAGATCAGAGCGCCCTGTGGCCCCCCCGGAGTCAACAAAGCTTCTGACAATCTGTCTACAAACACAAATCCAAACAGCTGACCGTGTCCAAAACAGAGAGAATCCCAGAAATCAGAATATACTTAAAAACAACAACAATCACTCTGATTTGTAGGTCATGAAGAAGAGAAGAAAAGATGTTATTCGATCATGGTTCATTTTCCTGGCTTGTGATTGCAGACTTATCGCCGTGAATGCGATTGTAATAAAAAGCATTGAGCGTCATTTTGAGTCATTTTGATTTAGATACATTTATTTTCACGTTCTTAAGGCATTGTCCTGATTATTTTGTTGCATGTTTTAGTTTTTCGAAGAGAGCGTTGACAAATTGTTCAGAAAACTATGAAGGTTTAAACCCATTAGGGCACTCAATGAAATCATTTCAACTTAAAGGGGCTAGATTCAAGTTAGCCATTTTATGCTCACTACTGCCACCTCAGGTGTATGTAACTGCACCTTCTATATTAAGCTTGTGCATGACGGCAATTCGGACCCGAAGTAGCACCGTTTTGAGTGACAGTGCAGGATTTTAGAGGCAGTTGTGGTGAACAGGTCTGAGCTCATACTACACATTAGGACATGGTTGGAAAATACATAATTTTGACATTTTTAAACTCTGGATAGTCCCTTTAAGAGTGTTATTGGGGGACAAAACACAAGTTTATTTCTGTTGTAACATTAAAAAACAAAAATCATTAACATGCAGAAAATCAATGTGAGCCAAGTTACCATGTTTAGTTCATTGCTCTTTTAGAGGTAATAAAAATGTCTACATATGAAACATTTCATGATATTGATGTTTGAATTATCACACATCATAGGCATGATAAGATTGTGCTTTAGGTGCAGTGGGCGGGGTCAGTCATCTCCAATATTGTTCACCTAAAAATGTTACTAAAAATAACCTTTAGGAACATAAACACATAGTCCGAGGGTTTATAGGTTCTTTTGTCAAGAAAATACTGTAAGTAATAGGTGCAACGGGCATGTCCAAATATGGACACAACAAATTAACTGTAGGTTTCAGTGAACAGGGCGTATGATCAAATATGGTGCCTGCCTTTTTCATGCTGTAATTTCACTTATTTCACTACATCCTACAAAACCAACACAAATATCATCACTTAGCACAATTATTCATCAATAAACTGAGTTTCATCAACTTACCTTAATTAGTTTTCCAGTTATGTAAAGAAATGTACCATGAATTTAGCCAGACTTAGGTCTTTTTCAGACACCAGAGAAAACAGGAAGTTGAGAGCGCGACCGGTCTCTGCCGATTGGTCAAATGCCACATTAATGGGATCTGTAATGTCGGGCGATCTCTTGTGATTGGCTAAGTGAGGACTACATGCTTCTTTACTTTACTGATGTGCAGCAGGGAAAATATAAAAAATAGTCACTATAAAGAGTTAATAGTGATCACGGATTATAATGGCTTGGCAGTGACTGAAATCTGACTTTCATAAGTTTCAGTGTGTTCTGATGTGTCACTTTTATCAGCGGCAGGAGCTGGGCCTTGGTTTCTGAGCGTATGCAGTCAGATGTTACATTTCAATACCAGCAGAAAATTACTTTCAGTGAAAAATCTATTTATCAGGATGCAGGATGTGAGTTCTGAAGGTAACAGTGGAGAGATGTGCTTAGGTGTAATGGTGCGATTGTCTTGGAAACTGGCTGGATACTGAACATACCGAAAATCTTGGCAATGGTATAAAAATAAATGAAAAGGATGAAAAAGAGAGAGAGAAAAATAAATGATCAAAATGCAATTAATATTCAAATGCTAATAAGCTTTATTTATAGACGGCATATCTCTGCATAAGCTAAAGGGTCCATGACATGATATCAGCCTGTCTGTAATATAGAAACAGTTGCCTGGAAGCACAGTAGTAACAGTGGATATTGCACCACTAGTCCCAATGTGCTTTGACAGGCATTAGAAATCTACACCTGTCACTGCTAATATTTAATGTACGCAATCCCTCGGGGTGACTGTGTCAGACTTGTTTCCGGGTAGCTCCATCCAAACGGCTAAAACAGTGCCACAATATTACACTCTACAGCAGTCAGAAAGAGCATTACGAGGCGCTATGGGCGTAATGGTGAGTAATGAACAGATAATGAAGAATTAGCTTAGCCGCCGAAAACTCGATTGGTTCGAATTGGAAAAACGGTCTTCTCATTCATTTACTGTAAAGTATTAAAAGATGTTATCAGGGCGGATAAGCAAACACATTACCTGGCGAATTAGCCACTTAATTGTCGTCGGTAAGTTCAATCACCACTGCGGCTTTTTTTGCGGGAACCGATGTGGAGTAACTGGCAATTACAGCTTATTTTGATCTCCGTCTGTAGTGCAAATTTGCCCTTGTGTAGCAAACGGTCAGATTATGGATTATTACTGCGGAGTAAGTTGTTCCAGGGTCATGTATAGGACAACGATAAATGCATGTTCTCCTTTATAAACATAGAGCCCGGGATGGAATGTTAGAAATTCACAGATACCGTGGAAATCCGCCATGTTTGTGGGACACTGCTAGTGCCCAGAGACCAATATGAACTAAAAACAATATATAAAGTGGAGAAAAGAGCAATCTCTATTAGTTTTTTTCATGGAGAAAAGTCCCATAATATTTTGTGCTATGACATCAAGATTCTAATCTCTAACACAAGCAAGTGACTACAGCGCCTGTAAAGTTCTTAAATGTCAGAGTGGCTGGTCAAATCCAATCTCCTGACAGGCGAAATGCTTTAATATAGGGTTGTTGTGTTCCTTGTGAGTAAGCTTCAACGTCAATCACTTTGATGCTTTTTAAAGTTTTTTTTGGTAACACTGTAGAATGTGGCCCGGTAACTCCTCCTCCTCCTGTTGTATATCCCTGGTACTTGCAGTGGTAGGCTACTTCATAGTAAACTTCAGTAGTAATTCTGAAAATGGTAGTTTCTATGCAAAAAACAATGTAAGTGCTAGATATGTACTGGAAAGCAATGTGTACTTAGAACTGAAACTGTTCTAAGTACACATTGATACCTAAAGTAGATACCTAAAGTAGTAGTTGCTGGTTAGTCCGAGACACTCAGTGATATTTAGTAAGAATTGGCATATACGTGGGCTGTTGTAGCCGGTACTGATATGATTGTTGCTTATGATTATGATGATTTTATTACTAAACAACAATAAAAAAAAACATTTTAATAATAACACATGACATATTTTGATTACAGTGTTTTCCTTGTGCTTGAAACTTGTTTTGAAATGTTAAGCTCTGTATTCGTGCAGTCTTTTCTGAACTACTTATTCCATATTAATAAAAAAGAAACGTGTGTCCGTTATGTTGTTTTATAGTTATACAATCCTAACTAAATCATACATAATTTCGAGAAATTACCTCTGAATGTATCTAGAAGTACCACATTTACTACCTAGGAATTGCTGCTGTAGTATCTTTGGATTACCATAGTAAGTACCATAGATGTACCACATAATTACTAGTAATTACCACTACAAGTACCATGGATTTGCCTTTTTTTTTTAAATCTATTACCTACCACTGTATGTACCTAAAGTACCACTGTTATTGCTTAAAGATATAGTTCACCAGTTTTCCATACTGAGATATGTTCTTACCTGAGCTTAGACGAGTTGATGGGTACCTGTCTGATCTTTGTGCGTGCCCTCAGTCACGCAAAACGACGCAAGATGTTGTTAGCATTTGGCCTCTCCCAATGTATTCCTATAGCTCCAAACGGGGTGAAGCTGGAAGCTACCAGGCTCTTCCACGGGCACAGACAAAGACCAGACAGGTACGGATCAACTCGTCTCACCTTAGGTAAGAACATATCTCGGTATGGAAGAACTGTGTCCCGTCAGTCATGCAAAAAGACCAAAGATGTTTTTAGCATTGGCCTCTATATTCCTATAGCTCCAAACGGGGTGAAGGTAGAAGCAACCACGCTCTTCCACGGGCACGCGCAAAGACCTGACAGGTACGCATCAACTCGTCTAAGCTCAGGTAAGAACATATCTCAGTATGGAAAAACAGTGAACTATTCCTTTAAGATGTACCACATAATTACTAGTATTGACAACTGTAAAAAGTACCATTGACTTACCGGGCCGTATTATTACATTTTTACATATTAAAATGATGCTCCCTTAGGTGGTAAACAAAGACTAATGAATCCTGTACTGGCAGACATCTACAGACACAGAATATAATGATATAAACTTTTAAAGCTGTGATTGTGTTGGGCCCATGATGTTGTGGAGAAGATGAGGAGGTGGAGAGGTTGAAGTGTGCTGCTGCGGGGCAAATGGTGGAGCATACAATTCAGGAAAGCCCTACCTACACCTTTATAGGATGCACAAATTCATGCTCTGCTTTTATTACTGTAAATATGGATAGGCTACAGTCCTTCATTAACAAAAATAAAGTTTATTCAAGTTGAAGTCATTTACTTTGTCAGCCTATGGTCAGCCAAAAAAAAACAAAAAAAAACAAATGAGACTTACACAAGGATCTTTTTGTGCTGAAAGTTCAAAGTTCAGCAAGTCCACACCTCCTTCTACCTTCCTCCCCCCGCTTATATAAGTACGCAACACAGCGACGTAATACCATTAGCGACATCCCCATGTGACCCCAGATGAAGTTAGCAGCAACAAACCGGAACAAGAAATGTATCTATGACTTCGGCAAACACCAAACGAATGAATACAATCACATATATTCCGTGCAGGTACATAGTGGCAAATTCTACTTTCAGACCCAGTCAAAGGTAAACCTGGGATGAAGAAAGGGAGGAAATATGTATCGGAGAAGTATTTAAAAGCAACCGGTGATGCATGTAGATCGATGAATCCCCAAATCCTTTGTGTGTTTGTAAAGACAGACTGGCTGGGGCCATCTCTGGAGAGGAAAGAGAGGGAGACGCCACAGCATTAGGAACACCTACACTGCCCCCTATTGGAGGAAAGGGGCCAGGTTTCAATCTCCACACATTGTACTGTCATGGAAGTGCTGGAAGTCTGAGTCATGCCTTATGGTTCTCACAGTAATGTCAGCTTTGAGTTCGCATGGTAAATAAAACGCCAAAGGAAGGCATAATGAATTCTTTTATAGCTGTAAAACATTTGGGGGGGGGGGTGTGTGTGTGTGTGTGTGTGGATTGGTCCTGGGAATTTTCATTCTCTCCACTGTGTTGTTGCTCGCTGCAGTGGATAAATCAAAGCAATGGCCCGGTAACGCTGCTGGTCAGCCATATTAGAGCGGGTTGAAGGAGAGGAGGGAGGAGGAGAGGAGTGGGCAGTTAGGAGCAAAAAAAAGAAGAAAAAAAGCCCACAAAAATGAAGTGCTGTCTTTCAAACACAAATCCCCCATGATGAGAACTCAACCATGTGGCACTGCCTCCGCGACACCGGCTTGTTAGAGACTTTCGCTTAAGAACTGCCGCTATAGGACGGATATAGGTATAGAGGGGCGGAATGAGGGGGGAAGAGAGAAGGGATGCATGGATCACCGGGCTTGGCTAGTTCAAGGGAAGTTCATGGGGGAAGCGTAGTCCGGATGGGTGTCATGCGTTTAGCCCCTCATTGGTCCCATGGGTGCTGTTCTCCCGACTTCGCAGCCTGTTCGACTTGACAAAAGGCCAGGGAGCTTATCAAATCCGCAGCGGTGGGGAACAGGTTATGAGCGGGGCTGCATATTTTCCACAGTCGGGGAGAGTAACAGGATATTCTTTATTCCCTCACTTACCTGATGGAGATGAAAACACCTCAAGCGAAACTTTCCCCAACCCCGCTCTCACCTTCCTCCCATCGGGCGCGTCGGCCTCCCTCTCGCGAACCCAGGCGGATGATGTTTAGGGTGGACGGCAAAAAAGACAAACAAACAGAGGCAGCCATTTGGCCCGACGGTAATAGTCTCCTAATTGCCCCACAACGCCGCCGTCAGTGAGCGAGTCCCCCCACGTCCAGTGTCCCGAGAAATGTCCTCTTCCGTCTTTGTCCGGATGACGGAGCGGAGACGGAGAGAAATGCGCGGCCGCGTGTAATTGCCGCCGCAGAGATGCCAGCGTGGCAAATGGCTGTCGTCAAACGAAACGCGCTTTGGCAAATGCAAATGAGGAAATTAAAGCGACGGACGGACTTGAAGTGATACGCGCTGAATCACCGATGGGGAGTTTGGACTCGACATGCGCTGCGCAGTTACTACGTTCATTATCGAAGACGGAGCGGTTGATGGAAAACATTTAGCGCGTACGTGGTTTGTATGACAACAGTGACGGCCACATGATCTGGGGCTGACAGATGTAATTAACGAGACGGTGAAAGGGAAAAGTGGTAAGTTCCTTTGAAATGCTGTGGTATAGAATAACCGATGATTCAAAGTAAAGTTGTCGGATGTACCAGGGAAGATAGCGATCGATTTTTTTGAGAAAGCTTTCAGTCACACGGGACTTTCTTTTATAGACATGTCGACTGAATTTTTTAAAGGAACAGGCCACCATTTCCACATACTGAGATATGTTCTTACATGAGCTTAGACGAGTGGATGCGTACCTGTCTGGTCTTTGTGCGT
Source organism: Gobius niger (assembly GCF_951799975.1). NCBI lineage: Eukaryota > Metazoa > Chordata > Actinopteri > Gobiiformes > Gobiidae > Gobius > Gobius niger. Next base: position 12,643,726 of record NC_136872.1, read on the forward strand.
GCGCTCAGTCACGCATATTCCTATAGCTCCAATTGGGGGTGAAGTTGGAAGCTACCACGCTCTTCCACGGGCACGCACAAAGACCAGACCATTTCGCATCAACTCGCCTAAGCTCAGCTACGAACATATCACAGTATGGAAGAACTGTGTGCCCTCAGTCATGCAAAAAGACCAACGATGTTGTTAGCATTTGGCCTCTCCCAGTATATCCCTGTAGCTCCAAAATGGGGTGAAGTCAGAAGCGACCACGCTCTTCCACGGGCAGGTACGTATCAACTTGTCTAAACTCAGGTAAGAACATAGCTTAGTATGGAAAAACGCCGGCCTGTTCCTAAGTGCTTGCCTTGACCTCAAGAGACTTCATCAGGAACTAACTCTTTTAATCAACAGACTGTATTTATACTTACCAAGAGAGGTAAGAAAATATTTTTCCCCGCACCTGTTTTCAGTCCTGGTTTGGAAACTTAATATTGAAACTCTGAGCTAAAGAAACGCCTAGGGTGAGAGGTGTGACTGTCCGGCAATGTTTGCGACAATGGAAAACCCCTGGATGAATGAGTGCTTACACAAACATGTCATCAAATGCAACTTAATTCAGTTGATGTGTCTTTCCAGAGGACAAAATGACATCATCAAGCGATACTAGAACTGGCACCAAAAGCTTTTTCTTAAGGGTCTTCTAAGTATTTTACCCTTGGCGCCATAATGGGAACAATCTGTTTTCCGGATTTAGGGGAACTATAAGCTCCTAACAAACAAAAATAACAAAGCAGCAACCTCTAAAGCTTTCAAAATACTCAAAGTTTTGAGAAGTGTTCTTCCTTCGAGTGATCTTGTTTGCAGAGCCCTCCATATGACTCGTGACCTTTGTACAGTCCCTGGACATCGACTCTACTTTGATCCATGTGGTCTGCGGGGTCTGTCCTACTTTATCCGTCTCCATCTCACCTTCAGCAGCAGCAGCAGCGGTGCGGCGTTAGCTTTAGGTTAATGTATTTATAGGACTGTCCTCTCATACTGTATACTGCAGTCTTCATGGCTTTCAACTGTGGCCCAGAAATTGGATCAGTGTTATTTTGCAACATTTGCATTACAAAACCTGACGCAGGCTTGGAAAATACACCGCTGGGACGGCTGAAAAATAGTAGGAGAGTTCACTCTAGTGCATCTAGCGCTAAGTCATGTGTTCGCGCAAGCAGGACAAAAGGCCAAAAGTGAGAGGGATAACTTTCGGTTGAAAGTTTTAAAGGACAAGGTTTTGCTTCTCGAGGCCGTGACATGGGAAACAATGAACTCTGTATGGTAGTATCAGTAAAGCACAACATGAGATCTTTGAAAACGTTACCTGCCTTCACCTGCTTAGGTAGAAGAACGGACAGAATCAATAACTCCGCTGGTACAGTATCAATAATTTCTTGACAATTCCCAACCCTGGCTATTTGGCCGCAGGTGCATCTTCTTTTATAGATGCCAGAATTCACACAGGTGGCCGAAAACGTAGAGGATTGTTTCGTATGAGAAGCACCAGGCTTTCAATCACTCTAACAAAGATTTCCCACCTCTATCTCTCGCAAGTCAAGGTTTTCTTTCTGTCTTCTCCTTCAGGGATCCGCCGGCTTCCCACGGCACACAGTTCGGCTGCTAATGTAAGATAAGGGAGATTGAAGGCGCTACAAAGGTTAGCGCGCTCCTCACTCTCGCTAGGTAAATAATGATATATTGCTAAGCGCTTTGGTTCTATCCACCTGCTGTATCTCAATATCTCATTATGATATTCGGCGCGTACAAGCCCGCGGCCGTGTACCGCTGCAAAGACAAACAGCAGAGGCAGTCACGGCGCAGAACATTACGTTTCATTTTATCACGGATACGCCGCCATGTTGCTCAATCTATCCGAGTGTACGGGAGTGCTAGCGTGTGCCGAGGTAAGAACAATATCCTCGAAGCACTGGAAACGAGAAAGATACAGGTATATAGTATGTACTCTTTTTCTTGGTTGACGAGGAAAGTCTTAGCTTTTCTCAAATAGCGCTTGCATAAATACAGGAAATATTTGAAGAAGTTGCAATATCTTCAACTTAACTTAACTTTTTTTATATTTTGTGATGTATGTGTTGTGGGAAATTGATGTTTTTTAGCTAATGTTATATTTTATAATGCTATTGAATGTTTTTGATGAATTTAATCTATGTGCTTTAAAGTTTCAGTTGAAAACCAATCTTTTCACACGCACATTGCTGCAACAATACCCCATTTCTCGCTCTTGCATTCTTTTGCTCATATCTACGGAGACGTCCAGGTGCCAACACCAGTGTGGGCAAAAATAACTCCAAATAAGGCATCAGGAAGACACTTCTAGTGGAAAACTACTGAGAGAAAAGCTTGGTGACCTTGGCCTAAGCTCAACTCATCTCCTATCTCTTCGTGAACGTCACATTTTTGATAATATATATTGTAAGGGCGCAGTTAGACAATGCTTTTCCCGGGACTGCCCCGCTCGAGCACCGTGTGTGTGTTAGTGTAGGGACTTTAGCGCTCGGAGAATCTGTGTTAAGAATTGTAATTGTTATAGGGAGTAAATCTTCTTTGACTAAAGCTACTGAATTTTGGTGGTTTCTTCTTGGACCTTGGGATCAACGAACACGCTTGGCGAGACCTTTTTGATACTTTAATATTTTAAACTTAACTGTTTAAATGTGTTTAAATTGATCTTATGGAGTCAGATCTTGTGTAAATTAGAGTGCTAATATTTCCTGTGAAATCGCCCACAGTGTGTCTATGGAAAATGCTATGGTGCTAAGTCCATTTAACAACGTCCAAATACTTGCACAACTTACACTACATTTTGAGTGTAAGTGCAGGGCTGTCAACTTTTCACCACTCCCTCAGGAACATTTTTTATAATTCAGATGCGATTTCTTGCGTTCTGGAGGATATTAGATCATCAATAATATGTTTAGCTGGTCTATTTATTGATGTTAGGGAATTAATTTCCTGGGGCCCCCTTCAAATTGGGGCCTCTCAGCAAATGCCCAGTTAGCCTCCCTTCATCGTTGCGGCCCTGCCAAAAGGTACAATGACACAACGCATGGCGCATATTTGACAGACAGAGCTGCACTGTAGTCATTGTTAATATTTGACTCGTGTTTCATCTTATCATGCGTCAATTTTATATTAGTCCATTAAAATTTCACATTTAAACTTACCATGGAGTCACTTTGAAAAACATTTATTTGATTTAGTCATATCTCTCCTGTTTCTCTGCCTCATGTCAGTCATTCCGATTCTTATTAAAAAGCAGGTAGCATACTTTTAGAAAATCTGAAAATGCGATCTCCTGTCTTCTGGAGTATTTTTAGAGAATGTTTGATGATTAAACTTTGAATATGATTATTCAATTTAATAGCTATCAGAGAAAGAAAGATAAATAAAGTAAAATGGCATTGCAAACTAGAAAAAGATAATCATCTCAGTGATCAGCTTTGAAGGATGTGACCGTAACATTGAACACACAAACATTACATCTTATCCAAGTACCTCTGTCTAAAAGCGTGGCTAAGATGTAGCCCCATTCTCTTCATTATTGTGCCTTATAAGCCTGGTTCAGTGTGATTACAATAACAGGCTCACAAAGGCTTGGTTGTAAGGCTGTGCGCGTGTATCCTAATGCATCATTTAGGCTCTAATTCAAATTGAAAAACAATATAGGCTCATAGCAGACATGATTTGCTCACGCTTGTTTGTTGGGATGTCTTCGGAGCTCTTAATTAGCCGATCCGGGGGAGCCGCGTTGCATTCCGTCGCGCCCCAAATGAAAAGGCGTTATATTGTTGGCAAATTTAAATACAAAGCCGGCGCTCTGGATTCCTGTCTGTTCCACACATGCCATTTATCAAAAGCCTCTCACCATGAAATGATGCATTATGTGGGGAAGAGGGAGAAATGCCACTTCATTTGTCTGTCACTTGTTTTTGTCTTTAGAAAAATGAGCGCCGCTGTTGTCTCCAGCGGCTTTTTGACTATAGTGAAAAAGCATATCAATCTTTTGTTACCAGAAGTTGATTGTCGACTTTACTTTTGTAGCATTAAGTTATCCATGAGTTTGCAGTATACTGTGTGTCCCACTGGGATTCATATGTTTATAGGTGGGAATTAAATAAGGATGTATTCCCAATGCGCATGTATGCCAATGTAAAGCAGGGTTGGGATTGGTGGCATATTTGTTGCATAGTTTTAGCAGCTGAGCAAACTGAGAAAGTTGTTATGGGGCAAAAAAAAGTCTGTGTGGGCTCTCAGTTGTGCAGCAGTTGCCCATAGATCTTTATCATTTATCATCATCTGTACTCTGTAGTTCAGGGGTGGGCAAGTTTTCTTGGCGGAGGGCCGATTTTCTTTATTGTAAATAGATTGAGGGCCAAAGCCGCTGATCATTAGCCCAAAGTAAAGCACAACAAAAATGACCATCTTAAATGAGATAAATTACTTAGAATTGCTCGAATAAAAGTTCTTCTATATTGAATTTGAGTCGGTTTAAACTAATCCAAGATACAAATGCTGGCGCCAATGGAACAAGAATAAAACCCACTTGAAATCAGACAATTGTTTTTCACTTGAAATGACACAAAATTATCTGAATTAAGAGAATAACTACTACTAGATGTTTTATCTCATCTAAGACCAGACCAAATCTGCTCAAATCTCTTAATTCAAGTAGATTTATGTCATTTCCTCCTTAAAACGATTATTCTTTTTCCAGTGCACTTCCTTCAAATGCCAGTGTTGTACATAATATATGACCTAATTGGGTGTATTGACAGTATTTCTACCTTTTTTTCCTTCCATTTAACTCTCATAATGTTAAAAGTACTCTCTGATGTGTGTGATAATGTTTCTCAAAATCATCTTGATGGCCAGAGGTTCCCGTGCTAAAGGGCCGGATTTGGCCCTCGGGCCTGACGTTGCCTACCCCTGCTGTAGTTGAAGTGTAGAATGTTTCTCCTCTCATCCAAAAGCAACACTAAGGCTTTGTGTTCACAGGCGGACTATATACACCACTGGGAGGGGACTAGGACAAGCTGACCCCACCCAGTGGTCTGTATGTAGTCCGTCTGTAGACTTATTTATTGGTTTATTTGGAGAGGACAGTGCATGTTAATGAACAGGCCACATCGGATAGTAGCCATGGGTTAATTTCCATCCGTCGTTCTCCATTCGCTCCCTTGAATCAGAATCAGTTTTATTGCCATTGTCATGAACAGGTTCACAACTAGGAGTTCACTCGGTCCAAACACACCAGGAACCGGAGTACCCAGAGGAAGCGCGGGGAGAACGTGCAAACTCCAAACAGAAGCTCTGTCCGAGGACCAGCACTAACCGCTGTGTCATCCATGTGTTATAGTGAAGCCTTTTGGATGAAAGGTTAAACGTCCTATACTTTAACTGCAGAGTACAGATGATGACTCAAGAAGCTTCATCTGTTAATCACCCAACTCTTAAAGAATTTTATTTACCACAGGTTCAAATAATTATTTACCACAGGTACAATAATTTTAACCTGTAGTAAAATGATTGTACCATAATATTCTTACCTGCCTTAAATCCACCACAGCAGTAAAAGGTCGGATCTTTAGAAGATTATGATGTCTCATGAACACAGCACAGCGTCGTGCCTTTAACCTTGCTCCAAATGACCACCTTATGCCAAACAATTAGACACCATCATCTTACTTGCATATCTACACAGTGGACCCCAATTCTGATTTTTTTTATTTTCACTTCCCCTGCAGTCTGAAAACCTCATTACAGGCAAATTTAAAGTGACAAAGCATGTGATATGAAGCGGGGAGGCCATTATCACCGTCTGGGGCCATGCTGCCGTGTCTGGGTCCAGCTGGTCCTCCCGGTACCCCCTGGCGGTGCCCCCACAGTGACAGGACATCCACTGCACTACTGTCCCAGTCCAGCACTGAAAGTCATAAGGAATTAATGAGATGACAGCACATTGTATCAAAAGCTGGTGGGGGGTCCGGCGCTGCTTTCCACTTTCTACTCATTAAAACCCTGCTAATGGGCTCGGAGGACTTCCAGACCTCCTCTAAACTGCCTGCTCGCCCATGCGGGTTGTCAGGGAACATTATTTTTGTTTAAGGGTGAACTTGCCATTCACTGCTGAAATATTGATCGGGGTAAACTTGCGCGGGGACTTGGCGTCTGGCATCGGTGTAATTGCAGAGAGGCGGCGAGTTAATGGGCGTCGGAGGAGGAAGAAACCGAAAGTGGGACAGATTTCAGTGGGCGAAAGGGCGGTTTACATGACAACGCGATGCACAGATTTCAAGCAAAGTTTGATGCACATGGCAGTTCAGTTTAGTTTATAGGTGGTGCAGCGTGACAGCGTCGGATGTGTCGTGGGTGTTTTTTTGAATTCCTCTTATACAAGCCTTATACAAACTGATCATGAGTCATACGCCATAATGAAATATTGAACCAAAGGTAACCTCTTCTTTTTGATGAGCATTGTTGAAGGAGAATTGCAGCCTGCGGCCTGATGCACGGTCTCTATATTAGGAGTCTCCTGAAGCTCGCTGCCTCTTTCCAACTTTGCTCCCCAAAGGCTACACTCTGCATTTGCTTGATGAGTCAAATTGATTAGCGTCTTGGACAAACAACACAAATATCTTCTTGGCTACTGACCGTCCAGGTTGTGCAGTACTCAAAGACAAAGCACCTTCAACTAAGTACTCCTCAGAGCCTATACCTCTATTCCTGACTTACTTATTTTGTAAAAGTATAGGTCATGGGGTAGAAAAGTCGAAAAATCCCGCTGTATAGTCTATAGGCAGAAGTCTGAAAAGGATCTGGATAAGTCTTCCCTCTACCCAGACACTTCCCGATAATCATTTTTGTTGTTTCTTTGTTTTGCTGTAAGACTAGTTCAGTCATTTAAGTATGAACAGAACTGCATGGATGAAAGTAAAAATCATGTCAGATGAGTTCTATCTATAAGAACCACTTACTTGCTTATTTTCAGTCTGTTTGAGCATGTGGGCAGTTTGAGAGATCGAAATCAGTGGTTTCGCCTTTCCTTAAAATGCAGTACTGCTATTTGCATACTGTCTACTGCCGACCATATAATTTTGTTCTATTTTAAAAAAAACATCTGTTCAAATCAAATACTATTTCCTCTTCCTATCAATCTTCTTCTGCCAGTGTGTTAAGTAAAAATATTGCTGTATACGGTTGCTTTTGATGTGCCCGTTGTGGCTCCTTTTAGCTGATCGCTGTTTTATTTCCCATCTACACATAAATGTGTGAGCGTTGCACACAAAGCAAAAAGGTAATTTTGCCCGAGCCACAAGGTAGTGATTGAATAACTTGTGCGTCCCGCTTCTGAAGAGAGGAGTTCACGGGAAAAATAATAGCACCTGCCCACACTCATATGCCCAGAACAAATGATTTTGCTTAAACATGTAGCTTTAGCGCCGCATTGTTCGGATTTAATCCGAGGCATCAGGCAAACCTCAGCTTTTCTGCACTCCTACATGATGGATGTGTTGTGCAGATGATGTATGTTTAAAAATGACTGCTGCTTTGAAGAGTTATAGCTTCCCCTGATACGACACGGCAAAGTGCCTCCATGTGGAAATTATTCAAGGAGTTCAAGTTGGGCCAGTCAGTGTAACATATGATAAATGTTTTAATGTAAGAACTCCAGACTTTGTTCCCAGAGGTGTGAGAAAATGGATATTAAATGGTTTGGGATTTGAACAAGAATAAAATGACTTAATTGTCACCATAGGCATCGGGACAATCTGTCAGAAGCAGCAGGCGACAACAGACAAGTCTTGAGCTATAAGTTCATGGTCAGGAGCGCATAGCCGGAAAATGAGCCTATGGTGTCACATTTTTTACTTGACGGGGGAAATCAGAGCAGAAGGAATCCCCACAGACATAAGGAGAACATGCAAACTGCACGGAAAGGCCCCACATTGGGTGTAAATGAAGAATGGACTAAATAAATCCTCCTCCTTCTTCTTGGCTCCAGAAGTTCTTTGCTCTGATATACTTTCCATTGAAACTTTTTTCATTACTCAACATTGTCACTCTGACCTCCACGCATCTGTCTTAACATCCACAACATCGTCCTATTTTCCTCCCTTCGCCATTTTTGTTTTCATTTCCGTTCTATTCTAAATAACAGAGCTGGCTCCAAAACACAAGTCAAGCTGCTAGCATGAACGAGCTTCAGTTAGCCGCCCTCGCTTAGTCCATTTTTAACTACTTAATCTATGACTTTTTGTGGTTAAATGAATCTCAGTGGGTATTTCCTGGTTAAATGAAATCACTGCCATTATCATTACTTTGATTTTTGTTTTTCTATCCGTAATGCTAATACAGTATTAGCCAGATGTACATGCTTCTTTTAACAGACTAGGATTTCAGCAAAACATGCGTATGGTTCCCTCACATGTATTTAATTATTTGTAACATTACATTGAGAAATGATCCGTTACTTGTGTACAAAGGGGCTTGTGTCAGCCTCAGAGCAATGTCATGTTACCGAGTTTGGAGCATACAGTGTCTCCATATTTTATAATGTCATGACTTTTTAATGCAGCGCTACAGGATGTTCCCAACATACGACTGCCCCCGCTTTATTTTGACAGCATATAATTCAATTTGGATAAGAGCGGAGATAAAATAGGCCGGATTACCTGCTGCCCGGGTTCTTGAAGCAGAGCCAATATTACAAAGTGTCAAAGATGGATGTATGAAGTCTGGGCTATCGGCTGCGGACACTTTCCCCAGGTCATGCTGAGGAGGCAAAGACTGTGATAGGATTACAATTTGTGTCAGTCTAAAGGAAAAATGTCGACGGGTATGACCTCCGCCGCGGAGATTCTGGTGACAGTGAAGGACCGCTGCGGCTAATCTTCAGGAAAAAAAACTATAATACGTGAATCATTTTGGGCAGAAGTGGAGGATGACATTCAAACAGCCTTGTAAGAAAAGCAAAAGGGAGGAATCTTTCACAGTCTTTCACTTATAAGCTACTTATTGTGCAATAATAAAGATAGTGAACTGTTAAACATCTGACCGACCTGTTCTGATGCAGCTGAAATCCTCGTGAAATGTCCTTGTCTGTTAGTTTAATAATCCAACATCTACAGGGAGCCGCCAGGTCATTTCTCTGTTTACAGACAACACAAGCGCAGAGCAGGGTTTACTACTGACGCCTACTGACTAAAAATAATTCCTCGTGAATAGTTTAAAGGTCTAATATCATGCAAAATAGACTTTTGGGAGCTTTTAACCATGTTGTTATGCTATTTCCTTATCAAAAACACCCCCAGAGTGTTTTTTGGCTTCATTCACGCAGTTCTAAGCAATCCTCCTGAATCCTGTTCTCTGAGCAGCTGCTCCGCCCTCTCCTGGTAAACCACTGACCACTGGTTTTTTCATTATTTCTGTCGTAAGAAAAAAAAAGGAAGTGCCTAACTCGTACGCGCTGCCCCTGCAAAGAAAACAGACACACCCCCTGAGCGTCTGAACAGATGTCATGTTTGCACCGAAAGTTGTGAAGAAGGAGCTCTTTCTAACCTACTCTGGCCACGCCTGTTCTTTTTCCTCACCTAACCACAATGTCACGGAGAAAAGCGTGTTTGGCGCAGGACTTTATTCAACCTTCCTACCTTATCAGCCAAAATAGTGTTTGTCTGTGATGTGGATGCCTGATGAACCTTGGCCTGAACCAAAGTGGATAAACTTTTACAACCAAAGCGAGTCCCACAATAAAAACACCCGATGCGACCAGAGCGGTGAGTAAATCAAAATGCGTGTTAGCCATTTATGAAGCAGATGTCAACTCCTTATAACTGCATCGTGAAATAACTTAACTTTTGGCTGTGGTATTTATATTTCTACTGCTAAAGTTGTATGAGCGGAGAGCGGAGGCGGAGTTAACTGAATCCAAGCCTTTTGTCTTCCGGGTTTGAACCTCCATTTTTTGTGATAAAAAATCGATATTTATCACAAAAATGAGTGCTCCATAGTGGTAGAGGTACAATATATCATATAAATGCCTACACTTTACTTTGGAATGGCTAAAATAGCATGATACAGATCCTTTAAGGCAGCTTTAATGTACTGCATTTGTCTGAGCTTTTCGAGAAATGTCATTAGAGGGCTTTGAGGACAAAGCGCAGATTCAAACCTCACAGAGTTTCACTTTTCCATTGAAAGGTGGGGCCTTTGTAGATTTCTATAATTTGGTAGTAGTTTATTGCACCATAATTAATACAAAAAGTCACTCGTAAAATAGAGTCGTTTGTGATGGATAACCCTGGGATTTCTCGCAGTGTGACCAGGTCTGCATAGATAAGAAGCTCATTTAATTCTAATCAGTGCACCTTAAGGCCTTAAGGACATATTGGCCTTTTATCTCCCGCGAAGCATCTGCAGTCATTAGGTGAGTAAATACACAATTACTGTCATGCTAATTACCGTGTCATTTAGCGGCATCTTTAATTTTCTACTATCTCCTATTGCAGCGCCAGGGTGACAAGTTGCTCCCCGCACCATAGAAGTCGTTTGCCCTTTTCTCAAATGCGGAGTCATTTTAATGTGGTTAATGATGTAATTAGCAATGAAGAAAAAGAAAGAAAGAAAAAAAAAACTCCCTTTGCATTCTGGGTTCTAACGCCTGCGCACATTTCCATAAACTGTCATGTATTATACAGGGAGCATTCATCTCTGCTTGCTCCGGGCCAGCTTTAGAGGCACGAGCTGGAAAAGTGCACAGAACACAAACAGAGGCTGGGATTAAAGGCGGCTCTTTTACCGTGTAATATAGGTTCGAACGCAACTGAGCGTTTGGAAATGCCGTGAACGTGGCAGCCAAGACCTAATGCTAAATGTCACATGAAATGGTGTGAGCATAGTGCGTTCGTTGTTTGTTTTTTGTACCTTTTTGCGGTTTGTCAATTTGTACTGATTCAGTATATGCTTTTCACATGCACTCAACTTTGCAGAATAGGAATTTGGTAGTATATCTGCCAGACCAACAGGAGTGCTGTGTAGACTTCTAAATTTACTATTATGAGACTTTCAATATGAGACTTTCAAACAAGTTATGTACAGGTGAATGTTTTTTCCTAGCATATGTGACAACGATTGTAATCTTTAAATGTGAAATTAATAAAGCCTGTGTGGCAAGGCGAGTGGGGGAGCTAGGTACAACAGACCGACGTCAGGGGCATTGTGTCCCCCTAAAGATAAAGTGAACCCATAGGCAACAAAGGTTCGTTAAAATCGACAGGACAAAGGCAAGTTACAAAAACATGGATATATTCTCTTTAAGGAGATAAGTTTGTCATTTTATGCTCATTACTGCCACCTCAGGTCTTACATGTAACTGCAGGCTCTATATTAAAGGGATATTTCAGGATTTTTGAATAGAATAGAAGAATTTTTGGACTATAACTGACCTTGTATCACCTGAATGATTGCATTTTGAGGGACTATGTTTTAGCAGATCACTCCGCCGCTGCGTAGCTTATACAACCACGAAGCTGATGCTGCTCAAATATAAGGTATTTTAAATGCAAAATGGACACAGACATTTATATCGTTAGTTAGTTAGTGTTTTAAGTGATTTGCCTCAGGTGCTCTGTGGAGCGGGTCAGACCGTTTTTTTAATGCAGGCTAGCTGATACCGCAGAAATGCACTAGCCTTGCACTAGCCTAGCGTCACGAAACCCTTAAAATATAAGGACTGCTTCAATTACAAAAAAAAAATATCCCCAGAAATCATGACCATCACCAATTTCTGTCAGCGTAGTATTTACTCTCCAAGACAATTAATAAGTTAAAAAATCGCAACTTGCTACGGCCTCCAGGGGCAAGAGTTACTTAGTGCTGCTTTAACTGCAGGACGCTAAAACCCAAACACACCTGTTGGTTATTTGTGTCTTGTTGCTGTATGCAGAACGATAAAATCTAGCAACAATTGTTCCACCACCAAAGTTTATTCTTAGTGTATCTCACCCGTAGCGTTGCCTTATTTGAAAGGGGTCAACTTGACCCTAAATTCTTGCAACCAGTCGTTTGTCCGTATTCCTCCTCTTACTCCATTATCCACTATTTTTTTCATTGCAAGCTTTGCTCCTTCGCGGAATCACCTTTCACTCTCTCCCGACCTGAAAGTGGCACGATCTAAGCGCCACAATATGACAAATATCCTTGGACTACACCCCAGTGTATTTGTTAAACTGACCCTTCCTTGTTGCCGGAGCTCTTCCTGCCTCTGAAAGCTGCCCGCGATCTGAATAAATAAGCAAACATACGCTCATCGCGGCAGACCCCTCACCGCGGCATACAGTTCTGAACTCAATTTCACACCCGGCTGCCTTCTCAGACAATTTAGACAGCCCGATGCCAGCAGCAAAAGTGAAGAGACAATGCATTTATTTATCGACTTTTTTGCCAGAAAAACGGGGGATTGTGAGGGCTGTGTGTGTTTGTGTGTGTGTATATGTGCATGTACCTTGGTATGACAGGGACATATTGGAGAGACGGAAGCAGTGAAAAATGTGATTCCGAAAGAGGAAGACAACAGGCGCATCCGGGGAATAGTTTTCTTAGTCACTCATCCGGATGTCTGGTCCCAACGCTCTCGACATGAAACATTCCCTGAACTGGAGAGACTCGAGAAAATCTACAGCTGGATTGACGATGAATAGAAGCCCATGCCTTTTAAATACAATACAACTAGGCCACTTGTCACATTGTGCAACCCTTACAGTAGGTCCTATTCACTGTATGCGTTATGATTCGTGTACTTGAAAACATGGATGAATGATACAGCTGGAGGTTGTATTGAAGGGAATATCAATGCTCAAAGCTGATGCATAAGACAAGATGTTTAAACATGTGTTTCAGGTGCAACATTTATGGGTCATTTTCAGTCCATTTATACTGTCTAAAGTGGGAGTCTCCTCAAACTGTTCGATCACATCATTCTTTCCTGTGAGGGATTTTTGCCCGAGGCTTTTTTTTAGACAGGACTGCTCGGAGTGAAAGAGGGTGAAGAGCGAGATGGAGAGACATTCAGCAAATTGTCGGTGCCGGCGTCCTGTCGAGACGTGCATCCCCCTTGCACAGTCGAGCCGACCACCTCCATTGACTTGTACTACGTCAATATCGCCAATATCAGAAGGAATATGTCCCGAGAGTATTGTATTTGCAATGAAGTAAATGTGGAGATTTTTCTATCATCATAGTACCATGGTATAGCATAAAGGTGATAAAGAAGTGGTGGAAAAATGTTCTATTTAAAGCAGTACTAAGCAACTTGTCTACCTTAATAAATCCTTTTGTAGTCCCTCTGGGGGTAATACAAGGGTGTTTCATCTCTTTCATCACCAGGGGGGTCATTCATCTCCCCCTGGTGTATTTGGATAGAAACCTGCACCACAATGCATACTAATAGAATCAAGAAGACGAAGCTTACAGGCTAACGGGCAACGCTAACTGCGGGCTAGCACCGCTTAAACAGTATTTACAGCCAAGTTTGAGTGAAAAAAATGATCTCCATTGTGTAATTGGATGTACAATATTCCGCTCTCCCTTTGTCTTTTCTGTCAGCGTAGTATTTACTCTCACTGACGATTAATGAGAAAAAAAACGAAACATGCTACGACACCTGCAGTGGCGCTTATTGCCTCAAGGGGCATGCGTTATTTAGTACAGGAACATATAACAATGACAATGAGGCTGAAAGCAGTTACTGTTGGAGTGTTTTGTGAAAAGGAGCCCTTCTCGATGGGGAGCGGGTGCATGTTTTCAAGCTGTTGTTTTGTAGCAGCAGATCTGACAAATCGATAGGGCTCACACATCAACAGAACCCTGGCACCCATGACACTGAATTTGGACCACGGAAGCAGCTTTCACCACTCGTCTACTGACCGAGGCATTGTTTTACAAACGTGAACTTGAATAATTTGAGTGCCCAGAAAAGAAAATACTCAAATAAGATTTTTGCCCTCACGTTGTGACCCTGTGCACACTATCACAATTCGGCTAATTTTTGGACATACTAAACCAAATTTCCATATCCTTGCTTCCAAGTACATACAGTATGTCAAATATTTCTTTAATATTCTAGTCTCGAAGCCTTGAATGTGACCCTCTTCAAAAAAAGGTTTAGACACTCTATCTAAAGCCTTGGCGAGTATATTCTAAGTGCTCCAAGTTATGCTCTCAGCTATGCATGTACTTTCCAAAGTCAAGGACAAAACCTTATACCTCGTAGAAGGAAAACAGAGGCTTGGTGTTTGCCATTGGAAATTATTCAGTGTGTCAAGAACATCCCAGTGCATGTTGCTTATCACAAGACTTTTGGGCGATTGACTTAAATGGGGAAAAAAAAAGAAATATCCATAAAACTCAAATGTAAGCAGGTATGACATTCTAATGGTCTTCTTCATTAAGTCTCGCAGCGTGGGGTAATGTGTTTGAAATTAACGTGACATTTTCGACTCCAAAGACTTCCATTCAAAGCTCATTCCCGCTCGCTGCGACTGTAATTTATGCACAGTTGTGATCTTATACAAAGCGGTGTTTTCTAAGCCGCAGAAATCCGACATCTAACATCGAAAACAACATGTAAACAAGGGAGGGATGGTGAGCGGAGGGGGGGCTGACGAGAGCGGGGAAAATACTTTCTGGAGGGAGCAGATTGCAAGGTCAGGGTCGAAATATCTGCACTTCTCACGTCATGTGTTGTTTGGTAGAGAGCGGGTGATTCCTCGTCTATCCAACCTGACTTTACAGAAGGATTCTCCTGTCTTTAATGTGTTTTATGGAAATGTTATAAAATGCTAGCCTGTAACATCCATTTAGAGTAAAATAACAACATACTGTAAGTCAAATTATAATTATGCTTTCTGATACAGTTGTTTCGTTTGTGTGGCACAAATCGAGGAAGATTTAATAACAAACTCTGATAGATCGTCACAGCTGGATCTTGTTTCAAGCAGCTCAGGGCTAAGGTTGGCGATAGAACCTTTCCACCAGATGATAAAGTGGGTGAAGATTTATCATACCTCGGTAAATAATCTACCTGGTTGGCTGAAATATTATGTATAGCTAGAATTTAGAAACTTATTTTTACCTGTTGACTGTGAATTATCCCTCCCCCTCCCCCCCTCAACAGCTCTCAACAGGAGAGCTCGTCTCATTGGTCAAAGTGATGGCACCGGGGATTGCTGATTAGTTGCCGAAATCAGCCAAGACTTTAGAACAAAGTAAATGCATTAAGATAACTTATGTACTGTCAAATTGCCGGCCCAGGCTGTCAATTATACGCTGTCTATTAAATTTGTAAAACTTACAGACTGTCACTTTAAAGCAGGGGTAGGCAAGTTTGCGGTGTGAAGGGCCGATTTTCATCTTTGCCAAAACACCAGGGGCCGAACCTCACCATTGCAGCCGAAAGTAAAGAACATTTTTCTCCAAATAACAATGTTTTTCATCAGTGGTTCTTAAGTGGCTTCGGGACCCAACATTACCCCAGGATGACAATCCGCGCCCCAAACGAAACTGTAATTTGTAATATATCGTATAAAATATTGTATTTTCCACACAAGTTTTTGTTGAACAAGACTGAAATTATGATCAAAACAACCCAATAACAAACATTTTAAAGGGGGGGTATTATGCAAAATCAACTTTTCAAGCTTTACATCATGTTATTATGTCATTCCCTCATTAAAAACATGCCTGAAGTGTTGCCTTGGCACATTCACATATTTTTGAGTAATCTGTAAATACTCTGATGGCGGCCATTTTAGGGATAGGTTTGCCTGAGTCCTCCTAGGAACGCCCCCACCTCCTGGAGACGCCTCCGAGCTTTCGTCACCAGCCGAGTAACCAACCACTGCTCCTCAGCAGAACCCCCTCCCCACTGATGCCACAGACAGCGTGTGGAGGGGGCGTGTCTGAAAGGGTCAGAGGTTCTTAAAGAGACAGAGGCCTATTTCAAGACATTCACTACAGCCATTTTGAGAGAGAAATTTTATACAAGGCAGTTATTTTAATTTACTGCATTTACAGACCAACAGAAGGTTTTGTCATCATTGTAGTGTGTTATAGACTGGTGCTATGTGATTGAAAAAAGCATAATACCCCCTCTTTAACAAACTCTGTGCCAGTGTTCCCATGCAGTTTCAGATGGAAAATATTGAATAAAAGTTCCCTTTAGACTCGCGACCCACTTTTGAGTCTAGAATCCCCGTTTTACATTACATAATATGACCAAGACACTGTTTCTCACATTTTTAGGTTGCTTTAACAGGTATTTGATCTCTTATTTACATAATACTATTTCTCAAAATCGTGGTGGGCCAGAGGTTCTGTGCTGGAGGGTCGGATTTGGCCCCCGGGCCTGACGTTGCCTTCCCCTGCTTTAATGGAACAGGCCACCGTCTTTACATACTGAGATATATTCTTACCTGAGCTTAGACGAGTTGATGTGTATCTGTTATATATGAATATAGTGGGAGAGGCCAAATGCTAACAACATCTTTGATCCACCTGCACATTGTGGCTGCACCTCCACAGACTTGCAACCCAAAGGAAGTGATCTAGCTGAACACGGAATGTTGGCCGCCTGTAGATGTATCTCGATGTATCAGACTGTTTCACGGTGCGCAGAACAAACACATTTACTGCAAACAAATAGCCAAAGCCCCATAATGAATATAGTATATGTACAATCGCTTTGGCTGAAACAACTGCATTGGAAAGAGACTTTACACTTAAAGAATACAAATGTGACTTGTCTCTTCACAAACAGGTTTTATTTTCCTCGATCAGCACCTCTGAGCGTGTGCTACTCTCTCGGCAGAGGTACAATTCATCCAATCAAATTGCAAAATGAAAGACGAAGAGCTAACTACGCGGTGGCGGCTGGGGAAAGGGGAAGGGAGATGAGCGCTCCCCGCCTTGGCTGCGTGTGATATGACGGCTTTAGTCCTGTGCGGCTGAGTTTTATCCAACACACTCCGCGCTATAATCGTCATTCGCCACTAAGCACCGGCTCCCCAGAGAGCGCCATCGAGCTGTGCCGGCGCCGCCTTGGCCACGTTACCACGGCAACGCTCCTGTGCCATAGCCCATTACAGAAGCAGACGAGTACACATCACTTTGGAGAAGAAGGGGGGGGGGGGGGGGGGGATTTACAGAGTGCTTAAACTTGAGGGTTAGTGATTTGGAGAAAGTGGACCAAGTCGTCTCCACAGGATTTTGGAGACTGTTAATGGCATTTTTTAAATCCATATGTTGAAGTGGTTTACGGTTATGATCGTCTTAAAGGCGTATCTGTCTTTTTTTTTGGTTCTATTTGGCATAGCAGTTACAGTATTAAATATGACAGACTACAGGAACATGGGCAAATGAAACATCCCACCAGTCCAGGTATGTTTAAGATGAGGACCAAACATGACTCTTCCACGTTTTCCCTATTTAAATACAGTTAAAACGTCAAAAGTTACACAATGTAGCTTCACAAATTTCAACATGTCGATTTTGTAAGCGGATAAAAAGGGGTACTATATTGTAAGGCGTAATAACACCTTAGGAGCACTTCGACTTCAAGAGACTAGCTACATTTTATACTCACTACTGCCGCCTCAGGTCTTACGTGTAACTGCAGCTTCTATATTAGGCTTGTGCATGACGGCACTTCTGACCCGAAGCAACAACTTTTTGAGTGACAGTGCAGGATTTTAGGGGCGGTTTATGGCGTCAGATAACTATCTTTAAGTTGAGGGCGCAAATAAAACATCAACGCGCGCATTACACAGGGATCGAGGGCGCATGCACTAAAAGTGAGCACAAAAACTATAACAGAGCACTTATGTGTCTTCATACGCCCGGGGTTTGCATTTCAGCACATTGTTTTCAGCCCACTGCGCCCTCTCTCTTCCAAAGTTTGACCGCTCGGTTTTCTTCTTCATTCAGCACGTTACGTCATCAGAATAAGGCTGACCAGTCGATCACAGATATAGGAAACAACAGTACAGTCTGTACTGAACAGATATATTTGACCTAATACGTTGCCTCAAAATATAAAAGTAGTAAATAAATATTATAAATAAAATGTGAAAAAATAGATGCTGCTACTACTACTGCTACTACTACTACTACTACTAGCCTACTACTAAAAATAATAATACAAATAATACAAATAATGATAATAAATGATGATGACAATGATGATGACGATGATGACGATGACGATAGGACAAAAAAAGGAAGTCCATGTTCTGCAATCTGATTGGCCAGTGCGAGCAGAGCAGTGTGATTGAACAGATTTGCTCAAACAAAGCTATATATTATAAGGATTAAATATTAAAATGAAATATTCTTAACTACTCCTCGCCTACAATACGTAGTTGTTGTAATAAAGCCTTTTTTGTGAGTAAAAAATCCAGTATGTTTGCGTGTTCAGTCCATAGACTGTATCTGCATTGTATATCTGTGATCGACTGGTCAGCCTTATTCTGATGACGTAACGTGCTGAATGAAGAAGAAAACCGAGCGGTCAAACTTTGGAAGAGAGAGGGCGCAGTGGGCTGAAAACAGAGCGCTGAAATGCAAACCCCGGGTGTATGAAGACACATAAGCGCTCTGTTATAGTTTTTGTGCTCACTTTTAGTGCCTGCGCCCTCGATCCCTGTGTAATGCGCGCGTTGATGTTTTATTTGCGCCCTCAACTTAAAGTCGTCTGAATGAAACAAATCCCAAAATATTAACTCTCTAGAAAGGGCCTTAAATTAAAGACTTTTCATGTGGGAAGAAAAAAACTTGACATTTGTGCGTAATTGACCTTTTTTTGACCCAATGCCGGTATGGGTGGTCAGCTCGGCGCCTTTACTTTTGGTCACGGTGGCCTCGACAACGCTCCATAATCAATAGTTTGTAGGTTTTCTTGTGAAAGGGTCCATCCGCAGTGAAAACCTTGTAAACAATTGATCCCGGAGCATCCTAGAGACCACTATGATGTAAAGTAAAGGCGCCATGCTGACCTCTCACAGCCAATTGGTCACTACAAGGTAAAATACGCACTAACATCAACTTTTTTTTTGCATGAAAAGTTACATAATGCAGCTTTAAGTTACTATAATACTAAGGACTGTCAAATAGCAAGTCATGGGATGGAATTTAATATCTAAACACAGTATACAAATCCGTCCTTGAGATAACAGTAGGCACGTAACTAAAAGAGAAGCTCGCGAAGCCCTGAAGTAATTAGCGCGTCTACATATAAACTGTTGTGTCATTTAATCAAGCGCGAATGAAAAGGATTAACAAAACAGCTCCCTGGCAGCCCCTCTCGTGCAGGCGCGCATGTCCTCCATCACCCAAACGAGCACCCTGATGAGGTTAAGCATGGCACTCAGACCTTCCTATTGTTCCCCCGCACGACATTTGACAGTGGGGGGCCGTTTCAAGTCTGCCCGCTTTTGATTAAGTCCGGTTTTTATGGCGACAGGCGCGCCAGGTAACGAGGCTGGCGTGAGCGCGATAAGGCTCCTGCTACATGGACTTGCTAAATTTGAAAAAAAATAAAAAAAATCAAAAATGGATAAAATGATCAAATAAAGCTGGTGATACTTACACATATGAGAAAGTCAGGTATATAGATACAGACGGCATCTCTGGAATCGCCCATATATGGTCATGCTTGAAAACAGTTAAGGGGGAAAACAATTGGCTTGTTGCACAATGTGGCTACGCTAGTTCCTCTGAGCTGAAGTTGTGGGCGCCAGTACTTCCTGTTCGTATTAACTTCCATTAAGATTAGCTTAGACACGTTCGAATCATCGTATTTCCTAAAGATTCTGTGGTGGACAGTGAGTTCCTGGTAGATGATCACTTCCTGCAGGTTAAAGAGTTGCTGTACAGTGTAAATATTTCCGTAGAGGAGACGTCTAACATTAATTTCATGCATTATACAATTTGAAATAGTGCTTTTTATTCCATTTTTTGATAGCATGTTAGCCTTTAGCTTCAAG
Organism: Gobius niger; assembly: GCF_951799975.1. Taxonomy (NCBI): domain Eukaryota; kingdom Metazoa; phylum Chordata; class Actinopteri; order Gobiiformes; family Gobiidae; genus Gobius; species Gobius niger. Next base: position 12,663,804 of record NC_136872.1, read on the forward strand.
ACAAACTATCAATCCTTTATGATCACAGGCGTCTCCTCTGAACTCGTTACACACAGTAAATGATCATCTACCGGGAACTCACTTCCCACAACGTAATCTTTAGAAAATGTGATTATTATTCCATGAAAAGAACAGACAGGAAGTACTGGCGCTCACAACTTCAGGTCAGAGGAACTAGCATAGCCATACCGTGCAACAAGCCAATTTGGAGAAAAATCTAAACTTTCTCTAATTACTCAGAAACTACTCTATTTATAATTCAGCATTTGCTATAGCTTTCTAATAATAAAGAAACAAAGACATGGAGAGGAGCAAAGTTGTTCAACAGCCCATAAATACATAAAAAAAAACGGAGAATGCTAACTTGATGCTACATGTTAGCGTCGGGCTAATGCTAATGGTTAGCTAGCACGAGCTACAACTGCCGTTTTTTTCACTTGTACAGAAAAATTGGCTGTGAGAGAATATCCATAGGGCCCGCTTTACACCTGACTTTATTCATGTGTCATAAATGAGTTCATATTCCACCAGAAAATGGCTTAAAAGAGGGAAAATTGTGTTTCTCTAAAGATTCTATTTTCCCCCTCGGCGAAGCCACGCCCCCTTCTATGACGAGATGCCGTCTGTATCTATCGGTGCTGAAGTGCCTATAGCTCACAGCGCTTCAGCAGTAGAAGAAACATGACCCAAGTACTTCTCCTCCAGGTATGTTTCTGACAAGCCAACAATGTCATATCATGGTTTAACGCTCCCAGAAAGTTGACTCTGAATGAGACGGGGCCTGTAAACACCAGCACATCGCTCACAGTTGTACACGAGTGGCGTTGCTCTTGCCCGCGCACATTAGTTTCGGTGACAGATTGAGCCGAGTTGAGGTTATCAATATTGACGAGCGCTATAACGGGCGACCTTTGCCGCTGCTCTCCGCCTGAGTCATGATGGATCCTTTTGAAGTTTTGATTTTTTAAGTGACTCATCTCTTCTTGGATGACCTTTAATTGCGCGGCGCTGGTCTTAAGGGGCTCTGATTAGTTTGGGCTGGACAGGATCAGGCGACCGCTCGAGGAGACTGTTGATTAATGTTGGCGCCAAACTCACCTTGATGAATGCCTTTTGAAGTCATAATTAGGACGTCTGCAAAGACAAATACTTGACAAATTTTCCACAGGTAATGCGCTTGGCATTTTCAGGGCTAGAGTATTTGCACAACTCGGAGGCATGTGTGGAGTTGCTCTGGTGGACTTTGGAGAGTTGGACTGTTGTGCAGGATTGTTTCAGCCAATTTTCTAACCAAAATGCAAGATAGTGATGAAGACGTGGCATTATGTGTTACCAACGTGTCTGGTTTAGTTTAGACATGGTTAAAGCAGTACGAAGTAACTCATGCCCCTAGAGGCCATAAGCGCCACTGCAGGTGTCGTAGCATGTGACGTTTTTTAACTAATTAATTGTCTGTGAGAGTAAATACTACGCTGACAGAAAAGACAAAGGGACAGAGGGATATTGTACATCCAATTACACAATGGAAATCATTTTTTTCACTTAAACTTGGCTGTAAATACTGTTTAAGTTGCGCTCGCCCGCAGTTAGCTTTGCCTGTTAGCCTGTTAGCTTCTTCTTCGTGATTCCATTAGTGTGTATTGGGGCCTCCGACCCGGTGCAGGGAAAGCTGCAAGTGTGGTTTTCTCACCAGTGATAAAAGAACCCCATTCATCCCATTAACACGTGTATTACCCCCCAGAAGGACTACGTTAAGGATTTATTAAGGTAAACAAGTTACTTAGTACTGCTTTAACACCCAGTTTAGAAACAATTTACTTCACTTTAGAACTATTTTTGAGCCAATGTAATCCGGAATTGATTTTGATCTAGGCCTAGTGGTACTTGGAATATATAGTTAGTTCCCAAAGTGTGGGTTGGGACCCCTCGGGGGGTCGCGAGGCCTTGTGTTGGGGTCCACTGATGATTTTATTATGAAGTAGAATTACATTTGTCACTATATTTTTGAGTGTAAAACAGCATATAATTTGTCAAATCCTTTCAAATAGTCAAAATAAAAACACGCTAATCTGATTTTAAATTTTTTTTTCTGTCCTAAAGTTGCATTAGAAGGAAAAACATTGTGTAATGGGGGTCCCGAGTTGTTTATGCGTCCATTTTTGGGGGCCTAGCCAAAAAAGTTTGGGAACCCCTGGTATAGACGACTTGTAATACCAATACATACTGCATATAATATGAAAGGCATGCGACATAACCCAACATGCAGAATCACTCCCGTGCATATTAGAAAGTAAGATTGCCCCGTGCGAACTGGGAGCAGCAGGACAGCTCTAGTGCTTGAAGAAACTTGGACACGCCATCTTGCCGCCTCCCCATTCGCAGACTCCATTTCCCAGCAGGCCACGCCAACACCTGTTCCTGCTGCGGCACACATCAGAAGTGACATTTTAGCATCTGTCCGCCGTTCTCCCGTACGCTCTTGGCGCACATGATGACTTCACTTCCAAAGGCACAAGTTGAGAGCTTCATTAATTAGGCGAGCAAAATAGCCATCATTACCCGAGTATGAAAAATGTTGTCACGGTGAAGGGCACGCTGATCACATTGGAGACTACGCTGCTGACTGCTCGGGAATATGACTATAAACAGCTAATGAGGGACACCGATACTTGGACAATACTGCTAACAGCTGTTATGCTGGGTATGATTTGGTTTGTAGAATTTGGGATATCAAAAACACAGGACTTGCTTTTGTAAGTTTAGGGCAAAATGTTGTACAAATAGGTTTTTATAATCCATTAAACCTATTACATAACAATCATCGATCCAACTCCCTCAGAATGAAAGAGGACAGTATGGATGGACAATAAAGCAAGGCCAGTGCAGGAGAAGGCCTTCAAGTGTCTAAGCATCTTCAAACACATGAACTTTTATGTTTGTGTTCAAATTCTGACACCACAATGCACCATAAGGTACGAAAATAGATATAATCAAACAAGTCGCCCCGTAAAACCAAGTAAAAGAACATAAAAAGCTATATCCTCCTCTCCTGACAACCCTTTGACGATTACTTACGTAACACAATCACTCGCCAGCTGGTGGTTGGAAGCAATGTGACACTTTTATCACAACTCCGACGAAAGTAATTTACTCGGTTCAGTCCTTTTGTGCCTTCGCGGGGAAATAAATCATCCAAATAAAAATAAATAAAAGGGCGTCCCGCGTGGATGTGACACTGCAATGTCTTCGACAGCCCCAGCGTCGGATGGGGTTGACTTCACCGCCGCGTCATATAAAGAGGACTATTGACGGGACGGGCGCAGCGATCCATCATCCGTGCGCGGGACACTTCGGTGGTCTTAGGCGGCTCCTGGGACAGCTGGGACCGGAGAGGGGCAGCTGCTTAAAAGCTCTGCTCTTAACGTGATCAGGTTTGGTAATGAGGGATGGAGAGAGTACGGCCATATGGATATGACTGTAGACTGTATTCTAAACCCACTGCTTTAGGTGGCGAAAGATGAGTCTCTCGACATTGTGCTGCGATCGGCCAAGGTTCCTGAAAGGTTGCTCCAGCAGGATTGAAAGATGAGTCAAATGTTGAAATGGTAAAGGGATATTTCAGGATTTTTGACATAGGATAACTAGGAAATGAGGCCCTAAGTGTTGCTGATTTCTGGAGATATTTCTTTTTTGTCATTCATGCAGTCCTTATATTTGAAGAGGTACGTGACGCTAGGCTAGTGCAAGGCTAGCGCATTTCTATGGTATCAGCTAGCCTGCATTAAAAACAGTCTGACCCGCTCCACAGTGCACCTGACAGAGACAAATCACTTCTAACGCCAGACTAACCATATAAATGTCTGTGTCGATAATAATAATAACCATTTTGCATTTAAAATACCTTATATTTGAGCAGCATCAGCTTCGTGGTTGTAAGCTACGGAGCGGCGGAGTGATCTGCTAGAAAATAGTCCCGATCATTCATGTGATGCGAGGTCAGTTCTATTCCAAAAATGATCGACACAGACATTTATATGGTCAATCTGGCGTTATAAGTGATTTGCCTCAGGTGCTCTGTGGAGTGGGTCAGACTGTTTTTAATGCAGGCTAGCTGTTACCGTAGAAATGTGCTAGCCTTGCACTAGCCTAGCGCCACGTAACTTTTAAAATATAAGAACTGCATGAACTAGAAAAAAAAAAAAAAATCCTGAAATCAACAACACTCTGGATAACTAGGAAATGAGGCCCCATGTCAAAAATCCTGAAATATCCCTTTAATGACAAATATCCATATGTGAGCAATACATTACACATTAACTAACTAGAAATGAATTGCCATGACTTTTCATTTGTGAACCTGGTCAGTCCGACTCCTTGTTGTATCCACATTGAGTGTAGAATTTCCTTGGGCACAGGGAACAGATGCATCTAGAAAACAGTCGTACTCCACAGTTTAATCGCACATTTTCTTGCATTGGATTCTGCTCTCCTAGGGCTCTATCCTTTGTTACCCGCTCCCTTACAATTATGCACTGCAGGACAATAGCACTTGGAAACACCCCTTGTCTGGCAAACTGACAAAGTCAAGATGAAAAATAAGAAGCATATATCAAGAGTGACTTCCCTTTTTTTCATTCTTTTATAAGCATTTTTGGCTCTTGTCACTTTTGTTTACTGAATTTGTCCCGACACTAAACGGATTACTAGCATGAAACATGTAGCCTGGCTAGCATACCCGGAGTGTTTACTGGTCTGACGCTGAGCAGAGATTACACTGAGCCACCCTGTATGGTTTAACACACAGCGTATATGCATTCAGCCATCATGGGAAAATACTGTCTTGTTCATGTCGCAGCAGCTTAAATGTCTAAAGTCAAATTTACTCATTATTATGTACATCGGCCATTCAAGCAGTCTCAATAAGGCTAAGATAGTACCACATCATTTGAATGCAACAACAGCAAACGAGTGTTGTGCAATGCAAATGCTAAAACTGTGGAGGAATGAGTGAATGTGAAGGATGGTGAGAGCATTTATTTTCTAAATAACTCCCTCAATCACCCTCTCTGAGCTTGAAAAGGCATCATAGGTTCCCGATAACTGCAGGAAGAAAAAGACAAGTGTTTGGAGACAAAAGTGAAGAGAAAAAAATTAACAGATGTGAGGCACACCACAACCTGCTATTTCACATTCTCAAAGATCCGTGGACAACTTAAGTACTTCTTAAAAAGGTTTGCACTTAGGACTATTATGCTACACTATAGAAAATGACTGCTCACCTCTGCTTCTATAGGAACGAAATCAAGACATTTTCAACTGCGTTATAAAACGTGGCAAAACCGTTTGAATGGTATAGTACTGCATTCTAAAAGCAAAGCTGAACACTAGATATCAGGATAGTAGTAGACATTAACAACATGGTTTCCAGTCAGTTTAGTGGTTATTTTTCTCTACTGGAGTGAAATTGTTATGGGTTTGATTCCATACCACATGGGCAAACATCTCCTCGCCTAAACCAACTGAATACATTGTCACTTCATAGTAAGAAGGTCCCATTTGATTCTGTATGGAGTTTACATGTTATCCCATCAATCTCAAGAACCTCCAGCTGAATACTGACCATAAACCCCCCCATATGGAGATAGATAGGTCCCTGATTATGCTCCATACAAGCAGCCTTAGACATTTCAACCCGGAAAGACTCACAGAAACAGAGTGGAGTTTGGAAGGTTTTACTGGACATGAATCATAATGGGGCTCAGACCCCGGTGGAAGACTGTATAAACAGTAAGCGGATACAGATAGACGTATCGGTTACAAATAGCATTACTAGTTAGCGATATGTCAAACTCACGACGTTCTGGATCTTTTCTTACAGTAGGAAATGTGATGAGTACGCATGGTGGCTCGCATATACAACACTGTGAGGTTCCTTTATTGCACTGGACATACAAAACTTTTCCATAGACTGACTAAGCCTACGTGGACAGTCGCACTGCAATGGAGAATGAATGTGAACCTGGCAAATCGCCGTAAAACCACTTTAAGCGACGTTATAGTCACTAAATAACCGGTTGGTCTACTATGATAGTATGGTTTTAATGGGCTTTGTTGACTGAACTTTGAACTTTGACCGGAACATTACCGCGCATGCGTACTGACAATGCTGATTTGGCTTATATGATGATGATGAACGTTAGACAGAGTCTTGACCTGGAGCCTGGACACTGGTGGTGGTAGAGGATGAGACCCGGGGCAGCCAGTTGACAACGATGAGCAGAGCCTAGGGGAGGCCGGGCGGAGGAGGGTCGCAGCACAGCTGGGAAACAGCCGAGGGATGGACGAGGAGGCTTCGGAAGAGGATCCTTGGAGATGAATGGCTGAAGCAGGAATGAGAAGCTGCCGTGATTGGCTGTTGTGTACGTGCGGCTTGAGATGGGACTGTGATTGGATGACTGGTGAAGGGCTGCCAGTTATGCGGCAATGAATGAGTGCTACAGGTAGGTCTTCCAGGGTGAATCTGCGCTGAAGCTTAATATTACAAATATAATCATGAACAGGGTGGTTTTGCAAGAAATGAACTAATTTCTTGCAAAACACGTTCTTTTATTTAGAAATATAAATGTTTCATATTCAACTCGCACTTCTTCTTATGCTACCTTGAAAAAAACGTGTGGGATTGTCATTTCAAAGGAATCATCTGCGACCTCGTATTTTGTTGGCTACTTTTAATAAATACAAAAAGCACTGCTCACACAGGCCTGTCTGTTTTACATTTCTCGGTAAAACTCGAACATCTGAAAGTTGGAGAATATGGATGTGTCCGATGAGTCACTGCTTGAGGAAATCAATTCATTTAGTCATACAGAGGTGCCAAGTTATTTATTGCCTGTCAGTAGAGCTGTTAGTTCAATTTAATTTTGGCTGGCGGAAAGAAAGAAAAAAGAAGAAACAGATGCCACGGAGGAAATGTGAAGAGAATGACTTTATTTATGCAACAGGATGCGTTCGTGTGTCATCTGCATTTTTCAACATCGCTTTCCCTCTCACAGCCTAACACCTACAACATATTTTATCTCGGACTGACAGGTTATGTTCTCCACAATAGAGAAGACGCTTTGACTTCCTGCATCTGGAGGAGATTAAAAAAAAACTTGTGTCATGCTAATGAGCATCAAGGTCTCGGTCATAAATTTAGCAGCAAACAGCAAACAAAGAAAGTTTAGTATACTCATAGTACTTAGATAATGTGTGATAATTGTATTTGTTAGTGTTGTGTATTAAAAATCTGTGTGTAACATCTTGATACATCTGTAAATCTTTTGACTGAGGAGTGTTTCGTGTGGGCCCCAAGAAGTGTCGATTTTGTTACGAAAATGGCTTATTTGTAATGGCGTCATGGCGACGTGTAAACAGGCAGCAACCTCCCTCTCTCTTGGTACAGCTGCATTTTTCTGCAAGCTGCATTTTTTGTCTCTGTGTTCCACATTGTTTTACTGGATGCTTTTGTACGTCTTTGCCGTGTTTTTATGGGGTTCAGTGGATTGTTTTACTTTGAGAGTCCATAATTGTCCCGAAGAAAGCAGCTTTTTATGAGTAAACAAACAGCTAGCTTATGAGCTAAACCCATTTCAGACCTACAAATTTCTTCTTCTTCTGAGACACTGAAGAGGCACCAAGAGCCCCCCCACACCTGCAGCACAGTGGAGGCGTCACAAGAGGTGCTACAGAACAGAAAAAAGGGGCAAACAAGGAGGTATCCGGGAAAGACTCACAGCTAAGCCACACAATTTGAATGTTTTAATCTGCTCAAATCAAACCTCATAATACTTTAGTTACTAGTTAGTGCCAGAAAAACACGCGTTCCTCAATGAAAATGGTTCCAGAGCCCACATTGGGTTCCCGGCCCACCTGTTGAGAGCCATTTATAAACATATATCTGAAAAATCGAAACTTCTTCGATATCACGCTGTTGAGAATCATACCTTGCGGCGAATTCTAAACAGCAAATGGATTCTGCATTGTTGCCATTCTACCCCTCACTTCACCTATCCAAACTAGACTTTTAGCAGAACACATCTCTTGTTTACACTCTCGAACATCAAAGTTTTTCTTTTTTATCAGAAAAATATCTATTCCCAAAGTGAGAAAAGTAAAACAAGTCTCAAAGTCAACATAAGAGAAGACCGCTGAAGCTATTACATCGCTCCCACTTCACCAAAACAGTCCACAATATAACCTTGCAACAATCTCACGAGGACCCAAACTTTGCCAAAAACGCCATTAGACTCTCCTTTGGGCCTTGTGCTGATTGCTTAGCTACAGTAGAATTGAGCATTTGGGACTAAATAGTTTTGGCTATTTCCAGCTGTTGTGGGGAGGCTAATCCCTCTCTACTGCGTAATCTTGTTTTTGCCAACTGAAAAAGGTTTTGCCTCCAGATTTCCACGTCAGGTCAAACGTGTCATCCTTAAAAGTCATTTGGAAAGAAAACTTTTGCTTCAACATTGTGCATTCTCATCCCGTGTGCCCTTAAGTATTTGTACCTGGCTTTGTTTAGGGATGGTGTATTTCGGGGATTTTAGGCACATTCTTCTAACCAGACTTTTTTTTTTTTTTTGCCTTTTCAACACTTTGTCCTCAGGGGCCACCGTATCAACTGCAGTGTTTACCGCTCTGATGGCAGGCACTGTTTAAATGTAGCAAGAAGTTGTTGTGTTTTTGCAGCCAAGCTAAGTGCACTTCCATTACCCACGGAGGACTGTGACAGGCATTTCAAACCGCATTGTCGGGGAGAATAAAAGTATTTTCTGGGGACAGCAGTATTTTATATAATGTCGGGAAAGGTGACACGAGGCCAACGAGCCAAAATTTCGAAGGACTGTTGCATGCACTTGAATCATAGTTCCCTCCAGCTCAGCCAGTGTGCTCCATTCCAAAAAATTCCAACATGCCCCTCTTATCATTCAGATCACACTTTACCAACACAAGTGTCGTCTCACCTCGGAGTCTCTTTTTAGTGGAAAAAGCAGTTTATCTGCTCACAGCCCATAATAATTGCCTTTCTAAAAGCCCTAAATGACAGATAATACCCCACACTTCACCATCTTTGTATCTCCGCGCCTAAAGTGGACCCTTTCCTCTCGAAATTATCAATGATACCTGCAGGTAAAGCCGTGAATAAGTGACACGGTTAACCCGAGCCTCTTATGAAACGGAGCTCTTAGATGCAAAATACCCAGAAGGGAACAGTGTCTTATCACAGCTTTTATTGTTTCCCTTGGGCTTGTGGGTAGGAGCGCCGCATCTGCATATAATAACACACGATGTAAGCTCAGGCGGATCATACAGGCACAAGAACAAATGGAAGCAGATGATGTCAAGCCGAGAAGATGGCAGTAATTTAGACGAAAGTGTCAGGTGCCCAAAAGCTGAATTAGACAGCTGGTTTTAGGGATGGATTTAGGTTCCGCGCCAGAATACAGTCTACGTGGAAATGCAGAGAAGAACTTTTTATATATAGGGAGAGAAGAGAGTCTCACAACTGTAGTTAGAAAGACAGCGTTTGACACATTAACAATCTGCAGCAAAATGTAATGTGTCAGATAAAACAACTAATTCAATATCGCTACTGGCGGGGGGGGCATTTACTAAGCGTTTGCTCCAACATGCCCACAAAATGGCTTTAATTAATAGCACATTTAGCAACTGTCTTGAGAAATGAGCCGGTCTATGTGTTTGGGAGCGCTGCAATACTTCAGTCAAGTGTTATATAGCCTACATCACCTACATTAGGCACTCAAAGCGCTTTACAGCAAGAGTGAAGTGTCTTGGTTTGGTTTTCTTTCTGTGGCCAACAAAAATTGTCTGATGAAGTCGGTCAAAGTAGCAGGTAAAATCACTGGTAAAAGACTCAGCTGCAAGACCTCTACAGCCAAAGGGTCGTATGTAAAGCCCAACACATAATGGAGTGTCCTGACTATCCACTTTTTAAGGAGTTTAAAATTTAATTCCCTGTACTGGAACCGTCGGGCCAGGGCATCTTTTATTCCAGAGGCTGTTGCTGAGATAAATGATCTTAGAAAGGAAGCAGCAACACCTCAGGCCTTGTCCGATTTCCTGCTGATTGGCTCTCAGCTTCAGAGCCGGACTGATGATCTTTGTCCTCAACACAATCGTTGTCTTGCTGTGTAGTACGCAAGAATGAGCTCGAATTCATGCCGTTTACCGAGCCCACCAGTTGAAAATGTTCATAATTTGGGAGTTTCTTAATATTTATAGTAATATTAGGTAAGGTAAAAAGGTGAATTAAGTAAAAAACTGGATTGTGGATTTAGTTGCATTTTTAATAAATCATTAAAGTTATTATGTTTGCTGAAATGAATCCTGGAATCCAATCATTTTCCTCTTGGTCGTGTTGCAAACAAACAACATCAATCTTCAACACTGTCCCCATTTCTTTTAAAGAGGCTTTGTTATCATATTCCCAACATCTTCACTGTCGGTAACAACATTTACAAACCACATTAGGACTAAACTGTTATGAAAGAAGATGATCCCCTTTTGTGCGTCAGTTTCCAGCTGGTAAACCGTAGTGCAATACTGCCATCTAGTGACCGAAGACAAGAATGCACCTTGAAAACAGCCATAACAAAAACACTGGAGAATGAAAATGTATACAGTCTCTTGTTGCCCAAATGAAAGTCAGTCCGTGGTCTTTTTGCTCGCTTTCATTAGGGCTTTGATCGCTCGTGCTCTCATCTCCAGCTCCAACAGTTCCAGTTGTTGAATCGAAGGCTGGCAAACCGCTCCCGTGGCTGGGACACTCTGGGCGGCTCCGGTGGCCTGCGTTTGGTCCACACTTGGCGCTGTGGGTCCCGCTGCTGAGAACGACAATATCTCGCTCACGCTCTTGTCAATGTCACTTTGAATGTCCTTCTTCGGTTCTTTGGGCAGGGGCACGACAGGGGGTTCTGGGACTGGCTCAGGTTTTACCGCCGCGTTTTCACTTGGGGCCTCTTTGTTCGAATCGACAGTGGTTTTCACCGTTTTTTCGTCTTTGGGTGCCTCTATGTCGCTGTCGTAAGTGTCCGCGTTTATGCTGAGGACGTCGCTTTCTTCACTTGAAACTCCGACTTCTGTAACAAAGACATGGAGACATTTTGCCTTATTTACTTACAAGTTACAGAATACGCATTTTCACAAGCCATTATATTGATATTACCTTTCGTGTCCTCATTTTTCATGGCATCTTTGAGGCAAGATGTTGAATCCACAATGTTATCTTGTCTAAATTTAAAAGAATAAATGTTAAAGTGCATTATAGACACTCAAATAAATCGCATAATCCACTTACTGGCTTTCCACAGTCTCCTCTGGGGTTTCTTTCGAAGATGTCTGCTCCTCACCTGGTCATAGATTAGTAAAAAATGGACATTTGCACACAGAGCTTTTTATGGCCTAATTCAGAAGAGGATTTACCTGTTAAAATCTGGAGGAGGTTTCTCTCAGATATTGATTCCAGTTGCTCCCAGCACAACTTTTTGATATCTTCTAAGCCACAATCCTGTAAAGAAAAATGTTTCATACACACACTTTACATATTTGTCTCATGTTAAGCCTACACTCAACTAATATTACACTGCCGTCCCGGAAAACAGTTCTCTAATTGGAGTGATTTAAAACTCTAGGCCATACATGATCGATTTTACTGTACCTTCAGTTCATCTGGCAGCATCTTGCGTAGTTTCCTCTCCCCCAGGACCTGGAAGCATTGCTGAAGCATCTCTCTCTTTTCGGAGACGTAGGCTGTGATCGGCTGGAACTGAACGGTGAGGTCGAGTCCTCCTTCTTCTATGTCACTGCCGATTCTGTCCAGCTCGGCGTCAGCGAGGTCATCTTTGGACTCCTGCTTTACCAGGCGAAGACACAAAAGGTTACACGTGGGGTATCCATGTAGCAAAATATAGTGCAGTCTGTCACCTACGCTTATGTATTTATTTATTTATTTGCATGCTCAGGTTTTTCTTAAACACAAATATAAAGGATAAAACGGTGCACGAATTATTTTCGAATCTACGAGGGAGAATCACACAAAACAAGCTTATACTTAGGGATATCGAGTCTGGAACTGTTTATTAGGAATATTGTGGATGTGTGAGTGTCAAATCAAAACTCTATAAATCGCCTCCCTTTCCGTTACTTTTAATGTATATATTTTATCTGTGTGAGCTTTAGAGATGGATATTTCCCCGAGACGAATCTGTAAACAAACAAACGAGACAGTCGTATCGAAAACAAAATCTCACCTCTAATGTAGTTTCGGTGCTTCTCCGCTTCCGGATTTCATGCTTTTCCTCCGCTGGAACATGTTTTCTTTTCTTATCCGAACTGCTCGACTTCTTTTTCAGCATTTTGAAGCTTTTTTCACTGGTGAAAGCCAGATATGTAAAATGTGTCGCGGTTATATGACGTCACACACGCGTCGCCTTCTTCGTGGGATAAGGTGGTCGTTTTGGTTTTTACTGCCCCCTGCTGTTCTCTTGGTTTCATCAAACGAAATCATGAAACAAAGTGTGTTGTTTATTTTATTCAATATATCGATATAAAATGTGTATAGTTGGAAATATGTTTTATATTTTCTTTTAACCGTCTTGCCCACAATTATTTTCTTCCAAATTTTCACATCCACTCCATCCTAAAGCCCCAACAGCATAACAATGAGTAAAATGAGGATTTTAAACCTTGTACAAGCTGTTGAAATTATCAAATAGTATAGGTAGGCCGATGCTATTTTCGGAAACAGACGTTAAGAGATTAAAGTCAACTAGTGTCACATTCTTGTTACCGCCTTTCTAGTGCCTTGAGTCAATCACCGATCACTTTGATTGATAGGCGTCACCTGACTTGGCATCAAAATGGTGACCACCGGAAGCAGCCGCTAATCACATGTCTAAAGATGACATAGGCCTAAGCTATGTCCATGAAAACATTCTGTTGCAAAACTATACAATACAATATTTGTCAGTGATGTTTAAAAACGGCTAAGTAAGAAGATAACACTTGTTTAGAGTATAATGATGATCACCCACATAGCCAAACAACCTTTATTGGTAAAAAACATAGGCCAATCCTTCAGCCAGAAGGCTACAAGTGATTTTGACTATTATAGCCTGGCCAGACATCTGAAAATGAGGTTATTTGCTGATTAATGCCTTTGTGAGTAAATATCAGATCAGGCAGACGTCAACATCAGAGACCCCACTGGCCATGCATAAACCTATTCAAAATGCATGAAATATCAGAAATTGCACAATACAGAATCCATGCATAAAGTCGATTACACAGTTGTGCTGAGCAGTAAAAAAAGAAAAGAAAAAAAGAACATTGTTGTAACCTCTTAAATTGTATGCATCATTTTACACTTCAAAGCCCTGCTCAGAATCCAAGTGACAGTCAATCACACCTCCTCACAAGCTTCACGCGGTCACGCCTTCACCTCTTTTCCATCTGCTTCTTCAAACACTGTATTATATTCATAATCTTTGATGCTTCAGATATGGCATCTGGGACAGAAGCGTCACAGTATCGGGCTTTCATGGAAATCAACGCATATCAAGTGCCTCACTGAAGATACATGGGGTCGCACATGTTTACACAATATTGTAACATATATAACCTATCCCTGTGTTCAAGACTCTTATCTAAGCTGTGGATTTTTGGAGAATTAAGTTGACATATGTGAAACAATCAAATGCATCTCCTGTAAGTACCTCGGTTTGGTCTTTCACAGTAACTTCAAGTGGAGTGACCACGTGGACTGTTTGTGTGGAAACTAGCTCAAAGGCTACACCTCCTGGGACGCCTATGGCTGTTTGGAGTCAGTGCTAGGATCATGTCTGTGTTCTATAACGCCATCTTGGAGAGCTGTCCAACATATGGCATTGCGGTTTGGTTCGGAGCGCTCTCTGCAAAAGACAAATCAAAAATATAGAGACTTGTTGCAATGAAAACAGTTGGATCTGCTGAGATTTCATCACTCCAAGTGGTTTATGAGAAGACAGTCTTGGCACTGTCCAGGAAGATCACCTGTGACCCACACCATGTGCTGCACGGAGAATACGAAGCGTTGCTGCCGGGAAGGCGATTCAGAGCCGTCAGGACAGTACAAACCGCTTGAAGAACTCCTTTGTCCCAACTTCTGTTTCACTTCTCAACCATATATAACTCTTTTAAGTAGGACGCTGCTTTGGGACACTTTTTAAACAAATGTAATGGAGACGCGCAGGTCTTCATGCACCTTTTCATCTGGACCACAGCCTCCCTGCCTTCAACTAGAAATGCCAATAGCATCATGGCAACAGCTGTTTACCTAATGCCTTGTTGTTATCCTGATGCCCTTCTTCATATTATTCTGCAGACATGGCAGACATCACCTTAACGTCAAGATGTGTTTTCTTTGCCACCTGTTCTTCCATGTGTGAATCAAGAGTGGCTTGTTAACCATCTTAGGGTTATTTTCCCTAATCATGTGTGTCCAAATCTCAAAGTGTATTGACCGGAGAGCTTACAGCCAATATACCGGTGTGAGACCTCATTTGAAAGCCTTAAAGACCTTCTCGTTTCTAAAACTATTTGTAAGATCTGTGTGGGTGAAACACAACTTACATCACATTTGCCGTTCCTAGTCATAATCCTAACCCCTGACCCTAAACCCAACCTCCTGATCGTGGGAGTTAAAAAGGCCAAAGGGTGGAGATGGCGCTGTTGGGGGGGATTGGAGAGCTGTGAACAGTATGGGTTAGCAAATCTTGTCTCAAAAACATCTGTTGCACTATATAACGTGCAATTACCTTTGCTCGTTGTTCTATGTACTATGTAAAATATCTAACTTAAAGTGTTAAACCTTACTTTATTTCATCTAGACTTCCTTATTCCAAGTGGCGTAGGCACCAGGAAGCTCTTTCTGTCTGAACATGCTTAAAGATGTGTACAAACATAGTAAGTGCCTCAGAAATCAGGACTGCCCAGCTCAGGTTATAAAGAAGTACTCTAATCATATTCATTAATAAACATCGGCGAAAAAATCCAATATATACATTTCTTGAAACTGGTTTGGATCAGGAGTCAGTCTATTTGTAGACTCCTTCACTTTGATAAACAGCCTGAGGTTTAAACACAGAACATGCCAATAAATGCATTGAGTTTAAGTGTTGATTAGGCCCTGGCACATACACCTTATCCACCTGTCGGTGAGGCGCAAAAATCTACAGGAAACGTGTGGGTGCAATAAGCACTGAGCCATGGGGGTTTGAGGCGCTACTGCTTTTTGTGTGAAAATAATTATTGCTTTGAAAATTGAAAATGTCACAAAAACTTCTGCTTCATTCACTGTAATTATGGCCTAATAATGATTCAGCGCTGCAACAAATGAGTATAATTGCAATCACATTACGTGGAGCTGAACACAGAGAGAAATGGATTGGGACTTGTGTGAGTGTTAAATGAAAAAAAAAAAAAAAAAGTAACAAATATTTATTATTCTGACATCTTTCATGAGGTTCATTTTAAACATTGCAGCTACGTGTTATGAAGCCACTGTCGGCCCCTCTCCGAAACGGAAGCAATTTCAGCCCAGTAAGTGGGATATCATAGCAGGACACAGTTGTGCCCATAGATTAAAGCTATTAAAGGGTTGAATGCAATCATGTTTTGCATGTAAATAGAGCCGTCTCAAATGGGTATATTTTCCCTTATGTGCTTGATAGACTTGTTTGTTCTCCCTTCCAACTTTTGAGAAGGTGGACACTGCACAAATGAATCACAGTTCATACACTTAACATATCTCAACATCCCCTCGACGGCCAAATTAAACACCATGATACTGGCCTCCCCAGCCAGTATTAGGTCAACTAAAGCAAGGACAGTAGAAAGGTGTGGACTCTCTGTAACCAACAGCACAATAAGCCGAATGCTCATCTCGACTGTGCATGTGCATGTGGATCTCTATGGTCACAATAATAAGAACAAAGATTTTGTTTACTGTCCACTTCCTTATTGACAAAAAAAAAGAAAAACAGAAGGATTCTATGTTTTTATTTTTCATTCCAGTTTAAATGTATTGAATGTCGGCCACAGTTTCAGAACCGGGACTTTGTTCAAGGGTCAGAAATGTTTTTCTCACATAGTTGGGAAAATTATGTGAACAAGGACTGGACGTCACTTTTGAAGCATCTCTAATGACCGTTCAGTTTTTTCAGTTTCTGTCTATCTCTGTGCCGCAGCCCTGGTTGTAAAAATAGACTTTAGGCTAATATTGTAACAAGCTCCACGGCAACGGCTACGGCCGCGGCTAACTATCAATGTTTGGTAGTCAAAAGATTCCATTTGACAAAACTGACCAACGCACAGATTGTTCCAAACTTGAATTTAAATGTGTGATGATCTGGTTCAAGGTTACATGCTTGATCTATTTAGCCACAAAGTTCATATCTTGCAAATGAAAACATAAAAAACTGCAAATTGTACAGTGGTTGTTTGGGTTTATTGAGTCCCTTGTCGCAATGAATGCTTCCAGATGCAGATAAAAATCATAGATCAATGACTGCATACTATGATAATTTGTTGTTTGAAATACTGTATACACAGCCCGATAGGAATTAATAGTACAACTACATCTAATGGGTTTAAAACACCCATCACTTAGTTCAACTCAAAACCTCCCCATTACCTGCTAGGCTGCGATTGCTGTTAAACTTCAACAACCATTGTTCCCAGTGACACGGAGGTTCTTTCTGAACCAAATTAAGGCCTGCATGTACTCTGTCAATACAGAATAATGGAAGCTTGTGGTGTCTATTAAAAGTCTGTGTGTCATCTCGCGCTGACGTCTGGAAGCAGTGGGCCATAACGTGATGTGGAGACATCCTGCATGAGAGGAGATGGACAGAGAAATAGTTGGTAAAAGTTTTGGGGAACTACAAAAAGTCAAGCAGAGTCATAGTTAAAATCAGTGGGTTTAGGCAATGTACAGGGAGCAGACATTTGGATTGACATGCATATTGGAAAGCAAAAGAATCCCCAGACCTAGAATACCAAAAAAAACACTGGATATATTGAAATAAAAATGTAAGAAAGTACATTTATTTAAATATTTGGAGCTTCTTGGTATGAAATCCCCAATAGTTTAGCACCTCTTAAACAGTCAGTATAAGAAACCCTCTCGCGGATCCATCCACAGAGCAGCTGAGCAGAACAACTGAAAATGACAAAGACACAACTCAAACACGACGCACAGATTTCAGGAAGACACCGGGTGACAGCAGCTCAGGAAATAGAGCCGTTTGTCCAATATCCGGAAGGTGTCCTCAGGCAAGGCACTGAACCCTCCCTCACCTACCACCCCCGTGTTTATGACACATGCAAAAGAACTTTATTTGTGAATGCTGCCTTACTTGTATTAGATGGATTTTTCACATGATGTATTAATCTATTAGTGTGCGCATGTGTTGCATTATAAACAAGACATTAAATCACCGTTACATTTCGGGTTAGTTTCCATTTGCATAAAAACTAACCAACAAACCATAGTCAAAATAACCTCCATGATGAATAGTCACACCTAGAGCATATTCATAAGCAAGACATTGTTATACAGTGATAAGCAACAGCTTTGAGCTTCGGTCTCAAAGCTGCCTCCTCCTCATCCATGTTGCATAACCATTTTTGACAAGAACTTTTCTGAGTGACAGAAACTCAACGCCTCAAAAGTAGCATGTGCCTTCACTTTTTGTGGCTTTAGATCCAACTTAGGCTCGTTTTAAGACTTCATCCCTCTCCTCGTGAGAACCAGTGCACTTTTCAGCTTCATCTCTCCATCCTTTGCTAAAAATCGTCAAGAGAATATCTGTCTTTGCCTTATATTCCGCACTTTAGGAAAAAAAAAAAAATCTTTTTCACAGTTGACGTACTTCACATAAACCAGTCAAACGATGTCAGTCATATTCATATTGCAGATGGAGCCTCGGCTGGGGATAAGCCTCTCACACTTCTTAGCCCGTATAAGCCCGAGAAATTGTTTGGTAAATAACAAGATAAAAAGTGCATTCCTTCTCAGGATGATAACGTGGGATGTGGGAAAAAATGGAGGGGGGGGAAGTTACGTGTTTCATCTGCACATCTCCAGATGGGAAGAGAAGTGCGCAACATGTGGGGAGAGTGAGAAAATCTTTCACTACAGCAGAGAATGTCAATAGCTTTTCAGAATTTCCTGACTATATCATTTTGCATTAGCGACACACTACAAGGCTATATATAGTTTTGTTTTTTAATATAAATATATGATTATTTTCTAAATTACGCCCTCATGTGAATTCAATGCATTATGTTACAGGTACAATGTTCATGCTAATAATAATAATAATAAAAAAATCATGCATGAACTGTATATAATAATCACCTTTCTACCCTAATAGGTAAAATTGATGAAGAGATAGGATAATGATAAAATTGCTTTATCTAAATTCTTAAAACAAGTAGCCCTAGGATGCAGCCTTGTGGAACCCCTTGGTTTACATTCATGAAGTTGTTTGTTTGTTTGGTTTTTATTACGTTTTTGTTTGTTTTACACAATCAAGCTAATCTACTGACTGTTTTTTTTTTTATAGATGAAAAAACATTTAATTGCTTTTATATTTAGAGTATAAACCAAGAAGTTTATAAGCACCGAGTAAGTTTGTGCGAAAAGGTAAAAGATGTCAAAAGTCATCCTCATCACCAAAGAGCAATGAACTTTGAAGCTTCCCTGGAAAGCAACCAAGAGCTGGAATCCCTGGAGTGGTGCCTGGGCTGCATCCGAGCTGACGGGAAACAGACGCCGGATAGTTGGATTTGGTCTTCCTTTCGCTTTTGATTCAGTAATTGAGGGCTAAAATTGGGAAGCAAACCGACAGGCAGCGGACCCCCGGGGCCCACCCCAGCACAAAAGGGTTGTGGCCCCATACGTTTCTCATTTAAGGGGGAACAGAAGCCGGAGGGATGAGTTCATTGTTATCAGCTTGCTCTGGGATTGTCTAAGGCTGTACTTACCAGCTGGCCCTCTGTCTGCGGGAGCCAGAGTCTGAGAGAACGGGCTGAGAACACGGCGATCAGTTCAGACAGGGCAGAGCAAGGGAGACGAGAAACTGGTTCAATGACTCAAACTTTTGCAAACACTAGACTAAACTAACTAAACTTTATATTTTGATCAATGTATCTACATATCTATCTTTCTGACTTTAACTGTGTTTCCCACATCTCGTCTGGAAGATGATTTAAAGCAGCACTATGTAACTTGTGAACCTTAATAAAGCCTTTTCTTTGTCCCTCTAGGGGTAATACAAGTGTTGATGGGATGATTGGGGGGTATTTCATCTCCCCCTGATATCCTTGGCCAGAAAACCATACTTGCAGCTTTCCCTGCTCCGACCCGGAGGCCCCAATACACACTAATGGAATCACGAAGAAGAAGCTAACAGGCTAACAGGCAAAGCTAGCTGCGGGCTAGCACCACTTAAACAGTATTTACACCCAAGTTTATCTCCATTGTGTAATTGGATGTACAATATCCCTCTCTCCCTTTGTCTTTTCTGTCAGCGTAGTATTTACTCTCACGGACAATTCATGAGTAAAAAAACGTAACATGCTACGGCACCTGCAGTGGCACTTATGGCCTCTAGAGGCATCAGTTACTTAGTTCTGCTTTAATCACGCATTCATTCTTTACACATTGTGTCTACAGACAGCACATAATATAGGGTACAGTGTTAAATATTTGTTTTGACGCTTGATATTTGATGGGTCTGTTTGTAATATAAATTATGCAAGCTTATTATACGGCTATTCACAACGTAAGTAGAACGCTCCAATGATTTGAATGGGATTTCCCAACGTTCTACCGGTCATTATTTTCTGATAAAGGACCTCTGAAAAAAATAATGACCGCTGCCAATGGCAACGGAGTTCGTCCTTTCATATCACTCCGCACGTACGTATAGCAGACACTATCTGTCCCTGTCACTGCGAGAGAAGTTGGGGGAATTGCTCGTGAAGTTAGCGTGAGTCTGACTTTCAACTTACCCAGAGATTCACCACCATTCCTCCAACTGCGCCTTCAACTAAGTAGCTAGGCTAGCTACTAGCCTTGCTGCTTCTAGCCTAGCAAAACGCTTCCGAGCAACGCGCAAACATTTGGGAACCTTCAACCTTGTCGGTGCTTATTTTCCCGATAATGACCAGCGTTCTATACATTATCCCTTACACATAACATGATATAGACGACGAGAGCAAAATGTATGCAATTATTTGGAAAAAAATTATACGTATTTTCTTCTTCCCTCTCCTTTTCAAGCTGTTTTGTATAAAAAAACGTATTTGATACCTATACCTGGTTTTGTATGACCAGGTGATTCTGAAAAATTGTACATAAATGTATAAATGTTAATGCTTGAATTACCTGAAACTAAAACAAACAGGGCAGGAAATGCTGTATCCTTCAAAAACTTGAAAATAGCTCTTGCATTAAAGGCAATATACCGTTTTTTCTTTTCCTTTTTGACAAAATAACTTAGCGAAATCCAAATTTTCAATATGATCAGGTAATTTCCCGTCACGGTTGTCAAATCTAATATATATCTCTTTTTTATTGGAGATTGACAGTTTGGGTTGACCGTACACAACATTATCACAAGGCATTTCCTTACCTGGTTCATCTGTACCCAGACTCAGCACTACGTCCATTATTTCATAGTGTATGTGTGTGTGTATGGCTGCGTGTGTGTGTGTGGCTGCGTGTGTGTGTGTGGCTGTGTGTGTGTGTGTGTGTGCGTGTGTGTGTGTGGCTATGGGGAGGGGGGTGGGGAGAGCAGTGTTGTCTGTTTGGAAGAGTGGGTGGTTGGGTGGGCGGGAACTGCTTTTAATCTGTAAAGCACTTTGTGTTACAACTCTGTATGAAAAGCGCTTTATAAATAAAGTTTTGATTGATTGATTGATTGAACACGATGCAGTCTGGTCACAACAGGATTGTTTTTATAACATACTATTATGGGGCAAAAAGAAAAACGTCAGGTATACGGCTTCTAAATAAGATATACAGCAAAACAACACCACCTTTGGCTTTAAAAGTTCATGTACAAACGTGGAAAAACAGAGACGCTAGTCCCATAATAACTAGCTGTTATCAACATGAATTATATGTCTTGGGAAACTCGCAGCTACAGCTTTTGCTTTTAGCTTCTGGATGTACTAAATTTATAATTATCTCTCTCTTTTTAAATTTAATTACTCATTTTTTATTCCATTCGGTGGATGGATGCTGGAGGTGAAAGCTGAACGGTTCTCATCAGTCACAATGTTTATACTCTATATCAAGTACTAAT
Source organism: Gobius niger (assembly GCF_951799975.1). Lineage (NCBI taxonomy): Eukaryota > Metazoa > Chordata > Actinopteri > Gobiiformes > Gobiidae > Gobius > Gobius niger. The sequence goes on from NC_136872.1 coordinate 12,685,217, forward strand.
TTGCATATCACAAAAACAATTTCTTTGCACGATTATGCTCCACGTCAGCTACGGCGAAAGTCATACAGTATGTTCACCAGGGTAACTAGTCATTCAGCACTCAGCTTCTGATCCATTACGGAGTTTTAAATCCCTCACGTTCTTAAGCGCAGTGCTGATAGTAGAAGCGCAGTTTGGTGGATCTGGAGGTAGCTTTTGAAACGAACAAGTCTTTAAGCATGAGTGACAGCAGCCAGCCTTGACATATTAGTGCCATTTCAATCTGACAGAGGGATATTTACGGCCACATAAGCCCCTGGATTTAACCACGACTAATTTCAAAACAGCAATTCTCCCTTCTCACTCTCCTCCAAATCCTGCAAGTCTGATGACACCGACTAAACAGCACATTTAGCCATCAATAAGCAAAAACATCACTGCTGGTCCTTCAGTGTAAATGGATGCTGGATGCGTTGGGCCTCTCCATAGATGGTGCTGTTTCATTGCAGAACGAGAACGCAGGAAGTTTGCTGCCTAGAAACAACAGTGCGGATGGAGTGTGTGTGATGTCATGTTGAGAGGGACGTGGCCCGGTCCAGGGGTCCCACCTGTGGACAGTTAAGATGAATTTGGTCCAGATGAACAGGTCTGGAAAATAGAGCATCGCATAATAGCCGCAATTTATAAAGATGAGCCACGCATGGGTTATACTCAAGAGTACAGCACTGTGGCTTAAATCATAGACATTTAGAGATAGGTGTAAAATAATTGAATACTTTGATAGTGAATGTTCAGTGTTTGGCCTTAAAGACTGTTAAACATAAAATGTGCAACAACAGCCTATGAAAAAAAACACGCAACGCTAATTTTTCATTTGAAGCATTTTCTTAGTGCTGTTTGTTTTATAGCACTTAACTCCAAATAGAAGCAACCTTGAAGAAGCTGTGCATTTATTAAGACTCCTTATTTATCATGGCCTTATTTCCATGCACCATGCATATATATATAGAAGTAGTTTGCACTATGTAGGTCAAAGCGAAGGGGCAAACATCAGAGAAAAAAGGCCAGATGTTTGTGCATTACAGAGGCGTCCTTGAGTGAGGTACGAAAAAGTACAGTATGCATACATTTATATAAGAAGACAATAATGTATGGTTGTATCAAAAAATAACTTGCAAAAATGGTATTTATCTTTTTTTAAAATTGCTGGCATTGACTATTTTACAATACAAATAGTTCATAGGAACATGTTGTTCTTGAACATCTAAAGACAGCAAAAACTAATCATCTAATCGACAGCTGATTGACAGTGGCCTTTTTATGCACTCGTAATCAATGCTCAAGAAGATAACAGTAAAAACACGGCCCCAGAGACGCATGTTTATGTGAAGAAACCGGCAAGTCAATGTTTAAGCTGCTCAAGACGTTATCATGCTACCGGTTAGCATTTAGCTTCAACAGCTCAGCTCTGACTCCAAGAGAAAGCCCTGAACCTGATTGATGATGGTTGCTAACCGGTAGCATGCTAACATCTTGTGCAGCTTAAACACTGACTAGGACTGAGACTATGTTAACATGACAAACTATAAAAATCACAGAGAAAGGTTTTCTGTTTCCTCTTTGATGTGTTCATTTAGCCTGAGAAGTGAAGCAGATCTTTAGTAAATCCTGCTGTAGCTCGACAGACAGTGTCTGTGCCACATTTGCTGGTTATATCACATAAACGTGCGTCTCTGGGGCCATGTTTTAACTGTTATCTTCTTGAGCAATGATTACAATTGCAAAAAAATGCCACTGTCAGTCAGTGTAGAGATATGGTTACCTAACTACTTTGGTATTCAAAGTGGCCGCCGGTACTATGCATGTTGTCATTGGAAGCATATGTATTCCTGGATTTTGTTTTATTATTTTTACAGACAAGGAAAGAGATCCAGTAAAGTAAATTGTTACTTGTGATTCGAGTTCATTCAACTTTCCAAACACATTTTTTTCACAGCTTGCAGGGTCACTTTTCAGGGTCACTGTCACAGAAATGTTAGAAAACTAGCCTCCATGTTGTTACAAATGTTGCTCCCCTCGCAAAAACAAGTCAAGTACTGTCTGGCTTATAGAAAATGTACCCACTTCACAATGTGTCTGGATTTTCAACCACGAAGCCAGGAAAAGTAAAGAATCTGTTCTTGACTGTAGGGTTTGTCAAAATGCACATCAACTGACTTGCCCATTCAAATTCACAGCACATAACACTTGTGCAGACGGTTGTATGCACTTCCACCTTTAACAGGAAAAAAAAATGTTACTGATGAAGAATGAGTGGTGCTTGTTCCGCACTGCCTTAGACACACCGCCGCGCACCGTCAATCACACAACTACTTTGAGGCCTTGAGTGAGCCGCCCCAAGACCGATTATACACGACAATGATCATTTCATAAAAGCTCTTTGCAGTAAATTTGACAAAGCATTTCATCTGGCCTTTTGCGACTTTGCGCCCAATCATAACTGCTGCGAAAGTGCAACACACAATGTGTCAACTACCCTTTTAACTATTGATGTTCCCGTGTCATTGCCTGGGCTCCATCTATCACGGGCTAGTACCTGCCTCCTCTCTCTCCACCGCGCACCTGTACCGCTTTACAAATGAGGTCCCACGGTGCGTCCCGTCTATCCGGCCGACATCAGCGCTTTTGCTCCATTCCTCACAGTCGACCCCAAAGAGTTGCAAAAGCTCAATATCCACAGCACATCGGCCCGATCGATAGCTCTGGGAAGGATATGAATGCATGATTATTGGGGCTACCATGGGGGGGGGGGGGGGGGGGGGATGAGGAGGGCATGGTAAAACTTATGGACATTTTGTAGTTCCAGATTTGGTTGAGAAAGTCAAGGAAAGTTTGTATTTAAAACAAAAAAATGGGTCTGGTAATGCAAGGATACATTTCTGTGTCTGTTTCAGATTTGTCTCTTTGTATCCACATGGTTGCACACCGTTGAGCTATAAGCCACCAGGGGTGTTGGGTGGTAGGTATGGGGTAAAGGTACCCAAGGCCCAGTGCAGGAAGGGCCCTCAATGAGCCATTAGTGACAGTCGACTGATCAAGAAACTGGCTTCTGCTGCTGAAACATTGCCACAGGCACATTTTAAAACTGGTCAAGTAGAGAATGAATTTCCCTACAGGCACAATTATGTCCACTAGTCTACTCACGATTAAACAAAAACTCCAAATTCCCAGTTTGCCTGGGATGGACAAATCCTCCTTGGAGTGAGATGTGAAGGGGTCAACACTGACCTTAGGATATCCTGCTGCGATACGTGCCCACATGCTGAAAGACTAAGAATTCAGTGACCAATTTGGACGGCCATTAGAGCAACAGCAAGGTGTAAAATGCAGATGTCTTTGGTGTGAAAACGGTTCTGGCAGGCACACGCCCCGAAGGCTCTTCCTGTGTTACCCTGACATCTCTCTCACTCACACCAACACCAAGTATGATGCCAGATCTACTGATGCATCCTCCAGGACTTTCTACTGGGACCAAATCCACATCGCAGCTACGCGTTTGATGCACTATATATTTTCTTCTTCCCAACCCACGTCGGTTCTGCCTCTCGCTGGACATTTACGGGGAGAAAGATTCTGTACAAACTTGAACTGGCTAAACTTAGTACATCAGTTTTGAGCAATGGCTATGTGGGAAAATGTCGACCAATAGATGAGAGTTGGCAAGCATCTAAAATATTGCTAAATGTTAATGTTTTCTTGTTTCTTTATTTTGACAAAATGCTCTGCTTCAGATGAATGTGGAAACATGCAGGCTTTGAAAAAGGAAGTACATTTGGATTTACTGGTATCACAATGTTGCAATAGTGGTTCCCAAGCTTACATAGACTGTGGATTTCTTTAAATGAGAGACATAGACTCAGGAAACATGTTGATTTTCTTGACGTTAGCTGTAAAACGCATAATTGTTGCACCCATTCCTAGCATACTATCTGACAGGACTGGATTTGTTGCCGTTCCGCTTGGATTGTATGGATCTTTGTTCACATTAAAGTTTAACAGTAGCTTCTCCATTCCCTACCTCACCGCGTATCTGTTTACTTCCTCTACTGTATGTCCCTATGCAGCACCGCGAGACATGATTGCATTTGACAGCCTGACAACTTTGGCATTTTGAGGCCACGGTTTGTTTGCAACAGACGGACGGATGGCATACACTCCAATCATCTGCAACAGGACAACACGCCAGCGACCAGTAGCCTATAAGCGCATATCATAACAAGAGCCAAGAGGAGCAGATGGGCGTGGCTCGACTCGCCTGACATGTCACGCGGCGTTTTGATGAAACAACTTGACCCGCGTGCCCGTGTCCTATAGGCCATTTGGCTGGACCCGCTCATTAGCAGCTTTGAGGGTCCTGAACCGCGCCATCTGTCCCGAGCTCAAGGTTCACTGCGGGGCCCACTGCTCCACAATGGGGCGCTGTGGACCCTCGCCCCGTCCCAAGAAGCAGAAGGTGACATTCCTAGTGAAAGTTTGCTATTGGGGATGTTCTGGGGAAAGATCCAAGCCTTTCATCACTGTAAGAGTGCGGTGTATGTGTTTACTTTGCTTACAATAGCTGGGTTCAGTGTATTCAAAGGGTGGTGGCATTGGTAACTTTGTAGGAAAATAGAGACTTTGTTGACTTGATTTAAAAATTGTAGGCTGGGTTTTTGACTTTTTAACTAGAGTGAGCGTCAATGGTTGAACTCTCTGACCAGTGCACTGTTTCGACAGGCTCACCCCAAGGTTCTGTTCTCTCACCCTTGTTGTTTATATTGTACACTAGCATGTGTCAGAGTGCCCATGAAAACAGAATCATCTTGAAATACGCAGAGGACTCAGTTATTGTACGGCTACTTCACAAAAATTAAAGTCAGCATGGCCCAGTTGTTGAGGACAAAACGCCCTGAATCAGCTGGTCAAGTGGTCAAGTACAGTCATCGGACAGCCTCAGACCAGTTTGGACTTTCTGTAACTTTGTATAGGAGAATAGAGACTTTGTTGACTTGATTTAAACATTGTAGGCTGGGTTTTTGACTTTATAACTAGAGTGAGCGTCAATGGTTGAACTCTCTGACCAGTGCGCTGTTTCGACAGGCTCACCCCAAGGTTCTGTTCTCTCACCCTTGTTGTTTATATTGTACACTAGCATGTGTCAGAGTGCCCATGAAAACAGAATCATCTTGAAATACGCAGAGGACTCAGTTATTGTAAGGCTACTTCACAAAAATGAAAGTCAGCATGGCCCAGTTGTTGAGGACAATACGCCCTGAATCAGCTGGTCAAGCGGTCAAGCACAGTCATCGGACAGCCTCAGACCAGTTTGGACTTTCTGCATAATAGACATGTTCCCGCTGCCGTTTCCTTGATGAACAAGAAGGATCTAATCGCCCCTGACACAGCTCTTTTATCTTTGTTACTGTCCAGTGGCTTAAATTTCTGCCGTATCTTTAGCCTTTGGTACATCTTGTTAGTATCTGGAGCACTTACAAGCTTTACACTTATCTTTGTATAATGTGTTCTAATGTTTTGACTAGTTCTTATAATAGCAAGACAAACCTAACCTAACCTTGCTGGTGTCTGGAAGGTTTAGGTATACAGGACTTGACAGAACGGGTGGAAAGTCATACCCAAGAATCGTGATCGTCAAATTCAATGATGAAAGAGAAATCAAGTTCAACTGTCAGCAACTAAACAGAACGAAGAATGCTGTAGAAGTCATTAAATATTGGCTTTATCTAAGTCCAGCATCCAAACCCATCAAAAAGCAGATGTAAAACTTAGTTAATAACATAAGCCTGAACTCATATTGGGTTGCTGTTGTTTTTTTTAATCTGTCAGGTCTATCGCATCGCTTCAAATCGCGTCCAAGAATTGTATTATGGTAAGCTTGGGACAACAAAGAGATGTTCCAATTTCTCTGGCGTGTTTGTTTTCTTTACTTACGATATGGAAAACACGCAGCTCCCGACTTTGAATACGTCGCCGTGCCCCTCACAAAAAAAAAGGTGCGAGGACGGTGTTGAAAATAAGTTGCTTTCTTCCCATTCTGTCGCTTCAAACGCCTCCCTCAAGCCGCCATCGATACTTGATAGAGTTGAGTCTGGCGCGGCATGACAATGTTCCGACTTGCGTTGTACAAATACATAGCGGGGGTATGGGGGAAGCTTTATATTGTGCACCGTCGCCGCCTGAAGCCACACTCGCACACCCTCCCATGTGTCACCCGGTGTGCAAATTAAAAATCTACAGCCAGTGTCTATAGCAAACTGTTAGCGCTCATAAATGAATTTTTGCCGCTTAATCACTTTTACTCGCTCGCTTCTCCAGAGGTACTGCTCCCTTCAGCCATTTTTCAGCCGCAAATAGATTGGATAAAGACTGATGTGTGTCCAAGGAAGAAAAAAAAAAGGAAAAAAAAAAAGCCTGGTTTAATTTCACCTGCTATTAGTTCTGATGGGAATAATTTATGTTTTGTAATGAAGGAGTTTGGTGTATAATTTTCTACAGACTTCCAGTAATTGCTTGTCATAATAAGACAAACATAAACAAGGCAAGGCTCTCTATTCATCCAGGTTTGGGGCTGGCACCAAGCAGAATTGCATTTGTTATGATGCTCGAATAGGGCTGCACAAAACAGTGTGCAAGTAAAGTTTTTCAGCCATGATTCTCCCAATTTCATTCAAATTTAGCCAAAGTTTTGATTGCCATTTATTATGATATTAAAGGTGCATTACGCAACTTTTTATGCCGGAAAAAAAAGCTGATATTTGTGCCTATTTGACCTTGTAGTGACTCAGCAGCTGTATGACTGTCAGCATGGCGCCTTTACTTTCCATCACTGTGGTCTCTACAATGCTCCAGGATTTACTGTTTTGTAGGTTTTCTGGTGAGAGGCTCCGTCAGCAGCGAAAACCTTCCAAACAATTGATTCTGGAGCGTCCTAGAGACCACCGTGATGGAAAGTAAAGCCGGCATGCTGACAGTCATACAGCTGCTGAGTCACTACAAGGTCAAATACGCACAAAGATGAACTTTTTTTTCTTCACATAACAAGTTACATAGTGCAGCTTTAAACTGTTTTGCGATAATTTGATGAAATAACAAAAAAAACACACACACACACACACATTTATTCACCCTCCAACCAGGCCGACATTTCAGAGCTCACTGAAGTACACACTATGTCCCTGACCTCCCCCTGTCCGATTGTGACTGTGGTCTATGCAGGAAGTGCATGCGGGGTAAAGACCTTCCAAAGCTAGAACCATGAACCAGCCAGGACTAGAACGGGAGCAAGTCAAAAGGCATTCAATTATTTTTGGTGGTGTTTTGTCAAAAATAGCTATAAAAAAAAAAAAAAAATGGGCTGTTTTGAGACATTTCTGACAAGCCCTAATCGCCTGTGCCCTGCCCTGTCTCTTATCTTTCTTTTTTTTGGCTTTTACACTCTACAAACCCCTCACACCAGCCAAGCAAGCGCAAAAAAACACACGCAAGTCCTACACGAGCTTCAAAGTCGTCTTTCAAGCCACGTCACGGCTTTAAAGATGACTCACTCACTCACTAACCTTTCTCCATTCTTCACTTGTCTGTTTAAAACCGTTGCTGTTGCACACTCCCCACTTCCCCCCCTCCACCACTAGGGGCCAGTATTGACACACACCGCCCCATCCTGCCCCCCTGCTTCCTCTCTCTTCCATAACAGTATGTACTCTGGCACGGTGCTCACAGCGGGACACATCCCCCCAAAACATGCTATTTCCAAAGTGATTAAGTGAAATATACAAAAGGCACAGTGAAGGCAGGGGATGTTCTGCGGATGGCTAATACTTGTAATTTATGGCCCAATCCTGCCGCTAATCTCATTGCAAACAATGCGCTGTCTGCTTCAATATTTACGACACACTCCCGCTAAAGGAAGCGATCCCCATCTCTGCAGGCTGGCATTGTGCGGGACGAATGCTGCGATCGGGGGTGGGGGGGGGGAAGGACAAGCGCGATAGACACCGAAAAGAAACCACATGCATTAGCGTCGTATCGTAAATAAGTCTTTCTTTGATGCCTGCAACGTTCTCCCTCACCCTCCTGTTTTTTTTAATTTTTATTTTGCCTCCGATGACAAACTCCAGCCCAAGTCCTATATGTGAGGTTTCTATAGCAACCGTCTCAGCAGTGAACTCATCAGTTAATTTCCCCATAGACTGACGAAGAAAAAGAGGAGAAGGCGTCATCGGGCTGACAGCGTGTGGGTGAAGTTTGGGACTATGCAATGTTTATGAAAAAGGTGTTAATGGTAAAGAGAATGGAGGTGGGCGAGATCGGGGTGCAATGCTGGGGGGAAAAAAACTTGCGATGTTCAACCATCAACTATCTTGAATATTGTGATGTCATTGCAGTTCTTCTCTTGGACATTTTTCAGACTGTACGTTTTATCAAATTAAAACGTTCTGCTTCAAACATTTAGCTTACTTACTGAAAACCTCAGCGATACGGTGCTATTGTAGGGGTTCATGTGATATAACTATTGCATTTGGTGGTATATTGTCCTGGGTGCCATTTTTCCATACTGAGATATGTTCTTACCTGAGTTTAGACGAGTTGATGGGTCCCTGTCTGGTCTTTGTGCGTGCGCTCAGTCACCCACAACGACCAAAGACGTTGCATTTGGCCTCTCCCAGCATATTCCTATGGCTCCAAACGGGGGTGAAGTTGGAAGCTACCAAGATCTTCCATGGGCACGCAAAAAGACCAGACAGGTACACATCAACTCGTCTAAGCTCAGGTAAGAACATATCACAGTATGGAAAAATGGTGGCCTGTTCCTTTAAGCGTGACACGAAATACCATTATACAGAAGAAAATGGGAATTCAAATGCTATTATGAATGCTTATTTTAATGGATGGGAGCGCTTCCATTCACTACATACTACGGTATACTCTTTTCCCATCGGCAAGGACACAACGATTGTGAATGTAGAAGCTGCGGCAACAACACTAAATAAAACGAGAGCGTGCTCAGGCCTCTCCGAAAAATCAATGCCAAAAAGCATCATAGGTTTTCTTTTTGGATTCACCATTGTTAGAACCGAGCCCACTAATGGAAATGCGGAGCGACACTGAACCTACTCCAAAGAAAACAAAAGAGAAAGCCGCATTGAGACTGAACATGTTTTTAATAAGTGTGAACTGTACCAATCACTCACCCTGTCGTCCAAGTCGTAATAACGGTAACTGAGAGTTTTGGTCACATGAAGGTAATATTTCCTCATAATTGGAGGTTGAAGGAAAGTCTAGGCCTTATTTCTTTGACATTCATCAAATCATGTCTAAAATTGCAGATGGTGTGTTGTTTTTGCTACTAAACTGACAGTTTACTGCTTCAGGATCTAAAGAAAGAGCCGTAGTGGTAGATGCTGCCTGGGTGAGTGCGAGTGCAGAGGACAGGGCACAACCTGCCTTGTTAATGTCTCTGTGTCAGCGGGGGAAGGCCTAATGTGGGAGGAACACACGCCGCCCTGGCATTGATGGGCATTCGAGGGGGTCGCTCCCACAGCATGAAATCCGGCAGCTTTTAGGCTCTGGCTGTGGCTCCAGAGGCCCTTGGAAATGTCAATCATGTGGCCCCGGGACGCACGCTGGGACTCGGGTTTACAGCTCACTCAGTCCGGCACTTCACCTGTCTTCACGCTCACAGGGTTTTGGCATCTTCACTTTACATTAACTTAAAAGCAATTCTCAGTTAATGTTAAAGTATGGAAAGTCAAAGTGCAGGTGTGAGCTTGGTCTGAAGTTGTTAAATTGTAAAGTGAAGGAATAAAACACGTGCTTAATATAGAAGGTGCAGTAACACGAATGACCTGAGATGGCAGTAGTGAGTATAAAATGGCAAACTTGCATCTAGCCCCTTTAAGCTCGTGCATGACGGCACTCCGGACCCGAAGTAACAACTTTTTGAGTGACAGTGCAGGATTTTAGAGGCAGTTGTGGTTAACAGGTCTGGGCTCATTCTACACATTGGGACATGGCTGGAACATGTACGGGGATGAAAATACATCGTTTTAACATTTTTAAACTCCGTCTAGTCCCTTTAAGGTAAACGAGTTACTTGAAAATATGACGATTCCATTTTCAATGGCAAACCAAAAATAATATGCCCTTGACTGCCTTAGAAAATAAAAAGTCATATTGCATCGCTATATAGAGTTCAGGATGATTTCAGTTATCATGGAGATCCGCCATGTTTGTAGCTGTTAGCATACATTTCAAAAGACTAACATTAGCCAAAAGCAGAATAAAAAGTGGAGAAAAAAAACTGTGGAAAAACTACTGAGTTACTGCTGGCAAATACTGTGGTGTCCAAGTGTGTTCGTGTGAACATTACTGTAACGCCAGTATTTTTACTTTTAAAATCTCCATTACTTTATAATTGCTGCTAATCCCATGACATCACATTCCCGAACTCTATAGGCTACTACACTGCCTGACCAAAAAAGAGGCTGTGTAATTTCACTGAACTGCCTATAGCTTTAAAGGAATAGACCACAGTTTTTCCATACTGAGATATGTTCTTACCTTAGCTTAGACGAGTTCATTTGTACCTGTCTGGTCTTCACGCGTGCCCTCAGTCACGTAAACACAGCACAGACGGCGTTAGCATTTAGCCTCTCCCCCTCTCCTCTATAGCTCCAAATGAAGTGAAGATAGAAGCTACCAAGCTCTTCCATGTTTTCCCTATTTAAATATGATTACGTGAAGTGACAAAGTAATGATAACGATAAAGTATAATTACACAAAATTAAACAATGTGGATTTTCTAAGCGGATTAAAAGGGGAACTATATTGAAAGGCGTAACAATACCAGGGGTAGTTCGACACAGTAAAGTGAAAATATTACTGTGCAGATGTCGAACTACAAACACAAAGGGGTTCATCACAGCAAGCATTGGCTGTGGCATTGTTTCAGTAAGCTTCTGCAATGTCAAAAGATACAATGCTGCATTCATTTTTCACCAGGATCTTGTATTGATGATGGGAGAGTGTGACCACTCTGCAAATCCTGACATTGTCATCAACACTCCCGTCTCATTCTCATTCTTTGGGCACATAATGCTAGCCAGAATGACGAAGAATACAGCAGTTGACAAAACCAAAAGACATAAAGAAGAAACAACGCTTCTATAATAAAAACAGCTATTCCGCAGTTTACATAAGCGTGCAGCAATCACAATTACATAACCATAAAAAATAAAAGGTACTTTCAAACTCGGCTCTGTAATAAAGTCTACCTGTAAAACCTCAGCAAAGTGGCTGTCAAACCCAAATCGCTCCAATAACCAAAACACAAATGCATCTCGCGCTGTTGTATCGATTCAACCTTGTCGTATATTCGTTTGAGCCACATCCCATTTTCCCATTTCCCCGAAGCCGACGAGAGCGAACGTTCATTTGGCCTTGGCTAATCAAAAAGCCGTCCATTTCCTTTGCTCATAATACAACCTGCGGTAACGAGATTAAATGCAACTCAATCATTTTATCTTTGCGTGTAAACATTTTTAAAGATCTGAGAAAGGGTTGTCAAACCAGGTGCGGGTCTAATAAGTTCAGGTGCAGCAGCCGGACGCCCCGACCAAGACATCGATTCGTGCTTCTAGTAAACAGCGCGGCTAAACGTTTGAGTGAAAAGAGCAAAGAGGGTTATTACAGCGGCCTCAATGAGAAGGGCTTTTACGGATGATATTTTCATATGGGAGATATAAACCGGGAAATATTGAAGGTCAAAATCACCCCAAAAAAGTTTAAGAATATGAATAAATAAAAAATAAATAATCCAATTCCAAGAACTTATATGAGTATTTTAGTGTGGAAAAAAATGACCAAAATGGAAGTTGTTTTTAATTGAATTTGCAAGAAAGAAATTGAGTTTGGGGCCACTATAAATGGACATAATACAGTGCAAGATTAGAACAATGCCTTGGCAGAGGTCTAGACTTGCAGAAGTGCTTACATTCAAGTACAATTGAAATGTCGTATTTTTTAAGTACATTGATAGAGTATCATTGCCATACATGCCTTTCAACAGTTAACCAATTTAAAGGATACTGGAAAAAATACGATATCGGGTATCGGCTACAAATATCCGATACCGAACCAATACCAGTTTTGGCTCTCAGCTTTTTACCACCTAAATCCTGAAAACCTGAATATGGGCATGCTGTATGTCATGGTAAAGCTAAGAACCAGGAGAATTCAATCGCTGAGATAGTTTTAGCCTTAGCAAATGTATTTTTGATCGCCGTGCAAAATTCTGCGGTTAGCAATAGCATGCTAAAGCTAGCGGGAGCATGCTAATACTAATGAAAACTAATCAAGGCTGGGGTCAGAAACTTTGATAGAAATACCAAAAATAACCTAATAAAATGAAATAACCACTGCTGAAGCCAAGGGTTTTATCTTAGTTTAAGAAATAACTGATCTCACGTATTTCTTAATGTGAGTTTTATTAATGTAACCCACGGATAATTAGTGTACAAAAGCCATTGTAGTGTCATGCTCTTCAACGTGAACATGAACAGCTACTAGCTACCAAAAGAAATCTTCGACGCGTTGTTGTTTGTTGGCATAAGTCGATACATAAGAAAATAGTCTTCCAGCCATAGATCCGTGTGAAAGTATATCCGAAGCTTTATTAATACAATTCGTTTAACCAATAAAATCCAGTGAATCCAACGTTAAAAGTTCATTAAAAATGTACCAAGGCCTATTTAACCCGCCTACAGGTGATGGTGCCCACACCCCCCCTGGTGGTAGAAAGCACCAAGCAAAACAAAAGGTACATAAATTGAGACCCGATCTGGCTCTAAAAGCCATCCTTGTTAAATGTTTATCCAAGAGTTTATCAATAGATATAATTCATAAATGATCTGTAACATGACAATAAAATATGAGTTTATTCATCTTACAATGAAGAAGACTCAATTAAAAGTCAATTTTAAGAAAGTCTCATTGGTATCGGTAAATATCGGATATCGGCAGATACTCAAACCCCAGTATCGGTATCAAAGAGCTGGATCGGTGCATCTCTACCAATTTATTTTTCTAATAACAGCTAAGCCCTTCGAGGCCTTTGTCAATCTATTTCACTTGTCAGGACATCCTTGACAGCCTCTCTTTGGGACTACAGAAGAAAAAACTAAAAGATTCACATCAATCTCATTGTGGGCAATCAAATGGAATTCAGTTTCAAAACCAAAAAGTGTAAATACAGTTTCATGCGAATCTACGCTGGTACAACTTTTCAACATCCATTCTCCTCGCTTGTTATTCCCACCTGTTTACCCTAGCAGCTCTCTTTTATAATAAATGGGCTCTTGTCACACCGCACCAATTAGTAAAAGCCTCGGTTCAGAGAGAGGCCAAGTCTGCCATTCATCTTCGGCACCGGTCTCTCTTTCAAAAGTAAATCAAGTCTATTTAGAGGGTGCTTTCAGGTCTGCCTCACCAGAGCTGGGAAAGGGGTCCTGTACAATCATGTTGGGCCATAACAGTCTGTGAAACTAAAAGAAAAACAGGACAAAGTGATTATACAGGGACAAGAATTCATCTGAATATTCTGTTTTACAGGAGCGTATATCTCTGATTTAAAGGAGGCAAAGGCACATTCGACATTTTAGAGCTGTTATGTGATATTATTCTGTCACAAAAAAACATAACTGGAGTCGTTTCATTTACGCAGTTACTCGTTTTGAGTAAAATCCATAATCCATCATAAGTGTGTTCATCACAGCGCCATTGTTTTTGCTAGAATGCCATTAGCTGAAAGTAAAAGATTGCTGTCACCATTTTCTACTGCATTCGAAATCCTGACCAGCCCAGTCTCTCACTCTTTAATGTCTATATTTTACACAAATTAATAAAGTCTTAAAGGGACTATACGGAGTTTAAAAATGTTAAAATTAAGTATTTTCCTCCCCCTACATGTTCCAACAATGTCCTAATGTGTAGAATGAGCCCAGACACATTCGCCACAACTGCCTCTAAAATCCTGCACTGTCACTAAAAACGGTGCACGAGCTTAATATAGAAGGTGCAGTTACATGTATGACCTGAGGTGGCAGTAGTGAGTATAAAATGGCTAACTTGCGTCTAGCCCCTTTAACCCATCATTATGTTTACTTTAACAACTTTCAAAATGAAAACCAAACAAGGAACTGATGAACTAATCACGTCCAAATGAAGTGCATATTATATATTGTTTATCAAAATTAATATGCACAACGATGTCAACAATACTGGAAAATGTAGTAAAGAAATCTGCTGTTACTACTTGTATTTGGTTTGATCCAGTTCAAATTGTTTTTATTCTAATTGAAATGTCTTTGTAAAGTGCGGCATAACAAGCTGAAGTCAAAATTCTGTCAGGGAGAAAAAACACTTCGAAACTTTTGATAACTTTCTGATAAAAAGAGGGACTCCAATATAATTGCATCCAGCCTTGACAGTCCTTCAACACCAAAAAGTAGGAATGACATCAATAATAATGTGCAGAAAGCTTCTTAAATTTACATTCAAATTCCAGCTATTTCATCAGAGCTCATTGGAGCCCGGGTCGCTCCAGGTAAACGCTCTGACATTGTCACTGGGTGATGAGAATATAAACAGGCGGCGCATGGCCGTGACACTGTCATCTCTATCAGTCGGACTGTGGATGGAGCTGCCACTCAGAGCGGCGCCACCTGTCAGTCACGCGAGGCAGCGACACATTAATGACCCTCATTAAGTATCGGGCCCATATGGCAAACGCGCCCGCACACACCGCTGTCCCGCCCCTGAGGCAGACTGCACCACAGACGAGGCCGGGCCCCGGTCACCGCCACGACCCGCTCATTGCCGCGGCGACGATGACAGAGGAAATATGGCCGCCGCGCTGGGGGCAACAATAATGGACTCTGTGCATCTGCTTCCAATGTCCTCCCAGACGTCCCCTTCTGTCCAGCACGGGGCGATGAGCAGTGAGGAAGACGAAGCGCAGCTCACTCATTGCTCCGGGGCTCTGCGGGGTTCTGCGTCATAATCCGAGCAGCCGGCAATCATCAATCTGTTATTCCTGTTAGATCCTCACGCTTTTATTTCGACTTCAATATGTGACTTCAATGTGACCTGTGTGTAAATGAATCCACGTCACAGGAACAACTATAAGCTTCCATGTTGCTTGTGCAGTGCTACTATATTAATCACACTTAAATAGATGCTGTTGTGATTTCAATTTAGATGGTGATTCAAAATGATTAGCAACTTCAACTTTTCTAATTTTAACCTGGACAAACAGATCATGCTCAATTCGAAATATTGATCTCTGCTCTAACAGTGTAATTGCTTGGGACACTTATTTATGTATTAAAGGTTTGAAAGCATGAGAAAAAAAACTGGACATACTGTTCCGTTCACGTATTATTGCACGGTACATTAAATAAAAAAAAAGAGAAGAAAGTAAATAAAATCAATTGCTTTAAAATTCATCTGATAAAAATTTGACAAAAAAATGACAAAAATGTGACCAAAAATGACAAAAATATGACAACAAATTGACAAAAAAATGACAAAAAATGGACCAAAAAATGACAAAAATGTGATAAAAAATTGACGAAAAAATGTCAAAAATATGACCAAAAATTACAAAAATATGAAAAAAAATGACCAAAAAAAAATGACAAAAAAGTTCCAAAAATGAGTTGAATACCCAACAAAAAAATGATGAAAAAAAAAAAATGACGTGAGGAAAAAGATCCTCTCGGTTCAGCCGGGAGTTAAGAGGTTAAAGTTCTTTTACCTTTTGTAAGCCCTAAAACGGGATAGTTTACCCATGTTACGCAATCACGTGACAGCCATTTGTAAGTTCCATAATGTCCCTGCATTTGTGATAAAGGCTGTTCTGCAATGTTAGACTAATGCGTACTCCCAGCCCCATTGTGTGCCAAGTCTGCTTCACGCTTTTAAAGAGAACGCTTCCATTTTAGATTTTCCCATCCCCTCACCGAGACCGGAAACCAAATGTTTTTCTTCCTTTTGGATGGAAAGCAGACAAAAATGTGTCAAAGCACATATACGACGCCACCTTCTTTTTTTTTTTTTACGTTCAATCGAGTGATAGAAGCGCCATGTCTGTCTGTCTGTCTGTCTGTCTGTCTGCCAACTCGGTGTTTATTTTGTGAAAAAGGGGGAGCTGCAGCTGAAATCCTGGCACACACCTCGGTTCCGCTTGCCACGTTTTGTTATTTCATTGAAGCTTCCTGACACTAATATTTAATTATATTCAACTTCTACATTCAGACGGAGCCAGGTTGTGCTGTGATTTGCACACAATGTTCAGCTTAGGGTGATAGTGGTTGGTCTATTTTTAGACTCTGTAATGAGTCCTCTCTGTGTCCTCCGATGGCCATATCATAGACCAAGGTAAAATACTGCATAACATTCAAACTGAAATGAATTACTTAGGCTTTATTCAATTCTTTTTAGGATTGTTTGTCATATTATTACTTTATTTTCTTTTTTCTAAAGTAGACAAGTGGCACAAGAATAAGAGTGCACAGTTCAAGTAGAAGTTGTGAAGGGTTAACAATGGAGGTCAACTGTCTCACCCACCTCGAAATACACTCTGCTTCTGGATGTAAAATCCCTATTTGGAGTAAAAAATGCATTCAGATTCTCCCCTTTCGGAGTTTAACCATCATTTGACAAGTCTATGATGGTAACCAAGCGCAGGCCCAATAGTCTTTATGGGGTCCGAAGCGGAATTTGACTCGTGGGCACTCACAACACCAGCGCTAATCGACTGTAACCATTAATAATTCACATTCCACCAAAGAAAAAGCCATGAAAACAAAGCAGTCTACATCTCAACTCAATATGTTTGCAGTACCAAATGCAACAAGACCCCTTCTAGAGGCAGAGATCACCTGGAAACATCACACTATCATCAGAAAGAAGAGGTTCCTCAACACCACAGCGCTGAAGGAACAAAGTAGAAACATCATTTATCATTGGCCACAGTCCAATATACGGTTTCATTTTAACAAAGCCTGTCTTCAAACCATCATGCCCTTTGTGTTTACCCCAGTGACGTTCATTCATTGTTCATTCATTCATTGTTCCAGTCCTCGTTATGAAAGTCCTTGGGTTCTTCTTCTTGGACATTGTGTTGGTCGAGGTTCGCGTGAATGAGCCCCAGGTGTTGCTTCGCTTCATGGGCTGAAAATGGCGAACAATCCAGTGTCCTCCACCCGGGGAACAATTGCTCATTCAAAACACTAGCTGAAAAAAAGTTCCTGAGAAAGGATGACGAACGTAATGAAATATATTTGCTTGATTCAAATACGTTTTATTGCTCCCAAAGGGTGTGAGGCTTTGGTTCAAAGTTGGGCTTGTTGGAGCTGGAACCAGAAGAGACAGCAGAGTCCTTGTCAATGGAGTTATTGGACGCCACAATAGCCCTGCATGAAGGCTCACAGATGCTTGGCCTGCTGGCTGAGCTGGCCCTAACTGTTCATGAAAAAAGGTTATTCTCAATGCACATTGTGCCGTAAGGAAAATCTCCATTTATCCTATCTAAAATCCTTCATCCAACTTCTAACACATAAATGTTTTGCTCCGAGTCCCAGGCGCCAAGAGCATTGAACTTGACACTCCTATTGATGCTCGGATTTGGGTCACAAAGCTAAAGTCACTTTCTCTGGCCTGGACTATCTCTTTTCCTGACTCTCTTGTTTCCTTCCAGGCTTAAAATGCGGAAAGACAGCTGGAGGGAGTAAGGCGTGCACAATCCAGACGTCCATGGAGCTCACTCATACTTGATCGGCCAGCTTTGAGGAGAGGGTTAGAGAGAGAGAGAGAGAGAGAGAGAGAGAGAGAGGAAGTACCCTTTGCCAAAATTCATCTAGTCTTCAAGAGCTCTCAGGCGAACATTTGGTTTGGGATGGTGGACAGTCTGCTGTGGCCGTGGACTCTGCTAGTGCGAATTCTCACAGTTCACGGCTCAGCTGATGCGGCCGTAAAAGACAGAAGGTGACAAAGGAGTATCGCGTCTTTGAAATAAGGGATGAAATCTGCTCTTTAAAAGCTGTCTGCGAGAGATAACACTCAGGATGTTATAATGTCTCTTTAGTTCTCAAGTGCCGGTTGCTTAAACCCGAGCTTCTCTCATTACAAGTATTGGAAGAGGAAGTGTTTTGGGGGTCAGTTAGGTGGTGATAATGTTATGGCTGATTATCGCAGAAAGCTGCTGTATTAAGTCTTATCCTGGAATGCCATACAAGCAGTCACAGAAGGCGAGGACAAGGAACGATTATACACAGTGATCTCGCCAAGCACTGGACATATCTGCCATATCGTCAAAAGGTATAGAAACGCCACAATACATCCCAGACTCTCGCTGTCAACTCCCAGCCAGGGCTCTCTATTTGGCCGCCTTAAGTATTCACAGTGCACTTCCTTCACTGTCAGGCTACAGAAGTGTTTTTGTCGTGGGCTTAGGCGGCGTGTCTGGCCCGGCGGACATTTGAATTCACAGGCTGGCGCGCGGAAGCCTACAGAGCATAAAGCAGCATAAAGCAGCACGCCCAAATGCTCTCTTTCACCAAAGCCGTTAAGCCCTCGCTGATCAATTGGCCTGGCCTTTTCACCGGCCGCGGACACACACACGAGCCGCCAGTGCAGCATTGTTCACAACACGACATGCTAAGTCGGAAAATGTCAAGCACGCGCAGCCACGCCGGCGTTTTTCCTCACGCGGACAGGTGAGTCGTTGGGAAAATCTGTCTTTCGTTTACACGGTTGCGTTTACCTTTTCGAAGAGAAAGCACTTGTTGTGGCTCCACCAGTTCACCCCATACTTTTTTTCCCCCTTTGTTTCTTTAAAAATGAACTTACTTTTAGCTTTCTCAAGTAATACTTTTGTTTCTATGGTGACCGGCGAAGCTGCCACATACGGCGCGAGTTAATCATACTACACTCGAGCTTTGCATCCACTTAAAACAGGAGCTCGTCCCCATAGCAACTATGTTAAGGCGGCTGTGTCAAAGCAGCTGCGACAAGTTCATTTTAAAAGGTCAGCTGTTGTGTTACCTGATGCCAGTTCTATACATTAAAATGCCACAGGACTTATTCTGTATTAAAACTGGCCAAAGGTGAAGTGTGAATGGGTATTTTGCATCTTAAAGCTATAATTACTGGGTAAAATGGATGGACAGAAGTCTAGCCAGAACCATTTACTTAAAGTTGGTCTGGAAAACATAATATTTAAAGTAGCTCATGCATAACTGTGGCTTATAAACTGTTTACGTGTTAAAACTCCAAATCATTTCTTAGTATGGAAAGGGACTTTATCACTAAACGCTATGTTGGTTCAAGTCTCTCAAAGTTTGCTGGCACCAGGTGGTATTGAACATGGTGAAATCAATGTACGAGACTTCATTTTAAGCAAAATGCATGCTACCCAATAGAAGGCGCCATGATAAAGACAAATTGAGTGCAGAACTGCTCTGCTGAGAGTTAATGAACTTTAAAAATGTGGAGGAATCTTTTACGCAATGAAAAGAAAGGAAAGACGTGACCAGGAACTGTGTGAATTAGGGCTGTGCAATTATTCGAAATTCAATTACGATTTCAATTATTACACTAAACAATTACAAAATTAGCATAAGAAAAAAAAAGTGATTTAATTATTCAAAAACAGAAAACAAGACATTTAGAATATTATAGAAAAATACGATTATTATGGATGCCCTCCCGCTTGTCCATCCGAAGCGATCTCACGAAGCAAAGCAAACTTGCATTATTTCATGGCGCTGGGATTATTTTCCCTTCGCATTTCACGTGCCGTGGCTCATGCTTTTGCCTGACATAAAAACAAACAGCGCTGTGTGATGATGTCATCAGGCCGCGCTGCTCAGTTTGCTTGTGCAGGTGTGAGGGCTGACCAGCAGGGGGCAGGTGTGAAACAGAGACCTCCCCTCTATCGAGGCATACTTGAAATCATTTGTATTTTTATGACTGTTCAGAAAACAGAGCATATTCAGCATAGTTCTTTGATTAATAAATAAATAAAATAAAGATAGACTTCTTTTTTTTTTTTTTTGTGAATTTTATTGTGACAATTACAAATAAAAAAAACAAGAACAACAGACATTACAAAGAACAGACAACAGATCTCACGTGACATTAAACCAGAAAACTTTTGAGAAGAATTTCATAGGCTGTATTGGTAGGCGTACTGGGCGGGTGTGTGTGAGCGCGTTTATGTGCGTGTGTGCATGTGAGAGCTTTCGTGTGTAATGGAAAAAAATAATAATAATAAAAGTAAAAAAAGACGATAGAAAAATTATATTCAATTCTAATCATTGTTGTCATTGTCATCATCAACATACACACACATACATATAGATATTAAGAACAACCCTGTTAATAATAGGATAATAATAATGCTAGTAGTAGTAGTAATAGTAATAGTAATAATAATAATAATAATATTCATAATCAATGTCATGTTCAATAGTCTTATGATCACGAAATTACTTATTTTGTATATATATATTTTTTTTTTATCCATTTGTTCTCCACCATTCTGCCCCTGATCTATATCTGTATTGTTGTTGTTGTTGTTTTACCCTAAAGTGGGCTAAGGTGCATTAAAAGGACAAGAAGTGCTCACCTGGGCAGAAATACTGTCCCTGTAAGCACCCTCCCACCGACCTGAGAGCTTGTGTATCATTTGTGTGTGTGTGTGTTTTTATTTATTTATTTATTTTTTTGTACTATTCCACTGTGATGCATTAAAAGACACAGAAATGGTGGGGACAGACAGAGGTTGAGTTAATATGCAATATGTTACTACCACTACTACTACCACAACACTTAAGGGGTGGTAAAAAAAAGATGGTGAGATAATAATGACAATAACAACAACAAAAAATACAAAAACAACTGCATGGAAATGGGTTAGGAGTGCGTGCATGTGTGTGTGTGTGTGTGTGCGTTATAAAGAATGGTGTGGAGAGGGGTTACAATGAGTTGGCTCTCAGACAGAGGATAGAAAAATCTGGGACAGAAGAGTAAGAGACGGAGCAAAAGAAATTAGTTTAAAGCAATATCAAATCAGAAAGGGTTGGATTGTAGGGTTCGGGTTCTGCTGAGTTACTGTAAGAGGGTTGTGTGTATTCCATTGTAATAAAGTCGGTTAGTAGATTTTTCCAATGATTAATATTGATGATATTTCGTTTTTTCCAGTTCATGAAAATAGATAGACTTCTTTTTTTAAAGGCAACGAATAATCCTGATTTCAATTATGACTAAAATAATCATTATTATTCGTGTGAATGAAGCAAAATACTGCAACAGATATGATTTTGAAGAGAGAGCATTATGCCTTTTCACTGTATATCCTTTTCACTGTATATCTTGATTGCTCTAGCCAACTGGAATGAGTTTGGTCTTGTGTCTATATTCTGCACGTCAAACCAGCGTGACAGGTAAACATTATATACATATTTTAAAAGTTAGGTTAAAAAACTGATAAAATGTGTAAAATGTTTTTCTGACATGATTGTTGCATTTAAATGTATTATAAATATGGTACCAACAATACTATGTACACAGTATTTACAAGAGTTCGATGGTTTGCAGATTGATTGTTTTTTTTCCCGGGAGCAAACTGTTTGAGCCCTTGCTCAGAAGTTTTGAATAAAGCGAAATGAAGTGAAGACATAGGCTGCGTGTCTCGCATTCATTTCTAGCTCAAAAGTCCCAGGTACCTCTCCCAAACTGTGGAGCAGAGGGCACAACATCACCAATAAAATAAATCCCTTGTGTCAAAAAAAGGACATACAAAAAAAAGCATATTTATGAGTTCAACATTTGGAGCCAGAATGTTACAGAGAATAAAAAGTAGCAGGTTTATGCATATAGGAATTAGCATGCTGAAAACAGTCCCAAAGTTGCGATTGGAAATCCATAGCATTTCAAACAGAGCCCTGGGAAAACTATCCGGCTTTTTTACTTTAACTTTGTATTGTCGCCCATGTCGCGTGCACAATGGAAAGCAAAGTCACCCTGCTTATCAATTCATATTTGCAAATAAGTGTTTCGGATTTAACGTTTTTTTGAAGGTCAGACTTGTCCTGGCTATTTTCTCCTGAATCTCGTGATAGTAAACACGCGCGACATTGCACGTTTCCCCGTTTCATTTTGAACCGTCTGCGCTTATCTGAGGCAGTGCAGGGAGCTGATACTGTTGGTTTGAAGCACTGCGCCGCACTATTCAGATTCGGGCTTTTCAAAACAGGGCCTATTCTGTATTCCGGTGGAGCTAAGGTCAAAGCTGAAAGAGAGAAAGACCCCCCTGCCCGTAGGAGCCGTATAGCGCTGGATTTGGCAGTTGTTTCATGAGGAGCTCGGGGACCGGAATGCTGGCAGGGCGGTTCTTCAAGCGCAGCCCTAAACGACTCCATCTCCATCAAAAATAAAGGCGCGAGTGAATCATCGGCCGCTCAATCACACGGCCTCATCGGTATGCACCTGCAGTCCAGCGTGTGCCGTGCATTAATAGGCTGCTCCCGCGCTCTCATTTTAACCCCTCACCCTGCAGTGCATAACAATTCCGACTTAATTACACTTTTTTTGGTCCTGTTTGGCTCCGAAACATAAGACTTTAAATTGGGGTTAGCTTTGGTCGAAGTTTTGCGCAAAGTTTCAAGCAGAGATATCCTTAAGAATGAAATTAGTAGTTCCTACATCTGTCAAGGTCGCAGTTTGATTAAAAGTTGTTTGAACAGAACATACTGACTGACAGGGTGCAATATGGGTCTCCAAGCTTATAATCATACAACCGAGAGCTGCGTCTGCTTTCAGCTGTTTCAGTATATGATGCTTAAGTGGAGTATACAGCTACCATTAACAGACATGTGAAGCTAAAGCACAAATTCAACCTGGAAGACCTGCCTGCAGCACTCATTCATTGCCTCGTCACCTGCAGCCCTTCACCAATCATCCAATCACAGTCCCATCTCAAGCCGCACCTTCGCGACAGCCAATCACTGCAGCTGCTCATTCCTGCTTCAGCCACTCATCGCCCAGGATCCCCTTCTTAAGCTTCCTCCTCCATCGCTCGACCGTTTCCTAGCTGTGCTGCGACCCTCCTCTGCCCCTCCTCCTTGTTAACTGGCCGCCCCGGGTCTCATCCTTTACCACCAACAGTCATGTATTTCCGGATCTGAGCCCCAATTATGATTGATGTCCAATAAAAGAGTATGGTCAGAGTTAGAGTTAGATGTAGTTATTGCAGCAATGTAAAGTGTAGTTCACAGTTATTGCAGAGTGGGGTATGGCTTACTGTCCATGGGAGGGGGTGAGAGAGGGGGAAAGGGCATCATTTAGCAGCCTTACTGCGTGAGGGTACAGCCTGTTAGCCAGTCTGGCTTTACTGGCGCCAATGGACCTGTACCTTCTCCCTGAGGGCGGCAGGTGGAACAGGTGAAGGGGTTGGTTGATGCCGGTCCCGCAGGATGTTGTGCACTCTCCTCAGACAGCGGGTGTTGAAAATGTAGGAACACTGAAAGGGCTGGAGAGCTACTGGAGATTCTGGCAGGAGACTTTCAACAAGATTACTGCAAGAAACACCTGCATGGATCTCCACAGTTTTTCATCCGGGATCCAAGTAGGGCCTTAAGCTTGTCGTGACTTCTTTTGCTCATGGAATGGAATGACACCTTCCTTTCCAGAAGTCAGCATTTCAAATTGGTCCATCCACACGTGTGTGGTTCCTCCTGCCGCCGTACATTTAGCTCATATTTATTGTAAGCCTGCAATTAAAAGCCCAACGTGAATGTGAAGTAAGGCAGCACCGGGATTGATTCTTTGTCACCCGGGCCATAGTTTGGACACCACACATGCAAATGCATCAACTTCAGTCACACGCTCAAATAACAAATTGGTTTAAACAGTTTGAAAAGGCAGCCGTTTTGGCAGTGATTGACAGTAACACATCAGATGGCGCTGCTTTACAGACTGTTTGATTCAGTCTGACAATGACTGACTCACGGCCCCATCAAAGTTGGAGTTTCAAAATTGTATCTTGCTTTCTCGCTTGTTTGGCATTTTGAAATCAAACACAAACATGAAGTGTGTTCCAATAGTCGAGTACATGCATGTCAGCATCGTGAGTTTGCTGAATGTCTCTCCTGCTCTTCATCTCCTTTCACCATGTAATGTCCAGTCAACATTGTCATTGTATTCTTATCTTAGTATTCCTGTAGGTCTGCCTCTGTCACCCTAATTGTCTCCATGTTTATTTACAGCATCCTTCCACTCCTCAGTCTGTAACGGTAACTAAGCCAGCCTCACAACGCGGCCGGGTGTCGCCGCGAGGTCACCAAACCCTGTCAGAGTGAATAATGAGGCGCTCTGCAGGCCCCAGCCGCTGCCAGACCAGGTAGGTGACGTGCTGAGGGCAAGGCATGCTGGGAAACGGCACGCTTCCGTCTAACGGGCGCCGCGGCTCTCCGTCATCTGCCAAGCTGACTCGTGTGTGTGTGTGTGTGTGTGTGAGCTCATCAGAGAAGAAGTTAAAACTCCGCGCCATGTTGGGGAAAACAGTGTGTGGAAGCTAAGTCTGCCCGGCGACCAAACAGATTGTGAACCGTTAGGAGGTATGAGAGGGAGGCTTTCAGGGGCGGCTTCTGGTGGGACGAGCAAAGGAGACAGATTTTATTTTGAGAGATGCTAGATTTCAATTTCATAAGGATTTTCTGTTTTCAAGAGGCCTGTCGTTTGAAAGCTTGGTGATACACAGAAGAACACAGGAATGATACAGTGTGTGGCAAGGAGGCCTTCGATTCCCAGGCCAAGTGGAGCCTTTCTGTGTAAAGCTGCTCAGAGAATGTCCTTTGAAACAGCTCTGCCTGTGCACAAGTCCCTTCATAGTCTAGAACCAAAGCACATCTCAGAGCCATATAGTTAGACGGCATATAATCATAGAAGGGGGCGGGCTTTGCCGAGGTGGAAGTCGGAATCTTTGGGAAGCACAATTTTTCACTCTTTTTAGCCATTTTCTGGTGGAATATGAACTTGTTTATGACACATAAATAAAGTCAAGTCTAAACCGGGTCCATGTGGATATTTTTTTCACAGCAGATGGTTCAGTAGAAGCGAAAAAGCGGCAGTCATAGCTAGCGCTGGCTAGTGTTAGCATGTAGCATGATGCTAATATAAAGCATCATGTTAGTATTCTGTTATTTATGTAATTATGGGCTGTTAAACCACTTTGCTCCTCTCCATGTCTTTGTATCTTTATTAGGTAGAAAACAAATTGGAGAAAGTTTTGTTTTGTTTTCCCCCTTAACTGTTTCAAACATGACCATATTGGGTGATTACAGGGATGCCGTCTGTATCTATACCTTCTCAGGCTCTGTGAACCTCTGGGAGAGGTTTCCTGGTGGTGCCCAGAGTAAGGAGTAAACACGGAGAGGCTGTGTTTTAGTCCTCAACTCTGTCAATATTGAAATTCAGGATGAAAGTTGTAATTAAGTGCAGATTATTTGACTCGTCTTCTTGAAATTGTATTGTGAATTTGTATTTTAAGTACTTTGGATGGCTCGAGCATGAATTTTACTCTTCAAAAAATTGCCTGAAGTTTACATGTTCTCCCTGTGTCTGTTTAGGTTTCGTCAGGCAGTTTCCCCTCGCACTAAAACATGTATACTTGGCTGCGTGTTTTTGGTGGCACTTCATCCATTGTGTCATAAACACATGTTAATTAAACCAAGGGAAATGCTAAAGATTGTAGATATGCACTGTATTCTCACACAA
The DNA here is from genome assembly GCF_951799975.1 of Gobius niger. Classification (NCBI taxonomy): domain Eukaryota; kingdom Metazoa; phylum Chordata; class Actinopteri; order Gobiiformes; family Gobiidae; genus Gobius; species Gobius niger. The sequence continues at coordinate 12,711,092 of NC_136872.1, forward strand.
AGATCCATTTCAGAATGTCCTCCAAGCGCATCTGGAACAGATGGAAATCGGAGGAGATGGGACATGACACCTGGCAGTCGCCGGGTCTTTTAAGGTAACTCTTGTAAACAGAAAAACCAGACAGTCAAAATTATTTTGTTTTCTTCACCCCAGCATACATTTCCGCTGAATGTAAATGACAGAAGGGTCTTAAGTAGTTCCCCTCCCGCTCCTCCAGGCGCACCGGAGCTACTGAAGAGCTGCCTCTTGAACCGACCCATTAGGCAGGACGGCTTCTGAAGTGGCGCGAGACAGCCAGAGACGCCTTGTTATTTTCTCCTTCTTCTATTGTCAACAGGAATCGCCGGTGCCCTTTCAAAGCAAGTGTGAGGCTTTCCAAGACAAGATCATGTACAAAGACGGAGGCGCGCTGTTGAGACTTCAAGGCACCCCCCCTCCCCCTTCACAGACAAGGCACAACAATAAAACAAACCAACTCTCTGAGCCGCAGGAGATGGGAAGTGGGAGGGAAGAAGATATCATATGGTAAAAAAAATAAAAAGAGAATCGGAGCAATGGTGAGACATGTATTATTTGCACTGCTTTAAATTGGAGAGGGGCACCGATGGATTTCTCAGCTGATGTCCGGATTCTCTATGGCACATGATGCGAGATTGGACTTTTTACAGTTTGGGGAGAAAGTAGAGCCCGGTAGTGTTTGTGGACCAGCATAGGTTATCTGTGCCGATCCGCTTTCTTGAGCTCCCGATCCGATATTTTGACACTTCATGCTGGCTGATACCGATCCGATACCAATCTGATACAGTCTTTTTGTATTATTATGTTTTTATATAATACATAGGCTATCATCATATATTATAGCCAATGGATATTACAGTAGTTTCACCAGTTGGCTTTTTTGTCTTAAGCTTTGAATTTTAAATTAGAAAGTTTTTAAGAAGCTGGTGTTAGCGGCAGGTTAGCTATAGTAGCCTAGCTTAGCGATAGCACAAAATCTGGGAATCTGTGGTCCTGGATCTGCAGCGGCTCCAGTCTGCAGATCTCCCACTGTGCTGCGATAGACCTCATGGCCATCTTTTGCATCGGACCCCAACCAGTTATTAAATCTGATCCGATACTCTCAAAATGCCCGGATCGGCTACCGATTCCGATACTGAAAATATCGTTTTGGCACATCCCTAGTAATTGGTATAAGTGAGGGGAATGAGCATTGTAACCAGTAAAGCAATGTGAATACTTTTACGGCCAGCTGTATTCAAAAGTAGGTCAATATACAATAGTCCAGTATACAAGTACCAGAATAAATCTTTGATTACCACAGAGTAGGATATCAGTCCAGACCAGCTCTTCTGACAACTCTGAAAATCCAGGTCAAAAGCCATTTCCTTCACATCATTAAATATTTCACATATGGTAAATGGCTGTGTGTGCCACTATAACCTGCCACTATAGTCTTTTAAAACTATACCTTCAGCAGGGGTCAAAAGGTTGCACTCAGAGCTGTGCTTGATATAGAAATCCGCTGCAAGACAGCGACGCATCTCTTCCCGTGAGAAAGATTTGAAAAGCAGGTTAACACAAGCAATAGGCTGTAAATGCAAGCCCAGTCACAACGCTGACGCTGTTACGTCACAACTGCGAAAAATGAGGGAAAAGGACACACAGAGGGTAATATTTCAAGACCTTAAATCAAAGCAGGACAAGAGACGGAGACTTGGCTCGCTGTGTAAAAGTGTCAACAAAGGCAATTAACAGGAGGAAGAGGGAAAGCGTTTCCCTCAAGGCGAAATCAAGTCAGTGGGTGATTCCTACGCCAAGCTGGAGACGGGGTCATGCACCGGGGGGCGTCAGCGAGCCAGGGAGTCGACCTGCTCTGCAAGAAAAGTGCACAATGGAGAGACCCGAGCCAAGAAGTCGTAGCCAAAGTAGTTACAGAAGGAGCTGCTGACGTGTGCTCTGAATGAAACATGATACGCTGATGTAAGTGCGGACGGTGAAGGATACAGTGGTCGCATATTTTAAAGCAACTACAACTACATAAGTCGCAGCATGAACGGTAAATCAAACACTCACCAAGATATTGTGTAATTCAACTAAATATTTCTTCTTAATTTAGTGTCGGGAAGCATAATGTCCTTGCTTCAGGCAGTGGGAAATCATAATTGGTTCATGGGGATTTAATTGAACATGAAAATCCATCTTTGCACAGGATGTTTTCCCCTTTCATATCTCTTGTTACCTGGTATGCCCTCAAAACTATTTAGTCAATCGATACGAGCAACATGTCTTCACCACCAGCAAAAATACACAAGTTGCTTTAATAAAATTGCATATAAAGGCTTGTGCAAATGAAGACATGACCGCCCGTAGACAAGCCTCTGAGCAGTGGCTAACGTTCGCTGCAGAACAAAGCCACTGTACCAATTACTCCTCGTGCTAGGCTGCTTTAGCGTTAGCCTGGAGCCAGAGCAGCTAAATCTGAGCGCCGAGATTATGGGCTGAAATCATGCCAGCAGCTCACCTGTCGAGCACATCACTGGGATCTTTCCGTCTAATCTCCGCCATTCCCACTGACAATGCCTTTGATTGTACTCCCGCTCTGGCAACCTGTCAAGTCGCGGGAGGGGAGCGGGATTGTTAGGACTGTGGGTATCAGCACATTACAGGATAGGCAGGGTTGTTTTTGCGGATCTAGCTCCAGGCGAGAGAGACTGGAAGAAAGTGAAACGAGCGTTGATGAAGAGAAGTTTGTGTAGCATAAACAAGAGAAAAGTAGCGTCTGCGGCGGCCACTTGGTAGGGATGGGTATCACAGATCTGCCTGTGGTAAGGAAGTGCGATTCCAGATTACTGTATTTTCCCGGACAATAGGTCGCACTTTTTTTTGTCATAGTTTGGCTGGGGGTGCGACTTATACTCAGGTGCGACTTATATATCAAAATATATAATTTCACATGTTTGTTATTTTCACACGGTAATCGAGCAGCAGAAAGAAAGTTTGGAGTGAGCGAGAAACTTGTGAGGGACTGGCGAAAAGCTTAGGTTACTCTTGCTGCAGTGAAGAAAACATAAAAAACGAATCGCGGGCTAAAAGCTGGATGGCCACAGCTAGAGGAACGAGTTCACAAATGAGAGCTTGAACAACGTGCTGCCGGGAGAGGCTTGTCAACAGTGCAGTTACGGCTCCATGCCCAGGTAGTTGCCAAGGCTGGTGCGACTTATACTTCGGAGTGACTTATTTATGTTTTTTCCTCTCTATTTTGCATTTTTTGAAGAGGAAAAATATGTCTATATAATATAAGTCCACTATAAGCCATACTATAAGTCGCACTATAAGTCGTACTATAAGTCGCACTATAAGTCGCACTATACGTTGTACAATAAGTCGTGCAATAAGTCATACAATAAGTCGTACTATAAGCCGCCCTATAAGCCGCGCTATAAGTCGTACTATAAGCCGCGCTATAAGTCGACTTTTAGCAATTCCAAGGCTGGTATTTCAAGCCATTAGAGAAAAGGTATTACATCGAGGGTAGGAGTACGTAATACTGTTCATGTTTTTACTTCTTAGGCTTCTTCTAGATTTGCATTGACATTGCTATATACTGTATATACGGTTCCTCAATAAATGGACTGAACTGAGAGATGTGTGACTGAACAAACGGGCAGTGTGTGGTGCATAATATCCCATGATATCGTCCACCAGTGTTCAGTGTCTAGGCATTTTTATGAACCTGTACTAAAGACAGAGCTCTAGGAAGCTGATCAGTGCCAACGTGAGACCAACACTGGAGGAATAATGGAACAATGTGGTAAGTAATCTTACCTTAATCTCAGGCTTTTATGGAGGCTTCTCAAAGTCCCATCTGGTGCAGTGGCTCACAGACTGATGCTCTAACGAAGGCAGGCGGGATTTAGGATGAAAAGACAAACATGAACTCTGGAAAAATTTAATCAATTCTCAATTGAAGACTTGTCGTGCATTGATATGTGGAGTAGTGTAGTGGAGTCTCCAACGTTTTACTGCTTACTGTCTTGAAACAACTCGGAAGCATCGAGTCACATTTGTAGATGCATTTTCACTTCATACTATATCAATATCAACTGCTCATGGTGTGATGTGCTTAGGATCGATAGTTATTCAAGTGTTGTACAAGTAGCTCAGAGGGAAGACAGATGGGAGACTCCTGCTTTAGAAACAGCGATTGGCTCTAGCCTGATCCAGCACATATGAACTTTAATCTTATGAAGCGCAATCGCATGTGCAGTTCCAGTTAACCTTTTCCCACCAACCATTTGTGGTCTATGGAAGCGTGATATATACACTTACATTCTCCGTCAATGATTACGTTGGATCGGGTTTATCTCGTGACATGTCATCACCATTTGGAAGCTATATCCCTGTTTTCCGTGCGAAAAAGAGTTCCATTCGTCGTCGCTATTTTAATTTCTGAGCCATTAGGCACTGTGCGCAGCCCCCACGTGTCCATCCACCCAGCGACGGGTCTCTATAGACCACTCCTGTGTAACCCGTGCTTATGCTTCATGCTCAACAAGAACTAATGACTGAAAGATCCGCCTTTGTTTTGTTTTGTATCATTGTCATGAGCTACGGTTAAATACGTGTTCTCCAGTGGAGATTTATTTTGGTTCTGATTAGAATGACAGTCGGACTGAGAGAGAAAAGTTATTATTATGTTTCCTTCAAGTAATAAATGAAAGAAAAGTAGTTCACTTGTGTGATAAATATTGTAGCTAATTAATGTACTAAATTAAGCCTTAAAATAATTGCTACAATTAATATAATGTAAAACATTACATTAGTGCTTGTGCTTCACAGCTAGAAGGTCCGGGTTCGATTCCCACCAAGGACGGGGCCTTTCTGTGTGGAGTTTGCATGTTCTCCCCGTGTCTGCGTAGGTTTCCTCTGGGTACTCCGGTTTCCCCTACCACTAAAAACATGTACAATAGGCCAGGATGTATGAGTGTGTTTGAGAGTGCGCATGGGGGACGACAGATGGAAATTGGCCTAAGGCTACAATCCGGTGTGGCTTGTTCATTAACTTGCACTGTCCCTACCAAATAAACCATAAATAATAAATAATATTTAATAACCATGATAAATTAATGAATTAATATTACAAACATACAAGTTTAATATGAAAGCAGAAAGTACAAGCTGTAAAAGTAAAATATGTGGTATATAATTTTGAAGTGCATTGCTAACCACTAAGTTGTATAACCTATAATGTTAAAAGTTTTTTACCTGCTGGTGACAGCACCAGCCGTGCAGTGACTGAAAACTACAATTGGAGCGGCCCCATGCCTGAGTAAAGTCCTGCAGTAAGGCCTGTAACACAGGCCACCCTAAACAGTGCGGGGGTCTGCAGCTCCTTAAAGGCATTAACATGTCGTGGATGCTGGCCTTCCAGACAATGGGCTCACTCCTTTCTGCAAGTCACAGTGACAACACACAGAGAGGAGAAAGAAGAGGGAAAGTGCAACATTGCACTTGACTATAGCGTACTACAGTGGTTCCTAACCTGGGCCCAGAGCTTTGTCTGGTCACAGGGTCAGGTCATATATTTATTATTTGAGAAAAATAATATCATCAAATATGACTACAGAGAAAGGACTACAGATGCATTAAACACTCCCATTTCAGTTAATTTGTTTGAAAGACTAGTTACAGTTAGTAAAGGTTTAACATAAGCACTGACCATTGGTCACAGGGCTGCAAGTAGGTCAGCTTCAGATGGCAAGCTTTCCATCATTGACTATGGTAAATTTAGAATTCGACACAAAGGGGTCTGGGAAACTATGAGACTGGAAATGGAAACTTCTAGTAAGGCTTCTGTTCTGTCCCTTTATGAAAAATATGTTGTAATTGAACCATTTCTTAAGAACCATTTGACAAGAGGAACAATATCCACAAAATACATCTTACATACATTGCCATTTAGATTTCAACACATCTACCCTTTTTAAGAAAAAGAAATGCAGTGAATATTTTAAGTTTTGATTTTCCATTCCACACTTGACAGGGCTATTGGACTTTGCTATATGAAGAATCTAAACCATGCCTTAATCTAATGTGGCACTCCAGAGTACAGAGAAAATGCCCTATATATAAAATAAAATTGAGAAAACAATTGGTTGAACCGCAGGCGCACCAGGAGTGTAGATTTTCGTAAAAAGCAGAATAAATATAATAGAATTCAAAGCTGCAGTAAGAAAAGCCGTGTGATAGTTTGACAAGAAAATGAATTTATAGTGCGAGGCATCTGGCAGACAAAATGACTCGTTCTTATAAAGAGTTAGACACTCGAGCTAATAGGAAAAAGAAAAGCTTACTCACAGTGCTGCGGTCTGTGTTATGGAGTCCCACAGTCTCTATCAAAACAGGGACTGGTCTATGAAGCTGAAAGTAAAAACTGCACTCAATCTAACAGAAATAGAACCGTATGAATCGTAAAAATAGCTGAGGGAATAAGGATTTTCTTTGTGTAAAGCCACACACTTGGTGAAAGTTACTTCTGCAGCCACAGCTGTCCTGGGGTTGACTGGCTGCTCATCACAATTACACAAGCAAGACGTGACTTTCCTATGGACACAAAAACAGTATGAACTGGTCAGAGCAGGTGATGTATGACCTTCCAGATACATATATGACATGTTTTGAGTCTCTTGAGGGTCTGCAGTAACTGTTCAGTCCAGATCAGTTCAGTTCACATGGAAAGAACATACAAAGAATCCAAATTACAATACACTGGTGCTTGGTGCAGTATCTCCCTCTGAGATTACCCCGTCCACAGTCCAGCTTGATGTCCAAAGTGTGCAAGGACAGGTGGCTTGTGTGGCTGTTGCATGTACGATATATACTGTATCACAACAATATATCTCGGACGCAAAGCAAGAAGGGCCTGGTTGGTTTTTGGATGAGAGACTTGGTGGTACAGGCTTTTAAAGAGGGGGTATTATGCTTTTTTCAATCACATAGCACCAGTCTATATCACACTACAATGATGACCAAACCTTCTGTTGGTCTGTAAATGCAGTAAATTAGTTAATTAGCTGTAGTGAATGTTTTGAAATAAGCCTCTGTCTCTTTAAGAACCTCTGACCCTTTCAGACACGCCCCCTCCACACGCTGTCTGTGGCATCAGTGGGGAGGGGGTTCTGCTGAGGATTTTTTTTTTTTACAAATACACCACATGTAACACAGTATACTACAGCTTGACAGCTTATTATTTTTATTTTAAAACAGCCAGAGGTGATACATGGCACGAGGCCTTTCTGCTGAGGAGCAGTGGTTGGTTACTCGGCTGGTGACGAAAGCTCGGAGGCGTCTCCAGGAGGTGGGGGCGTTCCTAGGAGGACTCAGGCAAACCTATCCCTAAAATGGCCGCCATCAGAGTTTTTACAGATTACTCAAAAATACGTGAATGTGCCAAGGCAACACTTCAGACATGTTTTTAATTAGAGAATGACATAATAACATGATGTAAAGCTTGAAAAAGTCGATTTTGCATAATACCCCCCCTTTAAAGCGCAATACCGCACAAGTGTAAGCCATTACTATTATTAACAGTACGTTATCAAGCTGATAGTAGTTGCACAGTGACCTTTTTTTTTCCGTGACACTTTTCTAATGTCGAGTAGAGCATCATATTGACAATAACACTGTAAATCATGATTTCATATCCTGTCATTTAAAGGAACAGGCCACCGTTTTCCCATACGTTACACCTTCCATATGTTCTTACCTGAGCTTAGACGAGTTGATGCGTACCTGTCTGGTCTTTGTGTGTGCCCCTGGAGGAGCGTGGTGGCTTCCAACTTCACCCCCGTTTGGAGCTATAGGAATACATTGGGAGAGGCCAAATGTGAACAACATCTTTGGTCGTTTTGCATGACTGAGGGCACATACAAAGACCACACAGGTATGCATCAACTCGTCTAAGCTCAGATAAGAACATATCTTAGTGTGGAAAAACGGTGGCCTGTTCCTTTAAGAAGTAATCGGTTGACTAACATTAAAAAAAAAGAAAGAAATCACCAGTGCCCATTAAATAAACATATCTAAGTGACGATCTGCCTGTGAGGACTGCAGAAAATGTAACAATCTACGCCATATACTGCTTCACTGCAGCACATTGAAATCCACACAACTTCTCACAAACCGCAGCGCTTTGATTGGTCTGACACTAAGTGGGCATCGCAGAGTGCAAAGTGCTGGGTTTATGGTGGTTCTCTCGGCCCGGGCAGAGAGCTCAAACTGACATGTTCCGTGTGAGTCCAGGCGCTGACGCTTCTTCGCCCCCCGGTCTGTCGAAGCTTCAGTTCATCCACATGCGCCCTGTAGCCCGCCGCCCCACTCCTGTTTGTTTTACAAGTCCAGCCAAAATAACCAGAGGCCATTCTGCGCTCCCACATTCATTATATCATCTTTATGCCGTGTTTTTACAAGGCGTCGGCAAAAGACCGCGAGCAATTGGGGGAAGGGAATCTACGGTTGACTCAAAATACAAGTCAAGGGGTAAAAGCTCTGTCCATATAGAGATACTTGTCCTGCTTGCCATAGAGCAGGAGTAGAAGGACTAGTATTCAATATAGCAACTTTAGCTGCAGCAGTAGTGTAGTTGTAGTTGTAGTTGTTTTACTTGTAACCTGTGATGTACGTAATGATGTCATACTTCGTGACAACTTAAATTGGAGTAATTTCACGTTGAAGTACCTTTCCCTGGAGCCTGAACTTGCAAATCAACCGTAGCCACCGAGTTTTCCAACAATGCCGTTCTGACGAAGAGCGCTTGTAATTCTCGCACTTGACAGCGGCCTATCGGAGCTAGCCAACCATGCTAAACTCATCCTCTTCGCCTCTCACAGTGTTGGCTCTATGTATTTACCCAGCCATCCATTCACCACACCAGCGTCACGCGCCATTGCCGCTGAGTGGCATTTCCTTAATACCAGATGGATACAGCATTAATTACATTACAGAGGCAGCATTTGGGTGTTTATTTGAAGTCCATCGAGGCAGAACGGGGGAGGGGAAGGACGCCGAATCATCCAATTAACCTCTGCCGGCTATCGCCAAAGTTCTGAACAATGTTAAAGACTGTCACATGTCTGCTGACCAAGTGGATAACGCTTCGGCCCAGGCGCTGACTTTGAGATGTCCTTCAAAGAACTGATGGAGAACAACAGTGGTAGCTCTGAGCTCTGGTATATGGTAATGATATGCGTCAAACTAAACTTAAAGTGGACAGATCAGGTATAACCCTTTACAGGGCAAGTGAATATTTTTGGCCACACTGCTGCACATCAGTAAGGCAGCATGTAGTCCTCACTCTGAATTCTCTGAAGTCTAACAAAGACCCAAGTCTGTCTAAATTCATAGTACATTTCTTTACATAACTTGAAAACTAACCCTGGAAAGTTGATGAAACTCACACATTTTATTGGTGAATAATTGTGCTGTGTGATGATATATGTGCTACAGAGTGGAAAAGGCAGGCACCATATTTGATCATCCGAGGCTCGCCGCGGTCTCTGGACAACCGGACGTACGGGTGACACGGAGTCTGACAACACGAGGACGTTTGAGGACAGAGATGGAAGTGACAGGAGAGATATGGAGTTGGCAGTGACGCATATGGAGGAGAAGAAGGACTCACGAAGACATCAATGGTGAGTAATGCTTTGGTGTCTGTTGTTGTGAGTAAAATGGCGATAACCTAGCGTACCCATATCATATAATATAATATGAGAGCGGTAAATTGTGGCTGCTGCTGCGGTTGGGGAAGTGTGATGCGCATTGGCGCAGTGCGCGCTTGGAGAGCCTTTGGCACAGCTGGACGTTCAGTTCCTCCACAGGTGTGGCAGGGCTGAAGACCTGGGACTGCTATTTGCCTGAACATATATTGCAATTGGGGCTAATTTTGCAAGTTAGTGATTCATTTCTTTGCGTTTGACTTTTGAAATTGTCGTCAAATCGTTGGTCAGATACACTACGTAAAATAAAGCCGTTTCTGAATTGGGTTAAATGTAATGCACATACCCTCAATGGGAGCTTGGGGGCGCTGTTTTCATAGACGTCTTATAAGGTCGTAATTCAGGGATAAGACAAACGACCACTTGTGTCGTTTTCTATTGGAGGACAGTCTCAATTTTTTAGGCAAACAATATTGGAGGCGACTGACCCCACCCAATAAAAACTCTCGCCTATGACAGATCATTAAAACACCAACATCACAAAACAAAACGTCTCCTGAATACCAGCATTATGCATACCTTTTGTATTTTTAGTGTACCCCTTAAAGGACAATGGGCTAACTTTGTTTACAGTAAAACATTTTTACCACTTTAGGAAAAGGAACCGAATATGGTAACTTCGCTCACATTGATTTTCTGCACGGTAATGGAACATTTTGAAAATGTTAAAACGGAACTAAACATGTGTTTTGTCCCACAACAACACTTACTACAAAGTATTTCAGTGAGTGCCCTATAGGCTTAAACACATTCATTTGGGTAACTTACTATCACTGTTTCAAGTTTTTTTTTTTTAAAGTGGGTCACATTCAAATGATCGGGGGGCGAAAGTGGGTCAATCAGACCAGTGGAGAACCACTTGCTGAGCCAAAAGCTTCCATAAGACAGGGACATTCATTATGAAATACTAATTTTAAACACAGTTCTTTTACAATATGATGAACGTAAAAGTTGTGCAACTAAATGCACTGCCCCAGAAATGTGTAATCTTACCTCCCGTTTGACATTTCTCAGGATGTAGCAACAAAAATGTCTTATTCCCCAAAGACCCAGACGCTTCACTTAATAACCCACTGTGTCTGTCTGCTTTGTGGCGTCCCGTGGCTTCGATGCCGCGTTGAGGATTTTTAAAGTTGAAAGACAAAAGTTAAGCGACGTGACATCGACCAAAAGATTGAATATCAACACACAAATAAAACGTTAGGCATTTATTAAATTGTTTTATATAATGTGTTGTTAAAAATATAATCAGGTATATGACTTAGATATTTAAATGTATTTACATTAGCAGCATAGATTCCATTTTGGCCATTATTATGCAAATACTATAATTCAGCAAAAGCATTGTGAAGTATGCAGGTATCTTAAAAAGGATGCAAATATAAACATATCGATATTTTCAGTACAGTATACAGTATATGAGATATTGCACATCATAACAAGTGTCATTTTCAATAGAGTGTTTTTTTATCATCATTTTGGTTACAAGGACTATATATACCATCGACATTTATAAAAAAATATTCTTGGTCAGTTAAAAAAATCCATCGTCATTTGAAACATATAAAATCTAAAACTATTTTGAGATTACATTTGTAAAAGAAAGTAGACAAAATAGCTGGCCTGAGCTACCCACAGAACTCACAGTAATTTGTTTGCTTCATGTCAGATGTAAACAAGGTTAAATTGCTGGGAGTCGTACTTTGGGGTCAGCTTGAAATGAACTTTGTAAACTAAAATGCTGAATCGAGTGCAGAGGAGATGGGGAGGGGGTGGAAGCTGTTTTTCTTCTGAGCGCTAGACCCTCTCCACATGTTTACCCTCCATAGGTTCCAAGGGCAGTTCATCTGAAGTGTCCACCACATTGTTATAAGCGGCGTCTTCATGCTGGTCCTTGGCGAAGTTCACAAAGACCTGCACAAGCAAACAGAGTTGTGTTTTAGAATGACACATGAATGAGAGAGTCGCTTAGTTTTCATTAACCTCTTAACACACCATTTAACCAAGTGCTTGTTCTCCAGTTCAGCTTTACCCAAATCTACAAAACTCATTTGAATGGATAATTTTTCCTGTGTTGCTGTATTGTAATACTTATTTCTATGTTTTTTAAAGTGTTTTCATCACATTTTGGCGACATTTTCATTGCTTTTTGTCTCTTTTTCATAATTTTTTTGTCACTTTTACATCACTTTTTTGTTACTTTACTTTTACATCACTTTTTTGTCACTTTTTTCATCACTTAGTTGTCACTTTTTCATTACTTTTTTGTCATTTTTCTATCAGTTTTTCATTGCTCTTTGTCACTTTTTTGTTGCTCTTTAATGGATTTTTTGTTTTTTTCATAATTTTTTTGTCACTTTTACATCACTTTTTTTGGTCACTTTTTGGTAATTTTTTTGTCGCTTTTCCATCACTTTTTCACCCCTTTGTTGTCACTTTTTCACATTTTTTGTCACTTTTCCATCACTTTTTCATCGCTGTGTCATCACTTTTTTGTCATTTTTTCATCCGTTTTTTGTCACTTTTTCATAATTTTTTTGTCACTTTGTTGTCACTTTTTCATAATTTTTCCCATCACTTTTTTTGTCACTTTTCCATCACTTTGTCACTTTTACGTTTTTTTTCCCCATCACTTTTTCATCAGTTTTTCTGTCACTTTTCTGTTTCTCTTTTGCTGTGTTTTTTTTATCACCAATTTTGCTCACATTTTCATCAAGCCTTTTCGCTCTATTGTAGCATTTTCATACTCGTTTTAATCTCAATCTCTGCTCTATTTTGACACTTTTTTTCAAGCAGCCTTTAGACAAACTGGAGAAAATGTGCCCCGTTAAACATCCTTAAAAGTAACATCCTGGAACAAAACATTCTCCCTCCACCATTCATCCAGGCTGGGCACATACACAACCCAAAAGCTTTTCCAAGTATCAATCCCACTTTATAGTTATGTCGACATGGGGCAGGGTTATTTTCTAGGGGGGGGCAAAACAAACTTTGTCCAAATTTAAACTTGTAATTGTCATCTCTACCTGTACCACTGTGTTTTCTCCCCCTTTGTTTTTGCCCCCGCCCTGAGCTCGTCTGGACCATCAGCTCTGGCCTGCTGTGGATCAATAGTAATTGTGGAGCAGGTCTGCTGTTGTACTATAGGTCAAGCCTCTTCTCTATAAATCACTGGCCGAAAGGTGACGCTCCAGTCTTCACGGGTTTCTCACGGCGCCCTCTGGATTTTAATACGCTGTCCAGCCCCGCACCGCAAATGATTTATTTACTGCCTGGATCTGGTAAACATTGACCACTAGCACAGACGGGGCAACGTGTCCTGTCCTTTAACTAAAAGTTACCAAGAGGCCGGAGCTTGGATGCCAGCGACTATAAACTCCAGCAGCTACTACTATGCAAATGTTGCGTGTGTGCAATTAGAAATGGGGAAACATTTGAGTGGGAGCGATTGTTGAAGTTCGCCGAGTTGTAACAGCCAAGGCTCCTGATCCGAAACTTGTTGAGGGAAAAAAAAAACAATCATTGACACAGGCCACTGGGTCGCTGGGGTTATCGCGGAGGAGGCAGGCTGCTTCCAAAAACCACTGTGCCGGGTATCAATGCGGGGAGAACGAGGTGCGCCGGAAAGGTGGACAAATAACGTCAAAAACGAAAAGAAACAACTGCTTTTTCCTGGCTTAGAGAATGGACTTTATGCACCAGGAGGTACAGAATGTTATGCGCCGTGTTCCCTCTGGTGTAACTCGGGCAAGTATTGGACCGATGCTCACTGATCCGCGAGGTTGTTTTCCTCATCATATTCAGAAAGCAGGGGATTCTGAGCGGGACGGCTCGCTTTTGGGAGCGCGGTGCGGAGATAGTGTCGGGTGAAGCGCCATTAGAAGGATTTGCGCACACACAGAGCTAGCACTGTACAATCGGGGTGCAATTTAGAGGATTAGTGATAGTCCGTGCCATTACAGCTGACCTAAAAAAAATACAACTAGTTTTAATTAGAATCTCTCGGCTGTGTTACTTCGCTGGCTTGAATTTCAGACTGTGTTGCGTTTGTTGGAAGAGTTTTGGCGCGCGCATTGTCTGCCCTCGAGCTTCTTTAATTTGCAGCGTGTAAAATCGATATCCAATGTTTTATTTATTTATTTTCAGCAAAAAGTAATGGCACGTTTTGAATTTAATAGCAGCGACCAATCTCAGAAGCTGGAGTGGAGACGACGAAGTGAAATGATATTCAGTCATCATCAGTCGTTTGTATGTTCTGTTCTCAAAAACACTCTGACGTCATGACTCTTACGATGGTCTCAGGTCAGCCCCGCCCTGTCGCTGGTCTTGCTGAGCTAACGCTGAGCTAAGGGGCAGCCGGCAGCACCTGCTCTCATGTGAAAGAACATGATTACATCAGGTCCCTGGGGTCGTTGGAGAAACAGCAGCAGCTCTGTGGTAAGCAGGTTTATCTCACCGACCAGGGTCTGGGCCGAGCACCAATAAGGCAGGGACCAATCTCAGTCTAGACTGATGCGGGCGGAGATCAGGGCTGAATATCTACAGCACTGGGCTGGACAGTGGTTAGTCTGGAATACGAATTAGATAACCTTTAATCTAAAAAAAACATCTTCAAGTTATATTAAAGTGGACATATCACACATCAGGCTCATAAACCTGCTTTTGGACACCTCAGCATTGATATTTTAGGTTTTAAAACTTAAAAAAAAAAAATTCTCATAATTTCTGTGTATGAAGGAGACACTTTATAACCACTGATCTAGTTTTGTATCTCTGCAGGCTTTCACTTTTAGCTAACAACATACTAACAAATCTAAAGCAATAACATTTAATTCCAGAATGAGACATTTGAAACCGCTGAGATGACCATTTCAAGTCTTAAACATTGTGAAGCTTTTGCCATTACAAATCTAACATTGATTTCCCACAGGTAATCTTTCATCAATCAGCACAGTGCACAGATTGAAATCCGATGGTTTTGCAGCCCTTCCACGCTTCAGGACTGTGGATAAGCCGACCTACGTGAACATATCAAAACAAATGCTTCATCTAAAAGGCACACTGCGCAACATTTTGGATTATACTGTTGCCAGGAATGCAACACATGCTCCTAATGCCCAGCTCAACGCAGAGAATGCCATTTTTGCAGAGGATAAACAAAGTATGGATTTGGAGGAGAACCTAACCTATTTAAACCTATATTGGGCTGCCTTTAGTCAATATCTCCATGGAGACGAGTTGGATGCACATGTTTGTTTGGTATTTGTAGGTATTTTGCAGTGATAAACATATCTGTAATGCAATAAATTCTTGTATTTTGTTCTATTTATCTAGCAAAAATGTTGCATGGTGTGCCTTTAAAGGGCATTGTGTTTTTTTAATAAGCTACATTTTACTTAAAGCATATAGCACATGATAAAAAAAAAAAAGTGTTCTTCTTGTGAACATAACCACCTAACAACCTTAACAAGTGCTTTGGGAAACACCACATTTGCATTCATGTAATTTGCAGACTTAAATCAGTCCAGTTTGGAGATAATGAGGCTCCCTGCGACACAGTTCAGCTCTAAATCGGTCTCTGGCTCTCACCTGGTCCAGCGTGGTCTGGGACACGGAGTAGTCGTCGATGGCCAGCCTGTGTTGGTGCACTGTCAGCTGGCTGAAGATGTTGGCCAGGGCCCCGGGGGAGCGCGGGAGCTGGTACTGCAGAGTGTTGTGGTGTTTCTCCTTTAGGAGGCTGCCCGGGAAGGACTGCGAAACAAAGTCTTCGACGGGCTTCACGGACGGGGGGGAGCCGCCCACACGCACTATCAACGTGTAGCCGTCGCCAAATCTGGAACAAGAGGAGAGCGCGTCGTCAAAGTCGGCACACGTGAAGGTCACGACACGCAGACACAGGTAGAGAAGGGTATTACAGAAATAGTAGCTCGCGGTCTTACTTCTTTCAGTGTCAAAGAACTGACTCAAAATAGCCAGTTATGCCTGCGTACATGCCTTCTCTGCAGCTCGACCTTTCGTTTTTCATAGTTAAAAAGTTTTCTATACAAGTTTGGCAATGAACAGACTCTAGTTTCAGTCATAAATAGTTCTATTCAATTGTACAGAATAAAACATACAACATCTCTGCATTGTGAGCTCAGCATCCAACAGTTGTTTGTAGGTCTGATGAACAGTGTGTGGTCTGCTGCCGAACAGACTAATATTATTTTCCCACATATTGACGGCGTACGCTGTGATTATGTGTAATTCAGAATGCGAGACAGGATGGACTGCTGGATGTCATCAGCCCAGCTCGGTCCCCCTCAGCTGCGGCTTTGCTGTTTTGATTTCTGTTGAGTTTGCTCTCGCTGTGCTCGCTCGTTTCCAACAGCAGCAGGCAGCGTTTGAGACCGAAAGACAAACTGAGGACTCCACTAAACTGATAAAATATGCGCTCAAACTCCACAACACAAATAATGGAAAGTGGCAGAAACAAAAAAAACAGCATATACTGATCAGAGAGACTGAACCAACTGCAGTACTTTTAATTAGAGTTATTGTTTATTTTGTTATTTAGCAGAATTTTAAGTTCTGTTTTGGGAGGAGAACTTAACGCAGCACTAAGTAACTTGTTTACCTTCAAAAATCCTTTTCGTAGTCCCTCTGGGAGTAATACAAGTGTTAATGGATGATTGGGGGGTCTTTCATCTCCCCTGGTGCCTCTATTCACTCTCACGGAAAATTAATGAGTAAAAAAACGTAACATGCTACGACACCTGCAGTGGTGCTTATGGCCTTTAGTGGTATGAGTTACTTAGTACTGCTTTAAAAAAAAGTCACCATTCCTTTTATTACTGCTTTCTACATTAACTATTCTGAATATTACTATGAATTTCAAAAAAGCAACACGTCTCGGGCAATTCAGGACAAGGCAACAACAAATGTGGAAATACTGTGAAAATACAAACAGGTATGGAGTGTCTCCAAGCTTTTTTGTGCTAGTATCAGAGGGGGCTGCAAGGCTTTCGGCGGGAACTTTTATCTCTTTTTGCTCTGCAAAACTGTGCAACAGATTGATAGGTAAAGAAAGAGCTTCCTGGTTACGAAGTGAGAAGAGCTTGAGATAAACTGGAGGTGACATGTTTTGATTAGGGAACAACATTGAAACATGATAAAATAGTTTTTAATGTCTAGATTCCATGCTGTTTCCATCAATTTTGAACATCTGTAAATAAGTTTTAATAAGTTCACCATGTTTTGGTGGTAGAACATTATTTGCACCGTATATATTTTGTCTAACAAGGCCATAGCTTAAGTGTAAAGCTAATTAGCATTCTGCATCCTCCCAGCTGTACGGCATGTCTGCTGAGCGCCAAATAGGCGCGCGTGCCTTGTTATTCTGTCGTTAGCACTCTTATGACCCATTGTTTTCCGCCTAATTAATTCCCTAATGTTGGATTTACTCAATGAAATGTCCATTGTGGGCTCGTGCACCACTACATGCAACGCGTGCCGGAGCCTCCCTTAGTGGCAATTAGAGATATGGTGAATAAGCTACAGGCCTACTCCATCCCATTGGGAGGAGGAGGAAGTTACTGCAGCTATGTGCCACAGCTGAGAAACAGAATGAATAGACCCCATGGGTAGCACAGTCCCCTTTAGTTAAAACACTTCAAAATGAAGAGTCACCGTGCAAAAATAGTCTAAGTTTGCATAAGGGAGGATGCTATATGAGAGGTGCATAATAAGCAGTCGCTCCTTTAAGGCAGCACAGATGTGACTAGGAGACGAGCATCATTTTAAGGCTCATTAGCTGCAAGAGGTCTGAACCTTATTCAAATTTGGCATCGCATACAATGCTAATGGCACCAAGCTCATGTCAATAATGAAGTGGAGGCTTGTTTTCCAAGAATTTCTTTTATAACCTCAGCCACGAAGGTTCATTTTCTGCTGTTTGTGGGATTGTTTCTAATGCGGAGAAATGTTCATATTTGAAAGTTTCCAAAAGGCCTCAGAGCAAGAAAAACATAATTACATATAGCTTGTATATTGTGGCACAATGTGTGGATCCAAAATTATAATGATCCACGTTCATAACACAACCATTTCTACTTCTCAAAGCTTAGGACTGACACAATCAGTGACTTTATAAACTGTGTGTGTGGACTTTCCCAAAACTGAAGGCAGGAAGATTATTTTTGCTAGTGTGAGATTTAAAGGCTTTATGACTCAATTGATGACGGATTTACCCCTGAACTACTGTACCTAGATGGGTCAAGATGCTTTTATTGTATCTTTTGCCCATTTTTCCAATTCACTGCCACTCTTTACCATTATTTTCCGCGAGGACAAGCCCATTTCGGCGGGACATGATGAAACGCGCCCCTGCTTTCCTTCCATATTCCCACCTGCCGCAAACCAAAATGGAGGATCTGAAAGCATGTCTTCCCTGTTATCTCCCGAGGGGCTGCACAGTATGGGTGATCAAAGGCATCCCCATGAAACTGCAGGCCTCGCTTTGTACTGTGGATATTGTGCAAACGGCTACAGGTGCCCTGCCACAATAGGCTTATTAATGCTCCGTTGGGTGTGCGCCCTCTAGCCCTAACCCCCAGCCAGGGCTGTCCGAGATGATGCACCATGGGATTCTGGGGAAATGCTGCTCTGCTCGGCTCTATCTAGAAATGGACACACATTAAACTTCATTAGCTAGAAGACACATTGTGTTCTGTGGGTGGTATAAAGCAGAAATGTATGGAAGTGTGATTGCCCTTTTAAACAGTTATGCTTCGTTACAACCAGCTATTAGCGCTGCTTTAAAATAATGTATACAGTTAGTGCTTAAAATGGCTGTAATTGAGACATTCATATGAACTGCTTACGTCTATGACTTGCAGAGGCTGAAATTCACCCCCAGTTGCTTTAATTGAGACGAGTCGTCCTTGGACTTTGCCAGTGTTAACTCTCTGGATGCAAATGCTGAGAGACACAGCCATTTTTAAGTCAAAACAATTTAGTTCATTTTTTTCACCTCGACTCATGTTTGGACACAACTATGACATGCATATGAGAGAGACTGCAATTCTTAAATTCGAATTAGCTTATGATTAGGTCACAGCCTGAAGTAAAGCTGCCTTAGGAGAAACACTGCTGTGGGAAGTACAGTAGACTGAGCACTATCCTCTTGTTCTTCTTGCTGCAGACTTTGTCCTATTATGCTACAAGTTTTCTTTTTAGTCTATTCATTACTATTCACATGGTGTCCCCTGTGAAGTGCCTGCCTAGATTGAACGGAGGAACCCGGTCCGAATGGAGGATCCCCGCCTACAGGGTTTGGACAAGAGGAACTGGAGCTCCAACAAGGACTGGACGTTCTGTGATCTTGGTCTGTCTTCGTAGGGACTCCCATCGGCCCTGGGTCTCTATAGCCTGTCCGTCCATGGGAGTGGATCTCTCTAAGGACAGGCGCCCACTTGAACAACACAGAGAAAAGTGAAGTGCGGACAAACGTTGGGGCACACGAGTTTTACAAGGTGCTCATTCCCCTACAAAGAGAGAGACGCTCTGCGCACTAATCATCAGCTGTGCCACACGGATCATCGCCTTTTTCTGGGCAAACAGCCGCCTGAGCCACACTCAGCACTAGGGCCAGGGTAGGATCTCCTCCAGGTGGGAAATACCAGCAGGACTGTGTACAAATAAGTACCTCTTCTCAAATGAGCTGTCTGGCAGCCATCTGATTGTGCATGTTTGTAAATGGCTTATGAGTCCTGAAACCCACACCGCGTATCATTTCCCCCAATAAATGGAATAGATATTTTTACTGATGAAAACGATCTAAAAAACAAACGTGTGTGTGCTGGGAGCGCCACATCTCTCCTAAGAACTAACATTTTACTGGGAGTGGGACGCCTCCAGCTCGTCGCCATGGAGGTGTTGACCAAAGGCAGCCAAATATGACATTTATCCATATCCAAGTCCAGTCTTTGATTATCTACTACAAAAACAGCATTTTCTGTGTCTAGCTGGTCATTAGTATCCCTTTCGTAGTCCCTCTGGGGGTAATACAAGTGTTAATGGGATGATTAGGGGGTCTTTCATCTCCCCCCGGTGTCTCTGGCCAGAAAACCACAGTTGCAACTTCACTGCCTCCAGGTAGGGGCCACCAATACACACTAATGGAATCACGAAGAAGAAGCTAACAGGCTAACGGGCAAAGCTAACTGTTGGCTAGCACCATTTAAACAGTATTTACAGCCACATTTGAGTGAAAAATAATCTCTCCATTGTGTAATTGGATGAGCAATATCGTTCTCTCCCTTTGTTTTTTCTGCCAGCGTAGTATTTACTCTCACGGAAAATAAATGAGTAAAAAACCGTAACATGCTACGACATTTGCAGTGACGCTTACGGCCTCTCTGGGCATGAGTTAGTACTGCTTTAACATGTAGTTTAAACTAAATGACATTATAATCATATACCAGTAGAGCAGCACTGCCTGTACTTAGAGGTCATGTAGCTGCTCCCACGCAACTCGCAACGCCGTTTGACCTTCCATCCTGCAATCAAAATGCATCGTCGATCTTGAAACAGAGCCTCGCCTTCCTTCACAAATCCTAATCTCCTCAGAAACAACACACAGCATCTGCGGCCAGCAAAGCTTCCCCCACAGTGTGAGGCAGTTTATTATCATTTTGATTCCATTCCCCCAGTCTGCTATCAAGGAAACAAAAAGCACAAACTCGCATCACGCTTAATTCATCATCCAATCAAGTCCGTAACTGTAATCCCCTCGGTGTTTTATTATGGCTGTCGGCGCAAGAAATATGTCTCGCCTCAGGATTGCCAGGCACGACCAAAATGCAAAACACTGTTGTAAAAAAAATAAATAAAAAAAAGGCCTTTTAAAAAAATCCAATAAGAGGAGGATGCTTGTTTGGTGCTATGGTTCGGGGCGTCTGTGTGCAATGAAATGTAGCTTGTCGCTGGCAGTTATCAATTAGCCTATCCCCATTCATTCACACCGATTTTATTTTCTTACATTCCTCGCGGGCTCCGGGCGTCACTTTGGGGAAAATATCATCCTTTCAAATTCATCATTTTTATTCTGTATTTACAACAGCCAGAGTTCTTTCAGCTTTGATTTAGCTGCTGTCTTGGGCTCTCCTCAAATAAACCCTGGCGGTGCGGGGAAAGGTAGGAGGCTGTAAAGTAAAGTAAAGAGATGGGGATAATGCAAAAAGGCGTAAAATACTACAGTAGATGGCTGAACAAAATTGAATCGGTAACTACGTATGTGTGAGGATATATATACTGTTATAGCACATGGTACAGTTCTCATGCAATGTTAAAAGTTATTGTCCTTAACCTCTTAACCCCCAACATAACCCAGTGCATTTTGTCCAGTTTTACCCAAGTCTAAAAGTTTCTCGACTGGAGCTCACCGCCTACTGGCCAGGGTAACCCCTCATGTGAAAGCTAACACCTACGAGGAGGTACCCGGACGAGACTCACAGCTAAGCCACACATGCCTTCTATCGTTCTGACTGATGAACATTCACAGGGGAATAAAACAGATTAACCAACACGTCCCAGAAGATGGTGAAAGACTGTTGTGGAGCGGAGGGAGCTGCACAGGGGGAAGAGGAAGAAGAAGGTGGAGCTGACCAGTGCAGGACACCACGCTCTGAAACAGGTACAAACCCAGGAGGTGGTGCACCGTTTCAGAGGATCAAAGGAGCACTTAAGGCAGCCAGGTTTCCTCCGGGTGCTACGGTTTCCCCGAACTCCAAGAACATGCTCAGGTTGACCCACAGTGGTGGCACGGTTCAGTCGCAGCGGCTCAGGACTAACACCTGAACACTATTTCGTTGTATGCTTGTACAATGACAAATAAAGCACTTACTTACGAAACTGATTTAAACAGATATTTTTCCACGCATTGTTGCTGTGTTTTTGTTGTTGATTGTTGGTTTTTCATCTTTTTTTCATTATTTTTTCATCACTTTTCCACCACATTTTTTCTGGCTTTTTATTCTTTTTTTGTTGCATTTTCAGCGCATTTTCGTTGGTCTTTTGCAGCTTTTTTGTCACTTTTTCATTGCACGTTGTCACTTTTTTGTTTTCATCCTCATTTTCATTGTTGTTTAGACTCTTTTAGACGTGGGTAAAGCCAAACTGGAGAAAATGAGCTTGGTTCAGGTGGGGGTTGAAAGGCTAAAAAAGATATAGTCAATTTTGTAAAAGGCAAAATAACACCAAATACATCCAAGGAAATCCACACTTCACTTTGTCCATATCCCCATTTTGTGTCCAGCTTTATAAAAGACGTAATTGAATGAAAATGTGCACATAAAATAAAAGAGATTTATGTGATTTGCTATCACCATGTTCCAGTCTTTTTTTTGTTCCATTATTGTTTCACTAAAACACTATGTAATAATAAAGCAGATTTATTAAATTGCTTTTGCAAATGGACGGTTTAAAACAATTACTTTTATTGTCCGTCACTGACTCTGAAATTAATCACTTCGACGAGTTTAACAAAGTGCAGAATCCAATATATTATTCAAACTAAAATAACAATTGCTCGTAAGCCGGTAACAATGCCCTCTTTGAAGAAACTGTTCAATGTTTTATGTGTGAAGCCAGTGCCACAAAGTCACTACTGCTCCTTTTATAATATTTTACATAAAGAGATACGATATAACGACTCAGCAGCATTGTAAAGTTCCCTTTCTTTTCTCCGTTTTCATTATTCTCTCTACGTCCGACGACTCCCCCGCCTCGCTCGTGTCTTGCCATGAAATTTAAAACAAACAAGAGCCAGACGCAGATAAGGCTGTGGCAAGCAGAAAATTATTTGGCAGGCTTCCGAAACATCTGAGAGAACGCGGAAAGGTCACTCTCGCCGCTTCCAAACTCTTGTATTTGTGTCCATGGGGGAGAGGCTAACCGGGGCAATAGGTCACAGAGCGCACCGGGCGGTCCAGCGGCTTTGATCAGGCAGGAAGTCTTCAGCAGGTTATGAATGAGAGATGACTTGTCGGTTTTTCTGGGGGGGTGGAGAGCGGCTCACAGGGACTTTAAAAGTGGGATTTGCCCGTCGGGATCAAGAGCGGAGAGATTGGACTTCAGCCAATAAGCGGCAGCGAGCGGAGAATAGACTTTTATTGAACGCTTTGTGAACTTGTTTCCACTAAAAATGAGAAAGCGGAGCATAATTTGGTTTGTTTATATGCACAGAAGAAGCCATTTTTTACTCACTGAAGTGGCTATTTCAATACATTAAAGATAAAAAGTAGTTATTATGTTCCAAATTGGAAGTCTAAATTGATGGACTGCAACCGTCAAAAACTGAAAATTACTGTTTTGCAAACAGGGAATACACTGAAGCCGTATTAACTATTGTGAATGCTAATGTGTTTTGGATATTTAGGCAGCAGTATCGCTGTCGGTACAAAGACATTTACAAACCCATCTACTGATCGGCTGTTTCGATCTTTACTGCAATGCACTCTGACAATGCAAGGCCTTTCTCTCACCTTGTCGGCTTTAAATCCATGTGACTGAGATTGTGTTACTGGTGGTGCGAGGGGCTGCAGGGGCATATTTGGAAGTCATGCTTCTGTCTGTTTGCCCAAAAGCAGCTGTGGCAACAGAATTCAATTCAACCTGGATAGACTCAAACAGACAAAAGCAGCGATTAGGAAGATTTATTGATTTTATGTATTTTAGTTTAGGCGATCAGACCCCGGAAGTAGACATCGATGTATGAAAGTCAGTATGGATGAACAGCTTGAGCCTGGACACTGGTGGTGGTATGGAAGACCCGTGAAGATCCAGCAGGGAGAAGCCGTGGACGGAAGAGGCGGAGATGGGGTGGAGGTGGGTCGCAACACAACTGGGAAGCGAACAAACCATGATTCCTGAGGCTTAAAAGCGTCTTGAAGATTAATTTCAATTCAAAAGAATTATTGTCAATTCTCATCAGAATCCATCCATGCATTTTCTTCAACTTCTCGGTTGCCGGTCGTGGAGCTGCCCACATCATATTGCACCAGCCCCTTATGGCTCCTCCTGCAGGTGGATTCAAACCGTTCCTGTTGGTCTCTCATAAGGGGCTTCATCAGAATCGACATATCAATATCTCTCAGGTCCTTGGTCTGGGGCGGGGGTTGACGGGTGGAAGCACAGGGAAGGGAGGGGGTTCAGCCTCCTATTAGCCTGGTGGATAAAGCTGGACCTGGCCCACAGTCTCCTCCCTGAAGGCATTACCTTGAAGAGACTGTGTGATGGGTGCGTAGGGTCCCTGGTGATTCTGATGGCGTTGCGGGTGAGACGGGTGGAGTACATGTCCTTAATGGAGGGGAGAGGGGCTCTGCAGATCTTCTCCACTGCTCTCATGATGCGCTGGAGGATGCTTTCTATAGTCCCTCTGTAGAAGTTGGACATAATGGAGGCTGGGACTCTGGCTCTTCTCAACTTGTGGAGAAAGTAGAGAAGCTGCTTACATTTCTTGACCAGTGATGTAGCGTACATGGCCCAGGATGTGCACGCTCAGTGCTGGTCACCCTCTCCACTGCAGCACCGTTGATTGTTAGAGCAGCATGCTGGATCTTCGAAAGTCCACAACAATCTCCTTTGTCTTCTCCACATATAGAGTGAGATTGTTCTGTGTGCGCCATACATAAACCGTACAGTTGCAATCCACACAGAAATCAATTATTAGCCAAGATTCAAGTGCTCACATATTATTCAGAGATTTGCCAATGAGGACAAGAAAACAAATAAGAAAAGAGCAAATACAGTCACATGACAAGTGACATCAATGTAACAGACATTGAACAGCATCAGCAGTTCTCCTGACAAACTCATTAGTTTCAAGAATCACATTGAGCTCCCAAGTCTGTCCATTAGATATAACTGCACCTTTAAGACTCTACTTAGCGTCCTTGGGCAAACAGGGCCCAAATAAAACAGTAACTATGCTTTTGAATGATTAGCGCTGCCTCTTTGCCGCAGTGCCAGCCCATATTTACAAGGCGTTAGCGTGCGATATTATGTTCCAAAAGCAATCTAACATGAAGGCCATCATCAGCCCTGTAAAAGTTATGACCGGGGGAAGTCGCGGCTGTGCATAGTTCATTTTCGACCTAATAAAATACTCTGAGTTGCGGTGTGATTGCTGCAGTCCACAGGGGCACTAATGCGGATGCCGCTTTTTGCTTGGGTGGTAATGAGGAATGATAACCTAGATGCGTGCAAAATGTAATACGTTAAGACTAATAAGGAAGGGTATATTGTTAATGACAAAGGAAGAACTCAATTTGTTGGTATATAAGTAATAGTAGAATAAAAAAGTGCCCTAAATAGATTAGTCAGATAGGAACTACCTGAATGTAAAGTAGATAATGTGATTGATAATGTGGATTCTGTTTCTAATGCGGTATTTGGCTTATGTTTTACATTGGCCACAAAGGCTCCGATATTTATCATCAAATGACTGTTGTGGCAATAATAGGGGATGCAATCGCCCTGTCCTAAGAAGCCACAATCAGACAGACATCTGCACATCTTTTGCTGAAGGTGGATTCACACCAATTAAACACCCTGATGCTGTTTGAGGGCACAGAGCGACTACTTGTCTACTCAGGTTTCCTCTCGTCTACCCCCGTCTCACCTGCTAAGAGCAGCCCAAACCCCAGACCGAGCGCCAAAGCTGCACAGTGCGTGTGTACATGATGTCATGGCTCTATGTGGAACGTTTACAATGCGTGTCTAGCTGTGAGTTATCCCTTGTCCCTGTTCAAACACCGTGCGGCGGCAGTCTCTGGGAGCGTGTGAATTGTGTTCTCAGAGAGTCCCGTCGCCTTTTTATCTCTCATTTGGTCACAAAGAAGTTTGTACATCAGGTTTACCAATTGAATGAGCGTGTGTTGCTATATTAGGGCCCCAAATCTGATACGTAGATGTGAGAATGCTACGTGAGGAAATCATGCACAAATAGGACTACGGATGGAAATTAGCATAGTGCTAAATCTGGTGCAGCCATCTTTTTTATTGTAACTGCACGTTTTCCTTCCATAAAAAACGAAAACAAAACAAAATGACATTGAGCGAACGTCAAAGCTCAAAACTGCAATACATCCAGAACTCTGCTGCCCGCCTCCTCACCCACACCCGGTCCAGAGAACACATCACCCCCGTCCTCCAACAGCTCCACTGGCTCCCCGTTCAATATCGCATTCAATACAAGCTCCTCCTCCTCACCTCACAAATCCCTCCATAACCTGGCCCCGCCCCACCTCACCGAGCTCCTGCAACGACACCAACCCACCCACCATCTTCCACTCAGCCGACTCCAACCGCCTCACTCCCATCAGCCACACTAATCGTGAGTCTTAACACGGTCTTCAATAAAAGGCCACAGTTACTCAATATATGCAAAAGTTCAGTTGAAGTCATGGTTCTGATAAAGTCTTTTTTCCTCTCATAAAAGGTTTGTCTGGAACCCCGTACAGTCAGAAGGTAAACAACTAACATCCACAGTGATCCTGTTTAAAGTACATTTTACAACCATTCATCTTCACCACTGACACACAAACATAGTCATCTACAGTATTTACTTAAAGCTACCTGCACTGCTGCTGCTGCTGCTGAGTTGCACTTTATTGGACTTGCCCTGTCAACTTCAAGGGACTGATCCAAACTTTTTGACAACAGTCTTGTAAAAAAAAAAACTCTTCCAGCTCTCACACCACATTGCCTTAATGCATTAAAGGCACTTTGGAGCCCGCTTTTATAACATGGCGCACTTTAAGAAGGGAGAAAATAAGACTCAGGGCTGCCGGGATATGAACGACATCAATCTGAAAAAACGGGCTAGTAGGTGTCCTTGCTAACTGACAAGATTATAGGGAGCTTTGAAGCTTCTTTTATTGGCTCCCGCACTTCATTTGGGTTTGCTTAGCGCCCGGGAGCTCGCACGTAGCCGCGCCGCTGTATTAAAGTGCTATTTACAACCTTATCCACTTTTTACGGTGATATTTTTTTTGTCAGCCACTCGCAAAATCCATGATTGATTTGAATGGGGCCGAACCACGACAGGTAAAGAGAGGCTTGTTATGAGCAGAAGTAAGAGATGATTAAAGGAACAGTGCTCAATGTTTTCCAACTTCGAGAAACAGCGGAATGTGGGGAATATGATTACATGGGGGAAAAAATAATACTTACGCTGGTTTTCAAAATTATTTAAACAAGCGAAGATGAATTTTTTCTGAGTAGAGTGTGATAAATGCATTGTGGCATAAATTCTACGGTTGCATCCGGAACCTATGCATGATCTGAATACGGACATTGTTATGACAGATGCCCTTGTCAGCATGTCAGTCTGAAGTCTACACATTCTCCCCTGTTTGCAGAGGTTTCTTCCGGTTGCTCTGGTTTCCCCTACCACTACAATCATGTGCGACAGGCTACCATGAAACAGAGTGTGTTCGTGGGAACACGGATGGAAATGAGCCCATGAATACAATCATTAGCATGTCCCGAACAAATAAACCACAAAATAAAAAGAAAGAAAATGAAAAATTATACTCTGTTCTTTTTTGGATACTGAAGATGAATCCAGATAAAACCAACAATAGTTTTTTATTAGGGATGTACCGATACAATACTGGTATCGGATATCGGAGCCACTACTGAAAAAAATACGATATCGGGCATTGGCTACAAATATTCAATACCGCAGTGGTTCTCAACCTTTTGGAGCCACGACCCCCATTATAACAGGTAAAGGGGTTTGTGACCCCCCGCACGGGTTTTACCGTGAAAAATAGGAACATTAGCCTTCATAATTCTTAAAAAACAAAGAAAAAAACAAATGAAATAAAATTCATCAAACTATGATCAAATAATGGTACTCTGGTAGAGTAGCAAACACATGCTACAATAAAACATTTGATTATATGCTAATGAAAATATGTATATTTTATCTAAAGGATCTGGCGACCCCCCAAATTTGTCTCGCGACCCCCTTGGGGGTCCCGACCCCCAGGTTGAGAACCACTGCAATACCGAACCGATGCCAGTTTTGGCTCTCAACCTTACGCCTTAAAAATACAACTTTTACCACCTAAACCTAAGTGAATATGGGTATACTGTATGTCATTGTGAAGCTAAGAACCTGGAGAATTCAATCGCTGAGTTAGTCTAAACCTCCGCACCTCCGCATTTTTGAGCGCTGCGCAAAATGCCGCGGTTAGCATCAGTATGCTAAGGAAACTAATCAAAGCTGGGTCAAGAAGCCTAATAAAATAAAATCGAATACTGCTGAAGCCAAGTGTATTTTAGTTCAAGAAATAACTGATCTAACATTAATAATGTTCAGATCACTTAAAGGGACAGAGTTTAAAAATGCTAAAATTATGTATTTTCCTCCCCCACATGTTCCAGCAATGTCCTAAGTTGTAGAATGAGCCCAGACCTGTTCACCACAACTGCCGCTAAAATCCTGCACTGTCACTCAAAAAGTTGTTAATTCGGTCCGAAGTGCCTCATGCACGAGCTTAATAGCCTATAAAATCTGCAGTTACGCGTAAGACCTGAGGTGGCAGTACTGAATATAAAATGCCCAAATGGATCTAGTCACTTTAATGTGAGTTGTTTACATAAATGAAACCTAAAACCTGTCTTATACCCAAGGATATTTACTGTAGAAAAGTCCAGTGATCTTTGTTACATGTTTATCCAAGGGTTTATCAATAGCAATATAATTGATAATTGATCCGTAATATCATGACAGTAAAATATGACTTTATTGACCTTAAAAAGGAATAAAAGAGTCAATTCAATTTTTTACTCAGAGAAAAACACTTTTTCAATGTTTTATTGATTTTACTAATGAAATTGCATAGCTAGTGAAATGCGCTAAAACATTGAGAAAGCTAGCAGTGTGTTTTCACAAGCCTAAAGGTAGAATATAGAATTAAGTGTGCTCACACATTAAAGGCAGGGTAGCCATTTTGACCGATACAATTCAATTTGGTGGCGGGGGTTTAAGATTCTCCTCTCTGCTGAAAACCACCACCTTTATTGCCCATAAAACTGTCCTCTCCAGTGGTTTAAACAGCCTATTTTGGCTCATTTGGCCGTGATTGATACACAGAGGCCGGCCTGTTAAAAGTGGCAGAAGGGGCGCGGGGGTGATAAAGACTGGGTCAGGCGGCGAACTAAAGGGGGCACTGCTAACAAGCGCTTGGAACGGCCGGGGCTGGAAGTGTGTTAGAGCCACCAGAGAGAGAAGCGGTGGGAGGAATAAATAAAGCGGAATATGGAGGGAGAGGGGGGGGTGATTGCAAGAAAAAAAAAAAAAAAGGGGTTGTGAGCTGTAGGGGGTCGGGACGTGAAGGCTGCGGCGCATGTGGAGGGGCTCAGAGCCGAGTCGGGACGTCCTGTGATGAAAAAGAGATGAAGATGTTGAGGGGAAAGTGCACAGCCGGAGAGGAGCGGGTCAGCCGAACATGCGGCGCGACAATTGCAGCATCCCCCACTTCAAAGACTGATGGAATTCTTCGGCAAAAGTGGAGCTTGTGTGTGTGTGTGTGTGTGTGTGTGTGGATAGGCTTACTGTAGGGAAATATATTTTTATGTGAATGCTACAAACGTAATAAATATCTATGCTTCAAATGTATGGTAATCCCTGCTATATTAAACATTAAAAGAATAAAATGGCATGGAGGTCTTACAGAATGTCGGCTGCACTGATTCATTTACTACGACTGTTGATGCTGTTTCAACCAAGCGCTTTGAAATGAAGGCAATTATAAGAGCTTCAACCATAATGGGACATATTAAAACTAGGCAGTTATGTTGGAAGCATCTGTAGGTTCATTTATTGGTTATGTTTATGCAGAAAGAAGTTAAATTAAATTAAAACACACCAGAAAAATTAAACAAAAACTTACTCAAAAGTAGTTTCAGACATTATTGGAACAAATGAAATGACTGAAAACACATACGACTGAGAAGAGGGTCCATGCGCAGAAAACACTTCCATTTCAGTTGATGTCAGTGCTTATTAGCCATTATTTGTATGTTTGATGCATTTGTGTGAGCCATGTTTTTGGACTGGGGAGGTGCTCGGCCTGACGCTAACACATACAAGAGA
This sequence comes from Gobius niger, assembly GCF_951799975.1. NCBI lineage: Eukaryota > Metazoa > Chordata > Actinopteri > Gobiiformes > Gobiidae > Gobius > Gobius niger. The sequence goes on from NC_136872.1 coordinate 12,741,017, forward strand.
GGCTTCAAGGAAGAAAGTTTAGGAAACACTGCATTACATAATAGTTTATTTAACTTCACTCATAAATAGAGCTGGGAACCTTTCAATGTTCTGGGGGATACAAGCAACCTCCCTCTCTCTTGGTACAGCAGCACATTTTGCCTTTTTCTGTGAACTGCATTTGTAGTTTCTGTGTTGTCTCCACATCATTTTACTGGATACTTTTGGACATGGCTGTGTTTTTGTGAGGATCAGTGGACTAGCCATAAAGGACCCAGTTCTTTTCTGAAGTAAACAAACAGCTAGCTTATGAGCGACAGACATTAGAGACCTACAAATGCCTTCTTCTGAAAAACTGAAGAGGCACCAAAAGCCCCCCACACCTGCAGCACAGTGGAGGCGTCACAAGAGGCACTACAGGAAACAAAAAAGGGACAAACGACGAGGTATCCGGGCAAGACTCGCAGCTAAGCAACACAAGCCTTCTAACCCTACAACTACTAATGTTCGTTCACAGATTATACTCATCTGCTACGCTCTTCCTAGAAGATGGTGATGGTGCTATTCTGAAGCAGAGGGAGCGGAGGGAGCTGCGGAGGAAGGACGGGGTGGAGGAGCTGACCAATGAGGGACACCACGCTCTGAAACAGGGACAAACCCAGGAGGGGGTGCACCGTTTCAGAGGAGCACCGAAGCAGTACTCCAGTTTCAGGGTGGCCCACAATGGTGCACATACTTACATACTCTTTGAGCAAAACTAGTACATTTATCATTATTAATTATTTGACGTGGGACAACCAAGTAACAGTCTTTGGTGTTGACTCAGGCCCCCCCAGGCAACAATAGCTGATTAACCCTTTTTCTGCTCCACACCGGTATGTGATTTATTAACCAATATATATTGCTACTGAGATCTTACTTCCTTGCCATTTGCTATTTCTAATAAGCTTTTGGAGGTGTCTTTTGATTACGATTGTGTCATTTTTGTAAACACATTTTTGCCTTCCAATCCATTTTTACCATCAACACAAGAGTCGCTGCACAAACACGCAAAAAGAAAGTGACAAGAAAGGAAAACAGAGACGGCAGTCCTTAATTGCCTTTTCAGTCATTAACAGGGTCCCACACCTCATGAAACATTAATTACACTGAGCGCGGCGGAGATAGGGACGCTTAATTAGAAATTATTCACTGCGTGGCGAGAGCTGAAAGATAGCATTTCGTCGCCGTGTAAATCGAGATCTAAAAGAAGTGCCGTAGACGAATCTGTGTTGATGCCGCGCTTATCTGGCTTCCCCATTACCGCCTTGTGAAGTTCCTTTTCACCTGATAGCATGTTGAGTCAAGTAGGACACGTTTTAACCCTTTTCACGCCCCATCCCCCTGCTCCTATTTAATTCCCCCCCCCTTGATGGTTTTATAAATTATTTACACAGTCCTGGATCTCCCCCAGCAGACAGGATGTAATCGACACGCAGAATCTGTCAATTACCCAAACGTCTGTGAGGGACGGATTGCTCCATCGCTCTTTCGCGCACGCCCTGCCCCGTTCTAAACTCCCACACGTGTTTGGAGCTGCTATCTACAAATCTGTAATCGCTGCAGTGCTTTTGAGCAACAGTGGTTCACAATGTGACGCACTGAGGGTTTGAGAGTTAGTCTTGGTTTGGTCTTATTTGGCTGTGGTTTGTCCTGATTTTATTTTTCCCTTCAGTTTCACCCCCTGATATTTTCTGAGGCGGTACATGGCGTGAGTGCGCCTGGAAACCAGCGCTCCAACAGCCCCATCGATGATAGGACATTACCACTCCTGATTGGACATACCCTTGACACTATTGCCCCGACTTTGCCGATGCAGGCCTCTCCCCTAATCCCCTCGCTGCACTTGAAAAATGGTCCGCCCCACCCCTCATCCCAGGTGTATCGATCTCTCCCTCCACCCCCGCGTTCAAGCTCTTCTGCGTGTGTGCAAAACGCCCTTCCATGCGGGGGTGGGGTGATCACACAATGGAGTGCTAATAGTGTCAGCGCACCGTACCTCGGGTAATGGATCGGCCTCGATGTAACGCGTGTGGGGCGACCGGCGTGAGTGCCCCGGCCTTGGGAAATGTCCAATGAATATTGCAGAGGAGGGGGTGGGGGGGGTGACATGGAGAAGCCCGACTAATGCTATGTGGGAGGATGTGGATGGATGGAAGAGAATTTATAGGTCTACAAAGAAAATGGAAGGTAATTGCGATATGTTGGGGCCGCTAATCTGCGACCCAACAGACCGACGCTAGCACATTTGCCTTATAAATTGATCAGTCAGCATATGGGATCGATACCGCTGTATTGATGAGATCGCCCCGGGACAATCTTTGGCTAATAAATAAGCCTTAACTGGGTCCATTAAGTGAAATCCAATGTGTAAGCAAAACTAACACGGAAATGTATCAGGCATTATAAAAGTTGCCCTGTTTTAAGCAGCTTGAATGTGGTGGTAAAAACTGTTATACTTCAAGGCTGAACGCTAAACTAGGGGTTAGTATGGTATCATGCAAAACATTTCCATCCATCCGTTTTCTCCCGCTTCAATAGCAGAGATTCCCAGACACACCTCCTCCAGCTGTTTTGGGGGGACCCCGAGGCGACACCAGGACACAGAGACATAGTCCCTCCAGCGTGTCCTGGGTCTATCCCGAGGCCTCCTCCCAATAGAACACGCCTGGAACACCTCCCGAGGCAGGCAAACAGGAGCCGTCCAAATCGGATGCCCGAGCCACCTCAGCTGGCTCCTTTTCGACATGAAGGAGCAGCGACTCTACTTTGAGCTCCACCTGGGTGACAGAGCTCCTCAACCTATCTCGCAGAACATTTCCATCATCTACAAATTGACCAGCGACCTGCCGTCCACCACTTAGCTTTCAAATGAGGCATTATACCGGCTTATAGGCTGTAAACAGAAACACAATGAAAACATGACAAAAAAAAAGGCTGAAAATACGACAAAAACGTGACAAAAATAAGTTTGGATCAGTCTTGTACGTCTTAGCTTTCAAATGAGAAGCTTTTAGATTTGGGTGAAGCCAAACATCCATGCGGTTAAGGTGGGGTAAGGTGGGCGTAGTAGTTACAGCTCTTCCTGGGCATTTCTGTGCAGAGTTTGCAGGTCCTCCCGGGTGCTCTGGTTTCCCTGGCTCCATAACAGGTGGGGAAACCGAGCCATTGACCAACTAATTGAGACTGACACTGGGTTTTAGGTATTGACCTTGATACAGACTAACTACATTCAATTCCAGACCAATCAATCTATTGCTGTGGCAGAAGGGGCACATCTTTGAAGCTAACGGACAAAGGCAAGTGGTCTATCACGGACATCAACTGTCTGTCCTGGAAGGAGACCGTAAAGTCAATAGTCCAGACCTCAATCACTTACGGCTTACGATTCACCCACAAGTGAACATAAATAGCTCTGGGCCACAATCATACAAGCTCTAAAAGGCATTCACCCCAAAAACAAACATCATTTTGCAATATTAGAAAGCATGATAGATACAGTGGATTGTTAGATGGTTAGTCCTTTTTTGTTTATGAGTTGGTTCAGCCTTTTCTTTCACACAGCAGTGAGTTAAAGCTTACAACAGCGCTCGAAAAGGAACCAGCTGCTTCGTGCGGGGGTTTGTTGATCTTTATTTAAACCAGTTTAGGGATCTCTTTTGTTGCATTACGCACTCAGAAAGCAAGCGCTCTTACCTGTTCTTCAGATGCTGTATGCTCCCCAGGCACTTGAAGCGTCCATTCACCATGATGGCCATGCGTGTGCATAACGCCTCGCACTCCTCCATACTGTCAGAAAAACAAAAATGTTGTTATAGCAGACATAAAGCGCTTCAGCAAACAGACCTCAGTTAACACAGGACTATTTTTACAGGTCTACTTTGACTCTGCAAATGGACGACTAATCTGTTAATTACGCAGAAAGGAAGGGGCCATCTGTAGCTCTTATTATCTCTTCATTTTTTGGGCCGGAGCGGGGATCATTTGTAGCCGAGCCGAGAACCTGTGAAGCCTTTCTGAGGAATGGCACAATTAGGATTATGACTTTGTAAAACCGGCAGAATGTGCCACTTAACAAAACAGTACCACCTGGTCGTGCCATGAACCATTGGACGCAGCATGGGCCGCCCACAACAACGCAGCCTTTTTTATTTCTCCTGAAGGCAGCACATGTAACAAGGGTAATGTATTCCAAAAGAAAATAAGATTATTCACATCCACTGCCAGGGGTGCACATGATTCAGTACCAACACCAAATTTGAGATATGAATTATTTAGCGTCTGGATCGGAGAGTCTATGTATGTGTCTCGCTGGCCACTGTCCAGAGTGCGCACCGCCTAAGGCCCGAAGAGCAGCTTTACAAAAATATAAACACTTTTTAAGAAGCTACCCATGTCATAATGTTGTTCCCTCATGAATAAAAACAAACCTTGACTTGTGTTTTCATTCATGCATGTCCGGGTCTGTTGCTTCTACACAAAAAGTTCAAAACGCTCTGTTGCATGTGTCGATGTCATGGGGTGGTGCTCAACGGTCCATAAACAAAGTCCGATGAATCGATTCAGCTGGACATTTCTTGATTCAGACCTCTTTAAAGAGACTATATCTGACTTTGAACCATTTTAGACAAAATATGGCGAAATGGGTCTTTTTACCGTTTGGCATAGGGTCTTATTTCCTAGTTATCCAGAGTGTTGTTGATTTTTGGAGGTTTTAATTCATGCAGTCCTTATATTTGAAGAGTTTAGTGGTGCTAGGCTAGTGCTAGGCTAGCGCATGTCTATGGTAACTAGTAGCCAGCATTAAAAACCTCTTCAAAATCATCGGGTAGTCCTCCAAACGTTGCCAAATCTGATATGTAGAAAGCTCTTTTGTGAATTCCACGTGTAATAATACCGGCCGCAGGTAAACAAACTACAGTAGATCCGGTAAGCAGATCACTCCGCCCTGTGTAGCTTACAACCAGAAAGCTGATGCTGCTCAAATAAAAGTTCTTTTACATGCAAAATGGTTATATTTCAAAAATTATTCAGTCAACACAGACATTTATATCGGTAGTCTGGTGTTATAAGTGCCTCAGGTGCACTGTGCTTGGGTCAGACTGTTTTTAATGCAGGCTACTAGTTACCATAGACATGCACTAGCCTAGCATCACAAAACTCTTCAACTATAAGGACTGCATGAATTTAAAAATATATATATCTCCAGAAATCAACAACACTAGGAAATGAGTTCCTATGTCAAAAATCCTGAAATATCCCTTTAAGGTCTGTAACTGAGCTCCCACAAGAATGTAAAGTGGCCAGACATCTTCACCAGAATTGCTGTACCTCCATTAATAATATTTTATGACATAATGGTAATAAGGCATTGTTTTAAGATTGTGTAAAGGACCTCAGTCTCCGGTGCCAGCATGGGATAGGTCTTGGCGTTTTGTGGGCTCGTTAATTAAGGAGACTTACTTTAATTCTAACCAGGGAACAATAAAGTCTGTAGAATTATCAACCTAGGACCTTTAAGCAAAGCATGAATGATAATAAATAGATATTGATAAGAGAGATCTTCTTGAACAGCGACAAAACAAAGTGCCCCTTTTGTTCACAGTTACAACAAAATAATTTAAAATAGCCATATATTGCACTTGACTCTAAAGTAAACCTCCCTCCCATTTTGATAATTTGCATCATTGTGAACGCTACAATACAACACCACACTGCCTCAAACCGTTTCCCCCATAACACCTAGCTAACTTTCCCTGAAAATCTAACTATAACTTTTTGCAAACTCCTTAACCATTTAGATGAACCAACCTTCTCTGGGAAGGTTACAAAATAAAGTTACACAGAAAGTGTTAAATGTTCCCTATTGACTTGCAGTGAGCTTTGAGTAAAAACCGGCATATATTTTCTCAGAGAAATAGTCAGCCACGCAACTTAAGACAACTTCAGTGTGCTCCGGGAAGTCTTGATAATGAAAAGGCTGCAGCAAACTTATCGACACGGTCTGTTTTAGAAAAGAATAAGCTCCCGTCAGTCAATACGCCCTTGTGCTTCATGAAATCTTTATAGCAGCCAGTGAGCTTGTGGCTGCCAATATTACCTGCCACACAGGAAACAATACCTCTGAGCTAAAGCGGAAAACCAAATCAATTATAATCACTAAATGTGCTGCTCACAACCCGGGCTGTTTTGTTCCTTCTCTTTCAATAGAGTCTGGCCACAACTTAGCGCACTCGTGGAGCGGTAATAAAAACAATAAATACCTGTGAGAAGTGAGGATGACCGAGCGTCCCTCCTTAATAACACTAAGTATACAGTCCCAAAGGAAGCGGCGGGCTTTAGGGTCCATTCCTGTTGTGGGCTCGTCCTGCAAAAACAAAACAACAATACTCAACTTTTTTCTTTCTTTGTCAACAATGTCAAGTTTTGCTGAGGGTTATTTAGTTTACTTTTTTTATTTGTAGCTTTGACTGTTGTGATGTTTGTTTCTAAATCCATGCTAAGTTTTTCAGGATTCTTCACAAGAAAGAGCCTGTTATTCAAACACTAACTTCCCAGAAAATGACCAGATAAGTAACAAAACAGATTAAATATTGCTATCATTCTGGATCCTTACCGTATTTTCCAAACTATAAGTCACACTTTCTTTCATAGTTTGACTTATATATACTCAGGTGCAGGGCTGGGTACTGTTAAACGATACCAGTATGGTATCGAAAAAGGAGGTTTAGGTACTGAAAAGAAATATAAAATCTTTATATTCAAATTTTGAGGCTGTTGGTCATCCGAATTTAAAAGAAAAAAAAGTGAAAGGCATAGAAAAAAATAATGAAAAATATGGGAAAATATTTGGTGAAATATGGGAAAAACGTAGGGAATAAAAAAAAAGAAAAATAATGTGGAATAAAATCAAAACAATTGGGTCCCCCCCAATTAGGAAGAAATTGAACATTTTGGGGAAATTGTGGGAAAACATGAAAAAAAAAAAATAGAAAAAAAAAATACCCTAAAAAAAAAAAAGACAAAAGACAAAAATGGAAAAGGAAAAGGAATGAATTAACATTATTCATCTGTTTTATGGTTCTAAATGACAAATAATTTAGTATAGGTATCGAAAAAAGTATCGTTCAGGTATCGGTATTGAAAACCAAGTATCGTTAAAATACCGGTATCGAAAAAAAAATAACGAAACCCAGCCCTACTCAGGTGTGACTTCACATGTGTGTTATTTTCACACTGGCAGCTACTAGAGGGCGCTCTAGGCTTGCGTACCAGTATCTGCTACTCTTGTACCACTGAAGATCTAAAAAACAGTAATCGAGCAGCAGAAAGAAAATTTGGAGTGAGCGAGAAACTTGTGAGGGACTGGCGAAAAGCGGAGGTTACTCTTACTGCAATGAAGAAAACAAAAAAAGCTAATCTCGGGCTAAAAGCTAGATGACCACAGCTAGAATGAACAAGTCCATAAATGGGTGCTTGAACAACGTGATGCCGGGAGAGGCTTGTTAAACATTACAGTTACGCCTCAGTGCCCAGGTAGTTGCCAAGGCTGGTGCGACTTATACTTCGGAGCAACTTCTATATGTTTTTTTCTTCTTCATTATGCATTTTTTGGCCGGTGCGACTTATATTCCAGAAAATACGGTATGTATTTTCGGTGTATGAAGTAGTGTCTTGATGTTTTTGATAAAATTTTGTATATGAATCTAGATTTATCTTCATTAAAATGAGCAATTATACAGTCGGGATGTTTGCAAAACCATAGCTGTGAAATAGCAAGCAACATCTTACTCTGTAATTAAATCAATTTGTTATTAAAAACTCCACGGCCCAGAACAAGAATTTGCCCATAAAACTGTAAGCCATTTTCAGCAGTCTCCGCAGAGGACCCAGACAGACACTTTGGTGACATTCTTCTTCCGTCCGTCCTTGGGGCCAGTCTGTCCGTGGCCGATTAGAGAATGACAGTACTCAGTCCATTGGCCGGTTCTCTGCTCCTCTTCCCCCTCCGCAGCAGACTCCTACAAATCCCACGGGCTATTTTTTCACCGTCACCACCGTGCCCAAAGTGTCCCAGTGCAGAGCCGGCGCGGCACTGCCTGAAGGCTGCTTGGGCCTCTCCGGGCCAGAGCACAATACTCAAACTGACACACAAAGTGACAACACATTATCCCACTGCCGCAGAGTGAGAGCGGCCTGGCACACTCCAGTAAATACAGGCGGCTCCAATAGTGCACTCCCTCAGCTCTTGTATCACACGCACAAAGGGGGAGTTTAGAGGTTTGGGCAAACATTGCAACAAAGTGGGTCCGTGAACACGAATCTTGATGGTCTGCTTATGGAAAATGAGATGCAGCGTGTGCCTTTTTTTTCTCTAATCTTGGGCAACTTTTGGTATTGCAACTAAACAGAAGCACTCATACAGAATTCTAAGAACCTGTAAAGAAGAACTGCAGCTTGATCCAATGTTTTTCCAGTTCAGGGGTTTGGGATTTTTTTTAATAGCAGAAGTAAATATCTTACAAAGTGTCTGTGTATCTCAGCAATTGTCCATAAACTATTTCATCAAAGTGCTCAGAAAGCGACAATGGAAAACTAATCATTCATCTTTATGTAAATCAAGTTTTTAACCTGAAATTGAGGCCAGATTAGTTATAAACACAATCTGAAGTGCTTTTCTTGAAAGCATATGATGTAGTTAATTCTGAGTCATGCCTCCATTAATCTTCCATCTGTGAGATGGGCCCTCGCCTTCTCTTTTAAGTTCAGATGAACAGAACTTTAATATGGGCAAACACAGAGCTATGTGCCTTACATTTTTCAAAAGAAATTAGTTCCTCGTAAAAAGAATTAAAACCCGGCCTGTGGCTGACCCTGAAATAGGCACGCTTCTCATCTTCAAGTAATGCTTTTGTAATCCCTTGAGGAGCTGGGGATTTGCCATTGTGATCCTTCAACAAGCCTTTCCATTTTGAAAAAAAAAAAAAAAAAAAAAAAAGGGGGAAAAAAAGAATAATATTTGTCGTATCTTGAAATACAAACCCACTGCATCTTGGTCACAGCATCAATGCTTTTAGATAATTCAATTAGACAAAAAAAAAACATGGTTATTATGAGAATCTCACCAGAAAAATGACTGGGGGACAGCCGATCAGAGCCATCGCCGTGGAGAGTTTGCGCTTGTTTCCTCCGCTGTACGTCCCCGCGGGCTTGTTGGCATATTTGACCAGCCCCAGCTTCTGGATCCCCCACTCGGCCACCTTTGAAGACCGTAAACAGTGAGCAAAAATAGTACTCATAATGTAGTACTTTGTCACTACAGAGCTGGCATGATGGATGATTGGCTTTGATCTCCTGTGTATTTGTGTTGTGCTTGTTTCAAGGACATTATGTGACAGCTGCCATCACTGTAGGCTCTTAACAACTGACTGCTGCTATTTTCACACAAGAAATCACACAACCTTGGTAAAGGAGTGACAGACAGAGAACGCGGTAGTTTGTGATCAGATATTTGCAAACACTGCTAAAGCATTCAAGTGACAATTCCAGTGTCTGATAAACATTCCACAAAGACACACGTGCTTGTTGAACTGTATGGGCATTTAAAACAAAAGATGGCCATTTTCACATATTAATAAGTATGTGAAAAGCAATGAATAAAATAAAAACTGTCTTATGATTTATGATGATACAATAATAGTATGGTAGTTAGATTGAAATGGAATGGTACCTAGAAGTGCATGGTACATGGTTATAGTGATCACACACCTATTTTATAGTAATATGACTTATCGAAATGTTGAATGAAGTGAATGTTAATACCGTAGATTACCAGTAAATATGGATATAATAGTCTTAGTAATAATATTCAAACAGGGCGTGCATTGTTGCCATGGCAATTCCCTCCTATTACCTTGTTATTACTGTGCTGTAAAGAAAAGTGCAACCCACGATTCTCCTGTTCCTTTCCCGACAGGTTTTGGCACATCACATAGCTCTACTCTGATGTTTACTCAATGTTGAATCATGTAAACTTGAAGCAGCACGCAGCCTTGAATGCTAATTTTCTCCTGAACAAAGGCTTCCAGTTCGCGCTACAATCTTATGGGACTGTAGTCAAATTAGACATTACTCTATTTGTTTTATTATGCAAATACGAAGCCACCAGGGCTCGGTCTGGACAACATTTTTTCTTCCATCACAATAGACCGCGGTCAAATGAGGAGTGCTGGGAGCGTGCGAGGGGGGCCCTTTGCTCTGCTGCGAAGAGATCAAAGTCCTGGCGCTGGTCTGAGCCCCACGGAAGCCGGCAGCCACTTCCTCGTTTGATGTTGCCGCTGGTGCACGCGGCCGCACAGCGCTGACCACACCACTGGGTATGGTGAATAATGTAGAGCCATAACCCGCAGCTGCTGCCTGCTCCACCACTGGCCATTTTTCATTATGTATGGCCTCTCCCATTGAGGTTATGCATCACTCAGACACACTTCAGCTTGCCCTACATGCACTTCTATATATAAAGGTATTTTGATGAAGATGTGGGAGAAATCTAACTGGGAAGTAAACATATGGTAGGCTACATAGGGGGAAAATAGAATGAAGTAACTCCTGGCAAGGATAAAAGTTGCAAAGGATGTTGTGGTTACCATGACAACTTCATTTTCGGGTACTCCTCTGAGGCGGGCGTAAAACTCGAGGTGCTCCTGTCCGGTGAGGAGCTCGTTGATGGCGTCAAACTGAGGGCAGTAGCCCAAGTTCTGATGGACGTCTCTCATCTCTGTGCGTATGCTGCAACATACAACAAATGAACAAAAAAAGAGCATTATGATGGGTGATTTTTTTTTGTCTTTGCATGGCACGACGTGGGGATAGTAAAATCGTGAGCTGCAATCGTCTCCACTCAAAGAGATAATCATCGCTACGATCAAAGTTTTGTCGTAGCAGTTTCAGGCTTCGGAAGGCGTGTCTGTAGCCAAGGTGAGCGCAACACGCTAGCAGGGTTTTTTTCGGCGGAAAAGTCCCTAGATGGTCCTGTAAGCTGCAGAGTCAGACCGGTTCATGCCTGACCTCTGTTGACTGTGACTCTGGTGGCGTGCGGTGTGTGGTGGAGACGCTTCACTGCCTGATGTCGGTCGTGGGTTGTCTATGGTCGTACGACGGTTCTATTTTAAATCTTTGTCCCTGTCTCACTGTATGACCTAAGACCTACGATTTTCAGCTACGACTTAACATTTTTCTCACGAGTGACCGTATCGCACAGTGTACACCCGCCTATGTCAAAACTAAAGAGTGACGGTAGAGAATCTCAGTGGTAGATCTTGCTGGACACCATTTAGCTGAGGGAACCCAATAAATACTGTGACAGAAGGAGACAACATGGTGAAGCGTCTTGACAAACTTGAACACCCGGTTGAATGGAATGTCCTTCAATGGGGGTACGAACCACTTAGCCCATGGTTGGGATACAAATTCTGATAATAAAGCCGTGTGCAACTTTACTCTCAGATCTATTGCTTTTATAACTCATTTATACCCCCTACTTCTGGAGTGTTGACTATTACTTAGAAAGTGATCCGCTGAAACTCCAATTCATTAGCAAAATAGTCAATGTACCCTTGGTTGGGAAACACTGCTGCACAGAATGGTAATAAACTAGAGGCAATTTCAACAAACGTCCATCAATAAAACTCTCTTCGACGCTGAAAAAAGAGGAACAAGCTGAACATGGAACAGTGGGCGTTGTTACATCCACTCTCCTTTCTTTATACATTTCCATTTGCCTAAAGGTCTTGGGGAGCTTTCTTTGATCTCTCCAAGAGACATTAATCAACATTAACGCTGTAGCGTAGGACCATGTTCCGTTCAGCTGCAAACACAAAGTCAATTACAGCATGTATACTAACTGTACATAGCAACGACTTCAACAACTGCGCTAACAACCGAGCGCGCGAGCTAACGCAGAGACCCAAGGATGCAAAAGCGGAGAGTATGTTTGCTCCTAAAAATAATGAAGTGGCTGCCTGGCTTTCCAACAAGTTTTTTCATATTGCTGGTGTCGAAGTTTTTTGGCAGGTACGACGGTTTCTTTTGACTGATTTTGTAAGGCTGAGGGGGGGGGGGGGGGGGGGGAGAAGCAGCAAGGTACAGGGTGAAGAAGTGAAAAGGAATGAGATATGTGCTACAAGAAACAGTGCATTTCTGAGAATAGAGTTTGTAAGAAGACATCACAGGGATAAAGTTGAAACGACCGGGAGGAAATATAGAAACTGGCAGAACGTACACAGGAGAGGCAGAGAGATGGAGAAAGCAGCAGGAATAGAGACTAGGACAAAAAGAAAAAAAAAAACCCGGGCACCATCCCCATCAGGGAGGCCATCTTGGGTGGCTAATTATGATGAGTTGCAGGGTGCTCTATGGGGAGTTAGCGGCTCACCTGTATCCATTTAGGAAGGCCTCGCCGGCGGAGACCGGAATGTCTCCTGTCAGCATCTTGAACGTGGTGGTTTTTCCAGCTCCATTGATCCCCAACAAACCGAAACACTGGCAAACACGAGAGGAATAAGATTTAATCTGATAGATACTCGGAGACTGCAAAAGACACCATGATTTGTACTAACGAAATGTGTTTCTTTGTTCTGGGTACAATATAGGTCCTAGTTTAGTCATTCTTTAGGAGATTCAAAAGACAATTTAGTCCTTGACTGACCTTGAGCAAGTTTTTGCCATTTTGACCTGATTTAGTCACCCATTTGTCTTGCATTAGTACATAATGGTTTCTTTCAATCGATTGAAAGTGGTGCTTGAGAACGGCCCGACCAGCCAGAATAGCTGTTTCCCATTTCCTACCCTATCTCAGATGAATGTGACTCAACCCAGGGTCCATTAATATCAAAACAAACATGGCGACTAAAAAAAAGAAAGAGAAAATGTCTTCCACATTTAGAGCAGAACAAAGTAACTCATGCCCCAGACGCCATGAGTGCTACTGCAGGTGTCATAGCATGTTGCGTTTTCTACTCATTAATTGTCCGTGAGAGTAAATACTACGGTGACAGAAAAGACAAAGGGAGAGATGGATATTGTACATCCAATTACACAATGGAGATCATTTTTTTCACTCAAACTTGGCTGTAAATACTGTTTAAGTGGCGCTAGCCCGCAATTAGCTTTGCCTGTTCTTCATGATTCCATTAGTGTGTATTGGTGGCTCCGACCTGGTGGCAGGAAAAGCATTGTTTTCTGGCCAGAGACACCATTAACACTTGTATTACCCCCAGACGGACTACGAAAAGGATTTTTTTAAGGTAAACACTTAGTTCTGCTTTAAGCAATGCACTACAGGTAAATGGTTGGGGTTGGACCATCCAAAAATCAGACAATGGAAATGATTTTCTATGGGTTTCTATTGGAATGTGTTTAACAAGAAAATAGCAGTGACAGGTTCGCAAGGCTAGCTCACACTTTTCTGATTCAGTATCTGTTGAAATGTTTCTAAATCCCGGCATCTCAGATGAAAACAAAACAAATCTAATATTGATTAAAGTATAAAAATATGCTGCTGATTTGAACCACAGCCAAAACCAACACTACAGTCATGGCGCTGTAAATGCTTCAAACTCCCCAGTGTTCCCTGCAGAATTTTGTATGTCAAGTATAACTAACAAACAACATTGTGCGCTCCTGCCTCTCGCTCTCCCTTTCCGGTGAGCCCATTGCAGTCATGTGACCTCCCGGCTCAGGTGGCTCCGACATAAATATTTGATTGCCGTCATTCATTGATCCCTGCTTGTTTGTGACCCGGATATGCAGAGGCAGCCGGAGTGCCATGTAAATGAATGGAAATGTGGCGTGTGTGTGTCTCCTCCCTGGCATTTACATTGGGCTTTGGGTAAACAGCGGTGGGCAGGATTGGGGGGGGGGGCTTTATACCAGAGCAAAGCCGACGGAGCACAGCCGCCTGTCAGTGCTGGAGATTATGTCTTAAATCAAATTTGCAGCAGCGCGGCGCGATAGGCGCAATCGGGGATATCGCAAACCTGACAGGAGATCGATGCAACACTAATGTTTCCTTGTCTAAATGTGAAAGGTGTTTGCTTGGTTTTCCCGCTGCCACTGAAGTCAACATTTTCTTGTTCTTATAGATCATGCTTCTGGGGGCTTGGCAGTATCGTGTTACAGCAGTGGATAGCTAGACTAACATGGAAAGGGACTTCCACCTCCTTTGCCTTGTTACGCCAACGGCAAAATCAGTAAACACGGCCTTGCAATGTGAATCTTCTGTTAAAATGGTTGATGACGGGGTCTCCAACCTGTCGCTCGGAAGCAAACAGTCGTTCTTCCTATATGGGAGGAAAAAGTGAGTACACTGTTTGGACTTTCTCACATTTCGGACAAAGTTGAATAGTTTGGGAGGAACACTCATCATGTGTGGGGGAAAAGTGGAACAGCACATTAACATCAAAACCCTATCTCCACTGTGAAGTATGGTCCATGAAGAATCATGGCGCGGGGCTGTTTTACTGCCTCAGGGCCTGGACAACATGCTAGCATCAATAGAAAAATTAATTCACAAGTTTCGCAAGATACTTTGCAGAAAAACCTGAGGCATTCAGAACAGTGTGGAATAAGTAAGTGAACCCCTGTATTAAATAGGGCTGACCCTGCTTTTGCAGCAATAGCTGATATTTTGGAGTTGCAGATCGCTCACAACGATCAGAATGAACCTTAGACCATTGTTCTTTACAAAACTGCTGCAGTTCAGCAAGATTCAGGGGGTGTACTTACTCATTCCTCCCTGTCCTGTGAATGTTTAAATGTTATGGTCAACAAAATATGATCAAATGTAAATGTTTGGATGGTATTAGTTCAAGCAGACACTGTTTACTCATTATTGTGATTTTAATAAAGATCAGACCACATCTTAAGACCAATTTAGGCAGAAATGTAAGAAATTCCAAGTATTTTAGCCCGAGTATTTTGTGTTCAGAATGAACACAAAAAGACTTGTCTGAGCAACAATGATTTTCCAAACTGACAAAACACTAAATATATTGCGCAAATATTTTCCGCCACGTTTGAAAACTTGCCTGCGACAAATATTACAAAGGTTTGGGGAGTTTGAAAAGACTGCGGCGCGATCCCGGCTCACCTCAGCGGCAGGTACGCCCACACAGAGCCTGGCCACAGCAGGGGTGGTCTTCCGAGGGTACACCTGGTGAGAACACACAGTAAAATGAATCAGTGAGCGCAGAGAAAGGGAGGAAGACGGAGAGAGAGGGAGAGAGAGCGCCCACAGAGAGAAAGATAAAGCGCGGATGAAGATAGCACAGGAAAAATATGGAGCGATAGACCAAAGCGGTGGGGGAGAGGCGCGAGCTACGGGCAGGTGGCGAAGATTTTAGCAAGGAAGGATCATTTGCAACATTTAGAGGGCACCAGATGGGAAAAGGTGAAAAAACACAGGTATTTCCGCGGGGAAGACAGAAGGACAGGCGATGCTATGTGTGGCTTCTATAGTGACAGGCATCAGGAGGGAATCCATCCATGACTTTGAACACCACTTCAAGCCTTAATAACCTTCAAAGCATGATATCAGCAGTGGGAGAAGTCGTCACAGCAAAGTATGATGTGAAAAACAGAGAAATGCTCTTGAACACATGTCTGGTTGACCGATAGGAACAGAAAGAACGTGATAACTACCAAATGTTGATTGCTACTGATGCTTCTACATAACACATCAACTGCAATGTCTACCACAAAGCTATTATCTTCCACTGTTGCGGCTATCACTGCTAAAAACACGTGACTCTAACTGCATTCACTACTGCTTGTATTAATATAAAACCTGTTGCCATTGTAATAAAACCAACGTAGAAGTAATTCGTTTTTGTGTGTCTTTCATACCCCCTCGACTGACTTTTTCCACATTTAAAAACAGTTCATTTTAATTGCCATGTGCTGCTCAAACACCTCGGTCTCCTGTCCAGCTGTGCTTTGGAAATCTGTCTTGGGGGGCTTTAAAAAAAAAAAAAAAAAGATCTGCTTCTGTTATTAAATGTTTCAGTCAGCCAGAATGTTCTGAATTTCAAACCCCAAGAAACAGTCAGGTTTAATTCACAATGCTGGGATGCATGAGGTGCGGAAAATGTACATCCACTGACAGTTTTCTGACATCGGTGCACAGTCACAGGAGATCTTCTAGTTCAGGGGTACATACTTTGTCAGTCCAAGCTCAACATCACTTTTTTTTTTTATCCCACTCATGAAAAGTGTTTTTTTTTCTTGTTTACTAGTAAGAAAGAGGAGTTGTTTTTACAAAAGCCCCCACAGAGAAGGATGCAACTTTTTCCAGGAGAGAAAGGTATAGCAAGGTGTATAACGCAGGCCCCGCTCTCACTTGTATCTTCCTTATACTTCATCTGCATCCTCCCCCACTGACCAGCCTCATCCATAAACATTCGCACTCCACATCTACATCCCGCGAAAGTCCATAGTCCGAGATAAGGCTCCGAAAAGTGAACGGCAATGACATCGAAATATCAACTTGAGAGTTTGATGACAGTTTGGAAACTGCACTCTGTTGTTGAGCCATGAGACAAGCCAAGGCCTTTGTTGCGATGACAGCCGAGACATTTCACATCCAAAATTCAAGGACATAGCTGTACGCTTTTGAGGCACTGGCTTTGAAAAATTTTGAAAACAAACTTCACAAATCCTTGCCTTTTGGTGACGGAGATTGAAACATTGCAAACTTTCCGGCAGGAAAGAAAAGAGGGAGCGAGCAAAAGGTCTGGGCTGACCAGTTAATGACATTTTAACACAGCTTACCAGAATAGATTTGGCATTAGCCTTGTCAAAAGCTAAAACATATTTTATAATTGGCTGTAGCACTTTTCATCAGGAGGCCCTGTCCATACGAAGTCAAGCTGAGAACCAAATGCAAAGATATTTTATCAATCCAGTCCATACGAGCCCGGCGTTTTGGGGGTCTGTAAAAAAACATTTTCCAAACTAGCTCCCAGAGTGGAAAGATCTCAAAACGCTGTTCACGTGGCGCCGTTGTTACAACGTCTCCGAAACTTTTACTAAAACGATGACATCACAGCCCCAGAGTGGTGTCTGTTATCCATAATCTAATGACCTTAAAATGAGTTTTACTCATGGATCTATGATGATTTTACTCCGCTCCTCTTTGCTCCACTGCAGTCCGCAAGCCACAGGTGACAAGTAGAAAAACACGGGCGAGTCAGTCTGTGTTTTTGGACTGACAGTAAAAGTCTGGTCACTGACAGGTTTTTAGTCCTGTTCAAATGTTTAGAGTGATGGTACGCAAGTTTTGCTTGATCGCAAGGCAATTTTTCCGATAAAATGCAGACTGAGCCTCTCAAAATGATTTACAAATAGTAGCATTATATGTAGGGGGTTTCCAACTCAGGTAAAATGTAAACCTATTTAGCTATGAAGTTGTTATAATTCTTTGTCCTGTCAAAAAAGCACTAACTGAGAGTGAGCCTCTGAAGAACCAAGTAGCTTCTAGAACATATGTGAGACCTCACATGACATCAATGGGGTGGCAAGACCTTTAATAGGGGTGGCAACTGTCACCTCGTGCCACCCCTCTAGATCCACCCCTGGTCCTGTTACGTCTGAAGAATAAACTCTCCTCCTCATCTCTTCTGTAAATCCTTGAATCAAATTCATTTTCACTGTTTACATTCCAGAAAGGTTTACTGCACATGCGCCCTCTACATCTTGTTCTATTATCTGTGTTAGCGTCACAGCGCCTCACACAGGCCTGGAAGATGAACTGCGCCATTTTCACAGACCTGAGTCGACACATGTGGACGCAAACATTTACTAAGCTAGCTTCTGCTTATTAACAAAGTTTCCGAAAAAAAGTGTTTTGTCTTCATGTGGATATAGCCTGATTATAAATAAAACAATATCACGTATTTCTCACGTATTTGACAGCATCATTATTAAGTCAAAGATCTCAAACATAGGTCTATTTCACATGAGTAAATGTACTTTACTTGTTGCTCTTGGTTATAACAGCACTATATATACATCTGTGTCTAAATATCATCCACTGCCCAATAATGGCCATCTCCCACCAAGACACGGACAGTTGCCAGAGTCTTCCACACAAATCAAAAGCATAAATTTCGAAGTGCCACTTGAAGGCTGACAAACAATGGCGATACATTTATGGCGTTGAGATGACACTATAAAAGCCGTTCGATAAAAGAGGAGCTGCATCACTCTCTCCGTGCCTCCTGACAGCCCCACTCAGTACTTATCAACTTGGATTACGCATAGCACTTTTTGGTGATAGTTTGCCATGCTAACGCTACATCAAAGCGCCAGATACATGCGTGGAGGAAGGCAATTAAAGCGTAATTCCCCTCTGACTGGAGCGGCACAGCATCTGTCACGATAAGCAAGGCCCACATTTGATCAGAGCAGACAGCAGAGAGAATGCACTCACAGAAACCTTCAGCTTTGTAACCTTAAAATATAGATAGGGCTGCCTTTGATCGGGTGATTGTGAGGCCTTAAGTGGCTAGACATGATGTGAGGAAATGTCTAGGCTTACACATTTTTCGGGTCATCTTGTGATGGGAGTCGGCCAATCAAAAGAGCACAAGGTCATCTGCGCTTGTGGTTGCTACTAGCTGTGCAGTAATGATGCCAAAGGGGCAGCAACAAATATTTTTCTCAACTTTTGCTGCCAAGATTTTTGGACTTTCCATGGTAAACAGGAACTTTTTATATTCACTATTCAGAAAGAACATAATATTGATCCATACCAATCACAAGTATAGACTCGACCCATTTTTTATGAGCTGAACTAGACAGGTTTTCTATACAGGTGGAACTCGGAAAATTGGAATATTGTGGAAAAAGTTCATTTATTTCTGTTATTCAACTTAAAATGTGAAACCGATATGATGTAGACTCATTACATGCAAAGTGACACATGTCAAGCCTTTTAATTTTGATGATTTTGGCTCAAAGCTTGTAAAAACCCCAAATTCAAAATCTCAGAAGATTTACATGAAATCAATAAAAAAGGATTTTAAACAGAGAAAGGTCGGCCCTCTCAAAACTATACTCATGCATATGTACCTTTTGCTTGAATGACTGATTTAATGCGGTGTGGCATGGATGCTCTCAGCCTGTGGCACTGCTGAGGTGTTACGGAAGACCAGGGTGTTTCAACCAGAGAAATATGACATCTGAAGCCCAAGTCCAGGATCCGTCTGTGTAATGCACTGACTCCAGCAATGTGAAGGTCCCACACATTTTTGAATGGCCTTTTCCTGACAATCCTGCGCTTGTGCAGCTTTTTCTTCCACACTTTTCCTTTTCACTTTCTATTAATGTGCTTTGATACAGCACTTTGAGGACATCCAACTTCTTCTGCTGCTTTTGAGGCTTTCCCTCCTTGTTCAGGGTGTCAATGATGGTTTTCTGCACAACTGTCAGGTCAGAAGTCTTCCCCATGATGGTGAATTCTACTGAACCACTGAGAGACCATTTAAAGTCTCAGGGACACATTTGGTGTTTTGGATTCCATAACTGATGAAAGGGTGACACTTCGAGCCTCCAATATAGTCCCTTTTCACAATATTCTAATCTTCTGAGATTCTAAGATTTTGAATGTGTGTTTTTTTTTACAAGCTGTAAGCCAAAATCATCATGCAAAGTGAGATTTATCAAGCCTTTATTTGTTATAAATTTGATAATTATGGCTCAAAGCTTGCAAAAACCCCAAATAAAACATCTCAGAAAATTAGAATATTTTGAAAAAGTACTGAACAAACAAAGGCTTGACATATGTCACTTTGCATGTTATGAGTCTATATCATACATTAGTTTCACATTTTACAGGAATACTTTTTCACGATATTGTAATTTTCTGAGTTTCACCTGTAATGACTGTTCACAAATCTGTCTAATATGAGATAGATGTCTTGGTTACTGACTGGTTTTCTGCCCCCCCCCCCCCCCCAGATCTCCCCAATAAAGCAAAGCTGAATTTCAGATTTACCTTTTATTGTGGCCAGCCTAAGGCACACCTGTGCTACAATATTTACTACAATATTTACTACAATAGTTGAGAGAAATGGGTCTTTAGTGAACGTAAATAGAAATGTTTAATATCTTTGAGTTCAGCGCATGATAAATGGGAGAAAAAACGTTGATTTTTTTGTTGTTGTGTGTGGTGCTACAAGGAAATTTGTCTTGCAATAAATCTCCACAGTCCCTTGTGCTTAATATGTTCAGGCCTATCTCACAATGGCGCAGTGTTTGAACAAGAAAATTGAGTCTAATAAGAGAAGTCAGCTATTCATTGGCCACCTCCTAAACTTTTGCTCTTTGTTCAAACTCCATGGCAGCTGAGTAAGTAAGTTCAGCAAAGTGAACATGACAGCAGGGTCTCGAAGTTGCTCTCGGCAAGTCAAACTTCTCCATCGATTCCCGCACAACGCTAACGCTGTGGCAGAGCGGAGGCCAGCAGGTGTGTCCCTGTTCAGAGCGGTGGGGAAAGGAAAAGGGAGGAGCACCGACGTGACAGGAGATTGATGGACTGTCGATCGCTTCAGAGGCGTGCGCCCAGATTTATGACGCGCTGCAGACTGTGGCCACCGGAGCCGCGCTACTCATTGATCAATTTGTTGTGTGTGCCCCTCGAACGGATGGGGCACAGCTGCGGTGGGAGTCAATGAGGGCATTGTAGGAAGAATTCCTTCTGCCACAGAGCTGCTGCTGTGGAGCCATGATGGGCCATGTGTCTCATTACAGAGATATACAGTCTGCCAGGAGCGAGCATTGAGGAGCTGCTATTGTGTTGCCATGCACTGCAACACAAGTGTAAACTAGACAATTTGCAGAAGTAGTTCTAACACACCGTATTTCCTACTTAAGTAATCTTTTAAACATTACCTTCCCACTGTAAGGGCCAAATCCGGCCCGCGGGATGATTCAATCCAGCCCCTGTCTTACAGAGCACACGTTCCTGAGCATGTAAAAAAAAAAAAAATTAAAGCCGCAAGCGGCGATGAAGGCCCTCGCCCTTGGGGACTCGTCCCTTGCAACCGCCCCCGCTCGCTCTCATCCTTTGCGGCCACCTCCGGTCACTCTCATGCCTTGCGACCACTCTTCATCACACTAGGTCCTTGCGAGCCCCACAATTGAACTCTCTCATCTTGATGCGAAAGTCCCTTTAAGTTGCATTACAGTGCATTATATGCGAAAGTCATTTTAGTTGCATTACAGTGCATTTTATGCGAAAGTCCCTTTAAGTTGCATTACAGTACATTATATGCGAAAGTCATTTTAGTTGCATTACAGTGCATTTCATGCGAAAGTCCCTTTAAGTTGCATTACAGTGCATTATATGCGAAAGTCATTTTAGTTGCATTACAGTGCTTTTTATGCGAAAGTCCCTTTAAGTTGCATTACAGTACATTATATGCAAAAGTGCCTTGAAGTTGCAATACAGTGCATTATATGCGAAAGTCCCTTTAAGTTGCATTACAGTGCATTATATGCGAAAGTGCCTTTAAGTTGCATTACAGTGCATTATATGCGAAAGTCCCTTTAAGTCGCATTACAGTTTATTATATGCGAAAGTGCCTTGAAGTTGCATTACAGTGCATTTCATGCGAAAGTCCCTTTAAGTTGCATTACAGTGCATTTCATGCGAAAGTCCGTTTCAGTTGCATTACAGTTTATTATATGCGAAAGTGCCTTGAAGTTGCATTACAGTGCATTTTATGCGAAAGTCCCTTTAAGTCGCATTACAGTGCATTTTATGCGAAAGTCCCTATTCACCTTATTCTGCCCCACCCACTGTTGCCCATTCATTTTAACGGAGAACGAGGGAAAATATTCTCCGCTCAAATCTGATGTTTAGCCGATTGATTTTTGTAAAATGTCCGATGTTCATTTGCACCGACAAATAAACAGCAGCGTTTCTCTGCGCGGCCTGAAAACGGCTTTGTTTTCGTGTAGAGACTGATTTTATGTGGACTTCTCCAGCCCCATGTTAACACATAGGAGAAAAGGGGCGGGCACAATTTATGGTGGCGCCCACGCAAACGTGCGGAATAAGGTGAATTAAGTTACATGTTATGCGAAAGTCCCTATTAAGTTGCATTACAGTGCTATTGTGAAAATCTCTATGTAGTTGCATAATTGTGTTGTAGTTGCAAAAATCCCTATTTTGTTGCAGAAACTGTAAAAACTGTTGAAATCACTGACAGACTTCACTGTATCAGAAATCCTATTAAAATGCCGGCAAGAAAAGAGAAAGCATAAGATAAGTGTCACAGCCATATTTGAACTGGCAACCTCCTACACCAAAGACAATTACACTATCCCTGAGCTATAGCTCCTTGCTTATTAAGGCCTGATTTGGGCTACTTTCCTGTAAATTATCGGGCAGTGTTGCCTCAATTGTTTCCCTATCCCCCCATTTCTGTCTCTTTCGTGGCTTATATTTACAAAGCGTTTTTCATGAGGGTGGGATTAAAGGCGCAGTGAAGAAAAAGAATAAAGAAAGAAAAAGAAAGAAATAAGGTCAGAATTGAACCAGCACTCTTATGGTTAAAATCCCAACACTCAAGCTATGACACTACGCAGGCACAACAAATCTGGTGAAATGCCTTGGACTCATGTGTTTTAGGCTGTGACAATGTGTGCAGCAGCCCATGTAAAAGGTGAAAGCAATAGAAAAGTGTCAAGGCTGTGTTTGGACTAGCAACCTCCTTCACTTGAAACATGGGCCTGATGATGGCTTGGTTTCTCTAAATTCCCAGGCTGAAATTTGGTCGCAGCAACACATTGGAGGAGAGATATTTCCCTGTTTTTAGTGAGTTCTTCCTGGAAGGTGCTGAGTCCAAAACAAAAAGGAAATAAAAGCCAATGTTAGGATTTGATCCAGCAACCTCCTGTACACTAGTTCAGCTCTCTACCAATGGAGCTACTTCAACTGAGTGAATTAAACAGCAGATGTGAAATTAATTTCATGACAGGACCCCGCACTTGTGTGTTTGCAGGAAACAGATTTACAGTTTAGAATTCTTCAGGTCATGCCCCCCCCCCGGAACATTTCCCCGATAGTTTTCAACATTTTCCCCCAGTGATTCCTCAACTGTCTCCCCACTATCCCCCCATTTCATTCTCTTTAGTGACGCATATTTTGAAAGCGTTTTTCATGAGGGTGGGACCATAAGCGCGGTTAATAAAAAGAAAAAAAAAGTTGAAGTCAGAAATAGTCAATATTGATCCAGCAACCTAATGGTTGGGAATCTAACGCTCAAGCTGTGATGCCACACAGGCACAGGAACTTCTAGGAAACGTCCTGAACTCATGGCACTCGCAACACACTGGAGGGGTCATTTCCCTGTTTTTAATGAGTGTGGAACCGTCGGCGATGATGCACTTTCTTCCCAGAAAATGATGTGTCCAAAAGAAAAAAAGATGAAAAAGAGTCTTGGTTGGGATTTGATCCAGCAACCTCCTGCACATTAACCCAGCTCTCTACCAATGGAGCTACTTAGGCTGAGAAAACAAGCAGCGGATGTGAAATAAATCTCATGAGAGACCCTGCACTTGTGTATTTGCAGGAAACGGATTAACAGTTTAGAAAATAATATATTCTCTCATATTGTAATTGGGGTAAATTCCTGGCTGCCCAAAGAAACGTTGAGAGAGGGTTTCAGCCCTGCAGCACCCTCGATATTGAAGCAATATTTTGGAAAGACCCATATAGTACGAGGAGCACACAGAGAGACGGACAGGAAACAGACGAACTAAACTTCCTGTGATTGTACTGTTGAGAAAAACGTGAATTTGGAGGCAAAAACGTCCAAATTAAAGCTTCTGTCTGTGACATAGGGGTAGTATAAGTACCTATGAGTCCAAAAGTGTGGCTTTTGTGAAGAAAGGGAGAAATTTGGAAAATTGGCGAATTTCAGGAGACAGAGGCCTCTGACAGAGGCTAGTATGCAGCTAGGCTAAGACCTCTGGCTATTTTCACGGAGGATGGGCGGGCCACTTACAAGCCAATTGAAGCCAAGATGGCCGCCTCCCTGTGCGAGTGGGCGTGGCGCTCCAAGTGAGTTTTGGGCTTGTCCTGATGTCCCCTCTCACTGTGCCGAGTGATTCGGGCGTACGCCCAAAAACGCCCCGATTTTTTTGAATTGGGGTCCGCTTCCAGAGGGCGCTGTGGAGCCATTTTGTTGTGGGCGTGTCCCATTCGTCCAATATCATAAATTTTTTCGCTGCCTCATTGCCTCCGCCAATTTTGGGGAGCTTTCACCCACGTTTAGCGGGTCAAAAACGCAATCCTTTCCGGAGAAAAAAAAAAATAATAATAATAATAATAAGAAACCACCCAAAAACAATAGTCCCTTGCCAGGACTGCGTCCGGCTCGGGCCTAAAAAGTCTCTAGCCCATTCCTGTGCAGAGTTATGGATTTTTAAAGAAATAGCCAGAATGCTCACTCCAGCCACTAGGGGGCAGCATAAAGAAAGAAATGAAAGAATTCCACACGTGTCCAGCAGAGGGAACTGACATAAGAAGAGATCAGGATATAATCAACACATTAAAATCACGTGGTAAATGGACAGTCTGCCCCTGGGCGGCTGTGGCTACAATAGTAGCATACCACCACCAAGTGCAGAGTGA
This sequence comes from Gobius niger, assembly GCF_951799975.1. Taxonomy (NCBI): domain Eukaryota; kingdom Metazoa; phylum Chordata; class Actinopteri; order Gobiiformes; family Gobiidae; genus Gobius; species Gobius niger. The sequence continues at coordinate 12,765,735 of NC_136872.1, forward strand.
ATGAATAATGACTACAGTGGTGCAGAGACTTGAGACAGAGGCTTGTTTAGTGCAATAGGCTATATGCACAGTTTCCCCACGTGACGTCTTCCTGGACAGTCAGCCAGACGCAGCACTTCCTGTCGCTGGTCGTTTACGTTCACAATTAGCAGGTTCCCACACAAAAATAGCGATAGCTCAGGATCTGGTTAAGGACAACGAGTTACTGATGGAGTCACAGCAACGTATTACAAACATCATGTTCACTGTGAATCCTGCACCCAAAGGAAACGCCAGCTGTCGTAAGGGGCGGAGCTTTTATCTTAGAGCTAAAGGCTAGTGTTGAAAAATGATAATATAACATGTAAACAAGTAAATATTATTTAAACTACTAACAGGACGATTCTTTTTTGCGCAGGCTCGTTCTAAACTTTGCGCTAGTTTTATTTTTTATTTTGTGTTAGCCGCGTTAGCTTCAAGACAAAAACATCCACCGTTATGAACACGGAGGTTTCCTCCAGTGAAGTCGTTGCGTCTCACGTAATATTTTCTAACCTGCTCCAGCCACATCCGAACTTTTACTCGCTGTCCTTTACCAAATCTTAAGCTATTGCTTCATTTCTGTGGGACCTGCTAATTTTTAATGGGAAGAGATAACGGACAGGAAGGACAGCCTCTGGCTGACTGTCCAGGCGGAAATCACGTGGGGTCAGGCTCATTATTATTCATTTATTGAAAAAAGTTTCCTCAATAGTATTATAATATAATATTCCCAATCAAAACCTATTATACGGGAGATTTTGTTTATGGACCCCGGCAAAGCATACAAATAAATTTACTGGGAGACCCCTGTAATAGAGAAACAACTGTGTCTGCTGAGGTGACATGGACCTTTTTCAGATATTTAGATGTGTAATTCACAAAAAAGGCATGCTTTTAATACTGAATAAAAGACGACGAAAAGAAGATTACTGTACAGTTTATATTTCTTGTATTTATATCTATTTCATTTCAAAATAATAGGTTATTCTAAAGATATTCTCTATATCTACATATATCTCTATTGGGGTCAGCATTTTGTAGCTCGAGCCCAACAGTAGCTCTTCATCTCTTTCCAAGGAACTCCCCAAAGGGTTTCTAAATTTCTACAGCTTGATGAGATACACATATTTATATTTAATGTACCAAATAACCGAGCTATGATTAACCCAATCTGTAAACATTTATGGCAATACAGTTAAATTGTAATTGAGGAAACTTATTAGTCTTCCTAAATCTCATAATGACATGTTATTCTGTATGCTATATCCACAAATTAGGTTCCTCAAACTCAATGATTTTCAAAGTAATTGTGATAGTATCTTCTGTAATGTAAATTTCACTAACCCAGCTGTTTGGCCCAGCAGTCTTTGCGGTAATTAGCGAGCGTTGTGAGCAACAAGTGAGAAATGGAGTGTAAAAGTGTGGGGCAGGGGGAGCCGCTGCAGATGTCTCTAACACAGGCTGCTGCAGTGACACTTCCTGCTGCCAGCCGCCCGCCGAGTCCCAACATCTGCCCACAGACCCGGGCTTAATCTCAGAGGCAGCGGAGCAACCAGTCAGTTACCTACCGCAAAGAGGGGAGGGCCAGAGCAGCATGGACCACAGATGCAACAACAATGCGGTGTCATTTGTTTTGGGTTTCCCGGTCGTTCCTGTGAATATGTGGCTCCACAGCTAGCTACCCAGAGAGAGGCCTGTCTGGGTTCGCCGTGGGCTAATCCTTAGGCTAGGTAGTCCTGGTCAAAGCTAGGTTTTAGTGGAAGGGAGATCTACTTCAAGTCCACTTAACCTCTTACGTCTGAGTGCATGCACAAAGACCAGACAGGTACGCATCAACTCGTCTAAGCTCAGCTTCCTTTAAGCGAACGCATTTTCTCCAGTTTGGCTTTACCCAAGTACAAAAACTTCTGGACTAGAGAGCTATAGGCCAGTGTAACACCTCATTTGAAAGTAAGACCAATAAAACTGATCTAAACGGGTCTTTTTCCTTGCGTTGTTGCTGTATTTTTGTCACTGTTTTGTTTTCATTGCATTTTTGCCACGTTTTCCATCTCTTTTTTGTGGCTTTTTGTTGCTCTTTTTATTTTATTTTCAGCTTTTTTGTCTAATTTTTGACACTTTTTTGTCGCTCTTTTGTAGCTTTTTGTCACATTTTTTACTTTTTTCCAGTCAGGGTTAAGATGTTTAAGGCCTCATACTTGACATTTTGGGGTAACACGTTATTTTACAGTACCGTTGATACACTGTACCTATAACTAAATTTAGTACAATGTAATGTGCTCTGAAACTATCTGTAATAACTTGTACCTATGGGTTAGATACACAATGGATTAATCTGTCTTTGTAGTTTGTCGGTACATAATGTAATAAGACATTACTCTAACCCTAACCATAAGGGTCTGGTGTCCTATTACATCATGTACCTACAAAGTACTAATACAAGTTATTCCTTTGTGTATGTAACTCAAGTTATAACAGATTGTTACAGAGCACATTACATTGTACTAAATTTAGTATGGTACAATGTATCAAGGTAGTGTAAAATAAAGTGATACCATTTTGTGTTTCTAACATCACAATTCTTATATAGATTAATAAATACTCACAACTTTCAGGGAGCAATACTGGCACCGTAATGCCAGTGACAACAACTAGCATTCTAGTTCACGATCGATACAAATGTTTTATAATTAGATGCACAACATATTTTCTAACTTATTTTATGGATCTTTGTATGAATTGTGCCTTTAAGCCTCCACAATAAGATTACTTAAAGGCACTATATAAAAATGTTAAAACTAAGTATTTTCATCACCCTACATGTTCCAGCCATGTCCTAATGTGTAGAATGACCTATTCACCACAACTGCCTCTAAAATCCTGCACTGTCACTCAAAAAGGTGCTACTTCCGGGCTTATTATAGAGACTGCAGTTGCATGTAAGACCAGAGGCGGCAGTAATGAGCATAAAATGACCAACTTGCCTCTACTCTCTTGAAGATCTTTAAAATTCTGTGGCAGAAAGTGTACATTACATTTGCACTTGAATGCTAAAATAATGTGTCTGACAGCTCAACCATAAAAGCAGGGAAAAAGCAAAGAAGTGTAATCACAGCTAGGGATTGTGTACCTTGGTCAAGTCACAGATTCTCAGCAGGTCCTTCTGTGCTTTGTCACTGTAGATCCTCTCCCTCTCCTTTGCAACGTCGATATCCTCCTCCTCGCCCGATACAGAGTTGCACGTCACGAGCCTGCCAGAGTCACAAGTCAGCTCCGCCCTTTCATTAGAGTTAACATCGCACCACATTATAAATTATAATGGTTAAAGTTTAAGTTCGGGGGCCAGCAATCTTCGCAATTTTCATAAATAGTACTAAGAGCTTTGGGCATTAGTAGTCATAGCAACCTGCTGCGAGTAAACACCAAAAACGACCAAAGAGGGATTTCATTTGGCAAACAAAAATCACAACGCCGCAGATGTTTTATATATGAAACGGCTCTACAGTATATTACCAATTTAAATGGTGACAAATGGGAAGGGATATCTTTACTTGACGCTCAATAACACACACAAAAAAAAAAAGCGACAACAAAAAAACAGATGGGAGCGAGAATAAAAGAATACAAATCAGAAGAGGCAGCGAATAATGGCGGATCAAAGGGAGATGTGACTGAAGTGAGATGAAAGAGCGGATTGACGGCAGAGTGTTTTGTGAAGTCGGCACAGTCTGGTGGATGGTTGGCACCTTGGTTTGCAGAAGAACTTGTACTGGATGAGGATGGTGAGGGCGAACATCACAGCCCCCTGGATGCACATGGCGCACAGGTTTTTGCCCACCATGTCCCAGCCCAGTGGGTTTTTGAATCGGTCCTCCCCTGTAACACGGAGGGCATTATTACAATCAGTCATTCACAAAATTGGGGTCACCGAAACTTCCCAGCATGTGCCCTTCACAGCTTCTGAAAAAAAAAAAAGACTGAGTTGATTTTAATATGCCATCCTTTATATTGAAAGGATCGTTAAGGAGGATGTATCATACAAAATTCATAATTCAGTCATTACATTTAAATGACGGTCTAGGAAAGAAGCAGAATTGCTGAGAACATAGAGCTGCTTAAAAAAAAATCTTGCAAAATATTTTCTTTGGACCGTTAAAAAAAAAAAAAAAGTCCAAATTATAATATCCTACCGTTTCTAAACTAATCCTCTATTAGAGACATCCCTGGCTCACCTGCCCCCTGCTGGCCAGCCCTCACACCTGCCCAAGCAAACCAAGCTGCGCGGCCTGATGACGTCATCACACAGCGCAGTTTGTTTATGTCGGACCATGTGCCGGTAGCATGTGAAACGCGAAGAGCACAGAAACAATCGTCATAGTGAAATGATGAAATAACACACTTGAGCTGCGTTTGTGAGCCCTGCTCCTCTGAAGAGTTTTAGACTTTTCTGCAACAACCAGCCCAGAGCAAAGGATACAGAGGCTTCTAAACTTCGGTTCTGCTTTCAGTAAAAGGTGAGCACTTATCAGTAGCGTTATCTCAAGAGCTACGTATAAAAATGATTACTATTATATTACACTGCGCAGGACAGACTTTCTGCGCTTTGGATGGACAAGCGGGAGGGCATCCTTAAAGGGACTATACGGAGTTTAAACATGCTAAAATGATGTATTTTTTTTACATGTTCCAGCAATGTCCTAAAATAGACTTTTTGGTTTCTTTTTAAAAGACACTAGGTTGAAACAAACAAAAGCTGTTCAATTACCTTACGCGTTTTGACGGACAAGGGAACTACTTCCGTCTTCGTCAGAGGCGTCTCCCGTCGTGCATGATGCGTCTCTTATTGGGATGTTGTAGTTCCCAGGCGTGGCCACACTGACATAAGCAATAAACCTGTCAGTGTGGCCACGCCTTCCGCCGAGTGCTGGTTAGTGGAGAAGTGCGTCCCATGTGTGCGCCAGGGTAAAGGCGCCCTCATCTCTGTTGATGGATCTTATTCCTCATTCCTCCATTGCGCACAAACTTTCAGTAGTCAGGACTTTATTCGAACGAATCAATATAATTACAGACGGCGAGGATAGACTCAAAGAGGAGAGACACATCACACAGGCGCTAAAACAATGCCAATACCCGAAATGGGCCATACAGAAGGGGAGACAGCAGGTCAAGAATAAACACAAAAAACAAGAAAAGGACAAAAAACCACCCAGAACAGAAGAGGGAAAAAATAGAGACATGGTCACACTACCTTACCTGCGAGGAGTCACGGAAAAAATAACAAGAGCTTTCAAAAAGCACAACATCAACGCAATAATTAAACCACACACCAAGTTAAGACAGTTACTCGTACACCCCAAGGACAAAATTCAACCCGATCACAAATGCAACGTAATCTATGAAATTCCATGCAAAACTTGCAATAAAACATATATTGGTGAAACAGGACGGACTTTCAATACACGCAAACGGGAACATCAAAAGGAGTGCGAAAAGGAGACAGAGGGACGTTTAAGAGCAATAAAACAAAAGGCCACACAAGAAAACCTCAAATCCGCAATATCAGACCACTGCAAAAGGGAAAATCATATCATGGACTGGGAGGGGGCGAGGATCGTGGGCACGGAAGAGCACAAATACAAGCGCTGGATCCGGGAGGCCATAGAGATCAGAAAGCGAGGAAAAAGATCCATCAACAGAGATGAGGGCGCCTTTACCCTGGCGCACACATGGGACGCACTTCTCCACTAACCAGCACTCGGCGGAAGGCGTGGCCACACTGACAGGTTTATTGCTTATGTCAGTGTGGCCACGCCTGGGAACTACAACATCCCAATAAGAGATGCATCATGCACGTCGGGAGACGCCTCTGACGAAGACGGAAGTAGTTCCCTTGTCCGTCGAAACGCGTAAGGTAATTGAACAGCTTTTGTTTGTTTCAACCTAGTGTCTTTTAAAAAGAAACCAAAAAGTCTATCACTCAAGAAGACACAATACATGTAATAAAAGAATGTCCTAAAATGTAGAATGAGCCCAGACCTATTCACCACAACTGCATCTAAAATCCTGTACTGTCACTCAAAACGTTGTTACTTCGGGTCCGAATTGCCGTCATGCACGAGCTTAATATAGAAGGTGCAGTTACATGTATGACCTGAGGCGGCAGTAGTGAGTATAAAACGGCCAACTTGCATCTAGCCTCTTTAATAATCGTTTTTTCTCGATTATGCCATTTTTGTAATCGTCTAGAGTAATGATCAAAATCGTAATCGAATTTTGATTAATTGCACACCCTATTAGAACATGTCTGATGAGATCCTGCATACTTATCTGGTATAACATACAATTTACACAGTAAAGAAGAGAATTATGTTAATCGCACACGCTAGTTGTGCGATTAACATAATACGATCCAGTCAGATGAGTTCAGAGTCCAGTCTTTTCCTCCAATGACAACCAACATGAGGACAACTGATGAAAACTAATTCAAAAATCATTATGCGGAACTGAATTACATGTGTAGAGGTGCTTTAGTACTGTAAATACCTCTACAAACATTTTCCCTGACATTACAGATGTGAACTGCACCAGAAAACAGTTGGCAAAACATCTTACTCGCTCATAATTTCTCAGATGCTAATGCTAAATTAGCATAAATGCCCATTCTCAATAAAAATATGACTGAAGCTTCTGACACCATTCATCAGTAATAACACAGATGTTCTTTTACTGGCACTAAAATGGCCTATAAAGCCCATATCTGTGTTCTCAGATGGTGATTTAAAATGCCTCGGCTCCAAACAAGAAGGATTTACAAGACGTGTGTTCCTTTCATGAAAGCCAAATATGAAAGTTTACCTCATATTTTGTCAGCTTTTTGATGTGTTTTGGAAAGCTGCTGTGAACGCTGCCTAAATGCCACTTAAAAGTGTGAGAGAATAAACAAGACGTCACCTGTGTCATGAGAGTAGCAGTGTCTGGCATCCCGTACTTGGAGTGGAAGCCCTGTTTTGGCTAATGAAGGCATAAGTAAAGAGTTTGACAGCCCTATACTCCAGCGTGAGGGGCGGCGGTGCGCAGACAGGAAAAACGAAAGTGCTTTGAGCCTCATTCTGTGGTAAATAGCCCCCTCTTCACGCCGGCTCTTTTAACTTGTGATTGCTTTTCTGTTCGTCGCCGCCGCCGCTGCCACAAATGATTCCTCAAACCACTATTTCCTGCTTCATCTCTTCACAGATAAGACTGCTCTTCCTCTCATGTGCCTCTTCACCTCTCGATTGGCCTACTCAACCTGCGCTGTCTTTAAGCAGGGCTAAATATAATGCAGGTGGAGAGGAGTGCAGCAGACTGAGGGCTGAGGGCTTGTGTGTTCCTGGTCAAATATTCCACAGCGTGTCGGAGGTGGTGATGCCGGTGGGCTGCAGTTTACACGAGTGCATAGGAGAGCACTTCCCAACAAGTGTTTGCTCCTTTAGCAGCTGATTTATGACGAAAAAGGGTCCGTTTGCTTTGTCTGAGTGGATGTTGTGATAAGTGTACATGCTTTACTGTACAATATTATGCGTAAATTTAAAGCAGAACACGGTAGGTGTCGTAGCATGTTGCATTTTTCACAAAGGGATATTACATTCTGCCACAACTCAAAGACACAATGGAGACTTGGCTGTAAACACTGCTAAAGTGGCGCTAGCCCGCAGTTAGCTTTGTCCGTTAGCCTGTGAGCTTCTTCTTCGTGATTCTATTAGTGTGTATTGTGCCTGCGACCCGGAGGCAGGGACGTTGAAAGGATGGTTTTCTGGACAGAGACACCAGGAGGAGATGAAAGACGCCCCAATCATCCCATTACATACATAACATTTGTATTTCCCCCAGAGGGACTATGGAAAGGATTTATTAAGGTAAACAAGTTACTTAGTTCTGCTTTAATCTGCTTTGTTAAAGGGGGGGTATTATGCAAAATCGACTTTTTCAAGCTTTACATCATGTTATCATGTCATTCTCTCATTAAAAACATGCCTGAAGTGTTGCCTTGGCACATTCACATATTTTTGAGTAATCTGTAAAAACTCTGATGGCGGCCATTTTAGGGATAGGTTTGCCTGAGTCCTCCTTGGAACGCCCCCACCTCCTGGAGACGCCTCCGAGCTTTCGTCACCAGCCGAGTAACCAACCACTGCTCCTCAGCAGAACCCCCTCCCCACTGATGCCACAGACAGTGTGTGGAGGGGGCGTGTCGGAAAGGGTCAGAGGTTCTTAAAGAGACAGAGGCCTATTTCAAGACATTCGCTACGGCCATTTTGAGAGAGCAATTTTATAGGCAGTTATTCTAATTTACTGCATTTACAGACCAACAGAAGGTTTCGTCATCATTGTAGTGTGCTATAGACTGGTGCTATGTGATTGAAAAAAGCATAATACCCCCTCTTTAACAGTTGAAAACTTGATTCCTTCAATCATTTACAAACTGCATATTATAGAGAAAAGTTCAAATGTAATGTTAGACAGAAGATGGCGGAATTAATATCAAATACCGATGACCCACTGACCATAGACCCACTGGTATTTCAGAGAGCATAAGAAACCACGGAGCTAAGTTTTGTTTGAAGTTCAGAACTCATCCTACCTGACGATAATGCTCTCATAAGGTTGTATAAATAGGTGTACTTCGAGCTTATTATTAGAAATTAGTTGCTCTCCTGCAATTACCACTTTCAAAGCTGTACATGACAGAGTGTTACGGAGAAAATATCAAACATTCAGTTGTCGTTGTAAACATTATTCAGTTAACACTTTTATGCAGACTGTCGCACTTGCAGAACAGCTCTGTAGCGTAGATTTTCAAAGCTACTAATTAAAGTATGTGACCTTAAACGCTGACGTTGTTGTGCAAAACAGTTGGCGGCTTACCGAATCCACTAAAGATCGTGGCCATGGCTTGGTTCTTGGCCATGTCGATTAGCCCTCTGCCCAGACAGAAATGGGGGAAGATGAGCAGCACCTGCTTCAGTATGTCGTTGACGTGGCTGATGTCCTGTTGAAGGGACGCACAAACACAGACCAATTAGAAATGAGCCGTGACCGGGAATTGGCCATCAGATGCCTAATATGTCGCATCTGGGTTCAGCGGGGCCCGGGCCAAAGAAAGAGATGAGGTGGTTTGAGATGAGGTGATGGAAGTGCATTGTCAGTAACAGTAAACAGCAAAGATTCTGGCTGAAGTGGAGTGAGGGAGGCTTCATCGGCAACACACAGTTTTTAACAACAGGCTGGGCTAAGAGCAAATAGTAGTTGAGCTGCCGATACTAAGGGAGTCATTTACGCATTGTTTAACCTCCTACTCCCCCGCCTGAACCGAGCACATTTTCTCAAGATGATCGGAACTTTGTTATCACGTTGTTGTCACGTTGTTGTCATGTTGTTGTCACGTTGTTGTCATGTTGTTGTCACGTTGTTGTCATGTCGTTTGTTTGTTTATTAGATCCCCATTAGCTACTCAATTAAAGGGATACAGTGTTAAAATGTGAAAATGATGTGTTTTCCTCCCCCTACATGTTCCAGCCATGTCTTAATGTGTAGAATGAGCTCAGACCTGTTCACCACAACTGCCTCTAAAATCCTGCGCTGTCGCTCAAAAAGGTGTTAATTCGTGCCGTCGTGCATGAGCTTAAAATAGAACCTGCAGTTGCGCGTAAGACCTGAGGTGGCAGTGGCGGGTATAAAAATGACCAACTTGCATCTAGTCCCTTTGACCTCTTACTCCCCCGTCTGAACCGAGCACATTTTCTCCAATTTGGTTTACCCAAATATAAAAGCTTCTCGACTGGAGAGCAACATTGTAATGTCAAAAAAATTTTTTCACTTTGTTGTCACGTTGTTTGTTTATTTACATCCCCATTAGCTACTCAATTAAGCCATAACTATTCTTTCTGGGGCCATGTTTTTGATGCGTTTTTGTCTTTTTTGTTTTTGTTGGGGTTTTTTGTCACATTTTCGCCACATTTTTTGTTGCATTTTTGTCACTTTCTTGTCAAGTTTTTCATCCTCGTCGCTTTTTCAAGAAGCTTTTGGGTAAAGCCAAACTGGAGAAAATGTGCTCAGTTCAGGTGGGGGTTAAGAGGTTAAATCCCACAGCATCCTCCCATTCACATATCAGATTTGGGCCTAAACCTTTCATATGGGCAAATTCAAATGCTAAGGTGCAACACGGCCACAAATAGCTACAGTATATGCTATTTACCAGCTTACACCTGTCTTGACAAATGACTCCAGTGCTTTACTTGTGTAAACCTTGACAAACAAATCATGACTTGAAAGTAGCTTCCACTAATAACTAACATTGCCAAAAAAAAAAAAAAAATGAGGGTGTGAAGTATAAAACATTCAACTCCCATACAACGTTTGCAACATAACTTTTTTTCTCATTAGCTTCGTCAAAATATGCCAAACTTACTGCATCCAGGTAGACCTAGCTATTTTTGTCGAATGCTGCGGTGCATTTTACTTCTTGTTTATGTTTGATTTTGAAAGGCACTCTGGAGAAACCCGGCTAAACAGATGTTCATTTTTAGGATTTCAAGGAGCACCTAGGGAGGAGAGGAAACACTGCCTAGAGAAAGAACTGTGTCTACAAGCTCTGTGTGTTTCTGAATACCACAGCATTTTTACAAGAATCACATAAAAAGACTAGTCTTATCTCGACAGGATACTTTTTGGCTACATTCTTCCTCGTGGATTGTTCGTGTCGTCTCACTTCCATCTCCCCGAGGCTGCACAAAAGTGATTTTTAATTAATAAGACAATGCAGGCGACTGGCGCAGGTTCGAAGTAAGTAAGTACAGTACACGGTGATAGAAGTGGAGAAAAGGATTCAAAATATTGCTACACTTGGTTCAAAAAGCAAGTTCATGTTTTATGCATGGGGGCTCATTGCAGCAGTCTTCAAAGCATCCACAGTGAAGGACTGCGAATTCACAATCGTATCTTTTTTCGGGCAGAGATTAGTAAATAGCTGGCGCATGTTGTCAAAAATGTAAGAATTTTGTGATGAAACCTATTATCGTCGCAGATATCATTCACGCTTGAGTGTAATTGTTGCCGTGTGATTTGCCGGAGCGGAGCCGCAGCCAGATGCTCCTGTCTGTCATCAGATGTTTTTGTCAAATAATTGTGACTAAATGTTGGCACAAAAAAAAGGAAAAAAAAAAAAAAGATAAGAGACAAACAGAAACAGGTAGAGGGAGGGGAAAGGCATTCAAAAAGGTGTTATGTTTAAAATCAAACATGGGACGCTAGTGTGAAGGAGTTGCCCTGTTTTCTCGTGCGCAGGACAAGCAAACAAAAAGATATGAATATAATAAGCAAATCAACCAATACAGAGATAAAGAAACCATATTTGTGCCTTAAATCATAAGAAAATGTTCCTTTTACTCTGCAGAAACTGTCCCAAAGTCTGAGGCACTCTGATGAGACTCTCAAAATCCCCCAATGTGTTTTGACCAGTTAAATGGTACACGAGTTTGCTTGGTAGTCTGCCGATTTTTTTCTCAATCAATACAGTGGGAAGAAAAAGCAAGAAAAAGCACATTTCTGTCTAAATTGGTCACTAAATGTGGTCTAATCTTTCTTAAAATCATAAGAATGAATAAACAGTGTCTGCTTAAACTAATACCACTACTATTATATTCAACTTCGGTTTGTGAAAGAGCTCTTGGATGCTCCACTATAAACATACTGTGGACTATATACCTACAGTTGAATATTTTGGGAGGAACACACAACGTCATGTGTGGAGGACAAATGGAACAGCACATCAACATCAAAACCCTATCCCCACAGTGAAGTATGGTACAGGGAAAATCATGGTGCGGGGCTGTTTTGTTGCCTTAGGGCCTTGACAACATGCTGTCATCAATTTTATTTTATTTTCCTAAGAAACTTTGCAGAAACAACTTAGACATTCACAACAGCATGGAATAAGTACGTGAAACCTTGTATTAAATATCTGGCTGATCCTTCTTTTGATCAGGATGAATCTTAGACCATCCCTCTTTACAAAACTGCTGCAGTTCAGTGAGATTAAGGCGGTGTACTTACTTATTCCACACTGTCCTGTGAATGTTTACAAATTATGGCCAATAAAAATATGCTTAAATGTAAATGTTTGGGTGGCATTAGTTTAAGCAGACACTGTTTACTCATTCTTATGTTTTTAATAAAGATCAGACCACATTTTAAGACCAATTTAGGCAGATTTAGGTGTACTTACTTTTTCTTCCCACTGTAGATGGACTTTCTAATACTCGTCTTGTACATCATGTGGGTCTGACATTTTTAAGGGAATGGGCAATAATTTCAGTATTTTTGGAATACTTTTGATCATTGTAGTGTATAATTAGATTCCTCAAAATCATCTTGGGGATATACATATGCTTGAGGGCCAGTTATATCCTCCCCTTGTGTTTTGGGTGAGTAGTTTCGGAAAGCTTTGGTGAGCTATTTCCTTTTGATTAGAAAACAATGACATAAATTCCTATCGCTCAAATGGGATGAAAGGTTTCATGAGAATATTCAAAACAAGTCTTTTCATTTTTGTGCAGTTACTTTCCAGACCATTAGACTGAAGCGATGCATTTCCACGCCAACTTTATTACCTCTTTAGGTATGAGAGAAAACGTGTAACACAGATGTTTTTGTCCAATGTGACTAAACGCTGGCACAAAAAAAAAAAGATGAGAAAAGAGAGGAGGGAAAGGCAGTGGGTAAGCTGTCTTCGGTACATCTCTGTAATATTAAAGATCAAACATGGACGCTGGCATATGGAGGATGATTTTGCACTTGAGTAGGTGGTGGACACTGGCGTCCTGTTCTCTCGGGCGCAGATAGGATGAAAAGGCTTCATTGATCAAGATGTCAGAGGGAACCTTCAGATGTCCGCAAATGTGTTCGACAATAATTCATCACAGCTTTTATCTGCATTTACACGTTTTCCCCCGGACCAAAGGCACACCGACATGGAATTGCATAACTAAAAAAAAAAACACACACACAAAAATAAACAAAAACAAACAAAAAATCTGTAAAATTCTGTTAAAGTGTCATAAGGCAATAACCTAACAATAATGTAAAAATGTGCTTCTTGTATAATGGTCGAAACGAAATGGAAAACAATAGCATTGACCTTGGCTCTAAAAAGCCAGTGCCTGCAGCGGAAACAGCCGCAGACCTCATTTGTGATCGATCTGTAAAATAAGGCTTCTCTCTCGAGTGGGTGTTCATCAGGCAGATCTAAGGGACTCTTAGTTGCAGGGCCATGATGAAAAGCTGGACAATTTCCCCCCTTATGTTTGCGCTCCCCGCCCATAAATCATTCTCAAATGCCTGTGAAGGTGGTGTGCCGTGCGCGTGGTGCTTATCTGACCCATATCGCTGGCTGCGCTTATTCCCAGCGCGGGGCTTCATTCATAACGCCTGGAATCACAATGAGGGAGCAGACACTGGTATTGTCCAGGAGCCATGTTAGATATGCAGCGTGGATCTGTTTCACGTCGAAGCACTTTGCCTTTACAATGAAAGAGGACACAAAAGCAGCAAGTTTGTGAAGGTTCACGGCAACCACAAAAGCTACCGGTACTACAGCTACAGCCACTACATTTTCAACTCTTCTCGAATGAACGTGATATCGTAGGATTACCGACACATATTCAAGCGAAACTTTTAAGAATCGCACCCAAAGAGTACATCCTCTTCGTGTTTCCTGTACCTGGTTACAATGCCAGGCTGGCGGGTGTAATCTCACGGATCTATATTGCCTGTGGTTATCTGAGAGTGGCACGTGGAGGGGTATTGACCCAGACAGGGCTTTGAGGCAGAAGGGGATTGATGTAGTCTGCTGGGAGCTGGACCGTCCTGAGGGGAACACACTCTCGGCGCTCGGAAGCCAGACGAAAGTGGGGCACAAAGTCTGCACCGCACCACTTTTACTCTTTCCGGAGACAATGCAGTGTGCCAAAATGTATTCGCAATTTATTACACGGAAAAAGACACAGCAGTTTTTCTTGCTCGCTGATGTATTGGTTATAGGTTTTACTGGGGAGAAGTAGGAACCGAGGTGCAAAATGAGTTTTACATGCTGAACAGCTTGCGTACCATTTAAAGGGCTCATTGGTATGGATGTTATTCCAGTGAACACATGAGGGAATACAGTTTGAGTGCCAAGTTGGTTGGTGGTCAGGTAAAAGTAAAACACTATCACAACTTTGCATCCGCCATTGCTTAGTTTGTGTTTTCGTAAGTCACACAACCCCACACAGCACATAATACGACGCAGTAAAAATAGCAAGGACTTTCTCTTTTTAAATAGGACATGCTGGGACATCGTCACATCTCCGTGACAGATTGCGGAAAGTTGGTCGATATATTCCTTCTGTATCTCAGAGCTTTACCATTTGGCATGAGGCCCTGATTGATGTGGACCCACTGAGTTCGGTATCAGCAGTGGGATCGAGTCAGATTAGGGGCATTATCCGGGACGGTCGCCTCAGTCAAGTCACAGAGCGGCCTGAGATGAACTCCCTATCTCCCGCTAATGCTTTGGACCAGAAATATGTAAGAAGTTAGTCAATAAAGCACATTCATATAGCGACAATACATCTCGGGGATTTTTGAAAGCTAATATGCTCCGAGCCAGAAAAAAATGAACTATGGCTGTGACTGAGCGTGGGATCTAATGGCCTTCAGGGGGGGACACAGATTGGATAGCGTGGCTTCTAATGTATGGAAGGATACAGTCAGCTATACAGTATGCTGAGTTCAGATTTGGACGCATTGGAGAAAGAGCTTGCACGCAAACTGAAGAATAAACAATTGGCCAATAATTTTCTCTCCAACACAAACAAGCCAATATTTGTATGACTTATTTGCTGAATGCAGCAGGTACAAGAGTCTTTGCTAATAGTGTGTACACAAGTACTCCGTGTGGTGGCCATCTGGCATTTCATGATTAAATTGAACATAAATATCGATGGAGGGGAGGAAAGAAGCTTCTATGGACAAGTGGAATCCACACCGGCGATGACGTTTGGTTTAACGTTTGCAGAATTGATGTGGCGGTCTATGCAGAATGGTGTTTCACAAAGATAAAGCCTATATTCTGTAGCTCATCTAAGGAAGTACAAACTAATAATCAGTTCCAAACAAGTCTTACTTATTTACCAAAGTTGCCATTGGTCACCAGTGCTGGCGCTCCTAAGCCTTGACAAATAAAGCTACATCAAGAATGACTTAAAGCATAGGCAGATCAGTGGACTCCATCTGGCTACTGAAGGAAAGCTCCTGCACTTGTACTTTGTCTCCTCCTTGAGTGCACGACTGACGGCTCAAGACGCTGACCGACTGCACCGGGCTCTCTGTAGCGACGCGGGCACATGTTGCTGGTTCACCTCGTGGCAGCGGGGGGAAACAGAGTGTGTCGGGACAGACTGAAAAGTGAGTCAGCAAGCGGACTGTCACATCAGAGCGCCGGGACACCCTGGAATGGCACTTCAGATGTAGCAGCAGCTTGTTTCGGACGGCTTCAAACGTCCAGTCCGCTCAAGTGCAATCACTGATCAGTGCCAAGATAATACAACTGAATACTGGTTATGCCACCTCCATGTCATTGTAATTGGAGCTCTTTTTTGTCAGTGTTGCACTCCTAAAAACAAGGAAACAGCCAAAGCATACTGTACTTTCCGGACTATAAGTCGCATTTTTTTCATAAATTGACTGGGGGTGCGACTTAAAATCAGGTGCGACTTAAATATCAAACTATGTAATTTCACATTTTTGTTACTTTCACACTGACAGCTGCCAGAGGGCGCTCTAGGCTTGTGTACTAGTATCTGCAACTCCTGTACCACTGAAGATTCAAATAACGGGAATCGAGCACAAAGGAAAGTTTAGAGTGAGTGAGACACTTGTGAGGGACTGGTGAAAAGCGGAGGAAACAAAAACAGCTAATCGTGTGCTAAAAGCTAGATGGTCACAGTTAGAGGGATGAGTTCGCAAAAAAATGAGTTCGGGAGAGGCTTGTCAACGGTGCAGTTACACCTTCATGCCTAGGTAGTTGCCAAGGCTGTTGCGACTTATACTCCGGAGCGACTTATACCTGTTTTTTTCTTCCTCATTATGCATTTTTTGGCTGGTGCGACTTGTACTCCGGAGCGACTTATAGTCTGGAAAATAAGTCACACACAGAATGGGGCAAATGGAGCAAAAGTAAGAGACAGTTATTATCATTATTATTACAATAGTTTCCATCTTAAGGGTTCAATACTGCAGCACATTTTCCCACTTTTTAGAACATAAAAAGCTTTAAATCCAAATGAAAAGCCCACTGAGTGACAGTCAACAGCTCTGTCCCAGCCTCCCTCTCCACGCTAAGCTCTCCATTCCTTATTTAGCTCCCTTTTTGGTGTCTTTGTCTTTTGATTCCCTCGAGACCCGAAGCAGCTCGCAGTTTTAAAATGAACACTTGCTGAAAGATGGATGAGGGAAAGTTCTCCCAAGACCCAATTCTCCCGAAAAGTGATTAAACATTAAGGGGAATCGAGAAATTTACCGCTTCTGAGAAATCCTTCAGAGAATAAAGGAAATAGATTGCAAATTACACCAGGTGGGCACATAATCCATCCATTTATGACTGCCGTTCTTTTTCTTACACAACACTCTTTGCCTGTTCATTTGAGTTATTAGCCGTTCCCTGCAATAAAGTTGCCAGATACAAAAGCACTACGGGGAGCGCTTTGAAATCTTCATATAGGTATAATGTAGTATAGTTCAGTCTGAAAGTGGGCACGGCTGTCACTCACTTCATTGTCCAACAGCTCCAGGACGAAAGTGGCCACGCTGCCGTTGATGCCGATGAAGAGGTTGACGCAGGTCAGCACCACGTAGGCTGTGCTGGGGACGCTGAAGACGAAGGAGGCGGGGTACATCATGGGAGTAATGGCCCACCTATGAAGGAATATGCACAAGTACTGTATTATGAATGCAGAGCTAATGCATCTTTAGTCTCATTTGCATTATTTACAACCTTTTCATTTCCTAGAAGATTTTACATTTTAGATGTGATTTTCAATATTTTGACATCACTTGACAACACAGTAATCACATGGCGGAAGGAAAGGCATTTACTTGTATCTAAAAAAAGTTATAACATGGCGCGCCAATAAGAGCATTTTGGTCCAAAGGATGTTCCAACTTATCTCGCCTAAAACATTTTCCTCATGGAGACATTGTAATAATCCAGAAATGAAAATGAGCTGGTAAACGTTTGCACAACAACGGCAAAACAAAAAGTGAGCGGCGTGTACTCCAGCAGCTCTGAGCGTGTTTGTTTTTCTGAGTGAGCAGCATGTGAGCAGCAGCAGCAGCAGCATGGGAGATTTTGTATTTCTATTTAAAAAAAAAAAAAACTATTCACAATATGGAAGACAGATGTGCACTATAACATCATGAACACTTTTAAAAAAACATGATTCACGTGAGAGAGCTGTGCTTTTCCTGGGTATGTAGGTGCACAGAGGTTTCCAGAGCAAGGCAGGGCAGAACAGGATTCCTCAGACATGAATGCGTGAATCGATCAGACACCCACTCCAGGTACTATACAGGAAAACCACTCTTGCCAGCTTAAAAGCTCACAAAAGTTAATTTAACATAATATGTCCCATAATAACAAGTGACGTCCGCTAATCCCTGATTGTTTTATTTCACTGACAATCTGTGCGCGTTCAAACTGCTCCAATTGCTCCATTACCAGACTAACATCCCTGCGTGGAATGGACAGGGAACAGTATGGCAGAAGTCAGGCAACGGAATTGCGTGGTCTCTGCTAATTCAATGCGTGGCATGACCTAAAAAAGATAACCTCCCACCCACATTTGCACTAGATCTTAAAGTGGCTTTTAACAGTATTGCTGCATACAACCCTTAGCCCTCCTAAAACCGGTGGTCACAATATTAAAATCAATGTTTGCGGCTTGTGCGCAATCAATTTGGCTGCACTTAGGTTTACTCAAGTGATTTTGGTGTTGCTAATGGCGACAGCAGGGCAATAATAAATTGAAAACATGCATGTGTAAAAAAATAACGAACACGCCAATGATACAGGATGCGGTTTACTTACCCGTAGAAAATGAGGAGCAAAATTAACGCAGGCAGGTTGGGAGGGGAGACGTACGCTTTCGTTTGGAAGCAGAGGAAGATTATAATGACGATGAGGCATGGAACAATGTAGTTGCACTGTAAAAAAAAAAAGACACAAAGAAGGATCAGCTATGCAGTAGGTGACACATTAGAACAAAATGTGTCGTGTGGGGATCCTTCTGGTCCTCCTGTAGGCTTAATAGTTAGTAATATAAGTTGAGACCATTTACAATTTAATAGTATTCAGTAGGGCTGTGCAATTAATCGAAATTTGATTACAATTTCGATTATTACACTAAACGATTACAAAATTAGCATAATCGGAAAAAAAAGATATATAAAAAAGAAATAATAATATATGTTTTTTTTATTTATTTAAGAATTGTTTTTTTTTTTTTTGCAACGCACACTTGCATTATTTCATGGCGCTGGGATTATTTTCCCTTCGCATTTCACGTGCCATGGCTCATGCTTTTGCCTCACATAAAAACAAACAGTG
The DNA here is from genome assembly GCF_951799975.1 of Gobius niger. Taxonomy (NCBI): domain Eukaryota; kingdom Metazoa; phylum Chordata; class Actinopteri; order Gobiiformes; family Gobiidae; genus Gobius; species Gobius niger. The sequence continues at coordinate 12,784,435 of NC_136872.1, forward strand.
CTGTGTGATGATGTCATCAGGCCACGCTGCTCAGTTTTCTTGTGCAGGTGTGAGGGCTGACCAGCAGGGGGCAGGTGTGAAAAAGAGACCTCTCCTTAATCGAGGCGTACTTGAAATCATTTGTACTTTTACGACTGTTCAGGAAACAGAAAATATTCAGTAGTTTTTTTTAATTATTAAATATATAAATAAAATAAAGACTTTTTAAAAAAAAAGGCGATTATTATTTTTTCAATAATCGAGCAGCCCTAGTATTCAGCCAAAATAGTTAAGGTTCAACATGTTTAGATTTTCTGTTTAGATATTTAAAACTGTAGATTGAACAAGAACCAAACCTGTGAGTTTCAGTCACATGACGTTTTCCTATTATGCGTGATACAGATGTTTACTTACCCTTCAAAGTAAACATTCAAGCAGCTTTCGACCTGCATTATACTAAACACTATTGTCTATGGCTGCAGGGTAAAATCATTACGTTTGCTTCTTGAGTGTGTTTGTTTTGCACACAGAGACACCTTTACCCACCATAATGATGAGCACCATGGTGCTGCTTTTTGACTGAAAGAAGCTGATGAAATGTTTACTTCCATTACGCCGGAGGGGAATGACCTATAAGCCGGTTGAGCACCACCAGCCAGGGGATAGGTGGTGCCGATAATTATGCCATGGCCAACACCTACTGATTTTTTTTCCAGGCATCCTCAGTCTCAAAGCTGCATGGCCTATTACAGTAAAACGAGATTTTTACACATAGCCTCGGGGATGAAAAAAAAAAAAAAACAGTGGGGATAAATGATCAAACAAGGATCTTATAAGGTTTTTGGTGCTGGGGTTTACCATGTCCCAGGCGAAGTTGGCGAGCCAGTAGATGGTAGGGTTGACCCCGCTGACGAACTGCAGGTGCTTGGCTTTGGAGACGCGCTCCTGGATGAGGAACAGGACGAAACTGGCCGGGATGAAGGACATGGCGAAGATGACGCAGATGGATACCACGACATCGTTGGCCGTGGCCGCCCTGGGAATCAGACGGATTTTTAAACACATTTTATTTGCTCTAATAGGCATACTGTGTACTTTTTATTTACTCCATCATTAATAAAAATAGACACGATTATTTGGATGTAGCTGAAACCGAATCAAGGCATACATTTGAGTGTCTCCTCTTGCATGTAATCAAGCTAAATATAAACAAACAGCTGAATAAGACAGCCCATGAAACTCCCTCCTCAAACACTAAAACACTGCTCCTCGCAGCACTTTTTAGACAAATCTACCCGTATGAAAGGCAATAAGGAGATTTAGCTCAAATGAAATCTTAAACGAAATGGTCTCCTGCTTTCAATGAACCTGATTAAACTTCCTGGGTAATATTCACTTCATTCACATTTATTTCTAAGGGAATACTGCCACCGCTTCATTTTCCAATTCAGTGCGCCCCAGTCACTGCCAGTGTGTACCAAAGGATTCGCATTAAGTTGTTTAAGAAGTAGTGATAATTTTCAAAGTGACACTAGTGAGCAAAATACTAGGTAAGGACATGCGGGTGCTGGAAATTAATATGCAACTTTTTCTTTTCTTGTGCTTTGGGGAAAGGGTGTAAATGCCCTTTGCCCAACTCTGCTTGTGGGGATACAAAACAACTTGGATTTGTCTTTGGTGAGAAATTGTTCAAAGTCAGGAATGCTTAATTAGTGACAGACAGCGCAGAGGCGTATCCTTTAACCCCCATCGCCGTCCAATGCCCAAGATAATGTGCAGAAGATGCCCCGCAGTGTCATTAGCATGTTAAATAAGTTACAGTGCGAGGCGAGGCTGGTTTGTATCCGTGAGTGGCAACCAGGCGCAATTAGGAGACAAAAATTAACTCGCCGTGCTTTACACAGTGGGAGGGTGTTTCAGCGGGGTTCGAGGACTGCGTGGGCTTGTAGGGCAAAGGACAAACTCGCAAAGATTTAACCCCGAATGTCTGAAGATAATTAGTGTAAATTATAGGCTAAACGGTGAGCTAATTAGCATTTATAAAAGAGCAAGAGCAATGACAAGACAGACACATGCACGTTGTTTCAAACTTTAAGACTTCATACAAGGCTTAAAGAAACTACTGAATGATTATATTAGAGGAAAAGGCCACCGCTTTTCCATACTGAGATATGTTCTTACCTGACCTTGTTGATACGTACCTGTCTGGTCTTTGTGTGTGCCCGTGGAAGAGTGTGGTAGCTTCCATCTTCACCCCTATTTGGAGCCATAGGACTACACTGGGAGAGGCTAAACGCTAACAACATCTTTGGTTGTTTTCCGTGACTGAGTGCACGCACAAAGACCAGCCAGGTACGGATCAACTCGTCTAAGCTCAGGCAAGAACATGTCTCAGTATATAAAAATGGTGGCCCGTTCCTTTAAAAGGACTATATGGAGTTTAAAAATCTTATGTATTTTCCTCCCCCTACATGTTCCAGCAATGTGCGACCTAAGGTGTAGAAAAAGCTCAGACCTGTTCACCACAATTGCCTCTAAAATCCTGCACTGTCACTCAAAAAGGTGTCACTTCGGGTCCGAATTGCCTCATGAAAGGGGTTTAATATAGAAGCTGCAGTTACACGTATGACCTGAGGTGGCAGTAGTGAGTATAAAATGGCTAATTTGCACCTAGCCACTTTAACAACATTCAGTTCAGGATCGTGCAAAAGTTATTCAAGTTTACATTTCTCTTTTTGTTTTGGTTCCTGGGGCAGTCTATGAATAAAAAATAGTTGACGGCAACAAAAACAATGCCGACAGCTGTTAACATTTCTTCAACAAAGATCAAGGTCAGCATTATTGTAGAGCTCAACTTGTTTGGATTAAATGAAGAGAAATGTCCAAAATATATGCACAATTTGAATGCGGGTAGAGGGAGGAGGAACGGAGGGCAGAGTTCAGCTTTATGGCAACCCATGAAACTGCAAGTAATGTTAACTCAAACAGCTTGACAAATGTGCCCTTAAAGTCATGATTTATCTAACAGACAAATACACCAATGAGCAAAACATGTCTTTTTGTATCAACACCACTTTCTTTGGCAGACGACTTTATTTTCCCTCAGTATGTTTTCCAGAAGTAAGACAATTTTCAAGACTGATTACGGCTAAATTATCCCTCAAATTCACCAGAGTGGAATGAGCACGGGTTTTTTTCGTCAGCTGCCAAGCTGACATATCGTGACAATCAAGACGCAATACAGACATCTGCATAATCAAATGGTGCCAAAGTCTGACATTTGAGAAGATGACATGAAAATTGGGAAGCGCTAAAACATTGCATGTACTAATTGGGGAAAGGGAGTAAACACAAAACTTCCCGGTGCTTTTCTGTTATTCGAGAGGCGGGCCGAGGAGCGGGTTGCAATTTCAGAGCCAAAAAAAGCCCCCAAAAAAGAAAACTGTAAAGGAAACAAGCCGTTCGTAGCGATTCGTGTGATCGATGGGACTGCGCTGGCAATTATGACAAACACCTCCACTAATTCTCCCCGTGACATTAACAAAGTGTCACCAAGTAAAATACTCAAAATGTGCCACTCGATGAAAATCACTTACGCTTAAAGAAAGTACGGGACAAAGAAGAAGTTGAATGAAAGTTATATTAATTAAGTTGAAATGGCTTCCCTAAAATATGCACTGAATCAAGTAATCATCAGATCTGCTGTAATTACTGGATTTTCACATTTTATTCTTAATTCCAAGTACAAAATAAGTCAAAATTAATGTCTCAAAGCCCACCATTAGCTCTGATTTGGTCGGACAGATGAATGCAATGGCAGTGTTAGTAGTGAAGCTTAGTAGACAGAAACTATGCTAAATATGCTAAATATTGAAAAGGGATGAGCTGTGGGGGAACTACCTGCTCTGGAGAACTGAGCTAATGCTGAGACCAAGTAAAAGCTAATCAAGGTATTTTCCTGACTATAAGTCACACTTTTTTTTCATAGTGTGGCTGTCTTATACTCCGGAGCGACTAATATGTGATTTTTTTATTTATTTGGAGTAAGCGAGAAAGCAGAGGTTACTCTTACTGCAATGAAGTAAACAAAAAAAGCTAATCACGGACTAAAAACTAGATGGCCAAAGCTAGAGGAACGAGTTTGCAAATGAGAGCTTGAAAAACGTGCTGCCGGGAGAGGCGTGTCAACGGTGCAGTTGCCAAGGCGATTGATTTGGAGTGTTTGGTATGTTCCTATAGTTATCTGAACTGTTTATGTGACGTGCACATACCAGACACCTATTTAGTTCATTGGTTATGCTTCATGTGCTAGGTTAGCATACCGTACGCGTCTTCTTCTTCTTCTTCTTATACTCCCGAGCAACTTATAGTCTGGGAAATACAGTAATGATAAATGTATGATTTATTCTGGAATAATTCTCTTCCTCTTGAGAGAGGAGGTTTGAAGCAGCTGGACCTTATCTCTCCTACGCCGTCAACACTTTCCCTTCAAGGCCAAGCCATGGAGCTAAACCAGATAAGCACTGAGCTCTCTGGGTCATATTTTGCAAAGCACTGACTTTCAGGATTGTAAACCACTGCACACACAAACCCCGTCCCAGTCATTCGGCGTCAGCCTCAACACGTTTCCTCAGCCCCACCCCCAGGTAAATGGCCGGTCGTCCTTCTTGTCCCCAAGAAAAAATTCCTACACTGTTTACTGTGTATTTCCCATGTCTTATGCTTTGCCTAATTTCGCATAATATCTTCTTGAATAAATATGCCTTTCCTTGCCTTCCTCAGGAGTTGGCAGATATTGAATGTATATATTGATGTAAGATATTGTTAATAAATAAGTGTTAAAATCGCAATTCACCTTTTAACGTTATTGCAGCTTCATCACATTTAGTTCTCGACAAATGATCACCATAACTAATGTCCGCACTTCCTAAGTTTGAAGTATCTGGCTCCTAATCTCAAAAGCAGTCCACGCAGAAGATAGATCCATATGTTATGAGGCAGTATGTTGTGATTTAGCACGTCGTTAATCTCCGACTCTCGTGGGGAGCTGTTCTCTTTCTGAGCCCTGGGATAAGGAAGAAGTAAAAAAAAAAAAGCTATATCCTCCACAGTGGCTCCCAGGGGACCCGAAATCTGTGCATACTCAAACAAATCCCCCATCTATCTATCTGTCTCATATGCTAGCCTTTTTTTTATTGTCTCGCAGTCATCTGGTCCCTGCTCATTGTTCCGACTTCATTGTTCTGTCCTTGCTTGGCGAACAATCAGTCTTCCTCCTTTGCATAAATCTGTATTGTAAAAAATGTGCTGAATGCATATTTCTCATTTTAAAGGCCACAGTCGCCTTGTTTTTGAGAGCCAGATTACAACAAGACACAAAAGACAGGAAATGAGCCCAGGATGATAAAATATCCAAGAAAGGGCTCGGATTTTGGTAAGGTGCTGGATATGAACTCAGTGCTGAATAGTCGTATTAAACACATAGGATGACTTTTTTTTTTGCTTTTTTTTTTTAGGGGTAAACGCTGTCATATTGAAACAAGAAGAAGTCGGGAGGTCCAAGTCCAAATTAAAATGTGTTTGTTTTATTGTTGTTTGACAGGATGACTCGCGGGTAAAGACATGGGACATCAGTGTCAGGTAGGGTGACCATACGTCCCGAAATTGAGGCTTTTGTCCCAAAACCCTAGATTCCGGTTTGTCGGGAAATGATCCTGGATCAGCAGCAGTATCTGCATGATTAAAGCCAGACAAGCACCAAACGCCACTGTTAGGACAGGTTATTATTGTCATAGAGACCGGCAGAGCACACATGGGTGTACGGTGACGCACTCCGGTCTGCAAGGCTGCAGACGCGCCGGCACGGGTCATTTCTGGTCTGGAATTGTGACTGACACAGGGATCGCTGTAAACTTTGAGAACAAAGACGAGAGCTGCAGTACAGAGAGAACACCAAATGTGCCCTGTCCCGAATATCAGACCATGTCATGTGGCCAACCAACCAAACAAACACAAATGTAAGAATAGTTAAAGGGGCTAGACGCAAGTTAGCCATTTTATACTCACTACTGCCACCTCAGGTCATACGTGTAACTGCACCTTCTATATTAAGCTTGTGCATGACGGCACTTCGGACCCGAAGTAACACCGTTTTTAGTGACAGTGCAGGATTTTAGAGGCAGTTGTGGTGAACAGGTCTGGGCTCATTCGACACATTAGGACATTGTTGGAACATGTAGGGGGAGGAAAATACTTAATTTTAAAATGTTTAAACTCTGTACTGTATAGTCCCTTTAACACTATACAGAGATAACTATCAAACACAAAAGGGGACAACAGAGGGAAAGTGCAGGGGGAGGCATGACCAAAACTTAAAGACCACTTATAAGAACTATCGTGTTTTTAATGCACCAAAAGAGAGTTCTGGGAGAGCCTCTCAAGGCACTGACAATATTTCAGTATTTCTGGGGTAGTTAAACAGGTACTTCATCTCTGTTGTGTGAAATTCTATTTCTCGAAAATCAGAGAATAGCCAGAGAATATGCATGATGGCTGGATTTTGCCCCCGGACCTGACATTGCCTGCCCCTGGCTAGTGGTTGAACTTACAAACGGTACATAGACTTGGCCAGTATTGCCTCATGGGTTTCTTTTGGGGTTCTTTTAGCAGATTTATCAAATTGTCTTCCCCATGCAAATAAGAACTTGAAAATGACATGCTACACATTATGTAGCAGAACTAATATACAAAAGAAGCCTCCTTTCCTGTTTTCTCACACATAAACGTACTCCCACTGAACCATTATCCCGGCGTTTTCAAAAACTCGTACTCACATTGCCACGAAGTTGAGCTGCTCCTTGGTCAGGTTCAGGGGGTGGCTGGACACTGAGATCCCGTAGCTGCGGGGGTCCTGTCCTGCTGGCAGATTGCCCCTCAGGATGGCGTTGTTGGCCACATTTAAAAAGGACACCACGCCGTGCCAGGCCAAGTTATAGAACCACACCTGCCGAGGGTCACAGCACATATTGCCGTGTGAAAAACATACCACGTGATTCCCCTTAGCAACCAACATAAATATATCCACTATGACACATCCTCTTTCGAATATTTACAGATAATTTACACCTTACTGCCGTCGACAAAAGGTGGCTTTCTTTTCGAAGTTTACTCAGCAATTAGAGCTGACCCCGCCGTGCCCCCGTTTTTCAAAGCACCACTCTGTGACAACTGGTGTCATCCCAGTTTGAGATGTTTGTTTCTTTATTTGGCTCTGAGCGCGAGATAACAAACGGCGGACGCAGGTGGCAAAAAGGGTTCAAAGCCACATAATTGCTAGTGTCTGCCTGGTGTGTTGTGATAGCTGGCTTGATGTAATCAGGTGTTGTTAAAGGCTCTAAAGAGCGCCGTGCAGCCAATAGTGCCCAGTGAATGGATGCTACAAAGCCGGCGACAAACAGGTTTTTCCCCGGTGCAGAGAGACGCGCTGCAATTTTGAGCTGGTCCGTGTTAAAAAATAACTGCATGTGATACGTCTATGTATTAAAAATAAGGCTTGCTTTTATCTTTAAAGATCAAACGACACTAAATGATTTCATAGAATCAACCTTTCTCCCTAGTTTTATACGAGAAACTGTAAAATCCAACATCTCCGTTTGAAGACATAAACGTTCTCAAAATGGATGCAATTTTGGTGACTTCTACATATGTCCAAAGTGCGGCCCGGGGGCCAAATGCGGCCATCAGACCAATTTTTGGTGGCCCTCTGCCTTTTTGCTGAATCGGGACACATCATCAGAGATAGTCCTTTATATTTGAAATGTAATCATTGTACACAATTCTAACCTGACAACTAACCTTTTACTGTGAAACAGAGCTGGCATGAAGGTTTTGAGCATAAATAAAGGTGTGGGGCACAATTTAAACCTCTGCTAGTCAAAGGTTTTGCGGCACTAACTACCGATCTATGGCCCTTCACCCTGTGTACGCTTCAGTATGCGGCCCCCCATGAAAAAAGTTTGGACACCCCTGCTCTAGGTAATCTGGGTTGCGTTCATGTGTGAAATTCTTGGTGGTAACTATGGAACTGTCAAAATGCAGATTTTGAAGTCTTGTTTTTTGGTTAGCCTCTTACCCCCTGCCTTAACCAAGTGTATTTTCTCCAGTTCAGCTTTACCCAAATCGACTGGAGCTTACAGCAGCGGCACGTTAGCGCAGCGCTGTTCTCCCCGTATCTGTGTAGGTTTCCTCCGGGCTTCTCTGGTTTCCCCTACCACTAAAAACATGTACAATAGGCCAGGATGAATGAGAGTGTGTTTGAGAGAGAGCGCATGGGGTGGGAACATGCATGAGACCCATATATGTTCATCAACATACACTGTCTGTTTCGCCTCCATCCTTTTTGTGTATTTGCTTGTGTGGCCAAAACTGTCCTTTCGCTCCATGGAAATCTGGCTGTGCGAGCTCTGGCCTGCGATTGGAGGACCGGATTCAAGCTCGGTTCTGGTTGGCTGCGCGTCCCTGGTCCTGATTGGTGCGGCATCTCAACACCTGGCCCACTCAACCACCTGCTGCAGCCTCACATGTGTGTTTTCTTCTGTGTCACTTGTTGTGTAGGCCTTTATGTGACACTCGTGCTTTGAGACACGAGTTTTTGTCTTAGTAACTTTGCCTTGGTTCACTTTTGTACATATTGTAAATAGCCTTTGTTTGGGTTATTTTTTGTTATAAATCTTTTGTCAAGTTTACCCTTTACATCCCTTTTATTAAATTACAACTTTATTTATCCATTTTACATCTTGGTTTTTGTTACTTCCTTTAACCTAGCGGAGCCGGGTTGTAGCACTGTCCCATCAAATAAACCAATAAATAAATTTGAAAGCTAAGAACTACAAAGCTGATCCTAACCTTTTTGTTGCCGCATTTTTGTCATGTTTTTGTCATGGGTTTTTTGCTTTTTTGACATGGTTTTGCCACATTTGTGTTACTTTTTTGTGGCTTTAAAACAAAAATGTTGTGTTTTCGTCATGTGTTCATCACCTTTTTGTCTCTATTTTGTTGTATTGCTGGGTTGCAGGTGACATCACAGCATTCTAAAGGCCTATACTATTATATAGAGGAACAATTATTCTGTTTTTGTTTTTGTTTTTTCTGTTAGCTATAATGTAATGCTGTTAATAGGAAAAACTGGCTCCTGCCCCCCTCTGGGTCTGATGACATCATCATATTCTACAACCTGCAACCCAGCAATAATTATAGCTTTTCTGGCACGTTTTTGCCGCTAATCTATTGCTTTTTTGTCGCTCTTTTGTTGTCTTTTTGCTTTTTAATAGAAGCTTTAAGATTGAGGTAAATTCATACTTGAGAAAATGTGCTCCGGTTATGAGGTTAATATCTCTTTCATTACTAGAACAATCCACATGAATGGTCACGAAGTTCCGTATACTGTAACTAAGGTCCAGATATGTTCCCATAATTCACTTTGATTGAAAAGGTCTATAATTTCTTTGTTGTGGTTTGTATAATTAGCCTTCATTAGAATGCATTCTCACTTTCTCTCGTGGCAATTAATTCAATAACCAACGGGACTCCCTCCCTCAACCATTATAGTAAAGCCCATAACGTTCCTCCACTGATGAGTCTCTTCATCTTAGCCCATTAAACAACATCCAAAAAGCCCTTTCAACAATTAACAGCAAAAATGACTACAGCTCAGTATTTTCTAAGAACACCAAGCTGCAGTGACAAACACAACTTTTGATTCAATAGGAGACAAAGCCTTTTGTGTGACTGGTGATATCCCATATGTGTCAGATTGAAAGAAAAATAGTATTTTACAGTCTTTCTTTTTAATGTACGGGATCCTTTGAGCGTGTGGTGTCTGGGGCGCGCAGAAGAAAAGGATGAAAGAGAGTGGGGCTCCCCGCTGATAGTGCGACGCTAATTAAGCCGGGATGGTGTTTGAGTGTCAGTCGAACAGAGCGGCTGCGCATCACAGAAAGACACAGCCACACGCCACAGAGATTCACAACAGCTGATATTATTTCCCCCCGCCAGACTGCCTTTTATCTTAAAGTTTCTCAAAGGTGGAGAGCTCGGGGTTTGATTCATAAAAACACAAAAACATTTTGGTTTAATATACATATGTGCCTTTATTGCCAGAAAACTAGGAACACTTTCAATCTTTCAATCTGAAAACTTAATAAAGAAGTTTCTACAAAGTGTGGCAAGTATATATTACTCGCTTCGAAGGCATCAGTCAGAGTATCACCAGAATCTACTTGATTAAGGAAGTCTACACACAGAGAACAGGAAAATGGAACACTGGGGGAAATAATTGTAGCTGACCAAAGTGACATATGGATCTATGCCGGGGTGTCCAAACTACGGCCCACGGGCCAACTGCGGCCCGCGGCCCACTTTTAACTGGCCCACTGCAAATTCGAAAAACATTTTTTTATATACAGTATATAATTTATTATATAAAACATACATGAAAATCCATTAATAGAAGTGTAGCCCTTATTTGAAAACGGATCTTATACCTCCCTTAACTGTGGTGTTGTCGTCTCTTGAGGAATGATTAGGTGCCTTTTTTTCCCCCCCAGTACATGTTTGACACTTTTGTCACCTTTTCATTGCTTTTATTTTTATTTTTTTTGGCATTTTTATTTTTTTTGGCACTCTTTTGTTGACTTTTTGTGGCTTTTCTGTGGCTTTTTTTGTCACTCTTTCGTTGCGTTTTCATCCTCTTTTTTTGTCAAGTTTTTGTCACTGCTTCGTTGCCTTTAGTTAGTTTATTCTTGTTGGTTCTCTTCTGGGGTGTTTTAGTCGCTATTCTGATGCTTTGTTCAACAAGCTTTTAGATATGGGTAATGCCAAACTGGCAAAAATGTGGTCGGTTCAGGTGGGGAGTTAAGAGGTTAAAGGGACTATACGGAGTTTAAAAATGTTAAAATGATGTATTTTCCTCCCCCTACATGTTCCAGCCATGTCCTGATGTGTAGAATGAGCCCAGACCTGTTCACCACAACTGCCTCTAAAATCCTGCACTGTCGCTCAAAGGTGTTAATTCGGCTCCGAAGTGCCGTCATGCATGAGCTTGATATAGAACAGTAACGCGTAAGACCTGCGGTGGCAGTAGTGAGTATAACAATGACCAACTTCCATCTAGTCCCTTTAACAAAGGTTTTGAAAACGAGTAGTAATTGGGATCAGGATCTTTAGTTAAATCCGTTTCATCGCTCATTAACTCGTGACGCCTTCTTGAAAGATATGAAACCACAACAGAAAACATACTGTACATCTGCAAAATATCCATGACAACCACGGCAGAAATAAGATCTCATTATAAACATAATACCATTAGTTTCACAAAGCGTGACACAAAATCATACAAACTCATTATTTTTCTATCAAATACTTACGGTGCAACCTATTTTTTTCATATTACAACTGTTTTTATACCAAGACGGAAGGAATCTCTAATTCAACCTAGTGAGTGAACTCAGAAGTTGAGAATCACAGATCATGAAAGAGCGTGAAGGAGTGCAGTTGAAAGCAAGACAGAGTAATTAATCTTTTCACTGAGTTATATTGGAAATTTTAATAGGTGGGAATTAATTCCAGTCGAAAAAGTTTTCATCCTTGTGCGTATGAGACCGGTTGTGTGCACTTTGCTCCTCCTGTTTTGTTCAGCCTTCCCTAAACCCTCAGACCTAATTGCGCCCCCCTTATTTCTTGATCTGACCGGACACCGTGCCCCCAAAACCCCCTTGAACCCTTACCTTCAGATTGTCCCTGGTCCCAAGCTTCTTCAGCAGAACCTCAGCCCTCTGCAGAATCTCGTGCGTCACATTTTCCTGATAGAAAAAAAAAAAAACGTGTGAGGAAAAACATATTTGGAGAGCTGGAGAGTTAATTGGACACACTTGGAATACCCCCAGCGCTCTTTGAAATGCAAAACATCAAGAAGAAGAGGCCGACAAGAATTAAGACTTTTTGGAGAACATTTGGGTCCACAGAGCCACTTACTTCCCACCGAGTTGGAGGGGAAAGTGTGGCCCTGTTAGCTCCAATCCTTGCCGTTTTTGACATCTCTGTTTAATTCAGCGCTGAGGAATAATTAAAAGCTGAGCAGGGGAGCAGAAACATGGGCCTAAATTTGCAAGTGATGTAGAATATGGCTTAATATATTATGTATCGGTGCATATAAGCACTAATGTATGGCAAATGCCTTACTGTTTTGCACTGTGTGTTATTTGTTTCTATTTATGAACATTATTTTCTTCTTCTGATCGCAATAATACAATACCCACATACAGCAATGTGTCCGTGCTTTCTGATTTCATTTGTCTTATCAAACATGACTTGATTGCCTCCAAATATTGCCGTTTAATGTCTTTGACAACCATTCGTTCAGCAGTCAGCGGCGCTTATTGCAGTGTGCAGCATATGGATAATACTAATGATAAAGCCTAAGGCATCCTCGAGTCTCATTGTACAACATTTCATTATTTCCCAAAAAATCCACAGGCAAGTGAGTTGACAAGTTTCTGAAAGTTCTGCCCAATAGTCGTTACTTAGTCACTGATAGTAAAATACAACCACCCACTCAAACTAGAGGGCGAAGTGTCTCGCCCAAGGACACACTAATCGTCTGCACCAGGATCCGTGGAAGAACGCTTTTTACCAACTTAGCCAGTGCCGGCTACACAGTTATCTTCACTTGCGATAATTTGGGTCATAATGGTCCCATGTTACAGAAAAGGGTTTGTTTTAAAAAGGCAAATAATCCTTCAATACTGGCACAATAATAATAAGAAGAGAGTTTTTCTGCAAATAGCTCCATTAGGGCTGGCCAAATGAATTCATCAAGTGAATTCAAATAATTCATGCTTTTGAAAACAGACGATATGGAAAATGGCTAAATCGTAAAATCGCGTCCGCCGCTCCTTGTCCCCTACACGTGCGGCCAATTTAGCAGCGTTTTAGACGCTCCAAAGCGAAATGACACCAGCGGAGAAGCCAGCAACTTTCTGATGATCTCTGCTGCTTTGCTAAAGCCTCCATGGAGACGTCTGTCAATCACAGCAGAGAGCCATGATGACGATAAAACTAAAACGCTTTTGAAAACGCCATGGCTTATTAACACATTGAGTGCCGCGCTGTTTTGGGGATTTAGCTGTAGAGTGCCAACAATCTGGACCATTTTTCATGATATTTGTAGCACCACAGCGTATTCTATGTTGTAGCTATGGACACATGCTATGGGGGGAGCCTTTAAGCTCTCCTTAGGTGAAAACAGTTTAATTCTACGTGCCTCGGTTCCTGAGAAATCTAAGCTAAACAGAGGCTAGTTTTGTTCAAAATCACAGATTTTTTTGTAGAAACGGAGATATCACGTGTTTTATGAAACACTCTCCTTTCTGATTAACTCCTCTCTCCTCCTCTCATGCACTAACGTTATGAGAAGAGGCAAATGCATAAATATCTCCATTTCAAGTCAGGTTTCAATGCCAACATTGTTGACACGTTTTGAAACACTGCATGATCGCTTTTTGTGGCATGTGCATTTAAACAGCCTGGTTCTCGGACTGAAGACTTTAACAGGATGTTTCTCAGCCGTCCTTGGACCGATTGTAACCATTTAAAAACTAATAGAAATGTTAAAATCTCAACTGTTTCGATCTTTCCAGAGAGCGAGAGAGAAGTGTTGACTTTACAGCTGTTTGCTATGCAACACCACGTCCTCATGGACTAAAAAAGGAAAAGAAAAAAAAAATGAAATGTCCAGATTGTGACTATTAACAAGTTTTTGATCGTCATTTATTTAACTTCTGTTTACAGAGCTAACAAAATCACACATATGGTGAATTGTCTGGTCCAATAAATAAAAGCAATAAATAAATAAAGGGTTATCTTATCTTAATGGGCCTAATTGTATTAATGAGCAGTTTTCTTCATATGAAAGATCAGGAGACTTCTTTAAGTAAAAAGAAAATTTTTATTTTATTTTTCGGCCATATCGCCCAGCCCTAAGTTCCATTGTGGCAACATGACAAGACGAGGAGATCTGAAAGAAGCCAGAGTGGACATTTAAAGCGGCATTGCACTCAGCTCATGCTTTATGTCAAATGAAGCTTGGGATGAAAGTTCGAGATGACAGGCGTGCGATTTTCCCCCAAAGTGTCACGTCAATACCGCACGCTGCTTATGGCCTCCATAAAAAAAAGGAAAAAAAAACCACACTGAGCACATTACGCTTGGGTGATATAAATGCAAATGTGCCTCCTGGTGGCCGCAGCCTTCATCATCACGGGGAGGAAGAAGAGGATTGGGAGGTGGGGGGTTGAAGAGCGGTGACAACAGGAGAAAAGGCAGGAGGTGGAGAAATGAGAGGGGAGAAATCAAGAGAGACATCTGCGTGTGCTCAGGTGTGTGGAGGAGAGCAGCCTATATGCCTGTAGCCCCCAGACAGGTTCCTAAAAAGATCATAGCGCGCCTCTGTGGTGCCTGTCCCACAATCCTTCACTCCCAACGCCAACACCGCGCTGCTCTGTGGCACATGATAAATTTGGAAACATTTTAAGAATATACTCTGAGCCTCCCTTTGCTCCGTCTCAGGTGCTGCCTGCGCCTTTACCATAACACAACCTACTACACAGCCTGGAGAACGTCTCTTTTTGTATGTACACCCACAGATGGAGAAGTCAGCCATACCACGAAGCGGGAGGAATAAAATAATGTTCAAAAAAGCCTCTGCGCGCTGGATGTTGGTTTCTAAATTCATCCGTATGTCTTCCTTCACTGGGCCAATATGACTCCTATTGTTCCCCTGAAAGAGCAGCGGTCCGAGTGGTGTAAACGGATGTTGCTGCAATAGTGGGCAAGTGCAAGTGTGGCACCAACAAGCAGAATTGGTGGGGATTAGTGGTGGCTAAACCCAGATGAGGAGCGAGCCAGCGGACGTCTGCATCTAATCCTTGTCAAACTCATCCGTGCTCAAGGACAATGAACGAGCCTGCGGTGGCCCCCGTCGACCTGCTCGGGCCCAGGGCAGCGGGATGACAAGGAAACTCAAGAGTGGCCGACTAATCCACAACCAGATTAGTTTAGTTTATGTGCCGCTTGTGTGGAAATGGCAGACGTTCTTAGACATCCAGGTCAAGACAACCAAGAGCAGGTGCTTACTGACTGCATTGTTAAATGTTGAATCTGTATCCAAACTGGGTCACATTGTTTCCCTTTAAAAAACTGACAATATAGTTGAGCCAGGTTTGGTTCTAGCTCTGCTTTTGCAAATGTGATCTTTTTTTAGGGCTGGGAGACATATCGGATTTGGATACTTTGTGCTGATGTATATGTTTATTCGTTTATTTGTTCGGGACAGTGTATGTTAAAGGAACAGGCCACCGTTTTTCCATACTGAGATATGTTCTTACCAGAGCTTAGACGAGTTGATGCGTACCTGTCTGGTCTTTGTGCGTGCCCTCAGTCACGCGAAAAGACGAAAGATGTTGTTAGCATTTGGCCTCTCCCAATGTATTCCTATAGCTCCAAACGGGGTGAAGTTGGAAGCTACTATGCTCTTCCAAGGGCAAGCACAAAGACCAGACAGGTACGCATCAACTCGTCTAAGCTCAGGTAAGAACATATCTCAGTATGTAAAAACGGTGAACTATTCCTTTAATGAACATACATGGGTCTCATTCATGTAAACAAGCCACACCGAACACACTCTCATTCATCCTAGCCTATTGTACATGTTTTTAGTGGTAGGGGAAACCGGAGTACCCTGAGGAAACCTACGCACACACGGGGATAACATGCAAATTCCACACAGAAAAGCCCCGTCCAGGTGGGAATTGAACCCGGGACCTTCTTGCTATGAAGCACGAGCGCTAAACGCTGTACTACTGTGCCACCCCAAGTATTGAATACTTTCAATGCTTGTGTTTGGAGGCATTTTTATCACAAACTCCTTTTTTTCAGTAACAGCCCTTTGTTATATTTTGTGTTAATGTATTTTTCAATCTTAACACTTCAATAAATGTCAAATGGCCTTTGGTTCCTAAACTTTGGACACATGACTGCTTTCTTTTTACACATTTTAACATAAACAAATTACTTATCATAAATACTTATTGAATCGAGATACGGATCGGATCGGCCCCTGAGTATCGTGATGCGTATCGGATCATCCCAGCCCTTTGAGTGTCATTGTAATAATTAACAATAATCATCATCTTTCAAAAATAAAAAGGGCCCTTTTTGGACAGAGATGGCAATTAGATAGCAATATGGAAGAAGACTGTGGTGACCCCTGAGAAAAGAAGAGCTTTTCTACAGCCACAGCCAGTACATGTAAAAAACGTTCTATAACTAAATAATTATCATTACCAGTGCGCTTTTTCCAATTATGTGGCTGCTTTTTGACACAATAGTTTACCAGTCTTGTCAGCTGTGCCTCTTTGAACAAAAAGCTGTTTGCGACTTAATGTAAAAAACACAATTAAAGTTAACTTCACAAACCTAATTAGCTGCTTCTACATTTAGCATGTCCTGCATATCACCCACAGGATGTTGTCATCCACTTTGTCCAGAATGACTCAGATAAAGAAATGAACGACTGCTTTTTTGATGGGGCTACAAAAACATCCCAGGAAATATAAACAAGAGTCTCCATAATAACACAGTGTCACTTGAGATTTGTTTGGCCTTAATTACAGGTTTTCAGCCTCTTGAATTTTTCTTATTCTTCCCATCATGTCTTGCAACACAAAGCCCTCATTTTTACCTGTGAGACGGGGCCTGCAATTAAAGGGACATTTTCAGAGCCTTTTGCCTGGTCCGGGCAGGTGCGAAAAAGCAAGTGGTTCTCATCAAAATGCGGTTGCAAGGCCGGCTCTTCCTAGGGACAGCGTGAAGCTTTAATAACGAGGTATGCATAGCCGGGTTGGCTCATGCCGTTAGGGTTACACTGCTGCTGTTGTAGGAATTAAAGCCATATTAGCAGCAGACAGCAGAAGTCCCCGCAGAAAGGAAAAGAGAGATGAGAGCGAAGAAGCCGGAGGGCAGTGCAATGTGCTGATCTCACTGTGTCCAAAATCTGTGATGTTAATGAGTGGATGTGAGAGGGGGCAGGGGACATGGTACAGTAGCACCGGTGGATATGGACACAGAAAGGTGCAGAGGCAATGAGATGTGAGCAATATATTGTCTACAAGCTAATATTAACACACGACCTTAAACTAAGACATTTTAGCACATATTTGAGGGTTTGTATAAATGTTGCTGAATTATGAATAATTTGGACATGTAACAATACTTGCCAATATCACCTACTCTTTCTGATTATTTGCAGAGGCAGTGACGTGCAACCTTAGACTCTTTCATTCACTCACAACCTCTGCAATCTGGCGTACGGAGGAGTGAGTACCAAAGCCTCGACAAGTACTTCATTTAGACAGGTAGCTTTGTTCATCTCAGAACTAATTCAAACACCAACACGCATTCACACTGATTTTCTTTCCACTATGAATAATTCAGACACCAATCATCCTTCTCAAACATGAACGCAGCGACACAGGGACAACTTGAAGACCTTCACCTAGCAGTAAACGGTACGGTGTTGGTTGGCAAAGACTCATAACCCCTGTTTCTTTTCCTTGAATGCCGTCCTATGGATTTCTGAGGAGAGAGCACTTTCGTCTTCCAACATGTCCTTCCTCCCTTTTATTTGCTATGAACACTGGTATCTTGTTGTCTTCAAACGGACCACTCTTCCATTTTGGCCGGTAAAGATTAAAAAATGCTTTGCAGCGTGACAGTTTAAAAGGTGAACATTTGCCGAATGCCCTGGACCTTGTGTTTATCCTCTCGTTTTGCAATGAAACCCAAGGTGGGTCCATTTACTCAAAGCGATGCTGGTTGCCATGGTCACTCCACAGATCCCATTTTGAGAATTTAACCATGCCTCTTTCTTTTCTTTTCTTTTTTTCTTCTTCTTTTTTTTTTAACCATTATTCTCCCAACTCCAATCTTTCAAGTCTTCAGCAGGGGCTCCGCCGCAAGCATCCTCACCTGTATCCAAGGCACAAAGCTTGGCGGACAAAGAACGCCACGGTCCATTTGGAAGAGACGACCAGGAAACCGCGGGCTCGACAGGGGAATAATAGGGGCCTCAACAACCGATTGGTGCAGGGATAAAGTAAGGAGTTTTAATAAGCGACCAGAAGTTGGCAAATGCCACAACCCAAATGTCATAACAATAGTAATGATGACTTGCTTGGTCTTTAATTTTTGACATTTAACACAGGAGGCTGAGTCAGAAAGCAATCAGACGATATTCACATTCAAATATGTTTAAAATGATAGCCACTCATTTTGCATTACTATTCCCACTAGTATAAATCGACTATTTTAACTCTCACTGTGGTTTCTGCTCCTGCTACAGCTTCTACTACAACCACTACATGTACTACAAATGCGAAAACTGAACAGGTTTTTCGTACAACCTCTAACCTATCCCACACAACTGTACCATTCTCTCTAGGAGGAATTCTGCACCTACCTGAAGTGAACGGAGAGTGTCTTTGAGTTCAGTGAAGGCAACTTCGATCTCTGCCTCAGTCAGCCGAACCTGGGAGTTGACTCCTCCAACTGAGATGCCTCCAAATCTGGATAGGTCAGAAACAACAACAAGCAGGTTCAAGGGAAGTCTACATGTACCAGAGAAAAGCAGTGGGTAGATAGTCAAAGTCTATGCATGTTTCTTACTTTATTTTAGGGAGTCAGTCATGGAAAAATGTTACTTTCCCCGGTTATGGTAGTAGTATATATTTCACCCAAAAACATATACAGTAAGCTAAAACCTCCAGCCAAGAATCCTGACCAAGAATCTGGCTCAAGATCTGGGGATGGGGTCCAAGGCACGGCTGTTTTTTAAATCTTTTTTTCTTTTCTTTTAACCCCCGCCTAAACTGAGCACATTTTCTCCAGTTCGACTTTACCCAAATCTAAAAGCTTCTTGAAAAATGTTCGACATGCCTTTCAGTCATGTGACTTTTGTTGTTATGGCCGCCATTTTGCATACCGAAGTAGAATTATGCAGTACTACAACAAGTAACAATATCTCTACTCAGGATATAAATGAAAGACAACTGATTGACAGTGGCATTTTTATCTACTCGAAATCATTGCTCAAGAAGATAACAGTAAAAAAAAAACAGTGAATCAGTGTTTAAGCTGCTCAAGACGTTAGCATGCTATCAGTTAGCATTTAGCTTCAACAGCTCAGCTCTAACCTCTCCAAGAGAAAGCCCTGAACCACACTCCAAACCTTGGCTACAACATGAGCCGCTCATGTGTTGAAGCAACTGTTAATGTTTGACAGTTGCAAACTGGTAGCATGCTACTGTCTTGAGCACACTGACTCAGACTGAGACTCTGTTGACAAGACACACTGTAAAAATCACAGAGAAAAGTTTTCTGTTTCCTCTTTGAAGTGTTAATTTAGTCTGAGGAGTGAAGCAGATCTTCCTCCTGTAGCTAGAAGGACAGAGCTGCTACGTCTGTGCCACATTTATTGGTTATATCACATAAACGTGCGTCTCTGGGGCCGTGTTTTAACTGATGCCACTGTCAATCAGTTGTCGTTCCTTTTCATCCTGAGTAGAGCTATTGTTGCAGTACTGCATAATTGTACTTCGGTATTCAAAATGGCCGCCGGAACTATGCGTAGTGTCATTGGAAACGCATGGATAAAAAAAGAGACCAAAACGCAACAAAGACAGTGACAAAAACAGATTGAGTAAAACAGGCAACAAAAAAGTGATAACATAGCACCAAAATGAATAAGTGATGACAACACAAGGAAAACTCTTACAACGGTTTTGTCTCAGCTTTCAAATGAGTCGAGAAGCTTTTCGATTTGGGTAAAGCTGAACTGGAGAAAATGTGCTCAGGCTTCAGAGATTAAAGCTTCATGGTATGTGTAGTAGAAGTGATTTTAACTGTAGTCTGTAGTAGTTCACTTAAAGTTAACTTTCAAAACCGTCTTTTGTATTTTGGTCATTTGCATCCATATTCTGCACAGTATTTTTGCTGCTACATGTTACTGTACTTTACGTTCAGTACTGATTATTTTGTTATGCCCCTGCACACCGCCGAAAGAAAAGTAGTGAATTAGACAAAGCACATCCACACACTCGCTCATTCACACCACCCAAACACTTAACTATTAATCATTTTTTGGGAGACAGTGGCAGTGAGTGTGCTCATGGCGTAAAATGACAGGTTAAAGGGAGCGTATCTAAGAGAAGCCCGGCAGGATTTGTCTGAGTGTGACAAGAGTAACTTGTGGAGACGAAAATGGCAACACGCCATGCACCGCGGTGTCTATTCATTCATATGAGGATCGCCTGACCTTCTCAAAGTGGATGCACAATGGTAACCAAGCTCGTCATTTCTGCCCTCTCATGTGAGACCAAAACCTTTTAGAAAATAATTCTCAGAAATACCACAGAAGCTCAAGGTGCTGGGGCTAAAACACATTTTTCTTTGTTCAAAGAGTGGCACCGTATCAAAGACATATTATCTTGTAAATGGCACGAGATTGAAAGTGACATTACCTCCTTTTACCGTGATGCTGGAAGGTTTTGATCAAGAAGTCTGTCATGTTTCTGCCCGTCAGGTCCTGCAGGGTGTCTGTTGTGTTCTGGACTCTCTAGATTAAAGAGGAAACACAATGTAGATTTAATTCTCTGTAATTTTGCAACAGTGGCTATACCAAGGAAAAAGAAAACTAAACACAAAACATTTATACAGGCCCAGTGGCAGCTGTGGCCATAATAGTGGCTTACCATCATATGGTGTGAAGGAATAAAATTGTAAAGCGACTTTCAGCATCTGGAAAAGCACTCTATAAGACTAATGCGTTACTATTATTATTATCTATTTATTTTATTATTTTACTACTACCCTGCCCTGGAACCCTGCAAACCCTGTAAACTGTCTTTTAGGCATATCCTATTTTCTATAACGACAAAAGTTTAGACTTAATGGCTTAACATAAAGACCTGGGGTTCACAGCATCCTGTGGCCTTACAACTGTGAGACTCAGCCCTGGTCAGTACAACTTTTATAGAACCTTTGCTACCATGTAGTATTTAGCTGCCTGTCAGTCATCTGCCTGGAGGACTGACAGCTTACCTATATACTACATGATACATATCACAGTTTTGTGACTGCATGGTAGACATCGCAGGATAAAGACAAAGGTTCAACATCTGAAAACACTGATCTCATTTACTTTTGAACTAAGAAATACACTCTTTGCAAGTTGTGGCATATCCATGTTTAACATAAATATATTGTGATATATAATATTGCAAATAAGGCTGACCTGTTAGGTCTCAAGAGACTTTGAGGCTAAGTGTAGCTTCCGTTCTGCATGTAGTTTCCAAGTAAAGTTTTACTGTATGCAGAACTTAACAAACTTTGCATACTTTCTTATTAAATGTGGCAGGATTACAAAAGAAAACTTTTTTTTTTTCTAGCATCCAACACAAGTTTTCTGTTGTCTTTGTGCTATGCAACTTCATGAGCTTACAGGCTAACCACAAGTGCAGCCCAGCCACCCATAAAAACGTGATGCCAAAATCAACTCCAATTCAAGACATGTACATTTTGCAGGTGATACGCTGTGAAGCATACTCTCTCAGCCCTATCATAATAGTCAATTAGGCCTGGCTATGGGAGGCCCTGCTCAAATTCAGACCCCTGCCATAGCTTTCCAAGTAACGTGTAATGCAGAAGAGGCTTAATTAGATGGCCTTCTGAGGATAAATGGGTGCGTTCAAACATCCAATTAAGAGAGCACCAACACTCGGCAGCGTGTGGAGGGATACAGGCCGTAAATACACAGCGGCGGTGTCTGCTTGGAGAGGTAACACACTGGTAATTAGCAGAGTGATCCTTGATAAAGAGGCACTAAAACCCCCGGCTCCGACGCCATCTACGAGAGACCCCCTGGTTATGATGCACTGGTTTACATGGGAAGAATGGTGTCGAGTTTGGCAGGCAGTTTGCAGGGAGTTATTGAGTGGAAAAAGGGCAGAAAAGTCATGCTGAGACCATACACTAGGCTTCTACAGCTACCCCATACACCATAGTCTTGATATTGTTTTGTAGTTTAACCTGAAATACTGTAACATGTCCAGAAAATATCCTTAGACGATGACGCACAGCTTCCATTTGTAAACTGGTGATGAAAGAGCCAAAAAAAAGAAGTGTGCCGGCAAGCATGCAATTCAGCGCCGGAAAGAGAGCTTGACCACAAATACGATCAGAACAAACTTCGATGAAGGTGTTTAGAGACTATAAAGCGCAGAAGAGCTTCATGGGCATCTCTGCGTGAAGTACACCAGAGTGTGGGCAGGCATTTTGAGCAGGCTTACTGAAGCGTATGAATGAAACAACACACTGCTCCATTAGGGATTTTAGAGTGGAGGATCTAAAAATAAAGATTACAGACGTGAGAACAGACAATTAGTTCTTAGCTTTTATGAATTACAATTTGCAAAAACGTATGCGATGCCTATTTACAGCAGTTGTCAATTCAACCACAAGCAAAGAACAGAGAACCACGTGACTGTCAAACCCTTATAACCAGGGGTGTCCAAACTTTTTTCAGTCAGGGCCACATACAGAAAAATATACAAACAACTGGGCCGCACTCAGTAGAGGTCAGATATATTTCTTCACCTCTATTGTATTAAAGTTAGCAAAAAAAAAATGAACATAAGCTTGTAAGTTTCTCTTTGCGATGTTGTTCATTATCAGATCTGTTTCAGTGCCATAGAAAATAGAAAGTTACTTAAAGCAGTACTAACTTGTTACCTTAATAAATCTTTTTCGTAGTCCTTCTGGGGCTAATACAAGTGTAAATGGGATGATTGGGGGGTCTTTCATCTCCCCCTGGTGTCACTGGCCAGAAAACCACAATTGCAACATCCCTGCCACCGGGTCGGAGTCACCAATACACACTAATGGAATCACGAAGAAGAAGCTAACAGGCTAACGATTAAAGCTAACTGCAGGATAGCACCACTTAAACAGTATTTACAGTCAAGTTTGAGTGAAAAAAATGATCTCCAATGTGTAATTGGATGTACAATATCCCTCTCTCCCTTTGTCTTTTCTATCAGCGTAGTATTTACTCTCACGTACAATTAAAGAGTAAAAAAAAACGTAAAATGCTACGACACCTGCAGAGGCGCTAATTAGTACTGCTTTGATCAAATACACTAGTTTCGCAAGTGGTATCTAGAATACAGTAACAGATATCAAAAACTATGCTTTTGCAAATGAACTCTTCATTTATAAATATACAAAGAGAGAGGCATGCATATGATGTCACAGAACGGTAACAGCATGGCAAAACTCAGAAATGTGTGTGTCATTTGTTTTGACTCTCACTGGATACATTGAGGCTTCTGTTTAAAATGACAATGATTTAAGTGAATACCTTCTATAGTCCTATTACATGGGCTAATATCATATTGGTCCCTCGCCATAAATGTGAGATAGAACCACATTCTTTATGATTGCAAATTGGAATTCCTACACTATGGTTGCTGTCCTTTGTGGTACATAATTACAGGAATTGCGCTGGAGTACAAACATAGCACACAGTAAACAGACGAATGAATAAAAATAGCGAATCCTGAAGAAATGTATGAAACAGACGAGACGCGATAAAAAAAACATGCAGGGAACAAACAGTGGTAGAAGGAAGTGGAAGCTGAGCCCCCATCTGGCTTATGAATCGCAGATAGCACAGACGAACAGCACAGCAGCCCTGGCTTATCTCTGGATAAACATACTTTCCTTTCACAAGGCAAAAAAAAAAAAGAACAACTAACCAAAAAAAATAAAATAAAACAAGAAAAAATGTGTGCCTTTAGACTGGCATGATGAGTACAATGCCAATGATTGCCGTTCGCACCAATTTAGTTATCTTGGCTTTGCTCCATATCCTCAATCAACAAAACAAAAATAAAGACTGAAAAAGGCACATTGCATGACAGTGTGATGAGCAGGTCTTTCTTCTTCGTTATCTTTGCTGTGTTTGGGATTCAGTGCCTGACATGAGTTCTTGGGCACACAGCAGTAGCCTGATAGCTGGCGAAGCAAACAGGGGTGAGGGAAATGTAAACTAAGGAGTAATCAAATGGGGTGAATGAGTTGGCATGCTCCGGCACTGCAGAGATAAGAGACTGCGGCGTGTTCATATAAAACCTGGCATGCATTTTATCGCTCGCAACCTCCAAGGTAAATGTTATCTTGGGCATGTACACAAAGCAAAGCAAGCTGCAGTGAAAAATCCCTCATAATTAGGGTGTCCTTTACCAAATTACAGGTATACTTCATTTAATTTATAACGCCAATGATTTCATGAGGAAAATCGATGCTGCGGTTCAGGTTTTGAGTCATTCAACAGGGTGTCTGTGCATAATGTTGATACTGCCAGTGCATGACTTACAATATTTACCAATGAATTAATTTCCTACTTATCGGGCTTCATGAGGCCCTGGGGCTGGAACCTGTTTTGGGCAAAAAAAACTGTTGCAGTGTTACAAGACAAGTGCAGTACGCATATTGATTCTCAATTGTCCGCATATATATATTTTTTTTTACCAGCTTCATCCATGTCGCTTATCTGTTTAACCACTGCCCCCTTGTGCGTGAAGTTGTTATCTTTGGCTCTATCTTGTGACGCCGATAAAGTATGCCATAAATTCAACACAGGAATACCTATTACCGTATTTTCTGGACGATAAGTCGAACTGTTTTTCATAGTTCGGCTGGGGGTGCGACTTATACTCAGGTGCGACGTATCTGCTACTCCTGTACCATTGAAAATTTAAAAAACGGTAATCGAGCACCAGAAAGAAAGTTTGGAGGGAGCGAGAAACTTGTGAGGGACTGGCGAAAAGCGGAGGTTTCTCTCACTACAATGAAGAAAATAATAAAAGCTAATCTTGGGGGCTAAAAGCTCGTTGGCCACAGCTAGAGGAACGAGTTCGCAAATGAGAGCTTGAACAACGTGGTGCCGGGAGAGGCTTGTCAACGATGCAGTTACGCCTCCGTGCCCAGGCAGTTGCCAAGGCTGGTGCGACTTATACTCCGGTACAGCAACAATAACAGAATTAAAAGCAACAAACACACTTGAGAAAACGCCAATTGAGAAAACGCAGCAACAATACAACCAAAAATGTACGTTTTGTAGGTCTTAGCTTTCAAATTAAGTGGGTGCTTTTAGAGTTGGGTAAAGCTGAACTGGAGAAAATGCGCTCGGATTTAAGTGGTAAAAGGTTTATTGGTAAAAGGCAACTGAACCATTTTTGACTAAGGCAACCAACTTTTCGAAAATCCTTCAATTTTCCTCATCAGGGCTAAGGATGTGAAGTCCCATCGGAGAGCAGAGTGGGCGGTGATCACTGCAGTGCGACAGGTGTTGCACAATCACATGGCAAACGTGGCAAACTCTTGTTAAATTACAAAGGAATAAGTAAAGGGGGTAAGTTGAGTTGCTCATCTTGTTTAACATTGTGCCTGTCCCACGGCGCATGTCCAGACTGTGGTAAGGACGCATTGACAATATGCTGTGTAACCCCAGTGGGTAACCAATCAACAGCTGTGTACCACAATTAAAACAGCTCTAACTACTCGGCTGCCGATAATGAGCAACCAAGCCACATATATCTGCGTTCAATGGCTGCCTTCAACCACACGCCTTCTGCTGTGTTTAGATACAACACTGGCAAAGCGACTGCCCTCAATCCATTCTCCACACCCCGCTACCTCATCCGTACCTTTTGTGTTTTTCCACCGCAGTGCCTTGAGAGGACGCTTCTGGACAGATTGTGTTACGACCAAAAGGATGCGCGAGTTTTGGGGGAGTTGCGGTGACAGCTTAAAAGAGTGGAGCAGGGGAAGGATGTGTCAGCCAGTTGGGGCTGTGCGGCTCTCCGGTGCAGAGACGCACTGCACTTAGCTGGGTATGTTGTCGGGGAGAGAGAAAAATGTTCTCCAACTTAAGGTTTACACATTCATTATCATTTCATTGACTTGCATGAATAAATGATAACATAAGACAGCAATAATCTGTCAGCGCTGCTGATTCGACGCTGGGAATCTCAATGAAGGCGCCATGCGCAGAAAAGTGCATAAAACAGCCTTGGGATTGTACTCTCTATAAATCAACTTTTCCTTGTCTGCAAAACTCCAGTGCTTAGACAGTTTCCGCTGCTACTTTTAAACACTAATGCTCATTCTATGTATGACTTATCGGTGTTTGCAGTGAGCGAGCATAAGGTTACACCCACTATACTGTTATTTGTTTGGAATTATATATTTATAACAACACTGTAATATGCATTCCCATTCAATACTGTAAGTCTGATGCCATTATTTCAAAACTGAGTGATAATAAAGTGATAATGAGCAACATTCATTCACTTGTCAGTGGTCGTAATGTTTTGCCTGATGTACATGCTTGCTCACTGAACAATAAAGACATCACTGGTAAATGTGGGGATGTGAATTCCTCAGCACACTAGTAGCACCATTCATCTCAGGAGGCTAATATTGCTGCTGAACAGGCATCAATACATGGGAATTGATAACGGGTGTACCGTTGCCTATTTCCATGGCAACAATGATCTGTCTTCCCCTCCTGTGGCGCTACGTCCACGATTTCTTCTCCTTCTGTTCTGCCGCTTCTCAAGGGCATACTGCGAGGATGGCCGGGATAAGGGATGAAAAGGAGCGGTACACTTTGTCATGATTAATTCAAAGTGGAGAAAGGCTTTCGGGTCAAAGGGAACGCACCCCCCACAATGCACTCACGTAGGTGGGCCCTCTCTAATTTCCCAATGCAAAACGATAAAAAATGTATGTTTCCTATAGCACACGGGCAACGTCTAAGTGCATACACAGAGCTTCTATTCATGCAGTGTGTGACCGTTTCTGGAGTTGATCGGCAAATATGGCCCCTCTTTAGATTTTATATAGGAAGAGTGTTCAATATTACATGAAAGATGTATATATAAAAATACTTTTCTTAAAGCAGGGACGACACCGGCAAGCTGAGTGATATAAATCTTTCAAAGTGTTGCCAATGATGAAACATACGGTCGTGAAGCGCTCTGCCTCCTCGCGTGTGGGAAAAAGAAAAAAAAAGGAGAATTATGCCCAGAGTAACAACAGATGAGCCGCGCAGTTTACACTAACGGCATTGACTTTCTATTGTTAATTTAGCGACGTTTGGAGAGGGCTGGAGATTACAATTCATGTCCTCAAGGTTGTTGCCATGCAAGGAGGAAGACGGTCTATTTACTTTTACAGCATCCGGATTGAGACTAAATACAGATCTTGTAAATACACCACAAATGATGCAAGTGGAAGTAACACGGCGTACGCACAGAGCAGCTTTTTGTAATGGACACACAAAGAGGGTGAGTGCACCTAAAGCAGCATCCATTTACCTACCACATGACCCATATAATATTAGAGACTGTGATGAAAAAAGATGGTAGCACTTTGTAATAACTACACCTTATTTAGCCTTAATAAATAATGAGTAAACGCTTAATTAATCATGAACAATTCATTAGTTAAAGGCACACTGGGGAACATTTTGGATTATACTGTTGCTATCAACACAAAGCATGCTCCCAATGATGAGCTAGACCCAGAAAATGCCATTTTTGCTATTGGTACCGTATTTTCCGGACTATAAAATCACACTTGTTTCATAGTTTGGCTGAGGGTGCAACTTATACTCAGCTGCGACTTATATATCAAAACATATAATTTCACTAGTTCGTTATTTTCACACTGACAGCCGCTAGAGGGGGCTCTAGGCTTGTGCACGAGTATCTTCTAAGACTGAACACAAATGCCTGAAAAGAGGTTACTCTTACTGCAATGACGAAAGCAGAAAAAGCTTATCGCGGGCTAAAATGTAGGAGGCCAGAGCGAGAACGAGTTTGCAAATTGGTGCTTAAACAACGTGCTGCCGGGAGAGGCTTGTCAACCCCAGGAAGGCTGGTGCAACTTATATACTTCGGAGTGACTTATATTTGTTTTTTGTTTTTTTGATCATTATGCATTTTTTTGGCTGGTGCGACTTATATACTCCGCAGTGACTTATATATGTTTTTTTTCTTCTTCATTATGCATGTTTTGGCTGGTGCGACTTATATACTCTGCAGTGACTTATATATGTTTTTTTCTTCTTCATTATGCATGTTTTGGTTGGTGCAATTTATACTCCGGAGCAAATTATAGTCTGGAAAATATGGTAATCAAAAAATTGATTTCTGTGAGGACCTAACCTATTCAAATCTCATTTGTGGCTGCCTTTAGTCAACATCTCCATGGAAACGAGCTGTAAAATTACACTGAGGTCTTAGCCACTCACAGCAAAGACACGTGTTTGGCTATTTTTAAGGTAAATGCTTGTATTTTAATCTATTTATTGGGTGAAATGTTACACGGTGTGTCTTTAAGTGAATGTATAAGTAAAGTATGTGAAGAACTATTCATTATAAGTGTTCATCATGCTTAACTAATGCATTGTTAATGGTGAATTCATCATTAATTAAGGTGTAAGTAAGGTGTAGTTATCATAAAGTGCTACCCATGAAAGATATGCGAAAGTTCTGTTTTTTTCCACCCCAACCACATGGCTCATTTTGTACAGTATGTCAACAAAGTTACACACTTTATTTAGGCTGCTCTAGTGATTGCAACTTAACTGCCAACAACTTACTATAAAATGCATCTCCAACATTTTCTGAACATTCCACATATTTTCCATATAGTTAGTATATGGTTGTCTCCGCATGTCTTTTAATGTCAGCACTTCGTCCATGGTGTATACTGCCCAAGTCCCCCAGTAAATGGAAATTATGAATCTAGAAATAACCACACCTTCAAATATAATGCTACACATTACCAAGTAAGTCTGACCTACTACATTCATGCAAGCCGATTCAACTTTTCCCTGCTTTTAGTGTAAATGAGGTTTAGATTCAGCAAAGTTAAAACGCAGCAGCGATTCATGAAGGCCTATTTCAAATTAGGCTAGTTGTGCAAGAGAAGAGGATGAAAACAAAAAAAGGAGGTCAGGTCAGACTAATAGCTGGAGCGCGGCAGCAGTGAAGATGCGAGAGATATGACTCGAGTCTGAACAAATGGGAGATTTCTTGACAGCGCTGTCACGAGCCAGAGCCGGGGCGTCAGGTAAGGGAAAAGGTTACACAAAGGGCGCCGCTCTTGTTGGACTGACTCGACAATCACTCTCTAATATGATACCTGGACAGTTGCTTCTTCAAAGTGGCGGCGGATGGCCCTGTCGCCGGGTAGAGCGCGTAGCGAGATCAACGAGGCATTGCGGATCCGTGGGGAGTGTGAAATGGGACATTATATTGTGTAGCGCTTTGCTGCAGGAAGATGTGAGCGGAAGGAAAGGGGGGGAGAGAAAAAGCAAAAAAAAAAAGCAAATGATGAGGTCTTTAGATGATGTTTGTGCCCTGGTTTTGAAAGATGTTGGCTCTAAGTCTCCTGAATATGTCCCGCATAAGAAAAGGGGATGACAACTAGGGATCGGACTGTGCAGACCCAGGCCAAGCTATTGTTTGAATATTACAATGACAAAGATAAAGTTCACACACTGACAAACTAGACATATCAGGTGTTCTGTTTCAAGGGTAAATACTCAAGACATTAAAACAGAAATAACCTTCAGGGGTGAAGAGTGAAGTATTTTGTTCCATTACCGAACACTTGTCGACGAGACAGTGGGGCAGCAGTAGCTCAGTGGCTACCATACCATAGCAAGTTTATTTATAAAGCACTAAATGTGGCAAAAATAGAATAAAAACGTGCCGGAAAAGCAATGAAAAAGCAAAAAAAAAAAAAAAAAAAGACAAAAAAAAAAAAAAGTGACTGAAAACAGGACAAAAAAGCAACAAAAAAGCGATAAAAACATGACAAAAATACTTGTGTCCAAAAAAGTCTTGATCACTTTTGAGGTCTCAGCTTTCAAACGAGGCATTTCACGAGAAGTTTTTAGATTTGGGTGAAGTCGAACTGGAGAAAAGGCACGGTACAGGCTGGGTGGGGGGGGGGGGGGGGGGGGTATGAGGCTAACTTTAAATTTGACCAAGGTGGCATACACAAATCATACAACAACGGGAAAATGCAAAGTACATCCATCGTCATAAAAAAAACAAATTAAAATCTGATGCAAACTATGTCATCTGAAACACGTCTGATTCAGTGTGAAGAAGCGTGTCTTCAGAACAGGCTGAAACTGAGCCTGTCTGACTTTTAAATGTAACTGGCTCCACAGCTTTGGGGCAGCAACAGAAAAGGCACTTCCCACCCATCTTCCTTTTAAGTTTTTGGAAGCTGATTTGCTGAACCTGAGTGCTCGCGTGGGGGCATAAGAGTGGATCAGGCCAGAGAGGTTAGAGCATCCAGAGCATCCGTGGATCCAAAGAACAGCAGTTCAAATTCCAGGTTCTGACTGGTACTGTCAGTGTGTCCTTGAGCAAGACACTCACCTTGCCTGTGCATGCATGTGGCTTTTGAGTGACTGGCAGTGATCAAAGGAGTAGACCAAAATCCAAAAGTACATCTATCAGTAACTATGAGACAAGGCAGATATTTCACCAATCAAGTACACCACCTTAAATTATACTCATACACTATCTTATATTCGTACGCATTAACTATCCAACTAACTTTTATGCACACTTGAACAAAAAACACAAAATAGCTTAGGAGACGAAACACGGAAAGTTTATCATGGCCTCCAGTGATTACCGTTCCCCATTGAAGTGTCATTTCACAACTTAATTCAGTAAAAGGGCTTCAGGCTGTGGAACGCGTCAAGTAAGACATGCCATCTGTGATCTGAAATGTCAGCAGAAGGTCAAAACTGTCTTTCCCTATGTTAAATACATTATAACCGGGGCTTAATATGTGTAGCAGCAGCCGACTCGAATCAATGGAGTTACATAAGCGTTAAATTTGCACACATTTGTATTCTGCAGCAAAATAAAGCGCGTCAGTCAGCGCCGCCTTCATAAGTTGCCGTACGCGCGCACAGGCTTGTTAGAAATGCTATGAAGAATTTAAATGAAATGAAAAAGAAAACAGCAACTCAATGATAAATAATGTATCATTTTTAGGTTGTTCCTTTCCTCCTGTCAAAAGTTGCTACAGCAAGTCAGTCAAATGGTGATATGGCAAATTCTTCGACTGCATTCCCTTCCTGATGCAGCCGGTTTCAAGCTGGCCGGCTGCCTTCAGTCTCCTCCGATCCTCCGAAAGTTAAACGGTGCACCGCCTCCTGGGTTTGTCCGCGTTTCAGAGCGTGGCGTCCTGCACTGGTCCGCTCCATCTCCTTCTTCCTCTTCCTCCTGCGCAGCTCCCTCCGCTCCACAACAGTCTTTCATCATCTTCTGGAAAGAGCTTAGCAGTTAATCTATTTCACTCTCCAGTGAACGTCCATTAGCCAGAACAATAGAAGGCATGTGTGGCTTAGCTGTGAGTCTTGCCTGGATACCTCCTTGTTTGTCCCTTTTTTTTTCTTGTAGCTCCTCTTGTGACGCCTCCACTGTGCTGCAGGTGGAGTAGGGGGCTCTTGGTGCCTCTTCAGTGTCTCAGAAGAAGAAATGTGTAGGTCTCAGAAGGGATTAGCTCATAAGCTAGCTGTTTACTTACTTACTTAAAAAACTGCTTTCTTCAGGACTACTACAGATCCTTTGCAGTAAAAAAAAAAATCCACCGCTCCCCACCAACACGGCAAAGACGTACAAAGTATCCAGTAAAACAATGTGGAAGAAGTGTGGAAGAAAAGGTAAAAAATGCAGCTGTACCGAGAGAGAGGGAGGTTGCTGCTTGTTTACACGTCGTCATGATCTGCCCCTACACCAAAGCATGCATTTTTCTATGGCCATTTCCTACATTTTCCCGCACAACAATCAAGAAAAATACATAATGTTCTGCATTGTACAAAAAGTTTGTTGAAATGTGCCGACACGTTCGCGTTAAAGCCTGCCAGACTAAAAGGACAAGCCTAGATTGAATGGTATATGTACACTTCTATTGAACGCTTTTATAGTATGCAGCAGCATGCCGCAAAAACCTGAGCAAACAGACAAAGCCATCTCCGGTACAATGACATTGAAACGCAGGTGGCGCCGTCATTATTGCAGTGGCACTGGTGCAAAGCATTTAGCTCCAAATGAGACTTTCTCCGTGCATTAGAGCGGCAGATGGCAGGATCCAGCTTTCTCTAAGTTTCTGATCGATCCGGCGCTATATGAACTCTTCCCCCCCCTGGTCAGTGCACAACACCGTCTCTATAGTCGCATTTGGGTATGTCTATTGTTAAAGTAATGGGCCCTTCAGTGGTGCGTGATTGGTATTGACCGAAGATGAGACGCACAAAACCTGTAAAGTCTCTCCTGACAAAATCCTAAAGGTGCGACAAGGTGAAAGCGGATCAGAGCGAGTATATCGGATTTTATTAGCAGTGGGGGATGTGCTAAATATTGCCAATGACCAGTAAAGAGTATTCTCGGCGGAATCAGTTCTTTTTTTTTTCCTCTCTTGGCCCAGCATGCGCGCTATTTCACAAAAGGGAAGCAGCACAAAGGGCTGATTTACATTTTGCAGCGCGATGCAAATTCCTTGTTAGTAAGTACCTTTACAATTTCAAATCAAAATGGTGCTGACTTGGACGTTCCGGCTGGGAGCCAAAAGCTTCCATGATAAGCATTTTTATTGTACTGTTGTGTCACCAATTTATTTCTTATTTTTCGCTGCTTTTCACAACCAGCCCATAGTCTCCCCCCCCTTTACGACACACACACCGTCTGCGTCTGTGCAATTCACCCGAGACCATATAAAGGATGATCGTTACATCACGGAGCAGTTTGTGAAGGGTAATTTTGAAACCTTGAGAATAAGTGAAGGCAACAAAAGAATGAAACGCATTTGAACAAAAGGGCAAGGTTGATGTTGCTGGACACTGCTAAACTACGGTGAGAACAAAATCAAAATCAAGACTCTTCACAAAGGCCTTGCGGTAACTAGTATGTGGCAGGTTACAGTCCATGGGAGAAAAGGTCTTCTTCCCGAGCCAACGAATGCACCGGTGTAACGTTTTCGGGTTGTGTCGCCAATGGTGTTCGAAAGGAACCGAATTCCTTAAATGATACCACACTCTATTCCACCTCCACACCGAAACTAATCATTGTGCCATTACTTACCTGCAAGAGATTCCATCAAAACCATTACTTTTTGAGCTATCGTACACACCCACACAATCCTATCTAAAGGACCTACTGGCCGAGCACATAACTTCCTTGGCTGAAGTAGTAATAAAAGCAACGTAAGGTATTTTCTACAGATACTGGCTCTACTACCCAAGGGAGTTAGCAGTAGTGTGCTGGGTGCAGAAATAGAAATTTAAAAGGCTTAAAAATATATATGATAAAAATAAAATTTCATTGTGAAAGAAATATTTAGATCCTGTAAAACCCCGTTATTGTGTTGTTCTTCATATAACGTTCATATGATCTTAGGTTAGTGGTAATTCCTTTCATTGCCCATGATAAAGACAGGTATATATAAGCCTGAGAGTACATTTTGTTTAAAGGAACAGGCCACCATTTTTACATGCTGAGATATGCTCTTGCCTGAGCTTAGACGAGTTGAAGCGTACCTGTCTGGTCTTTGTGCGTGCCCTCAGTCACGCAAAACGACCAAAGATGTTGTAAGCCTCTCCCAGCATATTCCTATAGCTCTAAACGGGGTGAAGTTAGAAGTGACCAAGCTCTTCCACGGGCACGCACAAAGACCAGACAGGTACGTATCAACTTGTCTAATCTCAGGTAAGAACATATCTCCGTATGGAAAACAATGGCCTATTCCTTTAAAGAATAAAAAAAGATATTAATAATGATAATAAATGAATACTTTCAGCACTAGACTTCAGCCTCATGAGTTGGATAGTTGAAATAGAGTTGAATTACTTCTTTGTGAACCCAGTGTAGCAAAGATCTTTCTGAAAATGATGGTTTGGCAGTCGATCTCGTTTGAAAGAAATACAAGTGAAAATTAACTAGACTACTGTCCAACCCTCCAGTTAACGACTATACAAGCTATTGCCAACAAAACCCTGCTGACTTTTTATGTGGTGGGCCTCACTGAGAAGAAATACACTGCCCAGGATTGTTAGATGACACCAGTGCACACTGATACGTCCTCCCGGTGCAGCTTAAAAAGCTGTGCACTGTCACAGGCAGAAGCGCCGGTCCCAGCACTCACCTGAGGCGGAGGAAGGCCCCCTGCTCCCGGCGGACAGTCCGGTAACATAATGGGGCGTTTAGGAGTGCTGCACTGACACGCGGGAGAGGGATTAGCCATGCTCCAGTTCCCGTTGAGGAAGATGTCACTGACCGACTGATCCACGGACGGTGTGAGCCAATCTGAGGCGCCCTGGGAACAAGGCAGCTTCCTGGGGGAAAACAATTAGCGCTATGTGAGTATTTCAAAAGGTAAACACCAGCCACTCGCCTCAAAGAGAAGCCGACTTTCAATTAGCGCCCGCAGTTGTTCATCCCAATCATCGCACACAAATAGGTATTCATTATTCATCCTGTTCTGATTAGCAGACACCTTGAAAAGCTTATTGTGTATTGATTAAACTCGCTCCCTGAAAAGGCTTGTTAAAATCACGCTGCGCAGAGAAGTACAGTGAGGCAGCTGGGTCTTTTCAATGCCTTGGCCCAAATCTATTAAAGCAAAGCAATACATGATACAGAAAAAGAAAATATCTTAGCCGTGTGTACTTACAGGCATGTGAATCATTGTTCAGGTAGTTTATTTACATAGTCTTGCCTCGACTCATAACCAGAAAAGTCCACTGATAGACCGCAAAGGTTGCACTGTGTTGTATCAGGAACAATAAAATACTTACGGTATCGGGTCTCCATACATGCAGCGGGTGCCAAAGCCGGGGTTATTGACTAAAGTATCCACCACGCGAGAAACCTCTGTATTATTAACCGGCCCATCGTTGCTGTAAAAACATAAAGGTTGCACAAGTTAAAGTTTCATGCACAGAAAAAAGCGAGCGCCAAAGAACTGGAAGGCCAGTAAAAAGAAACGACTAGTGGTGGGGGTGAGAGTAAGTCTTGCTCCAGCATTGATTGGTTCAAGGAGAGTTTGACTGCTGGGTCACACAACTCACTGAACTGAACTCACTGGAACACGGCTTTAGCAAAACAAAAAGGAAGTCAACATTCAGAGGCAAGTTCGAGTCTGCAGCATCAGCGGAACAACGGCTTTCTGACATTATGCAAAGTTAGTTATTATACCGTGGGAAATATATGTTTCTGTGCAAAATGATGCAGGCTGATAGCAATAGACAAAACATTAGGCAAAATATTGTTGTTGAAAGAAAAGCGCTTTTGCATCCCACAGATCTATTCTGTTGGAGCCACCGACTCAGGGCAGGGTCCACTCAGGCCTGAGTCAGGTTTAAACAATCCTCCACTCTAATTTGATTCTCATTACAGCCCACACAGCAATGCCCTTTATCTTAAGGCTACTGCGGGACTTAAAACACAGCGCTTCATAAAGACCGGGGAGATGGCAGAGAGCCAGCGCGCTCACAGCCAACAGTTTGGACTAATTCACTGTTCATTGTCTCTCTGAGAGGCGTCTCTGTGAAGGTCAGTCGGTCATTTCCTCGGCCACCACTGAGCGGGATTCAAGAGGCATGATAGTAAAAATGTATTATGTGCAGCCATCTGTTTTGCAATTAACAAAGGCTGGACTTGCACCTTATTCAAGATAATAAAACTATTGGATGGTCCTGCAGTGTAGATGGGTGCACACACTCTGAAGAAGTGGAACTAATGAATAGTTATCACAGCGGATCACCAGCAGAAGAGCTAAGACCGTGACGATATCAGGAGACAAAGTAGCACCAAGTATGAAGAATGATATGCAAATAACCCATGGCATTATACCACTCTAAAGTGACTTTATTATTCCATTAATAAAATCTAATGTGGCCATTTGTGCTGGTTCCATAATTTTAGGTACGGAAAGTCATCAAAACTTCCAAACGGCATGTATCATTATTAAACATTCAGGCTTGAAAATATAATAAGGGTTTATGATGTATGCAGTGAAGCTCTTTCTCCAAAGAGCAGAAGTTACACAAGCTCAGTGCTTTTAGTCACACGCCTGTCACCGAGTAAAACGACTGTAACAAAGTCGCTCGAGAGAAAAGGCAGTGCGCGGTAATTGGCCCGTGGGAACGTCAAGAAGGTATCAGGAAAGGATTCTCGGTTTTAAAAAATACATGCCCAGAAATTGTACAAAGTTTATTTGGAGGAATTATTCACGTTTCCTTTAAGTGTTTGCTCTCAGTCATCCAGGAGTGTTACAACTCAAGTTTCCAGATGAGAGGATTCTGAGAACTGAGGAAGCTTGGATGAGATGAATTTACTCTGGATTTCTGGCAATAACATAGCACTTTCAAGAGGGGTGCATTTCAGCACCATGGACAGAGCCACTAACCATCGTCCTGCTTGTGAGTTGTATTGGGTTACAATTAAAGATAAGTATCAAAACATTCTTAAATAATTAATCTCCAATCTAGGAATTAACAGGCACCGGCAATAATCCCAGCAACTTTGGGCCTTAAGCGGGGTGCACGTCCTCACGACGCAGAGAAGCATTTTCCACTTTTATTTACAAGCACTCCGCTGCATTTTCTGTAGACTGTACAGCCAGCACTTCCTCACACATTCTGTTTGTAATTTTCACCAGCCGAATGTGAAACTGCAGGCTAAGGAGAGCCCGGGTACAGAGACTGATGACCTCAGCAACAGCCACAGATTAGATATAATGTTATTGCAGTTTAATTTTCGGGGGCCGGTACATACGCCGTTATGTTTCTTCGTGCTACTTATTCATTTGCACTTGCTGCTGCTGATGCCAGGGGTCCTGTAGCCCTGTCTGTGCTTACCTGTAAAATGTGTTCTGAGGCAGGCCGTACATCCAGGGCTGCAGCTCCAGACTCGGGTATTCGCTGAACGGAGGCACGATGAGGGAGAAGATGAGAGACAGGCAGACGAACAGAGCGGGCAAAACAACCTGCAAAGGCGAAAACAACAAGGTTACAATTAGGTCAGTATTCATAC
The DNA here is from genome assembly GCF_951799975.1 of Gobius niger. Taxonomy (NCBI): domain Eukaryota; kingdom Metazoa; phylum Chordata; class Actinopteri; order Gobiiformes; family Gobiidae; genus Gobius; species Gobius niger. The sequence continues at coordinate 12,821,721 of NC_136872.1, forward strand.
GAGGTGATGCCCTGCCTTTGGCAATAACTGTGTCGACAACATTGTGGCGAAAAGTAGGCGTCTGACATGTGGCTATAGCTAACATGACAGCAGATTATCGTATTTCCCAGACTATAAGTCGCACCAGCTAAAAAATGCCAAATAAAGTTGCACTAGCCTTGGCAACTACCTGGGCATGGAGGCGTAACTGCACCATTGACAAGCCTCTCCTGGCAGCACATTGTTCAAGCTCTCATTTGCGAACTGATTCCTCTAGCTTTTAGCCTGCGATTAGCTTTTTTTGTTTTCTTTGTCTTTTCCCTCACAAGTTTATCGCACACTCCAAGCTCTCTTTCTGCTGCTCGATTTTTTAAATCTTCAGTGGTAGAGGGGTAGCAGATACTGGTACACAAGTCTAGAGCGCCCTCTAGTGGCTGTCAGTGTGAAACTACATTGTGGGAATATTTATTTTGATATATAAGTCACACCTAAGTATAAGTCGCACCCCAAGCCAAACTATGAAAAAAAAGTGCGACTTATAGTCCGGGAAATACAATATATTGTATTATGGAACATTGTCAGGCAGGTTTTGTAATTTGATCTGAATGACCAGCCACTTTTGATTAAGCATTTACCCCTAATCTTGAAAATCCAGAACTCTGCGATCTTTCCCAATGTGAGAGATGGCTGCCTCTGTTTGTGCTTCGAGTTGAACTATTATACTCCATTGTGAGTGGTGCGCTTTCTGTGCTCGAGCGCGACGGCAGACTACATTTCATCTTGAATCAAGCTCTTTGCCGTCATTACAAAAGGAACTGATGCAATCATCACAACATGCACACATTAATATGCGCACCGCTGACTAGTTTAGGCGCCGCTTTGTGCTTTATGAGCTTGATTAAACATTTCCGACAATGCCGTCATCATTGTGGGACTCAATATAATTACTCCCCTGCCCTTTCTTTGTGCTATTTTTAATACCAGACAGAAATACCAACCTAGTCCAAGTCTGTTTCCAAGCAATTCCCCATCCATTGTTCGAACATTGGGTATCTTTTATGTTTAATCATTGGTAGGCTTTGGGAGGTTTGCATACACTTGATTAATTGCGTAGCGTGCAATTGGTGAGGACAATTGAAGAAGCTCGGATTGGGGAAAAAAAAAAAAAGCGCTACAGTAATGCACTCAGAAGGGAAAGATAAAGCATAGCAATGGGATTGAATAGGTAAGAAAGAACAATCCATTCTGTGTTTCCCCAGAGTTTCTTTCTCTCACGGTAATTGCAGGTGACAGCTGCTACTTCTTCCATTGGAGGGGAGGAAAAAAAACACACAAAAAACAGGCAGAAGTCATTACAAAGCCAAAGTGCTCCCATGAACAATGCATGAGTTTATTGCTTTTGCGACTTCGAAGGGGATTAAGAAGAATAGGAACGGATTACGTGCAAAACAACCAAAGCAATTAAGCCATGTTTTATTCTAAACAACACTCCAACGGCTCGTTAGATGAAATTTGTTATCCCGACAAACAAGTATATCTTAGGTTTCAATAATGGCCATTTTTTTCTCACCTTAAAGTATGTGTTCTTACAAAAAAAAACAACAGCAACGAAAGGAAAAGACGAAAGGCAGTGTGGCAACAGCCCCTCCGAGCACTATGTATAAATACATAGGACAAAGCACTGAATTGGCCTGTCTCAAAAGGCAAGAGCTGCATACTCTCTTTTTATTGTGACATTGCCAAAGCCCCGCCTGTCTCCAACTTTCATCCCCATAAATCACTCCTTTTTGTGTCCCCTGCCATAATCGCTTTTATATTGGCCCTAACCGCTTGTATTGGCGCAGATTACCTCAGCGGCCGCACCATCATATCTGCCGACAATGGGAGGTGTTGACATGACGCCGACAGAAAAACCTTGAAGCGAAAATGAATACAGAAGGAAGAGCAAAATGAAGGGTAGGTGCGTCCTTGTACAAGCAGCAAGATCCTCTCCGTGTCCCGCTGAAGAGGGGCGTCCCGGGATTGACAGTGACTAATGGGGATCGGGACTGCAGCAAATTACAAGAGGAGAATGGACACTTGGCTAAAGGTGATGCAGTGTGCTTTCATGTATGCTGGATAGGGTTGTCAAAAAAAGCAAGAACGAAAGAAACAAGAAATCAAAACCCAGATACTATTTGACAAAAAAACCACAGTGTTTTCCGGGCCATAAGTCTCTTCAGAGTATAAGTCACACCAGCCAAAAAATGCATAATGAAGAAGAAAAAAACATATATGAGTCGCTCTGGAGTATAAGTCAGACCAGCCTTGGCAACTACCTGGGCATTGAGGCGCATTGCACCATTAACAAGCCTCTCCCGGCATCACACTGTCCAAGCTCTCATTTGCAAACTCGTTTCTCGAGCTGTAGCCATCTAGTTTTTAGCCCGCGATTAGCATCTCTTCATTGCAGTAACCTCCATCAAGTTTCTTGCTCACTCCAAACTTTCTTTATGCTGCTTGATTACCATTTTTTAAACCTTCAGTGGTACAGAAGTAGCAGATACTGGTACACAAGCCTAGAGCGCCCTCTAGCGGCTGTCAGTTGGAAAATAACACACATATGAAATGATATACTTTGATATATAAGTCACACCTGAGTATAAGTTGCATCCCCAGCCAAACTATGAAAAAAGTGCGACTTACAGTGTGGAAAATACGGTAGTTTACAAACATAAGCACTACTTTGCTGTCTTACTAAATCAGAGATTTTATGAATCATTTTGAAAATGGTCTTTAGCTTAAAGGGGCTAGATGCAAGTTGGCCATTTTATACTCACTACTGCCACCTCAGGTCGTAACTGCACCAATTCGGACCCGAAGTAACAACTTTTTGAGTGACAGTGTAGGATTTTAGAGGCAGTTGTGGTGAACAGGTCTGAGCTCAGTCTACACCTTAAGACATTGCTGGAACACGTAGGGGGAGGAATATACATAATTTTAAACTCCGTATAGTCCCTTTAAGTAAATCAATACTACATATTCTGTTTAAATTTCAATAGACGGTAATGGATGGTATAGGAGACAGGAGTTCACAAATAGACCTATGTCAATGTACCTTGGTCTAGTTTTACATTTTTGTGTTGAGGAAACTCTTCTGGATAAGTAGCATGTTGTATTATAAAGTACTCAATGTTGCTTCTGCGCGAAGTATGAACTCCTCCTGGTGGTGGTGAACAGGTTTACTTCAGCATTGTACAACTAGTTTAGTTAAGCTCACTCTAATTATACTCACGTTCACTCATAATAGCATCTGTCATAACAAACAGCCAAACATGACATTTATATTAAAAAATCAATTTCATTTACAAGTTATGTTGCTGAACTTTTCGGATTAAATTGCTATCCGCATTAATTGCTTCTGACTCATTCAATTAGAATTATCTATTGATTTTGACTTCCAGGATTATGTTGGCACCAAATAAAATAATACAGACACAATTTCAATGGCAGCGTGACGTCCTTGTAATTGTTGTGCGATCAGGTTTGATACAAAGATAATGAAAAGACATGATTAGCATGCGGCTATCGTGAAGGGGAAGCTAATCACAGGTGTCAGTTTTCGATGCTGGCGTCAATCACACAAACCAGGTGACAGGATTTAACAGCATCAGGCCGCGGCAAAGGCGCTACATGTGTCTGAAACGACTTCGGGAGAGAGACAAAGCTGGAGACGGTGAGAAGTGCGATTTTCAGTTGGAGGTAAAGTTTAGTGCAGTGGGTTTGTGCTAAATACATTCACAACAAACCCTGCAATACTGTATGTTAACTCCGAATATCACGAACATTGTACAGATAAGCATGATAAAAAAAAAATATTTAAAATGCAATTAAGTGTTTTTTATTCTTTGCTCTGACAGTCACACACCCAAAGTCGATTTCCTCGATTGCTCACGTGGTATTTTCCAAATAAATATCCAGAAGGTAAAAACACAAATGCTAAACGAGATTTGCATAAGTGACAAGGATCTTGAACTTGCCCCACACAAATCAGAAAAATATCAATAAGAACTAAGAGCTGGGTAGCGATAAACGATACCAGTCTGATGTCGAAAAATAGGTTTAGGTACCACTGGTATCGAAAGGCAGGTACCAAAAACAAATTAAAAATGTAAAAAATGTTTCTATTAAAGTTTTAATGCTGTTGGTCATCAATATAAAATAAATAAATAATTAAAAAAAAACAAGTTAAACACAATTTGAAGTTCTTTTCAAAACATTGGGAAAAACAAGTGGAAAAGTGGGGGGGGATTGAAAATAACTAAATAAATAAATGGGAAAAAAAACAGGAGAAAATTTGGAGGAAAACTGGAAAAGACACTTGAAAAAAAAAGGGGAAATATTTGAAAATTTGGGGAAGAAAAATGAAAAAAAAAAATTGGGAATGAAAAAAAAAAAGGTTTTAAAATGGGGGGAAAAATAAGAAAAACTTGTTTTTGTTTCACCTCAAACAAATAATACAAATGCAAAAGAAAAATAAATGGAAGGATAAAGGAATACATTTACATTATTAATCTGTTTTCTGGTTCTATATGACAAATTATTTAGTATAGGTATTGAAAAAATCATTTAGGTATCGGTATCAAAAAATATTAAACCCAGCCCTAATGAGAACTGTACCTACCTTAGTCTCTGCTGAAGATTATAAGCTCACATAATGTTGTGATGTCACCAGCAATGCCAATCAATCATTTGTGTAATAAAACTGATCATTTTAAAGGGGCTAGTTGCAAGTTGGCCATTTTATACTCACTACTGCCACCTCAGGTCTTATGCGTAACTGCAGCTTCTATATTAAGCTCGTGCATGACAGCACTTGGGACCTGAATTAACAAGTTATTGAGTGACAGTGCAGGATTTTAGAGACAGTTGTGGTGAATATGTCTGGGCTCATTCTACACATTAGGACATGGCTGGAACATGTAGGGGGAGGAAAATACATCATTTTAACATTTTTAAACTCTGTATAGTCCCTTTAACCCCAAATAACTGCAAAATGAAGACAATAAATTGTAAATCGTTGCCCATTACGTAGCATAATCCTGTAGCTGTCAGTGATTTGCACACAAACCTCACTTCTCCTGTTAATTGTGGCTTGGGCGAGCGCTGCACTTCTGTTGTGGCTTTACAATATCAAACAACTTTTTCTCCTCTCCCACATAATTCACAGATACATATTTTAGTTTCCGCACAATTCTTTTTTTTTTTTTTTCACTTCAACCATCGACCTAGCCCAAGATGGATGGTATGACTTGTTCCCCCGCAGGTCTCAAATTAGCTTACTCGATCATACGTGTCATTAATTGATTTTGAAAAGCCAACGCGTATTCGGTACAACAGTACAGTGATCCTCGGCGGAGCGGCCGTAGCCTAAGCCCTCAGATTCATCACGCTGACAGGACGGGGGCCATTACCTGCGCGATGAGTCCCTTGCGGCTCCTGCGGGCGTGGTGGAAGCGCTTGACGAACAACGCCAGGAACTGCCTCCTGATCAGGCTCCACCCGGTGATGGTCACGGAGCCCCGCCCACTCGCGCACTCCTGCCTCGGGAGGTCTGCGGCGGACATTAAGGCGAGTGAATCGATCATTTGTACACGTGTTTAAGACAGATAATGACTGCTCCTAAGTAATGCGGAGCGGTGAATGTGTCAGCAGAATGGTTTCACCCCACTCTATGTGAGGCCGTAAAGGAATTAGTATGTCTTAACCTCTTAACCCCCACCTGAACCGGGCATAATTTACCCAAATCTAAAAGCTTCTTGAAAATAGCATCAGATTTGTCTCAAAATTGTCTCATGTAAAGCGCCTTGTGACTGTGACTGTGAAAGGTGTGATATAAATCTTTTTCTTCTTCTCCTCCTTCATAAGTTCTTCATCTCCTTCTTCATAAGTTCTTCTTCTCCTCCTTCATAAGTTCTTCTCCTTCTTCTTCTCCTTCATAAGTTCTTCTTCATAAGATCTTCAAAAGTTCTTCTTCATATGTTCTTCTTCATAAGTTCTTCTTCTTCTTCTTCTCCTTCATAAGTTCTTCTTCTCCTTCTTCATAAGTTCTTCTTCTTCTTCATATGTTCTTCTTCATAAGTTCTTCTTCTTCTTCTTCTCCTTCATAAGTTCTTCTTCTTCATAAGATCTTCAAAAGTTCTTCTTCATAAGTTCTTCTTCTTCTTCTTCTCCTTCATAAGTTCTTCTTCTTCATAAGATCTTCAAAAGTTCTCCTTCATAAGTTCTTCTTCTTCATAAGATCTTCAAAAGTTCTTCTTCATAAGTTCTTCTTCTTCTTCATAAGTTCTTCTTCTTCATATGTTCTTCTTGTTCATAAATTCTTGTTCATAAGTTCTTCTTTATAAGTTCTTCTTCATATGTTCTTCTTCATCATAAGTTCTTCATAAGTTCTTCTTCTTCTTCATCAAAAGTTCTTCTTTTTCTTCTTCTTCAATAAAGTTCTTATTCTACTTCTTCCATAAAGTTCTTCTTCAAAATAATGACAAGACAAGGATGAAAACGCAAAACACTATTAAAAAGTGACAAAAACACAACAAAAAAGCGTCAAAAAAGTGATGGAAAATGCAACAAAAAAACATGGGAAAACAACAACAACAAAAACATGGCAAAAAAGCGACATAAACGCGGCAAAAAAAAAAAAAATCTGTTTGGTAGGCCTTAGCTGTTAAATCGGCCATTACACTGATGCTCTGCAGTCAAGAAGCTTCTGGATTTGGGCAAAGCCAAACTGGAGAAAATGCGCTCTGTAAAGGCAGAATTACAGCATAGAAGCTCAGTAGACTTATTAGTAGAGTATTTCAAAAATCCTGTACTGCATTCAAATAATGTTTTACTTCTTAATCTTAATGACAGCTCCCACAGAAACAACACAAAACACCAAATTTGTTGGTACGTCTAAACATGGCAAATTAGTGGTGGAAAAATAAGTCCAAAACTAAGATAGCATTTTTATGCATTTTTGATCTTCAGTAGTGCAAGAATGCTTTGAATTAGCAGAACTTTCATGCAAGATTTCAAAGTTTCCAAGCCGAGAAATAAAGACGATAAACAAGAAACACTTCTTCTTTTAAAATTGCGTACAGAATTTCACTGGGGGGGGAAAAAAACCCACACTTGGCATCACTGCAATATTTATCTTTACCTACCTTCAACTTTGCCTGAAAACTTTTCCTTTAGACCTAAACAAGACAAAACACAGACAGCTATAGGTCAACACGTCTCATAGAAAATACATCGCTTTCCTGTCAATAAAAATGTGCTTGGACTTGCCGCTCAATCCGTTCTGTTCGTTGCTGCGGACGGTGGCCACGCTGTTCCGTTTGAATTCACGCGAGCTCCTCTTCCAATCTCGCACCAGCGGCGGCTCCTCCGCTGCGGTGGGAATTACAAATAAGATATGTTGTTTTGGCCTGACCCAATTTGGGGTTTATAAATAACAATAGAAATACCTGCGATGCCATATTATTCGACGTGAAAAAAAAAAAAAAAAAAGAAAAGGAAAGGGAAAAAAAAAGGCAGGTGTTTAAAAAAAAAAAAAAGCGGAAAAGGTATTCAGTGGTAAAACTCGAGCGTTATTTACAACTGAAAGGAATATAGGGAGCGTAAAATACGGGAGCCGGCTATTCGTCTGCCGAGGGTCAATCGATAAACAACAAAAACACAGTGTATGATGTGCAAGTGCAGGGAGAGGCGGCGGAATAAAACAGATCACCAAAAGCATTAGGGCTAATTTATAGGGCCGTACTTTGTGCATGCTAAAATAATATAGTAAATACACAGTGATAGGATGTAAATAGGATGGTAATACAAGGACAACTGCAGTACTGATTCCATAGTATCACCCCAAAAAATAAACCCTTTTACAGTCTGAATACTGAGTTATGATCGGGATGAGTGCCATATTAGGTGCGTGTCCTGTTTCCATGTAATTGCACTTTCAAGTACACTGCTATTTCCAGCCTGTGACCGTGCTATTCCTGTGCTGTATTACTGTGTTCCTCTTTTGGAATACCAAGCTTTAGAACATCTGTAATCAAAACACAAACTACATGCAAAAATAATAAACCATTTATCAATAGGACATGAAGTATAGAAATGGATCAAGGGAACTGCAGTTGTAGTTTTTCGATCATTCTTAAAGGAATAGGCCACCGTTTTTTAACAGACTGAGATATGTTCCTACCTTAGCTTAGACGAGTTGATGTGTCACTGTCTGGTCTTTACGCATGCGCTCAGTCACGTAAACAGAGCACAGACGGCGTTAGCATATAGCCTTAGCTTAGAAAATCGACATGTTTAATTTTACGTGACTATACTTGGATCGTGTAAAGCAGGGGTGTCAAACATTCCTGTGCGGAGTTATGATTTTTTTTAAAGAATAACCACAATGCTCATTCTCGCCACTAGGGGGCCTTAAGAAGAAGGAAGAGCTTGGTCGCTTTTTACTTCACCCCCGTTTGGCTCCAAAGAGGAGAAGAGGGGAGGCTATATGCTAACACCGTCTGTGCTCTGTTTCACGTGACTGAGCCCACGCATAAAGACCAGATAGCTACACATCAACTCGTCTAAGCTAAAGTAACAACATATCTCAGTATTCAAAAACGATGGCCTATTCCTTTAACAAGGCTGACATGTTATCTATTTTATCTAATACTTGCTTACTTTGGGTGTTGGGTCAATAAGAATAGGAAAAAAAACAGTAGTAAAGGATGATAAGAATGAATTCAATCATAATCCCAGTTTGGATGGTCGCATATAGAAAATCACGCAAGCTGGGGTTTTGTGGGATGTCACTTGCAAACAGCAACAAACTTTAGGGATTTTGCTACTTCCTGTAGTAATCCTTGTAGTTCTGGACTTAAACATTAAGTGTGTGATTGGAATAGGAAAACTTTTACTTCTGAAAATGCTCAGCCCTAAATAGGAGCAGTAAAAAACAAATAAATGCAATGCTCTGAGGTCAATCATGCCGGTCACCATTTTTTTTTCCTCCCCACATCAAAGCAAGAGTGTGCAACTTATGTGTAACTCACTCGCTGCTTGTGCATCCACCCCGGTGTCTTCTGCTACTTTCAGAAAAATCTGTAAAAAAAAGAAGAAAAAAAAAAGAAAATAAACAAATGATGAGTGCGTGGGCACGGAGTCACCGGGCATCATTATACAGGCACCCTCGCATTCCATTCAATTTTGCAAAATGTTGACTTGTATTCTGACTTTTTCCCTTCGCACCGGTCAAAATCGGAGTGCAATTCGGAATAATGAAAGTTAAAAATCGCCCGCTGAGACGCTGCAACCTTTGCTTGAGCATCTGCTAACTGGTCCCTCAGAAAGCAATTCCCACTTCGGATTTATTTATTAAATTTGGACCACATGTCAAAATAATCATATCACCCTAACCTTCCTGTGTTTGAATATTTTTCCCCCCCGCATCTGTACAGAGTTCTTTAAAAACACCTGACCAATGCAATTTTCTTTGGGGACCTTAGTGCAGCAAGAAGAAGACACAGAAGAAGAAAAAAAATCCAAATGCCTCGATTCGGGGAAGCCATCTATTTATAAAACGAATGTGCTCCTCGTGTAAACATCCTCGATTTGCTGTGACATAATGCAAAAACGAATTAGTTCTTGTTGTGTCAATTAGAAAACTATTGGACTTCAAAGATAAACATGGGAGCGGACTGGGAGAAGCGCTGTCTAGTTGGGGGTTTGGCATTCAGGAGGAATTAGCCACATCGCCCGGGGCCTGCCAGTGTCTGAATCATGTCTGCCTTACAAGCGCCGCATTAGCCAACAGTCACTCAGCTTCATACTGCGGCGCCCGTCCGCATGCCAAGCGCGGCCAATGACTCAGGGCTACGGCACAAATAGAAAGACTGTATCCATAATGATAACTACGGCGTGACTAACACAAATATCCGCCTGCGCTGTGTGACTAAGGAAGTGCATTGTAAAAATAGGAGCTTACGTTACAGTATGGGCCTAATTATTTAGCGTGATATGTCAAAGTAGAGGGAAAGCAAAAGGGAAAACGAGAACATTTGCCTTGCAGCTTAGTCGAGGTATAGTGGGTTTAGGAAGTATTCATTTCACATCCTTTTATTTCTTGTTGTTATGTTGAAATCTGATACTCAGTTGGTTCCTTTATTTATTCTTAAACACATTGCATAGACACTCTACCTTTTTCTTACGATCTAAAGAGATAGAACAGCTATAACTGAGAGCAATGGGCGCGGTGGTAGTAAATGGTCTGACTTTTTTTTTTCTTTTCTTCGACACGACTATTGAATTTCCATTATGACAATAAAAGGGTTTAAAAGAGGTCTGAAAACTTTCTGAACCCACGGTAAATGTTGTCTGCTTACTTTTCGACCAAATGTATGACGCAAGAACATGAAATTGAAGCTCAGGGCTAAATAATAAAGTGGTCTAATGTGAACAACTTTAACTGGCTGCCAGGGGATATAGTGGCCTTAGTTGTTGACTCAATATCATGTTTATCTTATGTGCTGAAATTAAAATGCACATAAAGACCCATGAGTATTGCAATGCAAGAGTAAAAAGTCTCTGTTTGTATATGAAAGCTGTGTATAAAATCGAGATATTTGCATAATTCGACCTGACATGACGGTTCAATGTAGATGATTGTTTGTCTAGTGCATTCGTTTGCCTTGTTATTTCCTCAAATGTATGGAAAATATTCTTTGTCCTCATGAATTAAAGAATACACTTCTCTGGCTCTGTATCCGGTGGCTAAATCCTATATAAAATAAGAAACTCGTGACCTCTCCGTGTCCCTCTATATGGGAGCGCCGGTGCTAATCTCTGGCGGGCCTGCGGACGCCACACTCAGCCCACCTCCTCCAGCGTGGTGTCAGAGATGCCGTAGCTGGTCAGCCCGAGGTCAGCCAGTGCCGAGTCCAGTTGCTGAAAGAGCAGGCCAAAGGTGCCGTCGCGGGCGCCGGAGTAGGGCAGGATGTATGTGATCTCCTGACCGATGCTCTCTAAGAAGACAGCCTCCGGGACGTGGCGCTGCACCAGCTGACTCACTGCTGTCAAGTCTGCCAAACAAGAAATATACATCGATAAGGCTGCGGGACAGGGAACGGCAGGGTGGTTTCAAACTCTGCTCTCGTCTGTGAATGAAGTGAATTTGAAGTGAATTTGGTTGTGTACCGAGAACCGAGAAGTAGCATAATTTCTGGGATAAAAGCGTACTCTTTCATTTGAATGAGCACATTAAGACTATATGGTTGGTCTTCAATAAAGGTTCTTGAGTCATCTTCTGTACTCTGGAGTTGAACGTTTCGCCTCTCATCCAAAAGGCTTCGTCAGCTCGCTGAAGTTTGAGCGCAGTACGCAGACCAGATAAAGACCACAGGGAGGAGTTCAGCTTGGCTCAGTCCCTCCCCTCTATTAACAGCTACTCTCACCTGTAGGTAAACCTCTTTAGTTATGAGTCTTTGCAGTTCTAAGCCCTAATGACCTAACTCATACCTGAGATTCAGTCTGAACAGCCCTACTCTCAGCTGATCACTGCTAATTACAAGGGATGCACCAATCTGATACTGGTATCGGATATCGGAGCCGATACTGGAAAAAATACGATGTCGGGTATCGGCTACATATATCCGATTCTAAACCGATGCTAGTTTTGTCTCTCAACGCCTTAAAAATACAACTTTTACCACCCACATCTAAGTCAATATGGGTGTGCTGTATGTCACTGTAAAGCTAAGAACCTGGAGAATTCATAAACCTTCACAAATATATTTTGATTGCCGCTCAAAATTCTGTGGTTTGTAATGGCATGCTAAAGCTAGCGGGAGCATGCTAATGCTAGCAAAAACAAATCAAGTCTGGGACAGTAGCCAAAAAAATAAAATCGGCCAAAGCTGTCAAGTCTTTGTATTTAAGAAATGACAGATCTAACACATCAAATAATGTGACTTAATGTGAGTTGTTTATATTAATGTAACCTAAAGCCTGTCATACACCCAAGGATTTTTAGTGTAGAAAAGTCATCCATCTTGCAATGGAGAAAGAGTCAATACATTTTTTTCACTCTGAGAATGCCACTTTTAAGAAAGTCTCTTGGTATCGGTAAATATCGGATATTGGCAGAAACACAAACCCCAGTATCGGTATCGGTAGCAATAAAGCTGGATCGGGGAATCCCTAGTAATTACCTGCCTATTGATATGGCCTGAGCTGAGTTTTAGCCTCAATAGCATGACGGAGCACTCCAGGCCTGGGCCAGAGGAGGTTACTGTACAGTGGAGACAGGTGAAATCTCAGTCCACCGTTCCTATTCATCGACAGATTTTCTTTCTTCACAAAGATTGCTTCTTTGACTCCTCTTTCGAACCAACGTTTTTCTTTAGCTACAGGTGAGAGTAGCCGTTGATAGAGGGGAGGGACTGAGCCAAGCTTAACTCCTCTTTGTGGTCTTTATCTGGTCTGCAGATGGAGCTGAAACTTCAGTGCGCTGATGTCAACATGCCAGATTTAGTGGCTGATTTGCTTCTGCCATCTCACGTTTGCAATCACAAACACACTCTCATTCATACACCGGTGTGCACAGACTCTGGAGGCAAGGCGGGGGAAAGAGTCTTACCCAAGGCCACAACAACCGTAAACATCCAACCTTTTGTATCCGTGGATGAATGTTCTAAGTCAGGAGTTTCCAAACATTTTGGGCTGCGACCGCCCAAATATTGTCTGAAATAATCCCGCGACCCCCTCATCAGTTTTCCGCAACCCCCTGGGGAGTCCACCATCACCCAATTTTCACACATACAGTAACTCAGCATTCATAAAGATATAAACTCATGTGCTTCTCATCCTTCACACTTCTGAATCTTTCTGAGATGTGTGTAGAAGTTGGACCATTACATTCTCAGTCATCTTGACACCTCACGCATCAACAAACCAGCCCAGCCAAAACACAACGCTCCTCAGTAAATGACAGTGCCATGATTGAATAAGCCCGTGGAGCACATTGCACACACTTCGTCCCTGTTACTTGCGCAGCTTCAATCACTCTGCAATCAGCGCACACCTGTCCTGACCTTTAAGCACAGAAGATCCCATCAGTGGACATAATTCTTCAGCCTCATCTGTTCCTGAGCCCAGCCTCACAATGAATCAGTCTGGACAGTGTTGCAGGACTCACCGCGTCCATTATTGATCCCCGAGCTCTCATATATAATTACTTTGCTTTGCATTGCCTTAACAACCAGCGGCTTTGGGGAATTTATAAAGAAGTGAAATGGATTCGCGCCACACATCGGGTTGAATTATTTGCAAACAAAGAGCTATGTGCCGTCTGTAGTGTAGATAGGACATCCTAAATCTGCTCAATATGCTTGAGATAAAAAGTAATTTTGATCTGAACTTGTGTGACTGTAAATATACATGAATTATAAAAAAAAATCTGAAATGTACAGGATATGCTCATGTCTAATGCAGAAATACCAGCACGAGCATAAAACTCTACAACTCCAGGTCTAGTTACATCTTGTTTGCTCAATGATGATTCACAAATTCCACTCGACAGATTGATGCATGATGTTATTCATTATAAATCCAAGCGCACTGCACGGACGTCTTCTCAGACAAACCTACAGAAGATTGCTTTCGCTTTATGTGACTGGCTGACGGATTCACAATGACAAAGAGAAAGAGTAAACTGCGGGTGCAGACAAATTCTATATACAGTATGACAAGTAATATTCAAAGGCAAATAATCAAAATCATACATATTTCAATAGCTATGTAGGTGCTCATCATTCCAGCATACGGCATATTTATCTGCAACATAAATTTCCTTCACTTGCCTTGGTCCTTGGTATATGTGGCTGCAGTTGGCTAGGGCATGCTACATCAATATGGGAATTTAACTAACTTGTGACAAAGTTAAAAAAGACTTTTGTTTGTGTCAGCTATCGGGAATCTATCCTCCAAAGAAGCACCGGAGCATAAGTTGCACCAGCCAAAAAATGCATCATGATGAAGAAAAGGACATATAAGTCACACCAGAGTATAAGTCACACCGGCCAAAAAATGCATCATGAAGAAGAAAAAGACAAATATTAGTCGCACCAGAGTTTAAGTCACACCGGCCAAAAAATGCATCATGATGAAGAAAAGGACATATATAAGTCACACCAGAGTATGAGTCACACCGGCCAAAAAATGCATCATGAAGAAGAAAAAGACAAATATTAGTCGCACCAGAGTTTAAGTCACACCGGCCAAAAAATGCATCATGAAGAAGAAAAAGACAAATATTAGTCGCACCAGAGTTTAAGTCACACCGGCCAAAAAATGCATCATGAAGAAGAAAAAGACATATATAAGTAGCTCCAGAGTATAAGTCGCACCAGCCTTGGCAATTACATGGGCATGGAGTTGTAACTGCACCTTTTACACATGGTTCAAGCTCTCTAGCTGTAGCCATCTAGCCTTCAGCCTCACTCCACACTTTTTTTCTGCTGCTCGATTACCGTTTTTTAAACCTTCATTGGTTCAGGAGTAGCAGATACTGGTACACAAGCCCAGAGTGCCCTCTAGCAGCTGTCCGGATGAAAATAACAAACAGGTGCGACTTATATATCAAAATACATAATTTCACATGAGTATAAGTCGCACCCCCTGGCAAACTATGAAAAAAGTGCGACTTTTAGTCCGGAAAATACGGCAGTCAACTTGTTTTGATCAATTTTTCCATGTTTTTCTATTGTTGCTTTTGGCCCGTCTGTATTCAAGTGTGCGAGTCTGTAACTTATTCCTCACCAGTTGCACCTGAAGGATCGTCTGGGCTCCAGCACTGGCTCCCGATGCCGTCGTCTGGACTGCCGCTCCTCAAAGGACACATCTCCTCCTGTTAATCGCAATAGGATTAGAAATGCTTTTCCACTTACCATGATGAACAGGGCCCTCCTTGACAACTACCGAGTCGCATTAATCAAATAATGGAAGCCGTCCAAAAGGTTTGATGTAATTGTCTTAAATAAAGCCGTATGCATGCCATGACAGATAATGTGGTTAAACCTGGTGCTACAATCTGTTGAAAGTCCTTCCCTTGTCTAGACAATAAAGACGCCCTCATTTGAGAAGGGATAAAAAGAAGATTAATGTTTATTGTTACACAGGTTTAGAGAGACAAATTGTAATGTAGCTTGAGTACATTTTTATTATTTTTTTAAATCACTTTTCTGAGTCATCATAGAATTCACCTTTACCCGAGTACATTACAGAGTGAATTTCTACAATTGTGGTTTAAACATGCATTTTTTTGCGGTAACCTCTTTATAGACACGCCACAGGGGAATCTTAAATGCTGCGCAAAATTCTGTCTGATCCGAAACATCACCATAATCAAGTCTGAAAACAACAGCGGCGCGTTCTTGATCTGACGTTTAACGCGGGCAAAAGCCTGCAAAGATCCGAGTGCTCCTACCACTGCCGGTTGTGATGTCATTTAAAAGCGACCTATTACGATGGGAGTAAAGTAAAGATTCATTTTTATGCTCGTACATGAGGTTTAATGAGAGGGGAATAAAATCGTGTCCAGCCGCGTCCGTCTCAATTACAAAGTCATAACAGTTTGAGGTGCCCATCCACCTTCCCCCAAAAGAAGGTGTTTATTTATCCCTTGGAAACGACTGACTCCTCTCACCTCAAAGAGCCGACGGACTAATGGTAATTGCTCTGGCCCTGCTGGCATTAGTGCTTCTTGTTCATTTGCTCCTATTGATTAAAACGAAGTGTGTGTGAGGCACCGCTGGCAAGCCCAAGTCAGAATCTCCCCTCTCCCCTGCGACAATTAGTATCATCCAGCACGTAGGCGCTTGCCAATTCTCATGCTGGGAGAGACTAAACACGGATCATTATAGGGGAGGGCAATCCGCAGTGGAAAAGCTGCTAGGCAAAGTCGGTGAGAGCCATGTTTAATCATTGGCTAGATTTGGATGAGAATAGCGTTCTGCTTTCATTGATGGTTAACTGTCTAATGTGATGCTTCATCTACACCTACGCATCGCATTTTCATTTCATTCCCCGCTAACAAAGAAGGAAGTCAGGCGGTTTGAACAATTCTGAAAGTAATAGTGGTCAGCAGAATGATCACCGAGTGTAACACGCCATAGGCTACGTAATATGTTGCCAAGCTGTGGAGTGATATAGGCACGGCGTCCTAATCAGCAAATGTTGTGTTAATCTCCACGCAACGAAAGCCCACACATGCATTTCTGCGCTAAATGCTATGGAGCTGTGCATTATTAAAGAAGGGGCAATGAAAGTCTTTCTCCAATGAAAGAAAGACGAAGGAATCACAGTATCAGCTAAATGCCCCAATTAAGGGTAATGTCTATTCTGTAAATCATTAATGTAGCAAAAAGGGATCCCCTCCAGAGCGCTGCCTATCTGTTTAGGCTGAGTGATAATGCCGGGCTTCACTTTTCTGAGATACATGGTCCAGCTCTGTTGGGTAGAAAGCACTTTTTTGTGTGTTTTTGTTTTGTTTTTCTAAAATTCACAACAGTTTCAGTCGAGGGTATTCCATTCATTGACCCTGATACACAAAGGCTTCTATTTTGCTTAAATTACAAATTGCTTGCTTAAAGCCCTCTTGTGGTTACTTCCAAATGCCTCATTATTATCTTTTTTTTTTTTACCTCTTTAGTCTGTACCATCCCTGTCCGTTGGGTGGTCATCTTCTCATTTCCATTTCGAACCAAAGTGAGATAGTAGCCGCTCCCGAACCGTTTCTTGAGGAAGAGCGAAGAGCCGCAGCAACGCATCTTTCCCTGGGAGATGATGGCAATGCGGTCACCCAGTATGTCCGCCTCGTCCATGTGGTGCGTGGACAGTATGATGGTGCGACCTGGTGGGAAAAAGATACATTTATTTCATTTGTCATTTTGAAAAGGTTATTTAAACAAAAAAAAAACTGCCCCAAGTAGATTTGTAGGCTATCTCCTTTAAAGCAGAACTAAGTAACTCATGCCCCTAGAGGCCATAAGCGCCACTGCAGGTGTCGTAGCATGTTGTCATTGTTTACTCATTAATTGTCCGTGAGAGTAAATACTACGCTGACAGAAAAGACAAAAGGAGAGAGGGATATTGTACATCCAATTACACAATGAAGATACATTTTTTTCACTCAAACTTGGCTGTAAACTGTTTACAGTTTGCGCCAGTCCGCAGTTAGCTTTCCCCTGTTAGCCTGCTAGCTTTTCTTCATGATTCCATTAGTGTGTACTGGTGACTCCGACCTGGTGCAGGCAAAGTTGCAACTGTGGTTTTCCGGCCAGAGACACGCATTTAGCCCTAGAGGGACTACGAAAAGGATTTATTAAGGTAAACAAGTTACTTCATACTGCTTTAAAGCAGAACTAAGTAACTCATGCCCCTAGAGGCCATAAGCACCACTGCAGGTGTCATAGCATGTTTTTTACTTATTAATTGTCCGTGAGAGTAAATACTACACTGACAGAAAAGACACAGGGAGAGAGGGATATTGTACATTGTGCCACAACCCAATTACACAATGGAGATATTTTTATTCACTCACTTGGCTGTAAACACTGCTAAAGTGGCGCTAACCCACCGTTAGCTTTGCCTGTTAGCCTGTTAGCTTCTTGTTCGTGATACTGGCCGGAGACACCAGGGAAAGAACAAAAACAATCACATCATTAACACTTGCATTACCGCCAGAGGGACTACGGAAGGGATTTATTAAGTTCTTCTTTAAGGTGGAAGTATCTTTTACCTTAATCACAGTAGTAATTAATCAGAAATAAAACTTGCTGGAATTAATATTTGATTCAATACATTTTATTCCAACATGTTCACTTCTGGTAACTATATCCAACACACTGTAGTGTGCACCATCACATGATGTATTTTCAACCTTTGGCAATAATTGGAGCTAGAACAGAAAGAAAACCTATAGGTCCTTGGTGCATGACTGAATTCAGTAATGTAAAAAATAAAACAAAAAGATGGTTCATTAAAACCAGTTCTTCCCAAGCTATCAATGACAGTAATAATAGACTTCTAGAAAGTCTGTGATTTGATTTGTCGAACAGCGACAAGAGAAGCTGCCCCACTTTCAAATAATCCAATATAGCAATATAACAATGTGTCTCTGTGCGCCTCCCTCTTATTGCTGACAATGTAGCTGTTGCTGTATTTTTTATTTAACGCTTATCCTCATGGCAAAAAGCAACTCCAGAGAATGATGTGGGTGGAAATCTGGGACAAAATTAAAATCATGATCAAGGCCCGACTCCAAGCCTTTTTTCCCCAGTGTTGCTTATCAGACTATGTTCTCTGCTCTTTTTTTCAAGAGGCGGCGAACTGAACACCATTGTAGCAGTAGCTTCGCCGGCAACGCACCGGGGTTATTCACAGGTGCCTAATCCTTTTATTGCATGCTGGATCAGATAAGGAATATTAATTATCACATGGCAAAAAGATCAAATGGGGTAAAAAATAGTGGCGGGATGTGTGGTAAAGTCGCAGCGTGGTCATGTCCCCGGAGTGTGCAAGAAAGAAGCTCACAGACGTGTACCAACGCACAAACTGTTTAACACTTTTATAAATCAGGGCTGGAAATGGAGAGACCTGCTTACAAGTCAGATAAATAACGGCAGCTTCAAATTAATGCAGTGATAATAAACCAAAGGCAAAATGAACAGTGGGATATGAAAGGCTAAAAAGGGCAAGGCATTGGCATCATTCTTTTATAGTATTTATAGAGAAAAAGTAGTGAACTATTAGGAAGGAGGAGGAGGACAGGTAATTTCTTCATATATCTAGTATGTATTCTCAATATCCTCTTAACCCCTGCCTTAACCTAGTGCATGTTCACCAGTTGAGCATTGCAGTGAAACACCTTATTTGAAAAGCTAAGACCTTATGATCGTGATGGTTTCGTCCTTTTTGTGCTATCACGTTTTAGTAGCTTTTTTTGACATGTTTTGGCCACGGTTTTGTGGCTTGATCACAGTTACATTACACTCTAAAAATCAAAATGTGGCCAAAACAGCATCAAAAAAGCGTAACATAAAAAGCTGAAAAAGTGTCAAAAAAATAAAAAAAAAGTGACAAAAACTTTAACAGGGGACAAAAAAGTGGCAAAAGGGGACAAAAAATGGACAGAAGTGTTGAAAAAGTGTAAAAAAAACTGTTAATAAAAAGGACCAAAAAAAAGCGGCAAAAAAGTGACAAAAAGTGCTGAAAAAATGTCCCCAAAAAAGGGGACAAAACAGTGCTGAAATAGAACATAAAAAAAAGAAAAATGTTTAAAAGGCGGACAAAAAAGCGGCAAAAAGGGACAAAAAAGTCCCGAAAAGGTGCCAAAAAATGTACAAAAAAGGGACAAAGAAGTGGCAAAAATGGGACGAAAAATGTAAAAAAAAAAAAAAAAAAAAAAGGGGCTAAAAAAGGGCCAAAACTGATGAAAAAGCATCAAAAAACACACACAAATGCTTGTTTTTTTAAAAAGGGACAAGCGTCAATAAAGCGACAAAAAAGCTATTAAAACATGACAATAATGTGACAAAAACGACTATGTGATAACAAAAGTAAGGAAGAAGCTTAGATGAGTTTTATAGGTCATAGGTTTCAATTGAGGCATTACACTTAGCCTATTGGCTGTAAGCTCCAGCTCGAGAAACATTTAGATTTGGGTAAAACTGGAGAAAACGTGTTCAGTTAACGGATAAAGTAAAGTCATTTGAACGGAAAACTGTGACTGTGTTTATTTTTCTGTATAACAAGGTTTTGATGCCTGGTGTTGGAGTGTACAAGTCTGGTCACAGCAGCACCAGCTTTGAACAATTACAGTAAGGGCAAAGACCAAACTAAATTTGACCCCTCACTTTTTAAGTGCAAAAATGGCATTGGCAAATGGATTTTTTAGTCTTTCCTCCACTATTGTCTAGTGTTTACAGCAAAAGGTCAGGTGCCCTGTCTGGCAGTGGCTGAGGTAGTTAAATGTTGTATCCTCACCGGTCGCATTAGCCCAGGTACAAGGACACGCTCGGAGGTCATTAAACCGCAGTCCGATGCGGCCCATTTTGCTTGGCCCACAATTTCAGCTAAATCCTTTTCCAGGTCAGTATTGCAGCCTCATGCTACGCCAATCGAATCTCCTGCTCGGACTGAATTCAGTGCTCAATTCCTAGTGTTTTCCTCCCTCCTTTATGCTACTCTCGCATCTACATGACCACCAACCAACAAGCCTTTTTATATGAAAGATTCAAACACTGCGAGGTCGTGATTGAGAGCAAAGCAACGGGCCTGGAATAGTTGCACCCATGGGTTTCAGATAATGTAAAAGCAGGACCGTTTCAACAGCGGGGTGCCGTTTTAGTTGATGCTTCACGAAGTGCAGAAATGAGCGGATTTTTTCCTCGAGACCTGTTGTGGTTTACAAGGGAGAGAAATACTAATCAAAACACAGTGAATCACGGCCGAGTCGGGGGTAGAATAAATTTGTTTGGACCGCAGATGGCCCACAAAGGTATTCTGATTTATAGCGAGTAGCAGTGCATTACAGCTCTAAGTGATATATCAAATAAAGGCGCGGCGCGTTGGGGTAAATTGGTCGTACTTTGAGGCCTGGAAAAACCTGCTTTGTGTTATTCCGCTTCCTCTCCTAAATCTACTTGATAGGAATGAATTTCACAGCAGTTGATTAAGCCCGGACAGATTGTAGATTTATGGTAAGTTCTGCGCTTTTTCTCTCTTTAAACAATCCGTGTTAACTGCTGCCTGTGTATAGCTGAAGTCATTTCAGATTGATACTTCTTAAATAATGTCTCGGAACGGAAAGGCTTCGTAGCTGGGAGCAAGTATTAAAAACATTTCTGGAAGAAGTGCAGGAAATGTTGGTTTGAAGGCTTCTAAGCAAGAAAATAACAGATTCTGCAGTGAAAAGCACCCCATAACAAAAATATGTAAATTCATAAAAGGGATTGTCACAAGTAATTATTGTAATTACTATTCAATGTCACATAAATAAAACTAAATTTTTAGGGGCTCAAACATGAAACAAATGCTAATGTGCCTTTTGTACAGAAAGAATGGCTTCAGCACCATCATTCATTTGTTATTTTGTGAAATATTCATAAAGCATGGCAACTTCAATATTTCACAAATGAACAAAAGAACATAACAGGAATTTTATGGAGTTGAATGCTTGTGTACGCTCCAGTCGTCAAGCTTCTTGGAGTCCAGACTACTTTCTGAAACCTTTTGCTAAGTTAAAGGATCTGTCTCATGCTATTTCGGCCATTCCAAAGCAAAGTATAGGCATTTATATGATATATTGTACCACTACCACTATGGAACACTATTTTTTGTGATAAATCTTAGTATTTTCTGGAGGTAATTTTCCAACCCGGAAGATAAAACGATTGGATTCTGTTAACTCTGCCCCCGCTCTCCGCTCATACAACTTTAACAGTAGTAGAAATATAAATACCACAGTAAAAAGTGAAGTTAATAACGGCTTCATAAATGGCTAACACGCTTTTTGATTGACTCACCACTCTGTCCTGGCCGCTCCACCGGGTGTTTTTATTGTGGGTCTCGCGTTGGTTATAAAAGTGAATCCACTTTGGTTCTGGCCAAGATTGACCAAACATCCATCAGTGACAGTCACAGACAAACACTATATTGGCTGACAGTCGCCGAATCCTGGAGAGAAATTCCAACTTCTGGCGAGTGGCCCTTTTAGGAAGGTTGAATAAAGTCCTGTCCTCGTAGCCAAACGCGCTTTTCTTCGTGACATTATCGTTAGGTAAGAAAAAAGAACAGGTGTCCAGAGTAGGTTAGAAAGAGCTCCTTCTTCACAACTTTTGGTGCAAACATGACATCTGTTCAGACGCTCAGGGGGTGCATTTGTTTTTTTCTCTAGAGCAGGCTTCAGGAGGATTGCTGAGAACTGCGTGAATGAAGCAAAAGCTACTCAGGGGGTGTTTTTGGTAAGGAAATAGCACAGCAACATGGTTAAAAGCCCCAAAAAGTCGATTTTGCTTGATATAGGACCTTTAAAATTAGTTCTTAAATAATAGAAAGAAGTCAACATGCGTATTCTTTGCGAAGTACACAGAGGTGCAGAGGATCTGCCCATAATGTGCAGTGTATAGCAATTTGAAGGAGCAGGTTTATATGAATCAGTCTCATAACTGCTAATTAAACCCTGATTACTAACTTGGGGGATATTAATGCTTTTACTCTCAGTCATTATCCTCCTATTGACGCCAGATGCTCCACTGAATGAACCCAGAACGTAGCAGGCTTTACATACTAAAAATATGGATGTGTGTCTGACTGATGTGTTGTGAAACGAAGGTATAGTTTTGTATTTTGATCAGTCTCAAACGATGCACATTTAAGATTCAGGATTCCAAAAAAATTGTGAATAACACATTGCAGAAGGAATAACACATTTAACATCCCTGTTTTCCATTTTCCGAGAAAAACAAACTATAATTTCCTGTTACAGTCTTTATATTCGGTTAGGGTCAAAATGAACCGTAATACAATGAAATTAACCAGGCGTGTGTCCTGTTTCTACGTAATTGCTATAATTACCACCATATTATACTATGATATTATTTCCATCATATTCCCATGTTACTCGTTTTCTGTTTAGACATGTGCTACAGGGAAGCAAAAAGAACATGATTTTTATAAAACTGAAATGACTTACATTGTATCTCAAACGATCGCGGAGACTCCAAATTGGGTAATTTTGTGTCATCAACTTTAAAGTCATTTCTTTTGCTCACTAAATAACATCAGTATTATTTCAACAAAACACACCAAATGGCGTGCACTTTATGCAAAGTTTAGAATACAATACTTAAGCATTTATGTACTGTAATGCCCACTTTCATCATAATGATCAAAATACAAGTTTGTTCACCTTGAGAACAACTGAACAGCAGCCAAATACATAAGCGAATCAAAACAACACCCACTTATGCCAGTCTGGTCCCCGCGTCTGAGCTTGAATCCTGCTCATTTAATTGCTTCTGACTAACCACAAGAAGTCTAGCCCTTCATATAAATAAATCCACTGGCTTTTCTTTTCTCTCGCCTAATGACAAACCTCGCTAGCACTGCGGTACAAATACGAGCTGAGAGGCACAAAACACTAGTCATTCACGCGGCACAATGTGGGAGTTCTCATTAGAAGCGAGTTATCTGCAGCTCCCAGTCGCGGTGAACGGGCTTGATTAGACGGAGAGCGGCTAATGGCAACAGCGAGGGCGAGGTGTCACTCAATGCACATTAAAGATTTAGACGCGTGTGTGTGCACTGAGAATGTGTTAGTACCATGTGCAAGCAACTCGCGGCCGTGGCAGTGAATCGGGCCGTGAAGTGACAGGCGAAGTGATAGGGAGTACAATTAAAAGGACTCTAGAAAGGAGTTGTGTCAGTTATAGCCTGCAGTGCCGTGCGTTCCGGGGTAAAGGATTGGCTTCCCACGCCCACTTACATGTCAATAGCCGAGGTTCATGTCTTTACACTTTTGGTTTTACACAGCATTTACCAGATCAAACTGCTATAAGAGACTTGGGCCCAATCTCAATTCTCCACCTAAGCCCTTCCCTTCTGTTTCAACAAGAGAACATCGCTCACTATTGCGGTCCAAACCACTGTAATACATAAAGACGTTTTTGTCAATCCAGGGACAGAGCCAGCGTTGGCCCACTCTGCAGTCGAGTGCTACACTAGAGAGCTTGCTAAGCTAAGTAGAGCTAAGTAAGAAAACATTAGCAAATTCTGAGTATTAAGAAGGGGTGGGCCAAGACACAAATCCCATAAGACGAGATTTATTTTTGACATACTTTGTAATATTACAAATTACCTTTTAATATTACCTTTCACTGAATGATATGAAAATCAATTTAAAAGTGCAAACTAATATATTATGTAAACATTGGTGGGCATATCAGAGGCAGCTCAGTATAATAAAAAAAAATCTTGTGGGATCTCGTGGCTTTTAAATCTCACAAGTTCTTTTTGGACGAGATCATGGCCCATCCCTAGTATTTAGCCATCTCACCATGCACATAAGCCATATCGCATATGCTTAGGCTTAATCTATTATCTTCCTACCTTCCTTCCTATTTATCTGTCTAGATCTTTCAATCCATCATTCAATCAATCAGTCATCTGTCTGTCTGTTTAATGTCTAGCCATCAAACTAAAGACAACTTCTTGAATTGTTGCAGAAGCAAATTTATAAAAGTATCTAAATATTATATACCGTATATTCCGGACAAAGTCGCACTTTTATTCATAGTTTGGCTGGGGATGCGACTTATACTCAGGTGTGACTTATATATCAAAATACATAATGTCACGTTTGCTATTTTCCCACTGACAGCCGCTAGAGGGCGCTCTAGACTTGTGTATCAGTATCTGCTACTGCTGAACCACTGAAGGTTTAAAAAACTGTAAAGTTTGGAGTGAGCAAGAAACTTGTGAGGGACTGGAGAAAAGCAGAGGTTGCTCTTACTGCAATGAAGAAAAAAAAAGCTATTTGCAGGCTAAAAGTTAAGATGGCCACAGCTAGAGGAACGAGTTTGCAAATGGGTACTTGAACAACGTGATGCCTGGAGAGGCTTGTCAACGGTGCAGTTACGCCTCCATGCCCAGGTATTTGCCAAAGCTGGTGTGACTTATAGACCGGAGTGACTTATAGTCCGGAAAATACGGTACAAAAAATGTAATAATTAAATTAAAATATACAAAAATTTATATATTGTATATATTGGATTTTATCTTGTATATTGTATTGTAGTTTTGTTTAGAGCCAGCTTTTACCTTCTTTATACTTTAGCAGCAGCTCCCAGATTCCTCTTCTTGCATAAGGATCCACTCCAGCTGTCGGCTCGTCCAAGATCACTATTTTGGAGCCTCCAACAAACGCTATGGCGACTGACAGCTTCCTCTGCATGCCACCTAGAAAACATCATCTGTTTGAGTCAGGTGGCGTAAAGTAGATGCCCGTCTTGTCTTAAAAATTTCCACAAGACATCTGTCCACATTTGCTTAATACAGCAGCGATACTCGGAGGCGATTATACCATAAATGTGCCAAAATGCACCTCCATGTTTTATCGTCTGCGGTGTAAAATGATTGATGGGGCACAATGGATGTATTACTGGGGTGATTTGAGTCGCGTCACAGGGTCTTCAGAATGCATCCGATGTACTGCTAATGTAGTGGAAATGTCAGCATAGATCAACCTTGAAAGTCATATTTCAGTGGTTTCTCTCACAAGCAACCCGTGACTGGACAATTTATCAAGCAGGAGTTGCTCATGGCCTGCACACAATGAATAACTATCTCTGCAACACCAGGTACAAGGGACGTGCCAGTGTCTCGATGCCTATGTGCATGTAAATACGACACAATTAGGTTGGACATATAATCGAACAGTTCTGTGTCACTGCAATTTGAAATGTCAGTAAGAACTTGTTCTCTTAACCTGAACCAAGGATATTTCTCCAGTTTGGCCAAATCCACCCAAATCTAAAAGCTCCTTGAAAAAAAGAAAACTAGGATGAAGACGCAAAAAAAACAGGGACAAAAATGTAACGAAAACACGACGAAAAGAAACGAAAGAAAGCTACAAAAACAACAACAAAGCAGCGACTAAAGAGCGACCAAAACGTGCCAGAAAGCAATAATAAAAGTGACAAAAACGTGGCAAAAGAGGAACAAAAATGTGGCATAAACATGACAAAAAAAATGCAAAAACACAACAAAAAGACAACAAAGCAGTAACTAAAGAGCGACAAAAAGAAAAGACAGCAACAATAGCACAACAAAAGAGTGACAAAAATATGATGAAAACACGACAAAGAAGTGTCAAAAATGACAAAGCAGCAACTAAAGATTGGCAAAAACAATAACGCACTAAAAAAGTGACAAAAACATGGCAAAAGAGCTACAAAAAATTGAAAAAAAGTTTGTCAAAAACACGACAAAGAAGTGACCAAAAATCCTACAAAAAGTGCCATAAAAATCGGCAAAAACACTTTCAAAATGTGACAAAACTGCGCCAACAAAGCAACAAGAGAGTTGCAATCAGTTTTCTTTCAAATGAGCATTACACTGTTGCTCTCCTGTCAAGAAGCGTTTGGATTTGGCAAACTGGAGAGAACATCCTCGCTTAAGGCGGGAGGTAAGAGGTTAATGGGTTTATATGGACATAACAATGATTGAAGCAACACATCTCAAAAAGAACCATAGCCAGAAATCAGTTTTGTAACAATTTGTATTGGCCATTGTGGCTCAGTTGGTAAACCGTTGGCTCGCTGATCAAAAGGCTGGCGGTTTGAGAGCCCATTGGAGGTCAAAAAGCCTTGAGTAGTTACATGTTGAATAATGTTTCTATCCTTAAACCAAAACATACCCGACAAGTTCTTGGCCATTTCCTTCCTCTTGTGCGGTAACCCGACATCCTTAATCATCTGTTCCATCTCCTCTTTCACCTCCTCCTTACTGCATCCTTTCAGTCGGGCATAAAAGTAAATGTGCTCCTCCACTGTTAGCCTGTAATGGGGGGAATAATACCAGAGACACAGTCAGGGTAGCAGGTCAAAGGGAAGCTCCACGGACAAATACTTGCAGCATAACAGCATTTTATCATGGATGTCAGACATTACTGATACGTTTGTTAGAAATGTGTGGCAATGTACTTAGTTTGTTTCATTGTTTTATAGACTTTATTTTCTGCAAATGATCAGGAAAGACATCTACTCAGTACTCAGGCGGATTCGTATTGCAGGAAGAAATTCAAGTTCTGTGATGTTCATATTTTGTGTCATTGTTTTTAAAATGTTATTTTTTTGTTCTAAGCAACAGATCAAAACGCTAAAACAACAAAGGGAATTTTTGTCTTTTCTTTTTTTCCTCATATTTTCCAAGGATGCCAATATTAGCAGAGGGCACTGTGTTTAACCCTTCCTAATTCGGATGCCTTCACTGTCCGGAATTAATATTAATGAAAGTAATTTGCAGGTGCTTGGGCATAATTATGATGTAGGACTAGTGTCGAGCTGCAGGTAATCAGTTTGGGGAGGGAGAGCGATAGAGGGGACGCTAAGGTGAAATAAAATAGTTGCAAATGGCGTTATTATGAGTTTTTTTTTTCAGGGGAGTGGGTGAGCAAAGTTGAAATAGGAAGAGGATAATGATGTGTTGATGGGGAACATAAGCCAACACCCAGCCCTCATTATGAGTGTTGTTAGGCTGAAGAGTGATTTCTCATTCGTTTTATTGGGAGGCAGGACTAGACAAAAAAAGAACTCACTCGCTGAAGAGGACATTGTGCTGCGGGCACATTCCCAGATACTTGCGGATGGTGTCCATGTCGGAGTGGATGTCGTAGCCGTTGATGAGCGCAGAGCCGGAGGTCGGAGGGAACAGCCCAGTCAGAATGGACCTAGCACAGGGAAACAGATTTGAATTGAAAAGTTGTTTTGATTACCGTATTTTCCGGATTACGAATTGCTCTGGAGTATAAGTCGCACCAGCCAAAAAATGCATAATGAAGAAAAAAAAAACATATATAAGTCGCTCTGGAGAATAAGTCACACCAACCTTGGCAACAACCTGGGCATGGAGGTGTAGCTGCACTGTTGACTAGCCTCTCCCGGCAGCACGTTGTTCAAGCTTTTTTGTTTTCTTCATTGCAGTAAGAGTAACCACCACTTTTTGCCAGTCCCTCATAAGTTTCTCGCTCACACCAAACTTTCTTTCTACTGCTCAATTACCATTTTTTAAATCATCAGTGGTACAGGAGTAGCAGATACATAAGCCTAGAGTGGCCTCTTGCGGCTGTCAGTGTGAAAATAACAAACATATGGAATTATATATTTTGATATATAAGTCGCACCTGAGTTTAAGTCGCACCCCAAGGCAATCGAAAAGAAAAAAGGGCAACTTAAAGTCCGGGAAATACGGTAGACATTTAATTTAATTGGGTGATTTGCTTGTTCCAGTCTTTTACAAAGACTATAGCTGTCAGATTTAAACAGTTTAAAGTGTTAAACAAATGTTAATGACCCAATCTAAAGTGCAACTTTAATTGGACTAAATGTTCTTTAAAAAGTGGAGTGGAGTAAAAATGAACAAATTAACTGACTAATAAATTACTTTTTTTTTATCTTTTCAGAGAAGTAATGCATGTGTGTGTTCTTTTTTATGTACTTATTTCTCACTTACTGTATTGCCTGTAGTTAAAGGAATAGGCCACCGTTTTTACATACTGAGATATGTTCTTACCTTAGCTTTGACGAGTTCTTTAGTACCTGTCTGATCTTCACCCGTGCCCTCAATCACGTAAACACAGCGCAGACGGCATTAGCATTTAGCCTCTCCCTCTCTCCACTATAGCTCCAAAACAGGTCAAGATAGAAGCTACCGAGCTCTTCCCCGTTTTCCCTATTTAAATATGTGTTACAGTGTTACACTACAAAGTATCATTACACAAAATTAAACAATGTCGATTTTCAAAGTGGATAAAAGGGGGACTTATATTGTAAGGCGTAATAATGCCAGGAGTAGTTTGGCATCCGCACAGTAAAGTGAAGACAGACAGGTCCTAAAGAACTCGTCAAAGCTAAGGTAAGAACATATCTCAGTATGTAAAAACGGTGGTGGTGTTAAAACACTGCTACTCCAACATATTACTGAACAATTTGAGCTTATAGCAACCTACCTTAAATTACTAGCATCCCGATGTTAAGTCCTGCCAAAGCAAGAGTTTTCCAACATTGTACTGTGTAAAAATGTAGCATTTCTGACACTGGAGTCTTCTCCCTGCCCTACCCAGTTGTTGTGCTCCGTTATGTTTTGTTACAGTTACCCAGAGCTTCCCCTGGGCCCTTAGTTTTGCATCACTAGCTTTCTCCTGCTCATTCTATCCAGGCCAGTGGTTTCCATTTATTTCTTGTCATCCCCCGAACCTTTCTCCCAACTTCCTTTTTTTAAAAACAGCAATTAGATAACTCCCAGTGTAGCCTCACCAGCTGACTGTGTGTGATAAATGTCCTCCCTAAGAAGTCAGTCTTTGAAAGCAGTGACCTCTGAATTAATACGGCCCCAGTGCAGTCGGCATTGTGTACCGCTTAGATTAGGTTGTGCTGGTGAAATTACACACGGGCCGGGGCAAGAGTCTCGGCATGGCAGAGGTAGATACGGCTACATACATGGTGGTGGTCTTCCCTGCGCCGTTGTGGCCCAGGAAGGACGTGATCTGATTTTCGTAGAAGTCGACGCTCAAGCCGTCCACAGCCAGTTTCTTCCCGGTCTTGTAGATTTTGACAAGATTTCGGACAGATACGCCGGCTTTCACGTTGGGAGGCGGTTTCTCAAGGTACTCTGGAGGAGAGATAACATGTATTTATGTAGGGCATTCTGGACAATGCTTAGAGTCAAAGATTGCAGTGGTTTGAAGTGAAGAGCATTCTGCAATAACTGGAACGTTGGCATTCAATTCCACCATGTGTCCTTAGGTAAGACATTTCAACCACTTCGTCACCACTGTCGGTGTAAAAGTAGAACTGTGTAGTCTACTAGAAGGAGAACTAACTTGTTGCTCAATCCACAATTAGTTGTATTTAGAGAAGAGCAAAAGGTTTGTTGTCTTATTAGTTAGTTGTCATGGTCTGAGTCCTTCTTTATGTGAGGAAAGAGCGCACCAAGTTTACAATGAATCACATTATCAAGGTGTGTTTAAGTCAGAACTGCCCAAGTAAACAATATACTATACTGATTCCAAAACACTGTCTTGAGCGACTCCCTTGAAAGCTAATTGTAAATAGTTTTCCCCTCATATGCCTCCAGCACTATTATCACCCCGCCTGAAAAAAACAATGTGCTAATTCTTATTTGTGACCCATCCCAATTAGGTCGCAGATGTTCTTTGAAGCGCGAGATCCCTTCAGACCACAACAAGAATGTAACAAATACAGGGAGGTGAAAATTGAAATCACAAGACATTTTACCGTTGTGTTCACAGGAGTCTTTGATTAAATCGGGATCACTGGCTGACACCGCGTTCCTCCCGCACCAGTAGGTGGAAGTGAAGGGGAAGTAGAACGGTTTTGGGATGCCGTATTGTCCTGAAGGCACAGAAAGAACAAAAGGCTTAGGGTAAACGTAACATACGAAATATCTGCATTTTTGAGTCAGGAAGGTCAGTTCTTTCGATTGATCAGACTTCATGATTGTCCCAGCTTTGATTAGTTGCCGTTAGTATTAGCATCCTGCCGTTAGCTGTAGCATGCTGCCGTTAGCATTAGCATCCTGCCCTGAGCATTAGTATCCTGCCGTTTGCATTAGTATCCTGCCGTTTGCATCAACATGCTGCCATTAGCATACTGTTGCTAGCCCCGGCAAATTGTGTGGTTATCAGAAATACAAGTGCACAGGTTAAAACTAACTCAGTGATTTAATTCTCCAGGTTCTGTGCTTCAAAATGACATGCAGCATGTTCATATTCTCTGAGGTTTAGTCAAATTTATAGCTAACCATTTTTCAATGCAATGTTTCTCCGTTGTGAGAGGACTTGTTTTAAATCCCCACATTTGCTAATGAAAAAACTGAAGTCTCTATCACTTTCGGTCCCGGAGATATTGGCTTTTATCGGTGCTATAAAAATCGGTGCTATAAAATTCCCAAATATTGGCCCAATACATCGGCTGGCCTATATATCTGTCAACCTCTATTATAAACTGACTTAGATGTTTTAGGATTTCTGTTCACGTGAGATATGAGATATAATGATGTTGGTACGCAAACTAAAATATCCCACTCATTAAAATGACTCTGTATTTCTAATGCAGAAGAGATTACCGCATCAATAATGAATGTTAACATCTGAAACCAATTTACTGAACAATACAATTCACTGTCAACAGGAAAAAGATAGCCGTATAAAAAAGTTCAAACCTGGAAAGACATTCTCGATGTACCAGGTGAGTAGCCAGTACAGAACTGCATCAAGGAGCATCATCAAAATGGACACAATGAAGGTGTAGCTCTCCCCTTCTTCTGGACTGATGGCAATGTTGCTCCACTGGATGCCAATTCCCTGTTCTTCATACTTGGAAAAGTTCTCACATCCATATCCGAAGGCCACACATGACAATAGGCTCTGAGAAGAAATGAAACATTGACATTTTCAACAGGTCCATAAAGCACAACAGAAAGGAAGATGTTTAAGTTATTACCTTGACTTAAACATTCAGAGAAACTTGTGTTAACTATGGGGAATTTTACTAGGGTGTTATCAAGAAAAAAAGCTTGCAATCTTCAGTAATAGCAATCTGGAATCATATTTTATCTACGACGTCTGAGAGAATCCTCTAAGCGAGTTTTTTTACGCGTAATTTCTTCTTGAAGCCGATATGATAAAAACATAACCTCCTTGCCAGGTAATTAAAAATAATAATGAACTTCTGCAAATGAGAATGTGCGGAAGGGCTCATCCAACAGGAAATCACAAATGACACAGCCAACATCATCTGCCACAGACTATCACTCTGTTTGTCGTGTTGCCTGCCAGCTGTTTCTTCACGCCTCATTTGGCTACACCGCTTTAAGTCAACCACAATCATTTGCCGAATCTTCACAGCGAAACCATAGCGGAGAGTGGCGATGGGATTTTTGAGGAGCCTTTCGTTTCAAAGAGCCGTCCCAAGAAACATACAATACGCCTGTTTGTCATTCAAAAAACTACTTGCTGTTTCTTGTATTCATGTAAAGTACACTGCAGGGCTAAACAAAAAGGGGGTCACGCACACATACAGCTTTGCTTACATCACACATTTGCCGTGGCGTTGTGATAAAGCACTGCTCGAAAGATCACATTCAGCCATCGCTACACTAGCCTAGCGATAGTTTTATGTCTCTCTTCCAACAATCTCTGCAGTGACAGCAGAGCATAACTTCCTGTCTCATCTTGTGCTGCCCGTCTAGTGCCAAGCAATCAGCGGTCAGCCGGCAGATGAGGAGAGACAGAGGGCCACAGACTGGGCACCCATCCTTGACCTCTGTATGAGCGGCTGACAATACGACAGGCTTGTTCCAGTTCGGGAGGGGAAGAAAAAAAAAACACACACACAAGGATGTTTGGGAGGTGCTCAAAAACAAGCCACTATTGAAGTCAACAACACACAATCAGGGGCAATTTCGACTGGCGGGGGACAGAGGATGCTATTTAAAAAGACAGTGATCACAGTGTGCCCCCATCTAAAGAAATCGCTTTGCCACAAGTGAGATTTCGAGAGTAATAGGCCGTCTTTCATTTTTTTTTAAGAAAAAAACAAAGTAATTATTCCATTCAAATGAAAATGTCAAAATGTGAACAAAAGCCCTCTGTACCCTCTAGGTCACGTGTCGCTAATTTGGCTAAAGTAATCTTTGAAAAGTTCACTCGCTGAAAGGTCATTTTTTACGATTCTCCCAAAATTAATTTCAGAATGTAAAGGACTTGTGTTGGAGCCGCACGGCACGACATTTCAGTTCTATGTTGCTTTTTCGCAGGAGCAGCTAAACTGGAGAGAGCTTTGTCCACTAACCGTACATACAGTGGGAGGCAAAGTGAGTTCACCCATTGGAATTTCTCACATTTCTGCTTTAATGGCTCATAAAATGTGGTATGATCTTTATTTAAATCACAAGAATGAGTAAACAGTGTCTGCTTAACTAATACCACCCAAACAATTACATGTTATCATATTTTTGATTGGCCCTAACATGTAAACATTCACAGGACAGCGAGGAATAAGTGAGTACACCCTTGGATTCAGTAGCTGGTTGACCTTCCTTTGGCAGCAATAACTTCATCTAGACGTTTTCTGTAGTCACATGAATCACATGTTTTTTTCCGGGTATTTCTCTCCAATAAAATATAAATATCAAATTGATCATTGTGTTCTATTCTGCTTATTGGGAAAAATGCTACTTATGTTGGCTAAAATCCTAATCAAAACAAGTCAAACAGTCCCAGTTGTCAGTATCTATCCTTTAGGCAATGCAGTCGCGATCAGAAAGATATAAATTCAGGTGATCTTTTGTCATTTGTCTGTGATTAGAGATGTTATCAAGGACAAAGTGAAGGGGAGAATTTGTATGCCTTGGCACAATGCATTTGGACTAGGAGCTGCTGCGGAAAGCAAAGCGAAGAGAGAAAAATCTTTGCACAACCACATCTGATAAAGTGCAGGGATGAAGAGGATAGTGGTTTGGTCAGAGGAACATTGCTCATGCTAATTAGAAGGCTGGAGGGCTATCTATCTAGTGGGAGCGGCTGGGGAAAAAAAAGAAAAAAAAAAAAAACCTAAAGAGGCAAGGGAGAAGTGAGCGGTGGCACGAAAGATTAAATAAGGTTTGGCCTGCTTTAGATGTAAAATGCTTTAACCTGCACTGGGAAGAAATGAGGTTTATTTTTAAGTGAACTTTCAAAGGCAAAATTTGCACTGAAAAAGTTAGCGGTGCCAAGTCAAAATACCGTGTTAGGCACAGGGGTTAAGAAAACACGCTTTACAGAATGGCCCAGGTGGAGCTCTCTGCGCGGTAAGAGGAGCATGGGTGGTTCAATGACAGGTACTGCAAACCATAGTGTGGATGAAATCGTCTTTGAATTTCATGGTAGCGGTGCTGTGTAGCTAGTGGTGGTTCAAGAGATCATTAATGCAGGACAACATGACGAGTTTTAAGCAAATAAACAGTATTGAATGATCAAAATTGCTTCAAAATGTAAAAGCCCTGTACAAAAAACGGAGCTTGTTATGGTGTTGTGGTTAGTTAACTTATTCCTAACTTTTGCAATGCATTCCTAACATCGGATTCTTGACAAGAACGCACAGTGACCCGTTTATATATCGACATAAATAGCCTACACCAGGGTAATTGTTTTCAGCGTCATTCTACCTCTAGGTTTGCGATCGCTCAAGATTATGCTGCAAACATGACGCAATGCAAACACAATGTACTGCCACAGGGAAAAATGGATTTCACTTTACAATGAGTAATAAAAAATATGGTACAGCTCCTTTAACGTTTTTACAAAATTAATTTATTCAAATTACTTTATCATGTACGTTTCAGAATAGGGATGTACCAATCCGATATTCAGTATCGATGTCGGTAGCCGATCAGGCTTTTTCAGAGTATCGGATTTGATGACTGGACGGGTCCGATACAAGACGTACAAGCCTGCAGGTTTACCGCACCGCAGCGCTTCGAGGTTTATCGCAGAACAGCGGTAAACCAGACTGGAGCCGCTGCAGATCCAGGACCACAGATTCACGGCCTTCATGCTATCCCTAGCCTAGGATACTGATTGGATTTTTTGTTATTATTGTGGCTCACAAGACACATTTCAAAACAGAATTCAGATGGCTGCCAAAATAAAATCACAGAAACTGTACAATCAATCATAACAGAACAACATCCACATCACAGAGGAGGATATACATTAATTTGCCTACTAACACCTGCTTCAAATTCAGAGCTAAAGCCAAAACTGGTAACACTACTGTAATATCCATAGGCAATAATATACAATGATACATGTTATATAAAAATATAATAATACAAAAAGACGGTATCGGATCGGTATCGGCCAGATGAAGTGTCAAAAATATCGGATCGGGAGCTCGAAAAAGCAGATCGGTACATCCCTAATTCAGATCAGAAACTTATTTTAGTATATATGGGTTTCTAGTGCCGCAAAATTAGGACAAATACATCTATCTTTTGAATGGTCAAACAACTTAAAAAAAAAGTGAAACCGATGAACACATCAGAGAGATGGAGAACCAGAGATCAGTGCGTGGTCTCATGTGATCCAACCCAGCATTTTCTGATACTGTGATAAATTTGCATGCTGCCGCCGTAACGTCTCATCTTGTGCTTTTTAGGGCAGATGACTTTACCTGACCTGATACAGTCTCGTCACGGAGCACAAACAAGAAAACAGGGCTTTATTAGAATTCTGGGAAAGCCGCAGTTGGACACAGAACAGCAGAGATCGGAGATTTTGTGCGTCTTTGTCCGTGAAACTGGACAGCTCGAGGACAAATGATAGCAGCGCCACTATAAAGGTCACACCGAAAGGCTACACTGAGAGTTGAGCAATGGTACACTATTTATCTTTATCCTTTAGAGGAGGCCGGAAAATCCCAAAGTCCCTCGCTGCTTTGGGGACTTTAAGGTGTGGATCTCGCATGTCACTCATGTTAGATATGAGAGCACGGCAAAAGTGTGGCTTTAAAATGAGTCCATAATGTGCATACTACCTAACTAGTAAATACAAAGCTCCATAAGTAAGACATGATGTGCACACTGGACGAATAATCAACCCGACCCGATTGGAACGCTTTAATGGGTCTCTCTCTTACCGCCAGTATCTTGGTGCCGAAACTCATGACCTCCCTCCAGGCGTAGCACAGCACGTGGGGCAGGTAGAGGACGAAGTAGAGGAGGCCCCCACACGCCGCGGCCAGGTTGGCTTTGGAGAAGAAGACGCTGATGAAGAAGCACTGTGCGATGGTGGACACGCAGAAGACCAGCAGGAACACGAAGATCACCGATGGGTCGCTGTACTGGAGAACTTTACCGTACTGCGCCGGGGAGACAAAAGTAGTTTAAATGTTCTCTTATGGATGGACTTGGAAGGCAGGGCAAGATTGGAAACTGATTGTGATTATTATTGGAGTCTGTAAAAAGGACCGAGCTTCATGTTTGACAGTACTGTATGAGCAAACATATTGCAAATGTGTGAATTTATCTCTGTGAGGTTTGATGGGCATGTCTGGCAGCCATATTAACCAACAAGAAAAATGCAAGGTAGCTTACCCAAGTCTGAAGACATTGGAAAAAATGTGCCAAACCACTATATTCTGTTATTTACAGGCGTAAGAAGTTATACAGTTTGTTTTGAATGACAAGACTGTGCGCATTGTTTCATATTGAACAAAAACATTTGTGATTAGCACTGCCATTTTTTAGATTTAAGTATTAAATAATGTATGCAATTATGACACATTATTATACACAGCAAGTGCTTATAAAATCGGATTGAATTGTTGTTCAAGTGTCCCTAACATGATTGCAAATTGTCAATCAACTTAGTTAAATAATTGCAATATTTAAGTGTCAGGCAAAATGGTGAGAGCGCCGCGCATACAATGAAGCTGGGTCCTCCTTGAATCAGACTGAAATCATTGTGAAATCACCTTCATGATCAGAGCAAGCAACAAAGAGCTGAGAGCCAGGGGCAGAAAGGACGACACTGCCCAGCTCAGCCAATAGATGGAGCTCCTCAGGCCCATGATTCTGACGGTCTCCTTTAGCCGCGCCTCCTTCTCCGCCACAATGCTCTTTACTATCATGGCCACCGAGTACACCCAAGCTAGCGTCATGAACAACGGGAGCGAGCGGGCGAGGCTTCGGAGAAACCTAAGGGGCGATTGGATCGGATCAAACAAATATAGTTATAATAGCTGTTAGCATTAGCGCAAACCAAATGCAAGTATTAAACAGTCACAGATCCAACCCGTATCCAACAAGACAATCTGCAGTATAGCGTCACATTTGACCAGTACTGCAATAATCTTATATACAAAAGATTGATCTGATTTTAGATCATGTTTTAGATCCAATTTGCGCAGACAGAGAAAAACAATGTAAGCCACGACGTACAACAAATCTATTCATAAATGCACTGAGAAGTTTGGGCTAAGTTGAAAAGCAGTGATCATAAACAAAAGCCCCTCTGAGTGTTAGATTGAAAAGTATAATGATGTGATGTGCTTCATTAATTAGCAGCAGACAGGCTGATTGCGCAGACAGAACCTTCTCCAGAAGCATATGTTTTGGTTCAAGATAATTTCTCACAGCTTTTGTTTTGTTTGTCTGGCTCTAATTAAAGCGCTTCTGCCTCACATGTTGATCTGCACCGATCTTACTCCTGTTGTTCTGCTGTAGTGAGGTGACATTTAGGGATGATTACACGCCACGATATATACACTGTAAAATGAGACGACACTCTCACTGTGTAATACATTGTTTTACGTTATCAATGATTAATAAAAACGTATTAACTTCATAAAAAAGCAGTACTAAGTAACTTGTTTACCTCTGGGGGTAATACAAGTGTTAATGGGATGATTGGAGGGGTCTTTCATCTACCCCTGGTGTCTATGGCCAGAAAACCACAATTGCAACTTCGCTGCCAATGGGTCAGAGGCCCCGATACACACTAACAGAATCACAAAGAAGAAGCAAACAGGCTAACCGTCAAAGCTAACTGCGGGCTAGCGCCACTTAAACAGTATTTACAGCCAAGTTTGGGTGAAAAAAATGATCTCCATTGTGTAATTGGATGTACAATATCCCTCTCTCCCTTTGTCTTTTCTGTCAGCGTAGTATTTACTCTCACGGACAATTAATGAGTAAAAAATTGCAACATGCTACGACACCTGCAGTGGCACTTATGGCCTCTAGGGGTATGAGTTACTTAGTACTGCTTTAATTAATTCCTAACACAAATACTGAAACAGCCACTTCATAAACATAGATGTAATACACTAATGATGACCACGAAAGACTTCAAATCAACCAGGATAAAAACTACCACTGCATTTAGTATTGTGAGTCCAAGAACAGAACTTCAACTCAATAACATAAAATATAACTTCTATTGCTACATTTCTTCTTCTGACACACTGAAGAAGCACCAAGAGCCCACCACACCTGCAGTGGAGGCGTCGCAAGAGTCGAGAAGGAAACAAGGAAGGGACAAACGAGGAGGTATCCAGGCAAGCCTCACACCTCAGCCACACAAATGTTCTATTGTTCCGGCTAATGGACGTTCACTATTGAATAAAAACAGACTAGCTGCTAGACTCTTCTCAGAATATAGCTTTAATACTATTAAAGCTGAAGTCTTTGAAAAAGTACACATTGATAAGAAATAATCAATGTATTTTCCCACACAAAACCTTCATTAAACAATACTCCCGGCCGCCGGATATTAACATGCACTCTCTCAGCCATAATGGGAGCCTAGACAAGCGTAAAGTGGCAGAGGGCTCAGGTGCAGATGACAAACCCGATTGTTGTCACCCCTAATCCGCACGCAGTGTCATGATAATCACGATTTGATTTGCTATTATTATTAATGCGCCGAAAATGCCTGTGAAATTATCATTTAGAGCAGGGGCCCGTGATGTGCGCGCCGTAACGCACCACTCCTCCAGGGCACTTCGCTAACTCAATTTATTGTTATTAATGTTTACAAATTGTCGATGGCTTGCAAACACATTAGGCTGATGGGGAAATTGCGTTTCGCCCAGCTGTTCAAATATCACTTTTTATTTACCGCCGCCATTTCCCAATTAAGCTGCAAAAAATTGATTAGCGCTATGCAAAATAACAATCCCTTTTTTTTTTTTTTTGACGGCATTGGTGTCAGGCAGAACAGGGGAAGTCAAAGGATGTGGCGTGTTTACATGGGGGAGCTAATGGCGGCCGCATCGCGATCAAAACTGCTTTAAATCATTGTCCGTGATGAGGTTTGTAACATCAATGCATTCTCAACAATTGCCACTGATCATGCCATTCTTTCGCTTCTGGCCGTCGCCCCGGCTATTACACGCGACGTGGTGTAAAACGGTCTGCAGACGGCGAACTCCATTCATTATCATCACACCGATTCAAGCGTGCATTGAGCTTTCCTTGTTTCGAACGGAGAAGGAGAGGGCGTGGGGTGACGCAACGGCAAGGAAATAAAGGCCACATACTGCTTGGCGTGACTTTAATTTGAGTTAATTGCCGTTTTGGTTAGATGCACACTTAATTAGGCACTGAAAGCTGATTTAACAAATTATGGGTAATGATTAGATTCAGTGCTCCTTTATTAGCGATGATAAACAGGAGCGAAAATACCAAAACGCAGAAGCAAGAACCCTTTGACTTAATGACCGACGTGATTATTTGGTCGGGTGAATGCGTTGACACTTGTTTTCTTGTAGGGAATTAATTGTTTCACCCCAAAAAAAAATCAGTTTTTACGAAGATTTCACAGGCTTGTCTTGCTTTGCGTTTTGGAGATTCTTTTTTTTTTTTTTTAGGGATCTACCGACCTTTAGGCAGACGCTCAAAAGGGCAGTGGGGATAATGAGGATAAGCATGCGTTCGGTAAACGTGGTAATCCACAGGGCGCCATTTTGGACGCCGATGGCACGGAGGATTTCCTTGAGCCGGAGCTCCTTCTCCAGCACGAGGTCTTTGATGGTCATGCACACTGTGTAAATGAAAGCCAGGACAAGGAACATGGGCAGGATGGCGCCGATGCTGGACGTGAATCTGAAGGGGAAGGCACACATTAGTTAGCGGTGGATAAAGGTGACAGGAACCCCAAAAAACTCACGGTTTGGTGCAGGTATAGGCCTGGGTCAGTCCTCACATTCACAGAAAACATTTTCAATGAAAACTGGTTGGGCTCTTTGTGAAGAACTGGCTCTTAGAATTCAAGAAGTTGCCGACCCCTGACTTATTCCAACAGTATTATTGCATATTTTTAACCTCTCTTTTCACCAGTTCAGTTTTACCCAAATCCATAAGATCACAGCCTATAGGCCAGTGTAACGCCTCGTTTGAAAGCTAAGCCGACAAAACTCCTCTAAATAGATCTATTTCCTCGTGTTGTCGTCACATTTAAAAAAAAAATTCCCATCACTTTTATATTGGGTTTTCATCACGTTTTTGCCAAATTTTCATCGCATTGTGTTACTTTTTTGACACTTTGTCATCACTTTTTTGTCACTTTACTGTTGCTCTTTTTTTGGCTTTTTAAAAAACTTTTTTGTCACATTTTTGTTGCTCTTTTTTGGCTTTTTTGTCACTTTTTTGTCAATTTTTTGTCAATTTTTCAGCACTTTTTTGTCCCTTTTTTGTTGCTCTTTTTTGGCTTTTTTGGTCACTTTTTCATCACTTTTCTGATGCTCTTTTTTGGCGTTTTTGTTGCATTTCTCTAATTTTTTTGTTGCATTTTCGTCACTCTTTGGTGGCTTTTATGTCACACTGTCACTTTTTCTTCACTTTTTTGTCACTTTACTGTTGCTTTTTGGGCTTTTTTGTCAATTTTTCGTCACAATTTTGCCACTTTTTCACCGCTTTTTCGTCACATTTTTGCCGCTCCTTTGTTGCGTTTTCATTGCTGTTTTGACAGCTTTTAGATTTTAGATTTCTTATTTGGGTAAAGCCAAACTGGAGGAAATGTGCTCCGTTCAGGCGGGGGTTTAAGAAGTTAATGGAAAGCTTGGTTGTGTTTATGCTTCGTCACTGGGGCCATAGCAGAGCTGTCTTTTTAAAGTTAAAGATTAAGTAGAATGGTCAGAAAAGAAACCCGCACCAGTACACAAACAAACAATTAGCATTGAAAGACTCATCATGACGCTATTGAGCGCTTCTTTCTTAACGCCACAATCCAGAACTCTACAATACAATAGATTCCATTTATTTATCCTGTGGTTTCATAATCTACCAACGCCCGTGTCTCAATTTGTTCACAGACGAGGGTATGATCAGGCGCTTTATGTCGGAGCTACTTTTCATTTTCCACTGAGCTAACCTTCATAAACCTTGCGCAACAGTTCAGTCAAGCCACTTTAATGCTGCGCCTAATGCCAGGGATGATGTACGATTTGATGCCGTTACAACACAATAACCCATTATTAAAGCACCTTCATAATGCCACCCAAATGCCATGTCGATAGTGTCTCCAGCGCCAATATAACAAAGTGCTTCCTTCGCTTTTATTAGACAGTGAGGGAGGGATATCTAATAGATTTTGACAATGTATGGATTTTGCATAGCTCTTAAGGCCTCATAAATACAGGTGAAATAATGCGTGGCAAGCACGGCTCAGGTTAGACACATGGATGGAGAGCAAATTGAATATGAAGCAATTTCCCTCATTCTCTGACGGTCTTTTATATAACAAATTGATCGATACACTTTCGGCACATTTGAGCATAATGAGCTTCTTTTGAACCAGAGTTATATTTAAAAACGGTCTTACTAAATCACTGCCAGAGAACATCTCACTCAGAGCACTTAAAACATACTTGCTAGCACTTAAGTAAAGAAGACTTTTTAATGTGGATCAGGATTGTTGTTTTCTTCCTTTTCTTAGTTCTAATAGACACAGACGGCATCTCGGGAATCGCCCATATGTGGTCATGTTTGAAAACAGTTAAGGGGGAAAACAAATTTGAGAAAAATCTAAAGAAAAGGCCTTTAACAAATGCTGAATTATGAATATAGTTTTCTACTAAATAAAGATACAAAGACATGGGGAGGAACAAAGTGGTTCAACAGCCCATAATGACGGCCATAACGGAGTGCTAATGCTAACGCTAGCTACGACTGTCGTTTTTTTTCGCTTCTACGGAACAATCTGCTGTGAATAAACATCCATATGGACCAGATTTAGACTTGACTTTATTTGTATGTGATAAAAAAAGTTTTTATTTCACCAGAAAATGGTTAAAACGAGTAAAAAATGGTGTTTCCCAAAATATTCTGTTTTCCCCCTCGGCGAGGCCACGCCCCCTTCTATGATGGGATGCCGTCTGTATCTATGGCAGTCAGATATTACTCCATACAATAATCTACAATTAAAATAAAAACGGCTCAGTATTAAAGGTTACACGAGGACTCGGAGCAGAGATAGTGACTCCACGCCTCTCGGGAAGGTTCAATTTTCAAAGGCGACACTGGCGAGCAATTGTT
The DNA here is from genome assembly GCF_951799975.1 of Gobius niger. Lineage (NCBI taxonomy): Eukaryota > Metazoa > Chordata > Actinopteri > Gobiiformes > Gobiidae > Gobius > Gobius niger. The sequence goes on from NC_136872.1 coordinate 12,863,595, forward strand.
CCTTAAAGTTCAGACAAGATTACGTCAATATGAATAGCCCGGAAATAAAGCGGAGTGACACAGTGGAGCCTCAAAGACAACGTTTTTTTTTTTTTCCTCTTCCCTGAGCCGCTGACAACAACTACTGCGAGGCGAACTCAAGTCCACGCCACCAAAATGCTTCTGAATAATACATCCGTTCATCGATCGGAGAGGTGCTTAAGTAATAGGACTCCAGACAGGGCTCGGTTACGGCGACGGAGTGACCTAAATTTAGGGAAGACTGATTCCCGGGTAAATGGAGAGAGCGCGGCGGGCTCCCCTGAGGTTGCGGGGGCTATATTAAAAGAAGCTCCGGGAGTCATCTGGAGCAAATATATCACAGGGGTTGGAAATGAGCTATTCATTTAAGGATATATAACTGGAGCCGGAATATTTCAGCGCTAGTACAAATGCTTGTTTAAGGACATATGAAACTCTGTGCGTTTTTTATGCCAGGGAAGCTACGTCGCCTCATGAATTATGTCTTTGATTTTATAGCCACGGCCGGCGCTGCAAGAACTAATGGGATCATTTGTGATTAATCGTTCACTGAAATAAATTTAAATGTGTTATTAACTGATGACGGTTTTCATGAGTCGAAAACCTGCCATGTGCGGAGAGATTTTATATCACCAAAATAATGTCCAGGGGTTTGCCCAAACTGCTTTGATGAAGACACAGTGTCCAAACATCTTGTCAATAATTCAATAGCGGACTTTGGGCCAAGACGGTAGTAAAGTATCCACCATCCTAACTTTTAAAAGTGATTCATTTTTAAATAGCTTTCACTGCCTACACACCGACAGAGTGACGATTGCGATTATTACATTCAAATCAGAATATAAAAGTTCAGGGCTATGAATCACCCCTTTGTGAGAAAAGGCAAAAGCAGGTCCTGGCTCCTGGCTGTTCTAATACAAATTGCACAAAGTTTTTTTTTTTTTTTTTTCCTTTCCCGTGGTCTTCCTCTAAAGGCCAAACAATGTGAGCGCCCCAGTAGCAGCAGCAGTGTTTTATGTTCAGGGATACATCATGTTTGAATGGGGTAACATCTGCCGCTGGGCTCGGTCCGGTGCTCCACAGTGGCAGCTCTTGTTAAGTGTCACCGCAGACACAACAAATGAAAAAACACACCACATTAATGCACTGCTATTACCACGCACTCAGCGAAAGCACTAACGACCGGGTTTATTGGCCCCATGCTTTGGTGGAGCGCTGGCTGTGAATACCCAAATAGTGGTCAATAAAAAAAAATAAAAAAAAAGATATCAAAACAGTTTCACACATTTTCCAGATAAACAGATAATACAATGAATGAGATAATGCAAAAGGAAGCGTTTTGTTTTTTTCCCTCCAAACTTTTACAGGTGAATGCTATGTGGAATGTGAAACAAGAGTCATTGGTTTGTAGCCCTATAGTCCAACAAGAGAGGCCTGCGATGGGGAGCGTGAGATGGCACAGGGGCAGCTGATAAAGGGAGCCGTTTACGTGCTATCAGGTCCAGCAGGGGTCAAGCCTTTATCCAGCGGCATCATCACAATAGGAAAGCATACACACACACACACACGCGGGGGAGATTTAATACAGTTTGGTTATCTGCGGTTCAAAATGCCAACAGGTCAGCGCCGGCAGAGAGTGTTCACCGATTGTGGCGCGAAGAGAAAAGAAAGAAAAGTAGAAAAATATAGTTTGGATCTAAAGCTTGAAAGGACTGGTTTCAAGAAAGAAACATTTTTCCTGCTTTTTTTCTTCTCGACAAAATGGACGATTTCTGAAGACATGATTGCGGATTTCAAAGCCAGGTAAGCTTTGTGGTATATACCGGATTTAAAAATAAATATGAACAAAATGAATACCGTATTTTCCGGGCTAGAAGTCACCGTTTTTGTTCATAGTTTGCCTGGGGGTGCGACTTATACTCAGGTGCGACTTATACATGTTGTTTCTTCTTCATTGTGCATTTTTTGTCTGGTGCGACTTATACTCCAGAGCGACTTGTGGTTTTATTCTTCTTCATTATGCATTTTTTGGGCTAGTGCTACTTATACTCCGGAGCGACTTATATATGTTTTTTCTTCTTCATGATGCATCTTTTGGCAGGTGTGACTTATACTCGGGTGCGACTTATGCATGTTTTTTTTTCTTCATTATGCATTTCTTTTGTCTGGTGCGACTTATACTCCGGAGCGGCTTAAAAATACGGTAGATAATGTACTTCTGTCCCTTATAACACATTGTTTATGGCTTACATTTATCAAAAGTAACAATTTTCTTATCTTTGAACATAACCTAACATTTAGCTTTTCTTCTTAATATGTCATTACATTTGATTAGGAATAATTATCTTGGATTAAACATAAGGTGCCACAAGTTTGACTATCCATGGAATACATCATTACACACAAATATGAATTCATTCAAAATTTGCTTTGTTTAGTATTATTTTGTCAAATGGACTGCTTAATGTGATACTCTGCAGTACAATTTAGTTTTTCTATCATTTAGGAGAGTATTTGACAGTTATGCAGTCTATTAGCTCAGTCCTTGGTAAAGCTCTGTTTTGGACCGGATTTTGATCAAATGTCGAGCTTGTACAGTGATGTTGCACCATTGCAGGTTTAGAAAGCTCCACTTTTCAAAGGTTGATTGCTTTTTGTGGATGTTGATCAACCACAGCTTTAATTGTCTTTTCATACCATAATAACCCTGAAACAAAGATTGCATTCTCTTCTGTGACTCAAGGCCATTATAGAGAGCAATTATAGGTAAAAAAGTGACCACCAACGCAACGTTTCTGTCACAGCAAATAACCCTGCATTGATTTCCTTTACAAGAATATGTCTTTTAACTCTTCATTGCACTCCTGAATGTGCCTAGCGCCTGAAGTTTTCCGTAAATGGCAATTTAAAGCGAGATTTCCACTAAGCTGCGAAACACTTAACGCCGGCGTGTTCATCTGAATGCACAATGTTCTCCCTCCTTCCCTTCGGCCGGCGTCACGACAAGATGAAAATAATTAACGTCAAGGTTCTTTCCCATCATGCGTCTGTGCGTTGTAGAGCATCTCCTCCCCTTTGTGTGATCCCCCCCCCAAGCTCAATAATTTATGAATGGAATAGCAGTTTTGAAGTGTTAATAATTTACGGGAATGCCCAAATGGCTAGGCGGGCGAAGGACTAAATGGTGAGGGTATTGCGCTGCTTTATGGCCTCCATTTATCATGAGTAATTATTAATTCTTTGTTTTAGGAGAAGCAATGGGGTCGGAATTTGAAATGAAAATATGTAATTGAAATCAGTTACATATTTGTTTTTATCTATATATTTGTAGTTAATATTTAAAAATCAGACAATATCTACTTTGAAACTGGTTGACCAAATATTACACTTTGAGGCTTTCAGGGTGTCATCACAAATCACAGAAACAATGTCGTGAGTATGTAATAATTTTTTTAGTTTGTTTTGTCGATTGACTTTGAAGGAAGTTTTGTGCAACATTGTGTTTAAGATAGGAATGTGCCGATCCGCTTATATCGATCCGATACCAATCCGATACAGTCTTTTTGTATCATTATATCTATATATAATATATATCATTAAATATAGCCTATGGATATTACAGTAGTAGGCTTTTTTTTATAAACATGCAAGAAGTTTTGTCTTTAGCTTTGAATTTTAAATTAGAACGTTTTTAAGAAGCCGGTGTTAGCGGCTTAGCCTAGCTTAGCGATAGCATGAAAGCCGTGAACCTGCGGTCCTGGATCTGCATCTGCTCCTGTCTGCAGGTTTACCACTGTGCTGCGATAAACCTCGAAGCAGAATTTTTATCACTTACACAAGAAATGATCTTGAATCATTTCTTGTTCTAGAAAAGCAGTGGCTTATGAAAGTGTAATAGTGTAAAAGGTCAGAGGGCGTCACCCACATGCGTTAATTTTTTTAGAGTCCAATTGCAGTATGATGTTTTGAAGGCAAATTGTTTATCGGCTAAAAAATCGCAGTATTACCTTCAACATCCATTCAATTACAAGTTGAAATGATCCTTGCGGCGGATAAGGCACCACTAAGTGCACCCTCTTTGGTAGTTAAATGCTTGTAAAACATGGAACCGAAGCCAGGTGCACTAATGCAACAGCAAAAAGAGTAAAGATGCATTTAAGCTCAGGGCCGCAATGTGAATACGAATCAGGGACGTTTTATGGAACGCCAATAAAAATGCAATCTGATAAGGAGTAAATCACAAAATCCACTTGAAAAATGTGGCTTTTCCTCAGTAAATCCATGCCCCACCCGGACCTATTTTTATTGTTATTATTATTGGACAAGTAATGGAAGTTTGTTAAATTTACTTTTTTACCACATGAAGAACAAGGATAAGCTATATGCGAATGAATTGCATTTTGATTTGGCAAATGTTTTTAAACTCTTAAAACCGAGCACATTTTCTCCAGTTCGGCTTTACCTAAATCTAAAAGGTCACAGATTATAGGCCAGTGTGACGCCTCATTTGAAAGCTAAGGCCTACAAAACTGACTTTTTTGGTGCATTTTTGTCTTTTTTCTTTTTTTGTGTGTGTTTTGGTCACTTTTTTGAGGCTCTTTTGTGGCTTTGTTGTTCACTCTTCACTCTTTAGTGGTGTTTTTGCCACTTTTTTGTTGTCTTATTGTTGCTTTTCCAGCACGTTTGTCACATTTTGTCAATGTTTTCGTCACTTTTTCATAACATTTTCGTCATTCCAAACTGGGGAAAATGCGCTCGGTTAAAGTGATAGTCTGCAAGTTTGCAAAGTGAGGAAAGATAGATTGGCATTTGAAATTTTGAACCAGAAAGCCCTTCCTAGTTTGCAAAATGAGGAGAGCAGGAACCGAATTTACATAAATAAACGATCAAGCTCCTCCCCCTCCCTTCTGATTGGACCTGACAGGCTGGTTCACAGAAAAAGCTTGTCTCATTGGTCAACGCGGGGGGATACGAGACTCTGATTAGCTGCTGAGATCATGGAAGGAGGGACTTTGCAAAAATAATAAAATACTTATTACTTACTTCACATCAAAATGCATGACAAGGTGGTCAATTTTGCACATTTGATAAATTTTGTAAAACATTTAGACTTCCAGACTATCACTTTAAGAGGGTACATGAGTGCCCTTCCCGCCATTAGAGTAGTTATACAACTCAATGTAGTTTGACTGATTTGTTGTTGTTTCTTTCAACGTCTAGGTCCTTGATAACTTTTCATGCTCTCTAAAGTTACGTGCTGTTGGTTAGTATTTAGTTCATTATGTGCTTGTCTTACAGCAGGTCATCAGACTCTTGTTTACGGCTGACATGCTATTTCACGATGTGCTAGGGAATACTGTATGCATTTTCCAAACCTGTGCATCTTTGCGTCGCCCAGTGGAAAATCCAATATCTCGTCAAAATGTTCCCCAGGGCAATTCAAATCATGCTCAGCTCGCTTGACCTCGATGCTAACAGACAAACCTTTGATCAGAACTTACTTTGTAGTGTTAAAAGCGTGTACATCTCGCACTCGTGTTGGCTGCCACTCCGCTGAACAAATCTCCGCGTCTCTTCCCAAGTATTACTTCGTGTCTCGTAAATGTCTGTATTGTAATGCTCGTCTTAAATCTCCCGGGTAATCATGCTCTCTCTCTCTCTCTCTCTCTCACTGCCATTGCGGATCTCTTTCTTTATTAATGGGGATGATAATGTTGTGTGGAAGCGGGCTATTTCTAAGACGCAGAGGAAATCTTGTCTGCGGAAGATTCATAGTGATATTTGGGTCCCTAAGGTTCAACGATCTAACATGATAGAAGCCGGAGCTGTCAGGAGATACAGATGTAACGCAGGTGGAGTGCTGCTATCAATCGCTCTACCTGATTGGGCTCGCTCTGAGTAGGAGGAAATACAAGGAAGCAGGCAGCTCCTTGTGGCGGCGGTGGCTTTAATAATTCAGCATCCATCCGCTATTCAAGAATTTCCTGTGGTTTGACTATAATCAATAGTGTCTTCTTTGGCTGTTCCCCGGCTGGCCCGTTGTTTGTGATTAAATGCATCCTCAAGGAGGTCACATGTTTATGTTATTGACTTTTGCCATTGGGTTTCAGAGCAAAGGACCCATACTCCTCTGCCTTGATGTAACTATTAGTCATATTAGAAGAGGTGAAAAGAAAAAAAAAAAGGCAGTGTAAATGATAAATGAGCACTTCTTGCCTGGGGTTTGAAGCAGCAAGGTAAACAAGTAACTTTCTTGTGAACAACATAATTATAATATCTTGAGAGGCGGAAAGGTTTCAATTAATATTTCTTTGTGAAATATGGCTTAGTAATAAGTAATATCTGCAGATATTGTTTATATCATGAGTAAAAGAAGGAATAGGATGTTTTTGTGGTCTATAGCAGTGTTTCCCAAACAGGGTTACGGGGGCACCAGAGAGCACTTAGCAGTGGGGTACTGGGAATCATTTCAGGTCTAAAAATAATGTGAAACTGAACAGTATTTCCTTATTTTTAATGATGTTTTTCGGTTTATTATACTCGTTGGTTTATTTTGAACACACCACACAACTAAATGCTAATAAATCTGAGTTTAGCGGATCATTTTCAAAATAATTGGCTACACTCTCGAGGAAAGGGGTATTTTGGGTAGAAATGAAAGACTCAAAGGGTAGGCAAGACAAAAAAGGTTGTGAACCACTGGTCGAAAGGACAAATCATCAGTGCAATATTGTATTTGGTATAGCTGGCACATTAGTATTCATTAGAGGGCAACCGATATGGGTTTTCTAAGGCCGATGCCGATTTTTGGGGAATTGTATTGGCCGATGCACGCAGCCAATACTTTTGAGCAATATTTAAGGGCTATTTTTCGAAATGTCTGGTCTATAATCTTGTAAAAACATAAAAACTTGGCCACTAATTTTATCTCTTTAGGTGATTCAATCATTATGTCAGACCCAGCCTTGATTGGTTGGTGTTAGCATTAACATTCTGCTGCGAGTTTTAGCATGCTATTGCTAACTACGCCATTTTGCGTGGCGATCAAAAAATACATTTGCTGAGGCTACAGCTAACTCTAAGCAATTTAATTTTCCAGGTCCTGTCCTTCAAAATGAGGTACAGCATGCCCATATTCACTTACATTTAGTCGGTTAAAGTTGTGTTTTAAATGCGTAAGAACTAAAACTGGTAGCGGTTCTGTATCATATATTTGTAGCCGATACCCGATATCGTCTGTTTTTTTTCTGTATTGGCTCCGATATCTGATATCGGATCAGTGCATGTGCATCCCTAGGAACCACTGGACTAAAGGATAAATCATCAGTGCAATATCGTATTAGGTATATTAGGAGTGCCATTAGAGGTCGACCAATATGTTTTTTTCTAAGGCCGATGACGATTTTTGGGGATTATTATTGGTTGATGCCAATACGCTCAGTCGATACTTTTAGGCAGATTTTTCCAAATGATAATATATAATATATAATCCTGTAAAATCATGAATACTTAGCCACTCAAGCAGTGACCAACTTTATTTCTTTAAGTGATTCCATCATTGTTTCTGATGCCGGCTTGATTGGTTGCTGTTAGCATAAGTATACTGCTGCTAACCGTGGCATTTTGCACAGTGATTAAAAATACATTTGCGAAGGTTAAAACTAACTCAGTGATTGAATTCAATTGGTTCTGCCAAATTCGATTGGTAGAGCATTCTCATATTCATAGATTTAGTCGGTTAAAGTTGTGTTTTTAAAGCGTAAGAGATGATATCTATGATATATATCATATGTTTTTCCGTTTCGGCTCAGATATCTGAAACCATTATCAGATCGGTGCATCAAAAAGAACCACTGGTCTAAAGGACAAATTGTCAGTGCAATATCGAGTTATAGCAGGAGTGTTGGTACATTAGTATTCATAGTCAAAACACATGAAGTGATAGGAAATATATTTCACCTTCCTGATATTATTGACATTAATACATGTGACCATCTTATTCACAGCAGGTATTATGTTGGCTATACGTAAAAGTTGTGCATGCCTTACCAAGTACAAACACAATTTCCCGGTCCCTACACATCATCTCACCTCAATTCTGTCATGGGCGAGCAATGCTATACTCACCCATCATCCACGTAGCAGGGGAAGGGCATCTGCTGCGCGTACACCCCGAGCGGCTGTGTCTTGGACGTGTGCAGTCGAATAATGGCGTGGTCTATCATGTCCTGCAGGTAGGAGAAGCCGCCCCATATATAGCGCAGGTCGTTAAAGCCGTTGTCCCGCGCCCCAGGAGCCCATGACCTTATTAAAAGTAGACACAATGGGATCTGTCTTAGCAAATGCCAGGTAAAAAAACTACGTGCGCCGTGGTACAAAAAAACATAAAAATACTGGCGGGATAACACAGCAGTTTTTCTAAGGTCATATTTTCACACGGTTACGTTTAAATGACCGTTAAAAAGATCACTTCCCTTTGGATAGGGAGGGTATTAAAGGTCAAAAGGCTGGAGAAACAATTATAGATTTATATGGACATTTGTTTTTAGTCCTATTTTGATGAAGGAGCTGTATATTGTGATTACAAGCACGGAAACAACATAAAATGTACTGTAGTTAAAATAGATATGAAGTAAAATAGAGAAATAAATGTTATTCTAGCCTAAAAAGTACCAACTTGTTATTATTTTTTACAGGTTATGTTTCAGAATTGACTGTGAGGCAAGTCTGTTCATCTATTTATTGGATGATCTAACCAATAAAAAACATTCAACAAAGCGCAGACTATTTTCTTGAAGGCCAGTCTATCACAAATTGCAAGCAAGCGCCTGACTCAGTCCTTTAATAAATTCCACAAATCAGTCTTAAGTATTTTCTGTCTTTGTGCCAATTCATTAGTATCCGTTGACAATGTAAATGTGTCATGTACCTCTCTTTAATTTTGTTGGTCCGCTCCACATCGTTTATGTCCATCCGGAGCTTGTACTTCATGTAAGCCGGCAGTTCAGTGGAGTTCGTGGTGATGGTCTCGAAGACGATACCAGCCCAATACGTCTCATTATCCAGAAGATCCAATGCTCGAGTCACCAAATGTCCTTCTGTTGGCATCGCCTCAAACTTATTTAGGTCCAAGCACTGTGAAGTACGTGAAAAAGACAAGGGGAAAAAAAGTAAGTAACTGGAAGCAACAGGAAAGCAAAAATGTCCTCCGTATAAACAGACCTATGATAAATGATAAAGAATCAAACTTTTCAAGGAGGCAATTCCTGCTTCTCGACTAAAATGCTGTCTTTATTAACAAACTTACTTAGCGTAAAATCCACTCAATGATATTGCATTAAAGGAACAGGCCACTGATTTCCATACTGAGATATGTTCTTACCTGAGCTTAGACGAGTTGATGCGTACCTGTCTGGTCTTTGTGCATACGCTCAGTCACGCAAAAAGACTAAAGATGTTGTTAGCATTTAGCCTCTCCTCCTCTCCAATATGGGGCTAAACGGGGATGAAGTTAGAAGCGAAAACTCTTCCATGGTTTCCCTATTTAAATACGGTTACGTGAGTAGTTACACGATCCAAGTATAGTTACACAAAATTAAACATGTCGATTTTCTAAGCCGATAAAAGGGGTTCTATATAGTAAGGCGTAGTAACACCTTAGGAGCACTTCGATGTCCGCGCAGTAATATCTTCACTCCTAAAGATACTACTGTGTTTTTTTTGTGTAGCTTGGATACTTGGTACTTGGATCGTGTAACTAATCACATAACCATATTTAGCCACTCTAGCAGTGGCCGACTTTATTTCTATAGGTGATTCAATCATCGTTTCTGACCCAGCCTTGATTGGTTGCTGTTAGCATTAGCATGCTGCCGTTTGCTTTAGCCTGTTGTTGCTAACCGTGGCATTTTGCACGCCAATTAAAAATACATTTGCGGAGGTTAAAACTAACTGAGCGACTGAATTCTCCAGGTTCTGCCCTTCAAAATGATGAATATTCACTTAGATTGTGTTAGTTAAAAAACTGCCAAAACTGGTATTATCTCCGTGTTGGATCACCACTTCGACGTCTGCGCAGTATTATCTTCACTCCTAAAGATACTACTTCGTGGACATCGTAGTGGTGTTATTCTGCGTAACTATACTTGGATCGTGTAACTAATCACATAACCGTATTTAAATAGGGAAAACGTGGAAGAGCTTGGTCGCTTCTAACTTCACCCCAGGAGAAGCTAAATGCTAACAACATCTTGGGTCTTTTTGCGTGACTGAGCGCACGCACAAAGACCAGACAGGTACGCATCAACTCGTCTGAGCTCAGATAAGAACATATCTCAGTATGGAAAAACTGTGGCCTGTTCCTTTAACGCGTGACTGCGTTTGTGCAGCCCTCGCCAGTTTATTACTGAAGCCATTACCGTTACCAATCATTTCACTAGTCTCACAAACCAGCCAAAAAAGTCCAATAAAAAAAGAAACAATGAACCAACCATAATGGGTCTAACCAAAACGAGAGACTCCGAACATGTAATAATGACATGATACACTGGCAGATGGATACTTAGCAAATAGCACCACTAACCCACCAGCGTAGTTCAAAATGATGAGGTGGTGCCAGAGGGAGAGGGGGGGGGGGGGGGGGGGGGGGTGTTTTGGGCCCTGGCACAGACACACTTAAATGAGATACAGCACTCCCTCCTCTGTACCCCCTTCCTGCCATTCATGAGGCGCTAATGAGCTTGGCGTCCCGGGAGCCAGTCACTCCTGACAGCTGTCCGCACATCACACTGCTGCAACTGTTTTGCCATTCCAAAATTCACAAGCTATTATTGTGTTACACGGGTTTTGGTGGAAACAACTAAATTGCATTTGTTTTGTGGGCCGTTGAGGATGTAATGGCGGGCAAACGGCGGGTGGGGTAGGGGTGGGGATGGAACGAGATACGGATGCCTGGCACAAGGTTCGACATTTCGCGCGACTTTACAAAAGACAGACAATGTTTTAAGGGATAATGAAAAACGTAAGGATACATTTGGTGAACACTTCTGAAGTTTGGACATTTAAGTGGAAAGCATTCATTTGTTGTTTAAGCTGAGGTTTAATCTGAAAACTTATTAGCAAAATCCATGTTTGTCTTTCGCTCTACCACAAAACAAATGAAAAAAAAAAAGTGAATCAAGGTGGATCGATATGAGAGGAGTAAAAAAAAAAACTCGCCCAGCCCTTTTAGAATAAGTTTGAGGTATGCAATGATAATTTGAAATAATAAAAACAGAGAGAGAGAGAAAAGTGCGTCTGGGTAATAAAATATCGAGCATTCTGACGAGTGAAGGACTGGGCACAGCCTAATTTGCGGAGATATCTGAGCAGCACAGGCAGCGGTGCAGTCATGGTTGCATCACGCCGTGTTGGCCAGTGAGTGATAGCAGAGGCATGCGGTTATAGTAGAATCTCATTATGAACACGCAATGATACGGCCCAGACATGAGTTTGTGCCAGAGATTATGTAACCTATAAAGAAAGCGGATGTATTTCTGTCTACTGGGGGGGAGGTGGGGGGGGGGGGGCAAGAGGGGTCAGCGGACTTCAAAACACTGTCAGGCATCAACAGAAGCGGGATGGACGTGTGTTTGACAAGGACAAGAACTTTCTAAAACCAATATTGTCTGCCCCTTTCACTCAGCGGCTGACGCAACAGTCTCCTCTGCACCGACCGGCATCCTTAACTTTTAATGTGGACAACAGCGAAGTAACAAAAGATATTCTCAGGGCAGGTCTGCGGGGGGAGAAGAAGAATGTGTGGAGTGTGGAGTCAATCTGATCGGATGTAAATAAAGAAACATCTTAGCTCAGATTATCACAGTTGAAGGTACTAGTGCACCGACTATTGTTACTTATATAAACTGCTAGTCACATAGAGTTTCCTGTATCGTATCCGCTGTCCTGTTTCCTCAGAGACTGTAGCTATAATGCTATGATGTGCATGTGCCTCTACCCTAATGTCTGTTTCCCTTTCTATACACTCATCTGAGCTTAGAAAGCGCCGACCTATGATGTATATGCCCATTGTCCATGCATTTGATCACACATTGTAGAGAAAAGGGGATTTGATCAGGAATAATCCCAACTTTGGCTGTCCAAAGACCAGAAAAGGGAGGGAAACGCCACCATTCATAATTGATAAGGAGTGGTAATAACAATCTATGCCCAGTGACACTTACTGTTATTGAAACAAAATGTGCTTAATACAATGTGTCACGTGTAATTGCCGTAGACTGTTTTGGGGTAGTTGCATATTAAGACTGAATAATCAGTAGTCTTGATTTCTTCAGAATGATAACTGAGACGAGACTTGCCTTGCACGGACAGAATTTCTGACTCAAAAGCAGACACTTCAGAAAAGAACAGTCAACTGCCTCTTTCCACATTATCATTATTATCTGAAGAGTAAAGGTTCCCAAAAAAAAGTGATAACACAATGTCTTACCCCGAGAAATTTTGAGAAGAGCTTAAGCATCTGCGTAACACTTTGGTATAGATCCCTCCAGTCATTGTTCGGCATGTTGGGAGGACGGTCTTCTGGGCGGCCATTGTACAGGAAGTTCGCAATGAGCTTGGCATTCCATCCATTACGACCGAGTTGCTGGTTCAGCAGTGCCTCAAAGACTGGGTTCTCCAGCAATGTCTGTTTAAAAGGGGAAAAAAACACTGTTATACACAACACAAACCTTACTATCCTTGTTTTATGCTTGAAAAACAAAATGGTTGTTTTTATGCACAGTTAATTGAGTCCAATGGAGATGGATGGTGTTTTTATTCAAAGGACACACCGCTTTTACAAAACAGTGTTTAGCTTTATCATGATAATTTATTAGGAGAAACCCCAGAAGAAAAGCCAAACAGAAAAAAAAAAAAAGAATAAAGCTCTCCCTTTTCCTCAGCCTTGCCTTGATGTGGTTACAATCATGTACGGCACCCCAGTAAATGTGAGGTTGGAGGATCAAACTGCAATTGCACTAATCATGTGATAAATAATTGAAGTAGACGCCGATGTGGGGCAAATAAGACCTCAGAATCGCTGGAAAATATACGGAATACAAGGAAAATGCTTTGGCCGCAAGAAATAAACGTTTTCGAGATCAGTACGCATTAGCTTTTGCATAATAAGCTAATCTCACTCCTACTTGTTGGTTAAATGTGTTGCCCTCCATTTAGTAGCCACAACCATTCCCATTACTCCCACTCTGTATTTGCATAGCTGCCTCCAGCGACGGAATGAACGCCCAAGTAATGTTGGGGCTTTGTCGCAGTAATACAGTATCATTATATATGCTCAAATTAACCGTGGTAATCGAGCTGGTGAGTAGATTCGAATCAAGACAAATGCTTGCATTTTCTAATAGATTGTGTGTTGCGGCAATGCCAACGCTGTGGGGCAATGCATGTGGGAGAAGATGGGCAGAGGTCCACCATCTTGGCTGAATAAAAATGGCAAAGATTAATATTTATGCACACTACTGAGGAGAATAGAGCTGATGAATATCAATCAAAGGCTTCATGTCGGGAGAATAAACAACATTCTCCACACCACTAGCAGTAAACTCAACTTGTTGAAAGGTTGCATAATTTTGAATAACTAATTGTTTTAATTGTTTTTTTGGTTGTTTTCCTGTCCATACTGGATTTATTTTATGCTTTAGTTCCTTGTACAAACTTGTGACAAGAAAGTGTTACCATTAAAACGCACCACACAATTTTTTGTTTTTCTTTCCTCCCTATCTCATTTCAAGGGACTTTACGGAGTTTAAAAAATGCTAAAACTAAGTATTTTCATCCCCCTACATGTTCCAGCCATGTCCTAATGTGTAGAATGAAACCACCCTGTTCACCACTGCCTCTAAAATCCTGCACTGTCACTCAAAAAGGTGCTAATATAGAAGCTGCAGTTACACGATACGTAAGACCTGAGGTGGCAGTAGTGAAGATAAAATGACCAACTTGCATCTAGTCTCTTTAAATAAAAAAGAGAACAAAAAAGAATACATTTGGGAGTAGCATGCCTGCCATACTGTAGGAGGCAAAACACACTAATCCATACTTCCTTTGACTCCTACACATAATGCAGCATTACCGTATTTTTTCGGAGTATAAGTCGCTCCGGAGTACAAGTCGCACCAGTCAAAAAATGCAGAGTGAAACATATATAAGTTGCTCCGCAGTATAAGTCGCACCATCCTTGGAACTTCCTGGGTATGGACGTACGTGCACCATTGACGAGCCTCTCCTGGCAGCACGTTGTTCAAGCTCTAACTGTGGCCATCTCCACTTTTCGCCAGTCCCTCACAAGTTTCTCGCTCACCCCAAACTTTCCCCGTTTTTGAATTTTCAGTGGTACAGCACGTGAAAATAACATATCATATTTTGATATATAAGTTGCACCCCCAGCCAAACTCTGAAAAAAGTGTGAGTTATAGTCCAGAAAATACGGTATTCATTCACTCTTAGTCTCTAAGGTACTTTTTTGCAGTCACAGCTGTTCTGGGGCTGAATGATGAGTATGTGTCTGCCAATCTGCAAGAGCGGCCTCTCTGACAATGACACCCACTGACAGTGTTCATGTCGACCACTACCACCTGAATCCTTCCTCCACCTGGGCTGATTTGTAACATACAAATAAAGATATTGCAAGGTCTAATGATACAGCTGTCTTGCAATCTCTCTCTAGCAAAATGTCCTTCTCCTCTCCCCATGTCTTCCTCATCTTCTGTTCCCTATCTCCGATCGGGTCGTTGTTGTGATGGTAATTGGACCATCAACGTAAAACGTGTCTGCAACCTTGAAGGACCTCTGGAGATGATGGACCGTTGGGAGCTGAGCGGAGGTTGGGAGAGCGGAGTGGGGAGAGAGAGAGAGTGAGACCGAGGCAGGGAAAATGAAGACAAAAGAGGACTGGCGGCCTATTTGTGTAAAGGTTAGGGCTAGGGTAATGAATACCCGGGCTGTACGGAGCGGCCGGTGTCTGCTCCCCTCCAGCTGCTGCCTATAAGCTCATTTGGAGTGACACCGGAGTAATGTCAGTGTCAAGGAAATACAGAGAGAGGCAGGCAGAAGGCAGGGAAGTGTCCATGTCCTCTACTTGTGCAGATAATCCCTTCTGCCGCCGCCAAAATTATCCTGCACTTATCCATAATTACCTCCCCCTGCTGTTTTTGCGTATAACGGCAAGTGGCACAAATTAATATACATAATGTGTGCACTATATCCTCACACGCACTCGGCTGTTTGTGTATGCAAGGTCACTTAGTTAACAGCAATAGCAATGTGTATGTAAAGCTGCTGTATAAAAGCGTTAGTCTCATAGCATTGATAAAGATGTGGTGCCCTTGAACTTGTGATCCTCTTGTTTAGCAGTAGGAGCTTTATCCATGGAGTCTCTGTAACTAGAGATGGACATCACTAAATCTGTCTTGTAGTTGTTGTTGTTGTTGTTGGAGTTTTTTGGTCATAGTTTGCTTCAGTATATATATTAAAAAAAAATGTCTAAATCGGGAGGTTCAGCCCAGTGTCTCTTGACCCTTTTCTTCCAGTTTGGCTTTACCCAAATCTAAAAGTTTCTTGAAAAATGCGTCACAATAGCGACAAAAATGAGGATGTAACACACTAATCCAATAAACAAGTGAACAAAAACACGACCAAAAAGTGATGAAAAAGCCATAAAAGAGCCACAAAAAAGTGACAAAAAAGGGACGAAAATGTGACGAAAAAGTGACAAAAAATAGCAACAAAAAATACAAAAATGGGACAAAAAAGAGACAAAAAAGATACGAAAACACAACAAAAACGTGACAAAACTGGCAGAAACGTGGCGACAACATGACAAAAAAAGGTACAATCGGTTTTGTCGGCCTTAGATTTCAAATGAGGCCTTACACTGGCCTATAGGCTATAGATAGATTGATAGATAGATTCTTTATTGAGTACAGTCAGGGGAGGGGGGTAGTGGGGTTAGAGTGAAGCAGACTCAGAGGGAGGGGGTAGGTTAGGGGTGGGTCATTTTGTGTTATGCTCAGTATGAGGCTCTTCACAGAGACCTTAGAACTTGTTTATGTTGTTTGAGCCCGGCGTCAGATAGGGTAAAGTCAAACTGGAGAAAATGTGTTTGATTCAGGTTCAGGTTAACAAGAAACATTAAAGGCCATAATAGACACCGACTCTTACCCGGATTGCATTGACTTGGGTGCCATTTTGAAGGAAGCCGTAGAGACGTGGTCCAGCGTCATCCCATAAATCCGCCAGCTCTCTCAACATGGCCAAGGCGTGAAATGTGCTGTTTGCCTGAAGATCGACAGAAATAAATTTAGCAACTTTCTCCTTTTCAATTTCTTATTAGGTTCCTGGGGGGGGATGGGGTTGATTTGTTCTCCACAAGCTTACCTCTTGCACCATGAGGCGAGCAGCAGGTGTGTCGGGCGTGAAGAGGACCTTTCCTTGCACTAGCGGCTTTACGGTGCTCCAAATGTAGCGCAGCTGCGACGTGCCCTCTAAGGTTTCAATCAGGTTCTGGCAAAAGGCGTCTGACAATAGAGAAAAGGAACAAGCAATGTACAAAAAAATCGAGATGCTTCAGTTTTCAGAGACGGTTGAAAATAAAGTTTTGTTTTTGGCTCATTATATAAAACACTTTTTTGATATCGTACTTTTTAACCCTGGTTTGGGACTTGCACTGCAGCCACAAAGGTTCAGTAAAGTTGTGAGAAGTCTTTACCCCTGAACTGACAGATAACCAGTTTAACACCGGCTGTGTCGCCATATCTTTGCCGTTGTGAAACATGGGCACAGCCTTGGCGAAGACAAACATGCAGAATATTGCTTATTTAACAAAACACTGTCAAAGTGCAGAGACAAGTCTTTGCGGGCGCAAACCCAAGCAGTGCACTCGGAGCATTATTAATTCAGCCTATCTGCCAGCGCGAATATTGTCGGGTTGGGAGAGCACAGAAAAGGTTAAACGAGGACCTGAGTAGCTGGGAATGGGGATTGCAGTCAGTTATTTGATTGCAAGGGGGCTTGTTCTGACTAATAATGTGCCATCCTTTCAAAGTCTGTCAGACGGTGCTGTTCAGAGGCATGTGGCAAACAATATCTGCCGTTTCTCATCTCTTCCCAATAGCCCCACCTGTCATTACATCAAACACCCTTTTTTTCTTTAGTGCTTCTTTCTCATTTTGCCGAGCCACCATTTTCTCACCATCAGGGAGATTTTAGAGGCCATTTTCGGTGCAATTAAATGTTAGCCTTTCTGCCTGCTGGCCGTCTTTCTCAGGTGCTCCTGGGAGGTCTGTGTGCAGCGAGCTAATGGCTAGCCTTTACTCTGAGCCTGACCAGCTGTTCCCTCCAGCCGACTACACACAAGACGCTTCCTGCCAGCGACATACAAAAAGATTCATTGTAAAATAATCAAATCAATTACCAAAATAATCGTCACTTGCAGTCGTAAAAGCCTATACTTGTTTCACATGCATAATTTTATAGCCAGTTCCACTTCCACTCCTGAACCTACTGAAGGACAAAACATTGAAGTTATATTTCTTCTCTTCAGATCACGCTGGGTCAAATAAAGTCATGCCCAATATGTGCCGTTTTTTTCCCTTCCTTCCATCCTTCCTGCCTTTTTTTTTATTTATTTTTTTACGTCACTCAAAGACGCTGGTGTGAGTCACGAGAACAACCGCTTCTGAGCTCGACGGCGGATTCAGCCGCAGTCAAATAATTGCTTGGAGCCTCCGGTCTGGCCCTCAACTTACCTGGCAAATTTAATCAATTTGAGTCGCGCCCTGGAGACGGGCTCATCTCAGAGGCTGCCAGACAACACCACGGATGCAAAGACAACCAATCTACACAAGTTACTCACACACGAAAAATGACACCAGCCGACAGCATGAGCACAGACTAGGAGGCGGTAATATTAAAGGTCTGATAAGGTCCCATCTTATTCAAGCTTCTTAAAACTACTTTGAACACGCCAGCCTTGATATTTCTTGTAATATAACTTTGAATAATGCATGTCTCTAAAAAACATGAGACAAAGTTTTGAAGAATTCAAGATAAAATCGGCTGCAGAGTGCGCAAGATCTGGTAAATAGTGGAAAATAAAACTCAAAATTAAGATAACAAGCATGATGAAGTGGGCCACGGACAAGATCAAAATAAGTCTGTGAAGGTGTGAGAGAGAATTAAAGCACAGTGATGTCTGCAAAGGGGTCTGTGCAGGCGTTTGGAGAGTGGAACAGGGATAAGATACAGACGCCATTGTGTCATAGAAGGAGACGTGGGCTCACCGATGGGGAAGGAAGTATGTTTTGGGAAACACCATTTTTCACTCTTTTCAGCCATTTTCATGGTATAATATAAACGTATTTATCAAACACAAATAAAGTCAAGCCTAAATCGGGTCCATGTGGATGTTTTTTCACAGCAGATTGTTCAGTAGAAACAAAAAAACGGCAGCCGTAGCTAGCGTTAGCATGAAGCATCATGTTAGCATTCACTGTTTTTTATGTAATTATGAGCTATCGAAACACTTTGTTCCGCCCCATGTCTTTTTATCTTTATCTAGTAGAAAACTATATTTATAATTTAGTATTTGTTAAAGTCGTTTTTGAATAATTGGAGAAAGTTTCGATTTTTCTCTGCTTTGTTTTCCCCTCTGCTTCAAAACATTACAATATTTGGGCGATCCTAGAGATGCCGTCTGTATCTATCACAGGATGTATTCAGGATAACTGAAACATATACTACAAATGAAACTGAACACCACTCCAGGAGTATATTCGGTATTAGGGGTTTGAACCTCTGGGTACCTCACGATTCGATACGATACGTGATACTTGGCTTACGATAACGTTTATCTCACGATACTGCGATATATTGCACAAAAATAACCTACGATACATCACAATAAAAAAACATGCTACATTTAACCTTAAAGTTAAGATACCACATATTATTCATCATTAAAATTTCTTCTCATGTGCTTTGTACCCCTTTTTTTTCTGTGTCTATAAATGATCCCTGACTTACACACTGAAATCATCATTAAAAGTCGTTTTTTTGGTGTGACTGTAGTGCTGCCCCCTGCTGTCCTAACTGAATTATTGATCATTGTTGGCCTCTATTGACTGTGAAAACACTGAAGCACTACTCCCTCTTTAATATGCATGGTGTCGCTCATTAATATGCATGGCGTCATTAAAAGTATCGATATCGGAATAAAAAGTATTGGTATCGTATCGTCCCGCTAAACATCGAGATATATCGGAAAGTCGATGTATTGTCACACTCCAAATCGATCTCACTGACATACTTGTTTCAGCATCAGTGAAGCTATGTGACAGCTTATCGAAGCTTGTGACGTCACATCATATGACCTTGCAGGCTCCACAGTGTGATTTTAAAATCCGTGTTAAACTACAAGCGTCATTCCTGCATCTTTTTCCTCCATATGCATCAAATCAAGTGTTGCAGTAGAATTATGTGAAGTGAGACAAGTCCCCACTCAACACGCAACTGCAGGCTCCGGGGACGCTGCGCTTGAATTTCAAAACAAAGGCAACAAAAGACTAATTATTCAAAGAGACACCCAAAGGCAAATACTCAGAGGATGACAGTGCGAGCGCAGAGATGATTAGGAAATGTTATGGGTGATATCAGGGGAGAGTCACACCAGGAAAATGGGCCCATATAAATGAGCAGGGCGGCTGTTTTGACAACATAATGTGAAAAGCAGTGGGAGCAAATCTCAGCAACTGCAGTTAAATGGAAGTGGTAATAAAATAGTATGGTGCATAGTTTTGTTTTATTTTACTGAGCCAGAGTGGAACAGTTGGACAACTGTAAAATGAAGTTTTCTGGGATTAATTGGAGTAAGGGACAGTTCTAAACCTTTTTAGAAAACTCTTGTCTCTATTATGGCCACTTTACTATTCCTTTGAGTGCTTTCCCACTTACAAAGGACTTGTAATTGGCCATTACGCAGACATGCTGCATTGTCAACATTTATTTTAACTCTATATCCACCAACTCAATGAGATGCCACAGCAAATCCAAAACAGCTATTAGCATGCTAACTGACGTGTTATT
This sequence comes from Gobius niger, assembly GCF_951799975.1. Classification (NCBI taxonomy): domain Eukaryota; kingdom Metazoa; phylum Chordata; class Actinopteri; order Gobiiformes; family Gobiidae; genus Gobius; species Gobius niger. The sequence goes on from NC_136872.1 coordinate 12,883,755, forward strand.
GCGTATTTTGCATAGATGACACAGTGTTTCTGCTAATTCAAGCAGGCACTGGCATGTGATTCTACTTCACAGAACAGTGTTATTTCCTGGGAATAGAAGTGTCTTATTAAGATGTAATTTTGTGCCGTTTTCTCTGAAGAACAGACAGTTAATGAAATGGCATAGGCTTAATGAGGACAGTGCTGTGATAACTTCCCAAACACAAATTCTGGAGCATCTTACTCTGCAACCACATCTAACTCTATAATCAGAAACAACTGCTTTTACTCACATTGCTATGTCTCATTGTATCATATACATATAAATATATTCTAAATTAGCAAAAAGAAAAACATAGGTTGATACTAAAACCAGAGTTCGAGAACAAAGCAAAGCTTAAGAAGTTGTTTATCCCCATGTGGAAACACTCGTTTTCATAAAACTAAATATAGATCCAGGTGAAAATGATTAAAAGTTCTTGGACTTGGCGGGAACATGCTCATGCATCAGCATCAGAGACTTGGCCTGGGCTTGTTTTTAACCATTCAGGTGCATGGTGATCATGTATAACCTTCCAGGGGGCACATCTGGATGCAGATGGGGCAACATTGTTGGATTTATTATTTTTTACCTGACATTTTTTAGTTTAGGTCAGTAAACAAGGCAAAGAAAATCCTTGCAGATCCTTCTCACTCCATGCATGGGCAGTTTAAGTGCTTTACCTTTTTCTTGGTTACTACACTGTATATGAATTATGATGTATTTTCCGCATTTTATCTTCAATGAAAGTCTTTGAGTCATCTTCTGTACTCAGTAGTTGGAGAGGTTGGCCAACCCCAACCCCAACTTATCTAAGCTGCTGGCTGAACTGAACCTTAGTTCGCTGACGCAGTCTTTTGGATGAGAGGTGAAACGTTCGAGACTCCAACTACTGAGTACAGAAGACGACTCAAAGAACTTCATTGAAGATGGACAACTCCTGTACTTACACAGACATTTCTACATTTTAGTGGTGTTTTTGTTTCTATTGGTCACATGTTCCATCGTTGACTGTATGATAGTGTATGTTGTATGTTCCTGCTGGCTGCAAACACATTACTGAATTGAAAGGAAAACAAAATATTATGTAAAAAAAAAGTGTGTCCTGTCATTGATAAACTTCAGATGACTACTGAGAAATGCACTTTGCCAGGAAGTTTCATCAGATAGAGGAGTCTAATGAATCAGCTGGTTTAAAAACACTTGCATGACATCGAGGTATGTATATATACTGTGATTGTGAAATTATTATTCCTGGAATAAAACTGAACATTTTACCCACAATTTGTAACTGCTGACAATAGAGCCCTGAACTCATCACTGTGGGAGTTGTTACTTAAAACAGGGAGGGTGGTTGTAAATTTAATCAAGCGCTCCTGTGCTGTGGAGACGCATCTTACTTTGACTAGCTACTGTAAAATGTCGTAGTGATGAATGAGGCTAAGGGCAGTCACACTTCTTCACGAAGCACTCACCCACACTCTCACAGCCATTAGTTCCCATCATTTTGTTTTTCTCCTCTTAACTTTTCTTTTAACTGTACTTATTTTCAACAATCCTGAGTTCTATTAGTCATTCAGTGTCACCAGACCATTACACTATAGAGAGAAATCTGCATTTTTAAAGAAAGCGACTAGGACTGATGCCAACCCCTGTAATAGATTTTCTTCTGAGGGGGACGGCCTTACCTGAACCATTGTTTGAACTGGAGATTAGCTCCTCGTCTGCCCTCAGACTGCTGGAGCGTGAAGTGACAGTGCCATTGGTGGAGTTGGACTGTTTTCCGCACAGCAGCATGTTGACACTGCCAATCATGTCTTGACGGAAATCCAAGGACCGGGCGGCCTGTACATCTGGAGAATTCTGGAACACTCTCAACTATGTACAACAAACAGGACATACAGCAAATAAGTGCGCTTGAAACATGATTTACATCCAATATACTGACATGTAACATTGCAACTTACAGCCTCAATAACGGGCAACGCATTTGCAGAAGTGCTCTGAAACAGACGAGCTGTGGCCAATGGGTCCTGACCTGTGGCTGATGGTACCTGCAAAAGGAGATCATTTAGAAGCAGTTGTATAAATTAATGTAGGATTTTTACTAAGAGAAATACGTTACATACAGTGCCTCTTGAAAGTACTAATACACCTTGAACTTTTGCAATTTTGTCATGTTTACAACCATTAACATAAAGATTTTATTTTGAATTTTTTACTGAAAGTTCACACACAAGAAACAGACAACGGTGAGGTGAAAGCAAAATGATACATGATTCTGTTATTTTTCCAAAAATAGAAAAGTGAAAAGTGGGGCATGCATAAGTATTCTGCGTAATCTACTCCTAGTACAATTACAGCTGTGAGGGCCTCAGAGCTATGGTCACTAAGCAACATCATGAAGGCCAAGGAGCACCAGAGCGGTCAAGGACAAAGTTGTGGAGAAGTTTAAATCAGCATTAAGTTATACAAATATTTCCCAAGATTTGAACATCTCACGGAGCTCTGTTCAATCCATCATTCAGAAATGGAAAGAGTAAAGCACCACTGCAAACTTACCAAGACACGGCCATCCACCTAAACTAACAGACCGAACAAGGAGAGCACTGGTAAAAAATGCCACCAAGTGCCCTAAGATAACTCTGGAGGAACTGCGAAGTACTCTACACAAATCCGGCCTTCATGGACGAGTGGCAAGAAGAAAGACATTATTGAAAGGAGGCCATAAAAAATCCCTTTTTGAAGTTTGTAGAAGTCATTTGGAGGACACAGCTCCATGTGGAAGAAGGAGCTTTGGTCAGATGAGACAAAAATGTAACTTTTTGGCCCTAATGCTCATCGCCCTGAGTGCACCATCCTCAGTGTCAAATATACAGGGGGGGGCCTCATGCTGTGGGGCTGCTTTTCCTCAGCGGGGACTGGGAAGATTGTAAGAATAGTTGGGAAGATGGATGGCTGGGGCGGAGATTCACCTTCCAACAGGACAATGACCCTAAACAGAAAGCTAAATCTATGATGGAATGGTTTAAAAAACAAACATATTAATGTGTTAGAATGGCCCAGTCAAAGTCCTGACCTAAATCATATTGAAAATCTGTGGAAAGACCTGAAAACTGCTGTTCACAAACAATTACTTTGTACTTTTATGACTGAACAGAAAATATTCAGCATCGTTTTTTTATGAATAAATATATGAATAAAATAAATACTTTTTTTAAAGGCAACAAATAATCCTTTGAATAATTGTGATTTCAATTATGAAAAAAAAAAATCGTAATTATTATTTTTTCAATAATCGAGCAGCCCTACTTGTGTGTGAACTTTCAGTAAAAAATTCAAAATAAAACCTTCATGTTAATGGTTGGAAACATGACAGAATGTGCAAAAGTTCAAGGTGTATTAGTACTTTCGAGAGGCACTGTAATTTTAGTATTACTCCGCGACATAAAAACATAGAACTAATCAAAGGAAGTCCATCTGAAAACTTTGTGAACCCACTATAGATTCCAAACCCCCTCTGCCGTGTGAGCAGTGAAATGATTTATAGAAAAAAGATGGCAGAACACACGTCTAAATCACCACTGAGAGTCGAAGCGATAAACTCTGACGCCTCTCTGTCCGTTCCCTTTATGCCGCTGTTGTTGTTATCACAATCGTTCTGCCACCGTCAAGCCGTAAGTGTGAAGGCTTGATGTTCTTTCTCATCCATTTGCTTGAGGCGCTGAGCAGATTTTTTCTTTTTCTTTTTTTTCCCCCTCCGTAGCGTATCTTGTCTGCGCCGTTTCTTCTCCTGTGTTTGAAAATGCCTGTGGGCTTAAATTGTTCAAATGCTCTCCTCTAGTCTACGAACTTCCTGCCTTATCACTTATTTATTGGATTTTCTGTCCCATATATTTTCTCTCAAAGATAAACTCAAAGGAAAGTGCGCTGGCTTTCATCATCGCCAAAAGGGGATGGGAGATTTTAAAAAAGAATTTGAGAAAACATTGGTACTAATAATTTATTCCTAGCATTCTAGTAAAATCAGTGTACTGCTCAAGCTAGAATAATTTTGGCTGAAAACTGCCATGATCTATGTGGGGAAATGCAAAAGTAATAGCGCCTGCTTGTATAGACATTCTTTCTTCTTCTTGGGTATGTCAAATAGCATTTCACTTATAAATGGGCTGGAGCAGGAAATCAGTGTAATTGCATTTAATTTATTGTGAGCCCTCAGAGATTAGCAGTAGAGTGTCAACCTCCAGTGCTTCATTATTCTGGGCGAAAAGATTCATTTTACTGTATAATTCTATTATATTCATGCAGTAAATTACATTGTGCGTTTGCCTTAGCAATGAATAGTCCCCAAGCTACAGCTGAGTGGAGGAAAAGAGGAAGAAAACTTTGGTAATACTGTCCACCCTAATCACCTGATACCTGACATTATTTTCTTTTTGTAGGGTAAAAAAGTAGTAATTTGTGAAAAAATCTGTTTGCATCATGATGATTTGTTGATGTTGTGTATGGTCAACCCAAAGAGTCAATATGTGATGAAAAGTGGTTTACCTTTTCGCCTCTGAAGGATGACCGTCAAGGTAAAAAATGTGTATAATTTCATCACATTTTGACTAAAGGTTCAAAATAAGGTATAGCAGTGGTCTTTAGGGGGAGTTATGGGTTATATTTGATTTTTTTTAAGGCTTTTACAACTACCATAATGTCCGGACTATCGAGCATACTTGAATATATATTTATAGACCATCCTCAGTCATGTGACTTTTGGTTGGCAATTAGCTGTTTGGAACTGTGCCTATTTGTGACCCATCACGAGAACGGGGGACACAACTTTGGGGCATTTTGAGCGGGACATAGCTTGTGAAAGTGTCGTCTCCAAGGTTTCCAACAACGTGTAACACATGGAAATCTGATAATATTTGGAGAAGATGTGGCATGTTGAATTTAGGAACTGTCAAAGTGAGGGCTTGGCGAAGAGAACTTGGGCTGCCCCCACAGAATGGACAACTCAGTTAATAACATAAGGCACTCTGTAGGGGTGGGTTGAGTTTCAAACAGCTTATTGCTAGTTAGTTAGTTAGTTATTTTATTGTTTATTGAAACAGGGACACTGTACAAAACCATTAGTCTTTACAAAAGAACAGATGATTTGTACCAGATTTAGCTAAGTAGCTATTTTCCATCTGCAGTCCCTGGACAGGTGAGTACACAAAACAGTACAATTATAATCAACAAATCATAACTACAATAAAATCGCTATATAAGTAAAGTGTATACAAAAAAACTAAACATTCCATTCATCAATGCAGACATGATGATCCAAAAATGTACTTGCCAACCAAAAGTCACAAGACCGAGAATGGTCTATAGGTCTTCAGGCGCACAAATAAGTTATTAAAAACATGTGCAATAAGGATATAATATAATACCATGGTGAAACGCTTGAATTTGTCCCATTTGAGCTTCATACTTATAAGCCCGTTGATTAATGAGTACATGTATTCTGATGACAAAAGCAATGGCTGCAATAGTAATAACAGTAGCAGTATTGACAGTATTAACTTAAGTAGTTCAAGTTGAATTAAGAGCTTTTGCTGTACGTATTACTCTTGGGTAACAGTACTGTAGAGTGAGGTTGAAAATTTACTGATATACGTATTTAACAGATGCACCATAATTATCACGTCCATATTCCGTTTATGTCCAAAATTTGAGATCCCATATGTTTTTGTAGATGGTCGGATTTAACAATGACAAGCTGGAGAGAGGAGAGGAAAAAAAGACAGACTGCAAACACGCCACACTTCGTGCCGAAACATTTCATCTAAGTTTCAAAGTCTGGGAGCATTGACGTGTTGTGTGAGATGAGCTTGTTGCAACAAAGATGGGCCTTACCTCGAAGAGCACTTTTCTGGCGTCCAGGTTCCGCAGCAGCACTTGTTGTGTGTTAATCAGCTGCTGCGGAGACAGGGAGCAGCTGACGTTCTGAAAGGCCTTTTTCTCCGCCGCCAGGCTAAATTGGATGTATTCGTCCAACCCCGTCCCCTCGCACAGGACACGTCTCAGATTCTCCGGAGTTTGGACGGCCATCATCTGAGAATTACACAAGATGATTTGCAATGGATGGAAACAAGAAAGGTTCTGGATCGAATGTTACGAATGAAATGTTGGCGAACCCCTGAAATCTTAGAAGCTTGACAAATGTTCACAAATTTGCAATCATTATCATTATATTTACACAACTACAAACGAAAATATAACAGTAACAGGTTGGTGACACAAGAGAAGAGAAATGATCTAGTGTTTTGTCATGGGACAATAGGACATTTTATAATTAATCCCACAGTATTACAATGATCGAGAAGTTACCCTGGGAATTTCACTTGTTATCCTGTTTTATGATGACAGGAAAAAGCCTTGTGACTTTTCCGATAAAAAACATAAACCCTGGTGGCCGAGGCGCCCTGGGTTTGGTATAGGGAAAGTTGCAGTATTCTTGAAAACAGATATTTGTATGCATTAAATTGTATCAGAAGATTTGAGAAAAGCTACTCACTGGATTGATCCTTGCCTTCAGGAGGCTTCGGATGACGGTTGGAGGAACAGACAGACTGTCTCTCAGGTGTGTTGAGAAAGTCTCATTCTCTCGGAGGATATTACTCAGGATCACCGGCTGAGCTGAAGACAAGAACAAAGCAATCTCACTTCTTAGAGCCAAAACAACTGCTGTGGCTGTATGTGTAACACACCAGAGTTACTTCCATTATTCAGTGTTTGGACTATGCCTGCATTTAGATTTAATAAGGTAAATTGTTATCCATTCATTTTGGACTGAATGCCTACAGCAGGGGTGTCCAAACCTTTTTCACTGAGAAAAATACAAACAACTGGGCCACACTCAGTAGAGGTCAGATATATGACTTCACCTCTATTGTATTAAAGTTAGCAAATTCAATAAAATGTTAACTATGCTTTTTAAATGAAAATGCTTAAAGTAAAAAACAGCCATCATCACAGCTTTCTATCAATGGATTTTCATTTTCAAAGATTCAAAAGATTCAAAGTTTTTTTATTTGTCAAACCATTTGGAATGATTTGAAATTATATTTCTCTCATCCTTGATTGTGGAACGGGGGGGTGGGCAGTGAGGGTTGGGAGCACAGAGAGGGTAGGGAGGGCAGGGAGGGCAGAGAGTTCAGCTTCCTGATGACCTGGTGTATGAAACTGTTCTTCAGTCGACTGGAACTGGCCCGTGGATTCCAGTCTCTTTATTCCATATATATATATTATATTTTTAGAATTAAAAGTGGGCCGCAGTTGACTCGCGGGCCGTTGTTTGGACACCCCTGGCCTACAGTATCATACCATGAGCTTGCGTCATGTCATAGAAGTAGAAACTTCAAATAAAACTGCCCATCTGTTTTAATTTCTGTAACTGACAATGGTTCATGTCGTCAGTGTCTTCAAACTAAACTAACTAAAAGCAGCACACAGTGTGTCAGTCAGGTTTACAGCATATGGGTCAACTCTTCACCAGTAGTAAGTGTGAATGAACTTCATTGTAACTGGAATGGTTCACCAAATGTACTCCATAACACACAGCTTAAGAACCACTGCTATCTTTATTTCCTTAGCTGTTGATTGTTGAGAGTAAAGCCTCCTCCTGCCCACCGTCTCTCCTCAGACTGATAGAACGACGGCTTCTTATAATAGGGGTTCATCTACAAGTGCCATGACAGAGGCGTTGTTTAATTCCATTAGCCTTTTGCAGATGTAATAAATGGAAATCAGTCCACTATTAGGATGGGACGTGGAAGCGGCTCACGACGACGAGTTATTCAGGGTGAAGATGAACAAGCATTGTCTAGAATTAATAATGCCTCTGATATATTGCTCGCAGACCTTCTGATCCAAACATGTGTTATTATTATTGCTCTATAGAAGGGAACGGGGGGTTACTCCTCTTCCTAATTGAAATGACCACCTAAGTCTTTTAATCAACCTTTGGCAAAAACAAAAGGAGGGCTCGACAATCACCCCTGCCATTCTAGCGGCACTCCATTCCCTATTCTCTCCGTGACCTTTACTTCTTCAACCACAGACAAAGTCCCATTAATTATGCCCAGGCTTTGATCTTTGATGGATTTAATCTTGTATATTACCAGCCGGCGACCCCGAAAATGCAAATTCACCGCGAGGCGTTTGTCCAACAGCGCCGCGCCGACCAACCGCAGACCGGACCCCTCCCCTTCCTCCTACTTTGCAAATTAAACTCCGTATGAAAATCTGAATATCATCAGACTAAATGAGCCTAATGCAAAGGAGCAGCTTATCAAGACAAACGATCTGTCAGTCCGAGCGGCGGATTGCATCATAAATAATCCCGTGGCATTGTTTTTGAGAAATAACAAATCCTCCGACTTGTCAGCGGCGTGAAGGGGATACTTTTGTTGATGGAGGGCACTTAACAAAGACATAGCGGAGTGATCGTTACACTGGTACAGCAATTATTATCAGAGCATGACTCAGCAGTGATGTGAAAAGTGATAGAAAACTCTTTGACCCTGTTGCTGTTATGAGGTAGTTGTCCTTCACTTTTATTTCTATCCCTCCACCGCAGCCGCATCAGAAAAGTGCAAATGGCTTCACTAAAAACTGTATTGAGCAATAGAACTTTGAGATTGCGCCGGCACAAGCGCGTCGATTCAACGGGGTCCGTTTCAAAACAAGAGCTATGGATTGCTTTGTTGCTTGTAACAGAATGGCTTTTCGATGGACATAATATAGCAGGGGTATGTGTCTTTGACCAGTGTGTGCTCCGACAGTAAAACCTTACCATTGTTGGGGTCTGTTTGTGACAGCAGCACATTCCACTCGTCCATGTCGTCAGCCAGCAACTTCACCTTACTCAAGATAGAATCTCTCACCACGAGGTTCTGCAACTCAATCAGGACACCAGCAATTCTACAAGGGACACAAACGTATCATGCAGCGGGTTCAGAAAGAAGTCATGCCCCACCAAGTCATTAAAGCAGTAACTCTTCCCCCTAGAGGCCATAAGCGCCACTGCAGGTGTCGTAGCATGTTGCATTTTTTTTTACTCATTACTTGTCCCTGAGAGTAAATACTACGCTGACAGAAAAGACAAAGGGAGAGAGGGATATTGTACATCCAATTACACCAGTGGTTCTCAACCTTTTGGAGCCGTGACCCCCATTATAACAGGTAAAGGGGTTCGTGACCCCCCGCCCGGGTCACACTATGAGAAATAGGATTCATTAGCCTACATAATTCTGAAAAAACAAAGAAAAGAAACAAATGGCTGAAATAAAATTCATGAAACTACGAACAAATAATGGCACTCTGGTACACTAGCAAACACATGCCACAATAAAACAATTAGATTATTTGCTAATGAAAATATGTATATTTTATCTAAATGATCTGGCGACCCCCCAAATTTGTCTCACGACCCCCATGAGGGTCCCGACCCCCAGGTTGAGAACCACTGAATTACACAATGGATATAATTTTTTTCACTCATACTTTGCTGTAAATACTGTTTAAGTGGTGCTAGCCCGCAGTTAGCCTTGCCTGTTAGCCTGTTAGCTTCTTCTTCGTGATTCTATTAGTGTGTGCCTCCGACCCGGAGCAGGGAAAGTTGCAAGCATGGTTTTCTGGCCAGAGCCACCGTGGGGTGATGAACGACCCCCCAATCATCCCATTAACACTTGTAATACCCCCAGAAGGACTACAAAAATGATTTATTAAGGTAAACAAGTTACTTAGTACTGCTTTAAGTTACATTTTTATACTGATTTTGATTATACTTAATATTAATTTACTTAATTTACATAAACTCTTGAATATTCAAAACAGCACAACTATGACTGAGAGCAGTGGAATTATCACTGGAGTTATCAATTGTTGGGTGTGAATGGTTATGCCACAATGACATTTTAGTCCCCCCCCCCCCCCCCCCCACACACACACACACACACACACACAAAATTCAAAGCATCACTAAGATAATCAATGTAGATCAATGATTTGCTTTTCATTGTGATATAAGGAGTCATTAAAAGAGGTCTGAAAACTTTCTGGAGCAACTGCGTTTAGATTTGACTCAATATGCCACACACTTTCATCCGGAGAGATGCCTTACATAGAGTTGTCGTAGTTGTTGACTTGCCCAGGAGCCTCCCCTGGAGTTGGGGAGTTCAAGCAGGGATTTTCAATGTTGCACATCATCCCTTGAATCCATGGTAACACTCCGGCTGAAGGCATGGGTTTATTCAGGTAGTGGCCTGGTAAAAAAAAAATATATATATACAAATTCCACTTTTATCTGTCAGTGAAAAGAGTCAAAATATACTTTTTAGAAAATGACTTACATTGGCCTTTGTTGTCTGGCTGATTAGTGGAGCGCACCCAAACCAGTATGACGAAGAGGAAGAGTGGCCATATTATCTCAATTGCAAGTCGCAACTGAAATGTAAAATATACCAAAGTGTTAACTCCTCCCACAATAGATCATTTAAAACACATTGTATTGTATTGTATTTGTTGTTGATGTTTTATTATGCCCGGTATTTTTTATATACCTGGATTTTTATTATCTATTTTATGTGAAGCACTTTGGGCAGCCGTGGTTGTTGTAACTGCGCTATAGAAATAGAAAAGTTGACCTTGACCTTGACCTATTATAGATAAGGTGTTTAATTCATTTTGGATAAAGAAATTTACTGGCAATGGCTACTTATTGTCCGGGGTTTCAGAAGCACTTTGGCATTTTTATTTAGCCTCAAGAGGGGGGTAAAGGTTAGAGTCTTGTTTGTTGTTTCCTTTGTGTATAAATCTAATATGTGATTTAATAATTCCTTTTTGATTTACTATGGAACAATAGCAGGAGGTCAGGGCACAAGAAAAAAAAAAAAAAATCACGACATCTCGACATTGAAGAAAAACCTAGTGCCGTTGGAATACAGCTACTTTGAGGTCAAGGCTGCTCGTGCTCCCGATCACAAAAGGCCCTACTTCCTGTGAGTGCTGCTGAAGTGACTCGCTCCTCTTGCCGCGTTTTAGTGGCAGAGTCGGTATAATACCTGCTAGCAGCCTGTGTCCCATGCAGCGCGCCAGGCTCCTCTGTATTTGAACCCCAGGGAATGGAGAGCACAGAGGTTTGAATGGGTGCTCGCGAAGCTTTATTTGGTTGCTAGGTTATGCCTCCCATTTCCCAGCTGCTGGCCTTGAGCGATATTCTAGCAACAAGGCTTTTTTTTCTCTTTTTTTTCTCCTCAATGCACAGTACACCTCAAACTCTCAAGCATTTTCCTCACCTTTTTTTATTTTTCTTTTGCAAATGTGTGGCTTCTTAACATGAGTGCCGTGGCTCGGTTTAGATTTGGCATTAAAAGAAAGGGCAACCCAAACACTTGATTAAGCTCATTCATTTCAGTTGTTTGCAGCCGGGAGTCTTCTTTCAAGGACGACTTTCCATATTACAATGCATGGGCTGGCCTTTGCTTGACTTTTTGCACAACCCCTTAACCCTCCAGACTCACCTCAACTAACCCTGCAAGCCGATATAAGTTCTTGCTTCCAACTAGAGATGCACCGATCCAGCTTTTTTGCTGCCGATACCGATATACTTAATATCCTTGGGTGTATGACAGGCTTTAGGTTACATTACCATAAACAACTCCAATGAAGTGATCTGGTCACTACAAATATGTTAGATCAGTTATTTCTTAACCTCTTAACCTTTACCAGGTGCATTTTCTCCAGTACAGCTTTACCCAAATCTAAAAGCTTCTCAACTGGAGAGCAACAGTGTAATGCTTCATTTGAAAGCTAAGGCCTACAAAAGTGATTGTTGGGTACTTTCTTTTTTGTCGGCATGTTTTTTCCAAGTTTTTGTTGCGTTTTAGTTGCTTTTCTGGCACGTTTTTGTCGCTCTTTTGTCACATTTTTGCTGAGTTTTCATCCTCGTTTTTGTCACTATATCAAAGCTCTTTTTTTTTTCTTCTTTGTAGATTTGGGTAATGCCAAACTGGAGAAAATGTGCTTGGTTAAGAGGTTAAACTAAAGAACAAACGCTTGGCTTCAGCAGTGGTTATTTTATTTTGTCAGGCTACTTTAGGTATTTCTAGTTTCTGACCCAGCCTTGATTAGTTTTCATTAGCATTAGCATGCTCCCGCTAGCATTTTGCGCAGACATGCATTTATGAAGGTTAAAACGAACTTAGCGATTGAATTCTCTTGGTTCTTAGCTTTCAAAAAATATATAGCATACCCATATTCACTTCGATTTAGGTGGCAAAAGTTGTGTTTTTAAGGCGTTGAGAGCCAAAACTAGTATCGGTTCAGTATTGGATATTTGTAGCAAATACCTGATGTCGTATTTTTTCCAGTATCGGCCTCGATATCCGATATTGCATCAGATTGGTGCATCCCTAGTTCCAACTACTGTATGTTTCTACCTACCTATCTATCTATCTTCCCACCTGCCTATACCAACTAATCCATCCATCCATCTTATAATCTCTATATAGTTAAGACATTGTTCAAAAAGCTATACTGTACTTCCTTGCGAGTTTTCCAGTCAGGGGCCCCTACAATCGTGTGTCTCTGTGCTCTCAGATAATAGAATTTGAAGGTTGTAAATGAAGACGGAAGACCGGTGCGGGTGAGGAAAGCACCATGGAAAGCACCAGGAAATCACAGATCCATCGAGTGAGGTGTAAATTGCCACATTCACACTACATATTTCATAGAACCTATAGGAATTTGAATAATTTTCGACCCTCCCCCCCCCCAGTGCATTTGTCAAAGAGAATGTGGTTCCGCGGAGAGCTGGAATTATCATAATGTATTCCAATGAAAAGGGATGGAGAAGAGGAAGACACACATCAGGGGGACTTTCTCAGTGTCTGGCTCCCCAGGCATTTGCCATCGGACAGAGGCGTCTTTGTGAGCAGATAATCTCCCCCCTATGAAATTATGGGAAATACTGGACCATAAAATCTGTTTCATGCCTGTTATAAAATGTTCGAATGCTTGGTGAGGCATTCATATAATTGGTCATTAACCTCCGTGAGCCCTCTAAAACCACCATTGTCCTTGTCCGACTCCCACTGGTTTAGTCTAAGAGCAGTATTTCATATTGACATATTAGTGACATCTGTTAGTCACGGTCTCCAAAAATGCAAGGCTCTGTGAAAGTACACACATTTTCTATGAACTATTTAACAAAATAAATCCCACCTGTTATTTGTGCACGACTGCGCTTATAATAAACACATTCCACTTGCAAATTAAGACGGTGTATACAGAATAACATCGCATTGAATTTGAATTTTGTTGATTGAATTCTGACCATGTTTTTTAGCAACACATAATTACAGTAAAAGTGAAATAAAACATACCAAGGTCTAAACTTGATGTTTATTAAAAAGCAAGAGCATGCAGCTAATATGAATGTTTGCCAGGAGAAGCAAATTAAAATGAATAGTTTTAGAGACTGTAGCAGAGTCTAGTCAAAAATTCAAATTCTTTTAATCTTACAACCTGGAAAACATCCATATGCAACAAATGAAAAAGTTGATTTTATCCTGAACTCTGATGCTTTCCCCTCCTCTGTTCTTTTAGGTATCACAGAATCCGAACTTTAGTCCTGAACCTGTCACAAAACACAAGTGGCTGCGTTTGAGCCCTGTCATTTCTGAATCAAAGAACACGGTGTGATTTCACAATGGCTCACAAATGGCCGTTTACTCTGTGACAACTTGTGCAGCTCCGGACTGCCGCTGAGGCACTGGGTGTGACTATTACCTTGTCACGTGACCTCTCACTCCGAGGCTGGGAAACCTTAGTCATTATATGATCAATGGATTATGAGAAGGCTTTCCGTCTGTGTTTGTGTCTGTGGAGACGTCTCGTGACTTTTTTGTGCTTTAAAACTGTGATACAACGATGCCCCCTTGTCACGAACATGCTATTATGAGAAGTATATTTGATACATTCACGCAGTTTGGAGTCAGTCTGTTTACTTTCTCACTCCGTATTTCCTGAATTTTATTCTGTCATAGAGGGACCACAGAACTGTCCTCCACATCCATCTCTAGACCTGTTATGGGCTGGAAAATATGCAGGGGCCGCTGGCTCTGCTTTTTGGCAACAACACTAAGGGCCGCCAAATAGCCGCTAGTCTCCCATTGAAATGCATTGGACTTTAGACATGTGAACAACAACTTTAGAGCCTGGTCCCTAATTTTCTTAAACTTTCTACAACCAAGATATTTCTCCTGTGATAATGCTGGGTTAGTTACAATTAAGAAGACCAGGCTGGTTTTCGTGAGAAAATTTGAAAAAATCTCGTACTAATGAGGGTTGAACTGCTAGCATTGGAGCAGAGCAAACTACATGTCACGCAAGGGCCGAGTCTACATCGAAGATCCCGCCCTTATGCCCTTTTAGGCACATGCTTCGTCAGAGCTGGGGAGTGGGGGGGGTCTGTAAACCTGCCATGATTTCCCCCTCAAGCCTAGTCATTGTGGCAATTGGGGAGGAGTGAGAAGGAGATGTCTATTCTTTTAAACGGGTTATGAAAATATGCTATTTATAGCACCATTGATTTGCTAGCATGAGCTGAAAGTGAAAGCTTGTTTTCACTGATTTATAACACATCACTCCTACTACTATCTGAAGAGTCTTTGACTCCTTACTGTCTTTTCTTCTTTTTAAAATGTAAAATATCAATGCTGAGGTAATGATAAAACCATTATATGTCCACTTTAAAGTTAATTACTATAAAATAAGATTAGATATCTTTCAGAATATTCATCCGAACTTCAGGAAAGTAGTATTTGCCCTTCAGAGTAAACATTTGCTGCCACTGGTCCCTTTATAAGGCTTTGTTAGAACCAAGACACTGACTATGTGACATAACACGCACAAGAGACAGATCTCCAGAAATTGAAGGTGACACTTGGAATTGGTCTGCATTAGGCTCAGATTGTTCTCCTTTGTCTAGGGGGAGTCTTAACGGCAGCTTACATCCATAGGCGGCCGTTTTCGGAGTATATCCCTCGCTTTCCCTCCCATGAATAACTTAAGTTGCCCTTGATAATGCCACAGAGGGACCAGCGCAGCCTCATTTTGCGCGTCCAATTTGCCCTCAGACAAGCACTGCTGACTGGCGGCCGGTGCCGTACCTTCTGTCTCTTCCGGAGAGTGAAGTTCTTCCACAGGAGCAGAGCGAGTTGCGTCGAGAGACCCATTATGCCTGATCCCCGGCAATATCCTGCCAGCGCACGCGTCGCTATGGCAACCCGGCCCACTTAATAACAAAGCCTGTAGGGAATAAAGAAAGGCAGAGTTTGGTTTTAATACAGAGGTGCCATGCATCTTGAAGGGGTGTGCCACTAATCATTCACTTCCAGCCGGCCTTGGGGCTCGTGGCGCGGCACCTGTTTCAAAGAATTATTATCACCTGCACTCGGCAGAACTATGGCTCAGCATGGGGACACTGCTCAGTCCATGTACGCTTTCATATTTTAAGGCAAGCCACTGCAGGTGAATAGAGAAAAAACATATTACATTTAGGAGATAACTTTTCATGTAGTTAGCTGACATAATCTGAGGAAAAAGTATTGACCCTGACCCTCCACTTTGGGACTTGGAAATGCATAATTGCTAACCTTAAATAAACTAATAGTCAGTACAACAACAACAACAACAAAAAACAAAAAAAAGATTCCAATTACACCCTGTTTGGGATTAAAAGTTTAATAAATAAGGCTCGGTATTAGATAGGTATTGGAAAATCCTTCCGAAAAAAATCTTGAAAATCTTGTTGAAGCAGAACTAAGTAACTCATGCCCCTAGAGGCCATAAGCGTCACTGCAGGTGTCGTAGCATGTTACGTTTTTCTTTTACTCGTTAATTGTCCGTGAGAGTAAATACTACGCTGACAGAAAAGACAAGGGAGAGAGGAATATTGTACAATGTGCAACAACCCAATTACACAATGGAAATATTTTTTTTCACTCAAACTTGGCCGTTAACACTGCTTAAGTGGCGCTAGCCCAAAGTTAGCGTTGCCCGTTAGCCTGTAAGCTTTGCAATACGTTTGTTAAGTGTGACGTCACGACTTCCGCTCTTTGGTCGTAGCATACCGGCTAAAATGCGAGAAAAAAACAAAACATAAAAAACTCTTTAATACAACAATTAATATTTCTGAAACAGAGAGTGACTGAACCTACTTATTTCTCAGAAAAATGCCGCACCTACTGCTAAAAAAGTAATATTTACCAAAGTCGGTACTTCCGGGGTTAGCGTAGCTGCTGCGCCGTTAGCATTTATCTACGCTAAACCAGAAGTACAGATTTTGGTAAATATTACTTATATAGTAGTAGGTTCAGCATTTTTGGCTAATAAATAAGTATGTTCAGTAACTCTCTGTTGAGTTTCAGAAATATTGATTGTGGTATTAAGGAGTTTTTTGTAGTTTCTTGCACATCTACGACCCTGGAAGTAGAGCTATGATGTCACCACTTAACAAACGTATAGAGTTCGGGAAAATCGACAGCTCCCATGGAGATCCGCCATCTTTGCAGCTGTTAGCATATATTTCCATTGACTAAAACTAGCTAAAAACAGTATAAAAAGTGGAGAAAATAGCTGTGGGACAACTCCGTTAGCTGCTGAGTTACTGCTGGTAAATACATCTAACTCACTGTGGTGCCCAAGTGTTTCTTGTGGTACTCCAGTATTTTAACTTTTAATACTCCATTAGTTTACAATTGCTGCTAATACCATAATGCTTAGCGATATGGCATCACATTCCTGAACTTTATAGTGGTTTTCTGGCCAGAGACACCAGGGGGAGATGAAGGACCCCCCCAATCACCCCATTAACACTTGTATTACCCCCAGAGGAACAACAAAAAGGATGTAGTAAGGTAAACAAGTTACTTTGTACTGCTTTAAGTACATAACTGTTAAACATGGTGCCTGGTGCTATTCAGAGTGCAGATGCCACAATGTGAGAAAATCCACTTTGAGGAAAATGAGCCTTGAAGTAACAATTTCCATGTAGGTCTTTGAATAACTGGTGACTCATTGCGAGATTTAAACAACTTATTGTGAAAATCAAGAGGCTCAGAATTCATTCATTCAGGCCTATTTATACAAGCCTAGATGAGAGATGGCAGTGGAAAAACCTTGTGCGTTTTCAAATAATAATGATTTGAGAGACCAAAGGATGTTGAGTGGACATCATTTTACAATTCAGTTGATATTCACAATGTTCAATGAGCATGAATACAATTGAATTTGAATCGATCCAACCACAGCTGGATTTAACACTTTGACACCACTAAGACCAATATTTTTTTATTTTTTTATAAACCGGCACAAGTTAAATAAACGACGACGTACTTTTAGCCGTGAAGCATTTACTGCAGCTTTTACTAGCCACTGAACCAAGATTACACTGGCCCTAAACAAATACATCCACCATGACATTTTTACACTCGTGCATCAAATATGACCTTTAGTAAAGACTCCGCAGCGCTGCACTGACGACAAGACACACTCACTTTCCAACAGAGATCCAGATCACTCCCGAGTAACTGGGGGAACTCTTTACTTAGGTTTACAACATGCATTAATATCAGTAAATGCTCGCAAAAACTGCAATAATGGCTGCAGCTCAATTATTACTGCGCTGCGCTTGTTTCCGGTAGAGTTTAAAGGTTACATCGTAATTCATGGTGGTTTTTCTGCTCTCCATACGGCCGTGTTATCTCTGGACAGTGTGAACATTCCATTGAATAATTGTCATTTAAAAAGCAATTACATATTTCACAAATGCCACTGTAATGATTTGCAAACCACAGAATTAATTTATAAGTTGTATTCATTTTTGGTGTATGTAGTCAGACGATAAAACTAGCCTATATACCATATGTGGACTGTCTATATATCAGGGGTGGGCAATTCATTTTCATAAGGGGCCACATGAGAAGCCTGAATTGAGTCAAAGGGCCGCACCAACAATAACTCAAACTTATTCTGCTCAACTTTGTGTATTTTGAATAGCCTATACCTACTTTTATTTAGTAGGACTATTATTTTCTGTAAATATTTAGCCATGTCAAGCCAAGACTATCCATTTCCCACTTGACTACAACGTGTTGTTTATATCCTGATCTTTCATTATGTCAGTGCCCTCTGCTGGACACCTGTGGAATTATTTCATTGTATTTTTATTTAAGCTGCCCTCTAGTGGCTGGAGTGAGCATTCTGGCGATTTCTTTAAAAAATATCATAACTCAACACAGGAATGGGCTAGAGACTTACTTATTTTGGACATGCTTATGAATTTATGCCCTACAAGTCGTGGGCCGGACTGAATCATGGGATCAGGACTTCTGCTCGTCTGCCATATATGGCCAGGTCTGCCATATATATCAGACCTGGACCTTTCGCCAGGTCTGCTATATATGGTTTGTGTAGGCTAGTTTTATTGCTGGAAAAAAAAAAAGGCTACAGAAATTAAAAGTCTCTGATATTACAGCATGCATTCGTTGTTTGTTGCTTTAACAAACGACTGCAAAGTACCGAGATTGACTTACGTCTAGTCTCGCAAAGCTCTTGTGTTGATTATTAGAGAGTTGGACCACTACGCCTTCTCAAGCACAACCCGAAAGTACCACTCCTTTACAATTTGACCATGATTATTCCAAGCACTGCCATCTTGAAATATGCCCGTGCCATGAGGTAAGAAAAAGATTGATTTCAGGAATAATAGTCAGCTTACCATATAATGGCAGTGAATCTACTGACCAACTGCAACTGATTGGTGGTAAAAATGTTTCCTCTGGCAAGGCATGGATTATTTCGCATCATAAATCCTGTTCAAACCACATCACTTTTAAAGAAAACAAATGGAGGTATAAAACGGATATTGCTGTTTTGAGGCAGGCCAGCTGTCCTGGTGGTGTTTAAAACGTTTTGTGCAGTAAATGGGCTGCCGGTCCACAGAGGCCTCAGAGGAGAGTGCGTGCAGAGGTGGGGCAGGTAGATGCACTGTTTAGCCCAAGGGGAAGTCCTGACAAATGCGGCACCCTTTAACGCTCCGTTTCCTCTCACTGGACAGCGGCCATCTTTCTTCTGCGAGTTTACATTATTTACTGGTGCTTCATGGATGTTTCATTTGCCATAATGGATACAATTTCCAGCAGGGACAAATGTCGACAACTAAGCCTGTGCAGCTGCGCTTGGAAGAGTATGGATGGAAAAATCCAGAGTAAATCACGTTTGTACAGGTCTAAATCAGTGCTTATGGTCTAGAGCAGGGGTGTCCAAACTTTTTTCATGGGGGGCCGCATATTGAAGTGTACACGGGGTGAAGGGCCGTAGATCAGTAGTTAGTGCCGCAAAACCTTCGACTAGCAGAGGTTTAAATTGTGCCCCATACCTCTATTTAAGCTTAAAACCTTCATGCCAGCTCTGTCTCACAATAAAATGTTAGTTGTTAGGTTAGAATTGTATAGAATTATTACATTTCAAATAAAAAGGTCCATCTCTGGTGATGTGTACCGATACAGCAAGAGGCCGAGGGCCACCATAAATTGGTCTGAGGGCCGCATTTGGCCCCCGGGCCGCACTTTGGACACCCCTGGTCTAGAGGGTCTCGTTTAAGTGAATTTTGGGGGACTTTTGATTGTCTGCCATATGATCAATGTTTTTATTGGATATAAAGTAAAACACAGTCAACCTGCAAACTGTTCTGGTCTAAACTACAATGTCAAAGTTTTTACATAATACATTGAGATTTGAGGAGGACATAATATATTACTTTTCTAAATGTGCCTGTTGATATTGTTGTAATACTATTGCAACTCTTGCATGTTTTGAAATAATAACAAAACAAAAAAGTTCTTCTGTATAACTGGTTACATAACATTCTTGGCGCTATGCCCATGAGTCTACCCTGACCCGTCTCCTTACATTGGTTCCCTACACACGAACCAACACTAGACTCGATCTTGTATAATTGAGAATGCACTGCATTTGTAAACACAGCTTTCAAACCTGGGCTTTTGTAAGGCACTGGAGAGGGACGGCTCAGAACCACCTCCACTCTCAAATCACATCAACCATGAAGGATAAACAACATCTCAGACTGCACCTCGGTACTGTGCACCGGACCGTATCTGCCTCTTGGATTTCTTACACTTTTACAAGTTAGTCACAATTTAAAACAAAAATAATAATAATTCTTTACCAGTAAACAGTTGATTCATAAGAAGGGGAAGAAGGGGGTGGAGGACCAGTGCAGGACACCATGCTCTGGGACAAACCCAGAAGGCACTGCATCGTTTCAGAGGAACAGAGGAGCACTGAAGGCAGCCAGGCAGGTTTCTTTCGGGTGCTACAGTTTCCCCTACCTCCAAAAACATGCTGGTCAGGTTAACCCACAGTGGTGGTGCGGCTCAGTCATAGTGGCTCAGGACTAACACCTGAACACAATTTTGTTGTATCATTGTACAATGACAAATAAAGCACTTACTTAGTTATGCTCATGTATTCTCTTGAGCAGACATGATCTTGACTAACTTTCTCCCATATATTACACTTTTGTCCAGTCATGTATTTTTCCTCAGTATATGGCACTGAAGAGGCCTTTGTGTTGAGTCTTAATGCACTCCTTAAAAAAGCATGTAATAATACCTAATCTTATAATATGCTACAACATTTGTCGTGACGTCATGGAGAGGTCAGTTTTGAAGAGATTATACTCTTCTTCGGAATACTTTTCTGAAACAAAACAAAATTTGCAACTTGATATTGCTCCAAATTCATTCGTATTACTGCCACATTCCAAAGGAGTAAGGTTTAAAAAGTTTAGTTTAACAACAGTTATTCACACTGGCTGAAATTCAATGGCCCATGGTCCATGTAGTTTTCTCTGCTGCATTAAAGCAATGTGTTTAGGCAAAGGAGTATGTAATTATACTGTGTGTAATATACTGCATTACACAGTTATGTTTACATCCACTCTCCTCAAGTGTGCATGCATGTGGTGCTATAAGGTGATTCACTGACTCTGATTGACTTTGACTGACTAAACATATACTGCACAATTAATAATACAAAACATGTCTCTATCCAAGGCATAAAAACCCCCACAAAGGTGCAAACCGGCGCCGTGTGCAGAGCTTATATGTGAATGTGTGCGCGAGTGGGCGAGAATGCTGTAAACCACCGGTTCAAGGATTGTTTTGCACTTCCAAGATAACAAGTAACAACAGAGGCTCTGATTACAATTTGCATTGAAGTTGGAGTGTGAGAGAAACACAATGAATCCAGTCCTCAAGAGAGAAAGAACACATCGGGGCGACGATTTTCCCCATCATCATTTTCCTCTCGACATAGAGTAACATATTATTGAAATTACTTCTTTCTACTCAAGTGGAAAGGAAGAAAAAAGATTACTCAAACATGTGTGTATAGACCTAAGAAAAACGACTCTAGGAAGGATTTTGAAGGATGAAAATCAGTGTTACATGGTAGAAAGCTCTATTCTTTGACAATTATTGCAAAAAAGTTTTAATCACTATAATTCTGCTCAAACATTTTAGCTCGTTTTGCGTCGTCAATTATGACACTAAAAGACTAAAAGACCAAGGCCAAGAAGGAAAGTGCATTAGTGAATACATGAACTAAATTATACTACTCAAAAAGTAAAATTGTCTTGCAAATTGGCTGATTATTGCCCTCAAAAATGATTTCTGAATGTGTAATTAGTTGAACTCTTCCCGAGTTTTATTCTTCCTTTGGTTATCAAGAGTTGTCATCAGCTTTTTCGGCATCATTAGTTCCACAGAAAAGCCCAAGAAACTAGTGTGGCCACAGAAAAAAAAAAAAAAAGAGAGAGAAACTACAGAAGTGCTGATGCATGTCTGGCATTTGGGGACTGGGAACAACACAGTGCATTATTTCAGCCCCGAGGATGATGGAAAGAGATATTTGTCTTACAGTATGAGAGCAGAGGACGGCACTGAAAAACCTGCCACATTCGTTACAAAGGGCCGCTGTAGTTCTCTGAAGGGTATAATGCTCCCAGTGCACCGGCTTTCAATTTGTCTTTTCCCTCTGTCGGCCTCTGTCATAAGCCCCTCACAAGAACAACAGTGACGCAGCAGCTCCGAATGGACGTGTCCTGGAAGGCACCTTCAGCTCGCTCTGTTTGTGCGGTCGCTCTCAGTAACGGAACAGAGGAACACTTGGCAGAGCAGTTAGCAGACAAACAAACAGCAGACAGCTCCCTGCTGAGGGGCCAAAGCTTAGAACTTCACCTCAACCAAGTGCTTTTACTGGCTCTGATATGTGACACTTAACATATGCATTACCATTATATTCAATCATGAATATTTGAATAAATCAGTGTATCAACTGTAACCTGATTTCTCCTGGACATCACGAAGTAAGTGCACATATAAATGATGCTCTGTAGAATAAAAAGTGGGAACATAATGCTTTAAAGCAATTGTTTTGTGGTAAAGAAGTCAGTATGTACATTTTTGACAGTCCTGTCTAAGGTCACCTTTAGACTGTAAATAATTCACATATATTCACATTATATTTAGAGATGTATAATTAGTCTAAAAATGCAGCTACTTTAAAGTTTTTAATCTATTCTTACTATAATGACTATTATGACTATCTGTCAAAATGAAGTCAAATCATTATATAAAGCCACATGATGTGGGTACTTCTTAATTGTTTAATTTAATGACATTTTTGTTTCAGTGTCTATGATTTATATCAATATATTTATTAGTACAGTATCATTTTCCATTTTTTTTTAACTAGATATCTCTTTTTAAAAGACTGCTATTTTCAATTTGATGGGAATTTGATTGACAACTCTTTGCAAAAGTTTTCAAATCTACAATGTTTTTTCTTGTAGAAGGCTTAGCGTTTTTATATTGTTTGTTATAATAACTTTTTGTATTTATATATTTTTCTGACTTGGAGCTTAATGCATTCATTTCATCCATCGTTCTCTCTGAAAAGCAATGCATCATCTTGCTATGCGTTATACTTCTGAGACTGGCAGGGTCGCCGACCTATAATTACTTATTTAGAAAAGAAATGATGTCATGCTTGAGCCGCCAGACGATGTGAGAACATTATGCAGGTGCACGCTGTTGTCAGCAGAGCTGACACTTGTTGTGCTGATGTTAGCTCCAGGGATAACAAATAAATTACTGAATCTGAGCATTTAGATTCACCGGCAGAAGAAATGCTTTTGTTAAACAGACTTTCTTGCTTGTTTACTTTGTGAGGAAGGTTCCTCCACAGTTTGTGGGACATGTGAGAAAATGTTTTGTGATGTTCAGACTCCATTATAGGGTTTTGCAGATAAGTATATTAAAGTCTCTGGTTTTAATTCTCAGTTATTTACAGTATGTTGGACGGTTACACTTTTATTTGTACTTGTTATTTTCTTGATATGAAACCTTTTGCCGCTCATCCCACTGTCTCTCTGGGCTTGTACAACACGATGAATGATTGAAGGACCTTGACCTTTGTGTGACCTCTTATTTATGCTGCTGTAAAACTTGGATTTTACCTGCCATACAGCTGTATTCATCAGAATGTTTTTGGTGTTTTTTGTTCAATAATATGTTGCACTTTGCAGCACAGTAATTTGCAGCACTGTAACAGGACGATTTCAAAATAATTTCTGAGAAAGTACTGTACAGTGTACATGTGTTCTTTATACTGGGTGAGAGTGAGGGTTGTAAATCATGTGAAATAAATAAGGTGTGTCATTTTTCTATGTAATTACAAGAATGACCAGGTTACTAGGGCAGAAAAAAATCAAAATTCAAAATCCCAGCCTTCCACTGCAGTAATAAAGACCAAGTGGACACTTTTCACAGCCTTGTAGTCAACAGTGTCAATACTGTGTTTATTTAATATTACTAAAGAGGAAATGAAATAGTGCCTTTATCATCTTCAATCAGGACTCATCAAGGCTTTCTTTTTAAAGAGTTACCTCTTGTTCAACTTTCCTGCCTAATCACAAACAGCAGCGTATCCACCGAGCTATCACCTGATATTAAATCAGTCATTGCAGGTAATTAGATTTAGAAAAATAATACTTAAACCGCGGCTGCCTGGCGTCCTGTCAATCACTTTTAGAGGCTAATTCTCTCTTCATTAAAAAGAAATGAATGTGATAAATAAAAAGCGATAGAATGAATGCTGCCACTTAATCGAGCATTACCAGGTGTCATTCAAAATGTCAGCCATCACTGCGTACATGTGTGTTACGAAGGTGGATGCGAAAAGTTGCATTGAGTTTATGTGAGCATTATGTGATTTATGTGAGCTTTGTAAATGATTGGCTGAGAGAGTGTTTCCCGGCAGGGGTTAAAGATTACCCATGACTCAGCAAACACTCATAACTGGCCCTAACTGTGAATAAGCATTTTTATTTTGTACTTTGTTTATCCTGTACGGGTTCCGCCATGTATATTTGTATTATTTTATGTATATCTTTTTTCCTCAATGGTGAAAGCTTGACTGAAGAATTGTATAACTCCACAACAATTACACAGGGTTATTATACGGCTATTATAAAGCTTAGGTCAAAAATTAAAGTAAAGAGAAGTTTTGACAATGGGGCAGACTTTCCCTTGTGTGGGGGCTTTATCATTTATTATGCCATGGTCTGGGTGAATCCTCAATTCTGATTGGCTGGAGGGTGTCTGTTAAAAAGTGATAATGTACACCTAGCCCGGCAACAGTTAAATAATAGGTAAATAACGTTACTGCAGCTGTTTCCATAGTAATGATAAGCAATTGAGCTGGAACTAGTTTCAGGTGAAACTGATTGAAAAGCGAAATAACTCCTGCCAGAAAAAAAAGCACACAGGTCCCAATGAACAGTTTCAGTTTTGTGGGACCATGGTATAAGCGGGATAATGCAGTCCGAGGTCACCATTATCAGAATAACTGGACTCCGCGTCGGACGGTTCACGCCTCCGCGTCGTCCAGTTATTTCTGATAATGGACACCTCGTCGCGCATTGTCCCTTACTTTATTTATGCATTTATGTAAGTAGGGACAGTACATATTAGTGAACATATAACCTTATGTAAATATGACAGATGTTGTCCCGAGACAGGCTGATGTAAAACTGAAGGAAACACTGTATTTTAAACTAGCCTTGATACATTGTACCTAACTAAATTTAGTACAATGCAATGTGCTCTGTAGCATCTTCACTTGTACCTATGGGTTAGATACACAATGGAATGACATGTATTTGTAGTTTGTTCATCTTATGTCCTGTTACATTATCTACCTCCAAAGTACTAATACACATTACTCCATTGTTTATGCACTACATAGGTACAAGTTATTACAGATTGTTACAAAGCAGATGACATTGCTCTATATTTAGTTACGTACAATGTATCAAGGTCGTGTAAAATAATGTGTTACCAAACATCAAAGTCATAAAACAATCCAGGAAACAGGACGACTACAGGACAAGGAACAACGGGACCACAAGATACACTGACATTCACATATACCGTACAAAGCACATTCGGGATCTCAGGCAACTAAGTGAGACTGGACAGAAATGAGGACAGAGAAGGGTCTTCCACAAACCCAGGGGAAGTCAGTCCATGTATATTTACCGAATTCATTAATTGCAACAACTATATTAAAATTCAAAAAGATTAACGTTACATTTCATGAAGCTCTATGTTTCCTTTACAAAAAAAATAACTTATTTAAAGTGCTGTGGTGCACTTGACATGTGATTGATCAAGTATGTTGACAAGTTCGGGTTGATCTGAGCCACTCTTCTATGTGACTTTTAAATGATTGCTAATGTAAGGCTTACAGTAGTATTATTTTCAGGCAGGCTTTAGTGACACAAGCCATTTCGTAATTTGAGAAACTGACTTAAAAAAAGTATAGAGTTTTTCATAGTTTACATCAAAGTGATTCGGGTTGGAGAGACGTGAAGACAACATGAACGCCGGAACCTTAACAGAAGCTGGCCTCTGGAGTCCAACAAACAGCTTAAAAAGCACATCACCGGAATCCAAACTACAAACGCGTAAACATCAGCCTACCTGCTCCCGGATCGTCAGCTTCTGCACATCGCGAGGATACGACCACAGAACACCGGCCTCTCCGACTCTCACACGCGTGTCGCTCTCCACTGCCGCTGCTGCCTTTTACCTGCAATCATAAAACATGCAAATAGGCCTCCCGTGAGCCTATGGTGGCGACAGTAGCTACAGTGATGGCCCGGCCAGGGAGCACAGGTGGTGTGAATTACACAATGTGCCAGAGCGTGCACATGTCCCAGTCACCTGACCGGGGTGAACAGGAGCACTGCCCTACAGCGCACTGACCTGCTTTGAGCATTTGTTTGGACTATGTAAGGGCCTTTTTTTTAAGGTTAGCCTCGGGAATACATTTGCATATAGTGTCAATAAGGCCAGACACACACACGCACCTTAAAGTGAAAGTAAACATGTACACATTTAAAGAGGCAGTGCTTAAGGTATTTGACCCTCATTTCCAGGCCTCTTTTTTATAATTGAGCTTATTAAGCAGGCTAATATAATGTACTTATAAATACTTTAAGTACTTGTAAATAGACCGAGGGCTGAAGCGGCTGATTATTATCCCAAAGTAAAGCACAACACTGGAAACATGACCGTCTTAAATTAGATAAATTACTTAAAATTGCTTGTTCTTCTATGAATTTCTCTTCTCTGGAATTTGAGTCGGTTTGAGCTAATCCAAGATACAAATGCTGGCGCCAATGGAACAAGAATAAAACCCACTTGAAATCAGACAGTTGTTTTTCAATTGAAATGACCCAAAATTATCTGAATTAAGATAATAACTACTACTAGAGGTTTTATCTCATCTAAGACCAGACCAAATCTACTCAAATCTCTTAATTCAAGTAGATTTATGTAATTTCTTCCTTAAAACGATTATTCTTTTTCCAGTGCACTTCCTTCAAATGCCAGTGTTGTACATAATATATGACCAAATTGGGTGTATTGACAGTATTTATACCTTTTTTTCTCCCATTTAACTCTAATAATGTGAAAAGTACTCTCTGATTTGTGTGATAATGTTTCTCAAAATCATCTTGAGGGCCAGAGGTTCTGAGCTGATGGGCCGGATTTGGCCCTCGGGCCTGACGTTGCCTACCCCTGCCCTAAAGTAAGGCATTCAAAATATCATCTGAATGTTCTGAAAAAAAATTAAAAAAACACCTGACTATTTTGGTCTTGGCTTTAAATGTTGATGATGCTGTTGTTTATCAAGTAACACAGGAGGGGAATCAACTAACCGCACAGACTGTTGAGGTTTTATAGCAACTATATAATTTGGCAACAAGGGGGAACGAGTTTATTATGTCAGGTAATAAAGAATAATACCATAGGTGCAGCGGGGAGGTGTAATTACTCAGATGAGAAGGATGTTTACAGGAGAGGGGAGGGAGAACAAACATGAGATTATGGTCAGGAATGTAGGCTTTGTCATTTAAACTGTGATGCTCAGGATGTCACCACAAGTGTTGCCAGATTTGAAGCAATGCAGTGAAATTAGGCGGTCTTTGGTGCATATCCGTGGGTTTTGACAGTGCTGTTTTCCATGTGAAATGTACTATTATTTAATTTGTCATAAAAATCCTATAAAATCCATAGCAATTTCCAAAGTCAAAACCTAAAGTCTAAAGCGGCGAGTTTGCATCATCATAGAAGTGCAGTCTACATTCTCGCAAATTGCATTTGAAACTATGGCCACGCTGACACACCTGTCATTCCAAATCATTCAATCGATCATCTCCCCCTGGTGTCTCTGGCCAGAAAACCACACTTGCAGCTTTCCCTGCTCCGACCCGGAGGCCACAATACACACTAATGGAATCATGGAGAAGAAGATAACAGGCTAACAGGCAAAGCTAACTGTGGGTTAGCGACACTTTGGCAGTATTTACAGCCAAGTTTGAGTGACAATATTTATCTCCATTGTGTAATTGGATGTACAATATCCCTCTTTCCCTTTGTCTTTTCTGTCAGCGTAGTATTTACTCTCACGGATGATTAATGAGTAAAAAAAACTAACATGCTACGACACCTTCAGTGGCACTTATGGCCTATAGGGGCATGAGTTACTTAGTTCTGCTTTAAGTAAAATGTTATACCTTGTGGTCTTAGGTATTTACTCTCCATATTTACAATTCATAGTTTGTATACACTAAAGTAAAGTATAATTTATTATCTCATATACAGTGTGGAAAAAAAGTATTTGGCCAAAATCCAATAGAATGTCTATGGGGAACTGACCAAATACTTTTTTCCCCCACTATAGATGTAATCAGATTTTTCCCGATCCTTCACCCTTGTCCGTGTGCTAAGCAGAAAAATATTGCAAAAAAGGCAAACTTATGTAACGAAACAGAAAAGATATAATAAAAAGAATGAATGCTTTAAATAAAATCCATCCATCCATTTTCTTCCACTTAAATAAAAAATCTCAGAAATTATCCATGAAATAATTCCCAAATGTGTTTAAAGAGTCAATATAATGTGGAGTAGTTAAGGCTGCTGCACATATGGCAGAACATTACTCTGTCCTCAGAGTTGTTGCTTCGAGTCCTGGCACCTCCTCTTCACCCTTATGTCCTAAAATAAGGATAAAACAAAGTTTGTGCAATTTGCATTTCATTTTGGTGAGACAACTACAATTACTAAAAAAAGAAAAGAAAAAAGAAAAGAACAGGTAAATGAATGTGAACCCAAGACCTTTTGAGATACTAAATCTGTGCTGTCTCCACGTGGCTGTCATGTACCACATGTAGACGTTTGACTCCGACTGGGAGGGAGCGATCATTTTCAGTCATCTTCACCTGGCTTTGCAGGTGGGGATGATTGAAGGGAGCGGTGTGGAGATGGCTCAGTTGCTCTCAAACTCCAAAACTGAACTGGCATAAGTAGAACCTGTTGTTTTGGATAATACAATTTTCGATGTGATTATAAACACACCCGTTATCTGATTTTTCTCCCCACGTAAACATAACCACTGTCATCGTAGTGAGGCTAAAACGTCGACTGGACTGGGTCTATTCAACTCAATCAACCCGGTCCAGTCGACGATTTAGCCTCACTAATAATAATAATAATGCATTGGTTTTATATAGCGCTTTTCTGGACACTCAAAGACGCTTTACATTGCATTATTCATTCACCCCATACTTGGTGGTGGTAAGCTACTATTGTAGCCACAGCTGCCCTGGGGTAGACTGACGGAAGCGAGGCAACCAGTCTGCGTCATCGGCCCCTCCGACCACCACCAACCACTCACTCACACTCTACATTCGCCACTAAGATGAATACTTCCTTTTCAGTGTAAGTTTGCTCTACTGCGTGTAAAATGTGACAATGGGAACTTTTTATTCTCACTCAATCCCAGCTGCCAGTTCAAATTCAACAATAATAAGCCCACCATTTTTTAAAAAGCACAGGATGAAATTTTAATGAGTCGAAAATACCAAAATTTGTCCCATATTTCAAACCGAACGCTGTGTTGCCAGCGCCAATCGCTCACGGGTCACAGTGGCGTGTTGGAGTTTGGGTTCGTGCTCTTAATTAGTTACCCACCCTCACATTCACGGAGCGCAGGTGAACCCTCGGCTGGCCAAAAGTAATTGCTTGGACTAATGAAGTGGTGCCGCTCCAAAGTGCCAACACGCTAGACTACACCTGCTGTTCCCAGGTCAGTAAAGCCCGTGTGGCGCTGGCTCTGCTGATGAAAAACAAGTGGCCTTTTTTTTTTGTTTGCTGCAGCGCTTTCTAATTTGTTTTTGAGCGTTCCTTGAGGAACAAGTGATAATGGGAACACACCCCTAACCTGTGGAAAATAAATGAGTCAAGGTCCATGAAATGAGAAGCTCTAGAGCAGTGTTTCTCAACCAGGGGTACGGGGACCCCTGGGGGTACTCGAGGACCTAGCAGGGGGTACTTGGAACTATTTCAGATTGAAAAAAGGGGAAAATGTAACATAATTTTTATAGGAAATGCTATATTTTTCAGTAAAATGTGTTGCTTTTGGAGAATCTAAGGTTTATTTTGACTGCAACATTGTCCTTTTTCTTACAAATACCACTTTTAAGTAATTACTTTCTAAATATGCTGTAACACCCTTGAGGTAGGGGGTACAAGGTTGACCACTGAAAGGCCAAAGGGGTACGAAAGACAAAAACGTTGGGAACCACTGCTCTAGAGTGAAATGAAGAATCCAAAAAGGAATATGGAAACAGTGTATAGACGTCAGCATTACAGCCTTTGGTTTGTTTTCAGTTTTTTTCTCGCTAACAGAGGGAACGCCCGCACACAATATTATCTATCAGCTGTTCTTTTCTTTAATCAAATTCACAAGTTTTGTGAAGTTACTGCTGTTATTGCATTGAAAAGAGCATTAGAACAGTCCCAAAGAGTAAGTAAAGGCGAAAGAAATAGCAGTGCTATTCAAACAAGATCCCGTATTTTCCGGACTAAAAAGTTGCACATTTTTCATAGTTTGGCTGGGGGTGCGACTTATTCTCAGGTGCGACTTATATATCAAAATATATTAGTTACGCGTCCATGCACAGGTTGTTGCTAAGGCTGGTGCGACTTGTACTCTGGAGCAACTTATATTATATATGTTTATTTCTTCTTCATTATGCATTTTTTGGCAGGTGTGACTTAAGGTGTATTCAGACCAGCACTGTTTGGTCCACTATAAACAGCCCAGGTTTTTTTCCGATCGCTGGTCCGGACCTTTTATGCAGGTGTGAATACACCAAACCAATCCTGGTGCGGATCAAAGAACTGGACCGAGACCCACTTTTTCAGGTGGTCTTGATCCGCTTCCAAACGGACTCTGGTCCAGTTCGCTTTAGGTGTGAATATAAACCACTGTTGATCCGAAACAACTCCTCCATTAAAGAAGTGTGGAGGAACAAGACCAAAAGTTTGTCCCGTGGGCATAACAGAAACAGACGACAAGCAGAAAACACCTCTTCCTCCAGCTACTTTTATTATCATAGTAAGCGTCAAATATTTTATTTATTTCGTTTGTTGTGGTCATTGCTGTCCAATGGGAGCATCGATCGTCGCACACGTGCATGTGTTTACAACATATAGTTCACTTTCAAAAAGTACAGTCTGAATGCGAACAGCACCAAATGAAAAAAAAAAAGTCTGCATTTGGTCCGGAGCAAACAAGGATACTTTTCTGGTCTGAATACACCATTTTACTCAGGAGCAACTTATAGTCCGGAAAATATGGTAACTAGCTTCCAAATAGTGACTTTTTGTAGACAATTTTGATTAATCAAGACTGACTTTTAAAATATGAAGAACACATTTCACATCTACAGTATATGCATGGGCTTCTTCTCATCATGTAGGCAAATGGATGATTGGTTAACAAGCTAGATGTATAAATGATTACAAGAGCGAGAAGAACTTTCTGAAAATAAGAGGCGAAGTCCAGTCGAAGTTATTTGAAAAACTATGATGGAAAAATTCCTGTATGATCGAGAGCCTACACAAACCAGACAGATCTAGATTAGATTTGTAAATCCACCATTCATGCTGCATCCTATTTTGAGATTTTCCAGAAAAAGAAAAAAAAATCCTAGTTTGTGAATGTACCTTCGCAGTGGCAATAAAACCTATTTTGATAAATATGTTCAAATAAAGAAACATCAGTGTTACAAAAAAAAAAAAAAACGATGTCAGAGGTGTCTTTACAGGGAGTTGCGGAGGAATGCTTGCTCCCCTTCTCTTTCTTACACCAGTCAGATCAGGCTGTCTCCACATGGCGGACAGCTGACAGGCTGCAGACAAGGACAAACATCCCAGGGCGTGTTCAGCTCGGGCCATTCGGAGCTCTGTCTCTGGCTCAGCGGGTGGAGAGTTGTCCTGGGGAGACAGAGAAAGCAGAAAAGTTGCAGAAAAATAAATAACAGGCTTTCCTCAACAGATGCTGTGGCTTATTCCTGACTGCCGGGCATGGCTACAATTGTGTTTGTTTAGACTGCAGCCAGTACTGCCCACACGCACTGAGCAGAGGCAGCGCAGCGAGTTTGGTGTGTAATGGTTTCTGACACCGGCGCTGTACTGCATGGACTGTGAGAAAACAACTGCTGAGAGACCTTGTACAGAATACAAACATTTTACATACTGTTGTTGAGAATGAGATGGCAAACGATATTTCGGTACAGCTAGCCCGGCCAGGCGACTCTTCTCCTCTTCTAGACGAAGAGTGTGGAGCCCTCTGGTCCGACTTATCCTCCTGAGGTCCAATTGGTAGATTAACAGGAGAGTGAGCCTGTCAAAAACGAATGCATAGTCAGTTCAACAAACGTGCCGCCTTGTGGACATGGTTTGTTGCAAGTCACCCTGGCATTTGTTCGCGTGAATTGTGCCCGCCCCTTTCCCCCTATCAGTTAAAGGAACAGGCCACCGTTTTTACATACTGAGATATGTTCTTACCTTAGCTGAGACGAGTTCATTTGTACCTGTCTGGTCATCATGCGTAATAACACCAGGAGTACTTCGGCATCAGTAAAGAGAAGATAGTTAGATAGATGTCGAAGTACTCCTGGTATCGTTATGCCTTACGATATAGTTCCCCTTTTTATCTGCTTAGAAAATCCACATTGTTGTGTAATTATACTTGGATTGTGTAACACACTTCACGTAACCATATTTAAATAGGGAAAACGTGAAGAGCTTGGTAGCTTCTATCTTGACCTCGTTTGGAGCTATAGAGGACAGGAGGAGAGGCTAAAGGCTAACGCCATCTGTTCTGTGTTTACTTGACTGAGGGCACGCGTGAAGACCAGACAGGTACAAATGAACTCGTCTAAGCTAAGGTAAGAACATATCTCAGTATGTAAAAAAAGGTGGCCTATCCCTTTAACATAGGACTGGAGAAGTCGAGATAAAATCACGAAGACAAAGACGATTTTAGGCAGCGCAGAGACACAAGAACAATTTCCCCTCATTCTTCGTGCTTTACCGGAAGTTTCAATACAACGGGAGTGCTAATCCAAAGCAAAAAGGTGCAAAAGTGGGCGGGGCAGAATAAGGTGAATGAGACGTTTTCAAAGAAAGTCTGTCAGTCACAGCTAAATCTGACTAATGTTGAAATCTACTCAAAGATTGTAGGAGACCAGCCCCTGGATTGGCAATGTGAGGTTGCATATTAGTAACAACACACTGTGGCTGGTGAGGAACTTCACCTCTGACCTTAGCCAAGTTATAATCGTTGAACTTGTGCCATTACCATCAGAGCACCACATTCGTTACCACCGCTCAAAAGTAACGTTGTACACACAGTTAACGACATGTACAGTATTCCAGTGGAGACTGTGCTGCTTCTTTGCTTTGTTAATGTGGACAGAGCGTGATCAATGAGTTAACAGGCTCTCACACCACAACCAGGTATGACACCTGCTGCTGCACTGGCCTCCACAAAACAAGACAAGAGCTTAGCCAACTGCGCCAGCTGCCAGCATATTGATGAAGCTCTGCTGTTACTACAGGCCAGCACTCTACATACATTATGCACTTCACACTGTGGCCTTTGAAAAATACTTTGTGCATGTGAATGATCGTTACCAATTAGGATGATGTTATGTTATTACAAAGGAGTGGAAAACCATCAAAGAAAAAAGAAAAGAAAAGCTCATTTTATGTTCAAAGAGAGGAGTCAAGAGATCTGCGTCATTTTCCCCACACATGTCAGAACAATATAGTAATACAACTGAAAAATGTGATCATCTTTCTGCGCTGTGCATATGATCACACTCACACAACTTCACTTCCAATTATCGGATTTACGGTATCTTTGATGCAAATTGAATGGGGGGTCTTTCTGCACACCTCAAAGCTTTTAATAGCCGGCCACGTGACTTCAAACCCTTTTTTCCGCCTCAACAGAGCATTAGATATGCATTAAGCTTGTGTATCTGGAGAGGGATCTGTCTTGTTCAAAGTAATTATTTTGGCTGTGAATGAGCCTGGACAAAGAAATGCCTGATTGATGATGATGATAGCACAGTTTTTATAGAGATCAAACGCTCTCGTGGTCTGCTCATCTGGACAATAAAAAGCCCACTTTGACATTGTGC
Source organism: Gobius niger (assembly GCF_951799975.1). Lineage (NCBI taxonomy): Eukaryota > Metazoa > Chordata > Actinopteri > Gobiiformes > Gobiidae > Gobius > Gobius niger. The sequence continues at coordinate 12,918,031 of NC_136872.1, forward strand.
CAGCTGCCATTTCAGGCCATTGAAGACAGATATTTGCCGAGCTGTAAGGTTGAAAATGTCAATAATAACAGCTGCTACCGAGGAGCATGTGAGGGTAATAAAATTTCAGTCAACTGCGGTGACACGTCTCGAATAGACTCATTTGTATTTTTTATTTTTTTTTCCCTCCTTGATGCAGTTTACATTCATCTATTGTGTGGTGGCGTTGGTTCAATATCTAATTATGGCAGCTTAAAAAAAAAGAGGGGTTTAGGCTGTATTGGAGCGAGTTTGCTGGGTTATCGACACTTTGATGGCTTTCCCTTTTTCCACATCAGAAGTGTCAACAAATGCCCATGAAACAGATTATGGTGAATGACTGAATGCTTTAAAAGGGCAAAATCGATAAAGGAGCTTCTTGGTAACACTGAGACAGGCATTGTTTGGATGGACGACGGATTTGCATGATGTAAAATAGAAGGTGCGGCACCAATAGTAAACACAAATTGAAATGCATTCGATACCGACACTGGTATGAAATGACCAGTATGGGTATTGATTTTTTTAAATGTGGTATCGGCCATTACTAGCTCTCGCAGTGAGCTAGGGCTTCAATATGGCAGCGCTTTATGATTTCTCGTCACAGGCTGTGGCAGGGTGCTAATGGTAGGCCCTGTTGCTCCAGTCAGCGCTGCAGAGACAGACACAAATAGGTGGGTATTAATGTCAATTACAGAAGCAGTCAAAACAAGAGGGAAACAAAAGCAAGGGCGATACTCTGGTGGCTGGTGGCGCTGGTTGTACGTTCTGTTGTCAATTTATTCACTGAAATGAACATTGACAAAATATAAATAAACAAGCTATGCCTCACGCAACAGTAATGAAGGAACACTAGGGCTGAAACAACTCATCGATTATTGAAATAGTTGTCAACTATGTATTTCAGTATTCAATTAAATGTTTTCTGGTTTACACAGACTGAAATACCCAAAAAAAAAATGACATGAAGATTTTGTATTTTTGATGAAAAACTACTGTACATTATACATTTCATGCACTAAAGCATCTGTCTGTGCCTCAGGACAATTATCAGAAAGCAGAATAAACTCCACTCTTATTGTTGCCGGTTCCTATAGTTTTACACCAGTTTTGGAAATAAACTTTGGAAATAAACTCAATTCCAGCTCTGTCCCCGATGAAGTCCCAGCCAGTGCCAGTGCAGCCTCCATTTGTTAAAGCTTTGAACTCTGGAGGTTCTTAGCTTTCAAATGAGGAATGCCCTGTTCACAGAAACTTGCTTGTGTTCATACAGCTTTGAGCAAACCAAGTTCAGCTGGAGGGACGTTTTCAAAGCGCTAAGAACCTCCCACAGATATTCACTTTCATTTTACTCCAACAACAGTTTTTCATGCGCCTTTAAAGCAGTACTAAGTAAGTCATGCACCCTAGAGGCCACAAGCGCCACTGCAGGTGTCGTAGCATGTTGCATTTTTTTTTTTACTTATTAATTGCCTATTAGAGTATATACTAGGCTGACAGAAACGACAACGGGAGAGCGGGATATAATACATCCAACTACACAATGGAGGTCAATTTCTTTTTCACTCAAACTTGGCTGTAAATACTGTTTAAATGGTGCTAGCCCGCTGTTAGCTTTGCCCGTACGCCTGTTAGCTTCTTCTTCGTGATTCCATTAGTGTGTATTGGTGACACCGCCCCGATGGGAGTGAAGTTGCAAGTGTGGTTTTCTAGACAGAGACACCAGGAGGAGATGAAAGACCTCGCAATCATCCCATTAACACTTGTATTACCCCCAGAGGGACTACAGAAAGGATTTATTAAGGTAAACAAGTTACTTAGTATTGCTTTAACAGCCAAGCGATTAATTTTCAAATAATTGGCAGATTAATTGATTAAATAATCGTCAGTTGCAGCCCTAAGGAGCACTACATTGGTGTTACAATAATGTCACATTATGTATATGGCATCATATATGTGATAATAAATACTAGTAAAACAGCTAGGATGATATTGTCAATCCTATAAAAAAATCTTTAAAGCAGTACTAAGTAACTCTTCCCCCTAGAGGCCATAAGCGCAACTGGAGGTGTAGTAGCAAGTTACGATTTTTTAACTTATTAATTGTCTTGGAGAGTAAATACTACGCTGACAGGAAAGGCGAAGGGAGAGAGGGTTACTGTGCATCCAATTATACAATGGAAATATTTTTTTTCACTCAAACTTGGCTGTAAATACAGTTTAAAGTGACGTTAGCCCGCAGTTAGCTTTGCCCGTTAGCATGTTAGCTTCTTCTTCGTGATTACATTAGTGTGTATTGCTTTCTCCGCACCGGTGGCAGTCAAGTTGCAAACATGGTTTTCTGGCCAGAGACACCAGGGGGAGATGAAAGACCCTCCAATCATCCCATAAACACTTGTATTACCACCAGAGGGACTACGGAGAGGATTTATTAAGGTAAACACGTTACTTAGTACTGCTTTAAAAGGAATACAAAATATATATACCCCAGCTTAGCAGTGGGTGCAAAAATAAATGAAAGTAATAATAATGAATAATATCACATTCTTTATGAGGATTTTGATTTTTTTATCACAATTGATGTACACTTTTAATTGATCAAGACAGGTGCTAAATAGAGAGTGAAAGTTGGAAAATAGCATTTGTGGGCATGTTGCACCAAATGTACCTGTAAATGACTCATTCCACTAATAAGTGCTCCTCATTATGCACATGAGCAAACACTTAGTAAATGGAACCTTTGTGTTGCCTGCACGGGGTAAGTAATGCGACCTTCTCTCTACAGTGTGGGAAAAGCAGAGATGCAGAAGGAAAAAAAAAACACTGAATTAAGACATGGCGAACTCACCAAAAAGATGGTTAAAGGGATCAGACGCCCAGCTCTGTAAAGGTAATAATACAGCAAAGTATTGCATTCTGCTATAGTATTAACATAAATGACCTTGTATATTCTCCAAAATGCGTTGCAGCATTTTGTTTCGATGGGGTTCATTGTTTATTCAAGGTTCGTGGAGTCTAAGTTTCAGCCTTGATACAAAAAAAAAGACTGTTTACTGCACTGAAAAGAAAAAAAAAACTGTACCAAACCTGTATTGCTTTCCACTTGTTCATCACAGGAGCATTATGTCAGACCTTGAAGTGCAGAGAACTGAACGTACTAATCTATGCAGCTTAAACGTTTCAACAAAATAAGTGAAGACAATGTCCCCACATTCGGTGCAAAGCGCAAGAGCACAAATCAGACTGAAGCCGTTCACATGTCGAGCTGTGATCAAAGCAGAAGCTAAATGAGCTCGAATGAAAGTCGTTTTGGACAAACTAATGGCCCCCCGGTTTATGAGGGTAGTAAAACTCACTTCCAAACACAACCGCGATTGCAATCCATTTTTGAAAATTAAAAGACATTAAAAAGGTTGGCACAGAAAATAATGAAGATGCTTTGTAATTCACGGGAAAGTGCATTGCGGAGAAGCTATTTCTGAGACAAATCGAACAGCACCAGAACTGTGCGTGATCCAGGAGGAAGCAACGAAAACTAATAACACGCAAATTAGAAATAAACAAGAAGACGCTAACTGCGAATACAAAGTGGCTAAAAAAAATAAATCTTGGGACCACACTCTGAGAACCAGTGGGCTGGCGTATGACACAAATTATGTAACACTGTATCTTAAAGCAGTACTAAGTAACTTGTTAACCTTAAAGCTGGGGTACCTGACTTTTTGTTACTACCACAGGGTTTGTTGTAAACACTGCAAAAAACAGACCTAGTTGGATGGTCTTCACTTCATTTCTTGTTGAGAGATGGAAGATGAGATAGAAGTACAATCTATTTTAGTGCAGTTTATTTTAGTTCAATTTGCCATTGCTCACAGCTGTACACAGGCTTGAAATGTGCATATAAACAATTAGTTTGAATAATTCGGACGTGAAGGAGGGAATTTGAGAGCTAGAAATGAGTTTAGGACGAGTCAAAAAAATGTCAGTTTGTGTAGGAAAAATCAGGTACTGCAGCTTTAGTAGTCCCTCTGGGTGCCATGACATTGGTCCGACAACCCATTAGTCCAACATTTCATTATTCCGAAAATGTACCATTGAGCAGAGGTGTCATTAGTCACATTTTATTTAAATTTCAAAGATTAAAAATAAATAATATGGACTTATTTAACATTAAAATAATCCACATATTTTCAAAATGATTAATACATTTAAATGGTTAATTCATAACTCCGATATCTCCGCTGTTCATGATCGACTTTTTTTCTGACAAGAGATGTCGGACTAATAGGATGATTGGGGGGGGTCTTTCATCTCCCTCTGGTGTCTGGTCAGAAAACCACAATTGCAGCTTTCCCTGCTCCGACCCGGAGCACCAAATACACACTAATGGAATCACGAAGAAGAAGCTAACAGGCTAACGAGCAAAGCTAATTTACCTGTAGTGCATCGCTTAAAGCAGAATACTAAGTGTTTATCTTAATCAATCCTGGCGTCTCTGGCCAGAAAGCAATGCTTGCAACTTTCACTGCCACCGGGTCGAAGCCACCAATACACACTAATGGAATCATGAAGAAGAAGCTAACAGGCAAAGCAAACTGCGGGCTAGCACCACTTAAACAGTATTTACAGCCAAGTTTGAGTGAATAAAAGTATCTCCATTGTGTCATTGGATGTAAAATATCCCTCTCTCCCTTTTTTTTTCTGTCAGTGTAGTATTTTCACTCACGGACGATTAATGAGTAAAAAAACGCAACATGATGCGACACCTGCAGTGGCACTTATGGCCTCTAGGGGCATGAGTTACTTAGTATTGCTTTAACCTGTTGGCCAGCGGAAACACAGGAGTTATAAATTGATCTGATGTTGCAGCCTTGAGCTCCGACTGACAATACAGGAAGCTGGCTGGTATCGTTTCATGCTGTATTTGAGAAAAAGCGCTTACCCTGATTCACCGCGCCGCGGAGAGAGAAAGTCGATAAGAGGTGGGCAAACTGGCTGGAGGACGAACGCGCGCGCCCCCACCACTGTCTGCTAATAACACAGCTTATTCCTTTTTTTGCCTGATACTAAAATCTGATTCATTTGAACATTTTCCGGTATCGGACTTACAATATAAGGACATGGAAATGGACAGACTATGCGAATGTTTCCTGAACCCACTGCACACTGCGCTTTCCCCGAGAGCAGAGTACACCACAGACTTCAAAAAGGTAAAGATAAGTCATCCCCTGTCATGTAAATATAGGGGATATCTGCAATGCACCACGGGACTACACTGCACCAGCCAGAGAGGAGAGCGCTACAGCATCCTCTGAAGACCACACCACTCATTCAGTTGGAGAAAGTGGGACTGATCCGCTTTCTTTACAGTCTTCAAGAGGGTCTGGTTTAACCTCGTATAACCCCCGCCTAAACCAAGCACATTTTCTCCCGTTTAGCTTTACCCGAATCTAAACGTTTCTTGAAAAAAAGCATCAAAATAGCGACATAAATGAGAAGAACACAAGGATGGAAAACTGTATGAAAAAGTTACTTAAAAAAGCAATAAGACTTGGGTAAAGCTAAACTGGAGAAAAGGCCATACCGCCTTTCCTCTGCCCTATCCTGTCAGACCTTGGAAGCTAAGCAGGGAAGGGCCTGGTCGGTACTTGGATGGGAGACTGTTTGGGAACACCAGGAAGCCTGGCGAATGTAGTGAATGAGTGAGTGAGTGGTGGTGGTCGGAGGGGCGGATGGCGCAGACTGGTTGCCTCGCTTCCCTCAGTCTACCCCTGGGCAGCTCTGGCTACAATAGTTGCTTACCACCACCGAGTATGGAGTGAACGAATAGTGCAATGTAAGGCGTCTATAGCGAGTGTCTACAGCGCTATATAAAACCAATGCATTATTATTATTAATAATAATTTAAAAAAAGAAACAAAAAAGCAGCAATAATATGACAAAAACTCAACAAAAAATCAACAAGAATGTGAGCAAAAAGCAACAAAACATTGAAAGTGCAGCAAAAAAAGTGACAAAAACTCAACTAAATAGTGGCAAAAATGAGATGAAAAAGAAAGGGAAAAAAAGTGACGACACAGCAACAACGCGAGGAAAAAGATCTGTTTAGAATACCTTTGTAGGTCTTTCAAATGAGGTGTTACACAGGCCTATAGGCTTTAAGCTCCAGTCTAGAAGCTTTTAGATTTGGTAAAGCTGAACTGGAGAAAAAGTGCTTGGTTAAGGTGGGGGTTAAGAGGTTAATGATGAGGATTATTTGAGCAAAGGCTAAGGACAAAATGTCCAATTGGATGTGAAATAGACCCCTGATTATACTGTGTTAGTATATTACACAACTTTATAATAGAACTAAAGGGTCAAGATATAAATGAACAAAAATCTCGATATCTGATTTGGCAAAATTGCAAAATCATAAGTTTGACAATCAAACCAATGGACCATGATCAATTTTCAATCATTCAAAATAAAACACTGGCATGCCTATAGCTCAATTTGAGAGAAAAACGTTGTTGAAAGCAAGAAGTGCAGACACTGGTTACCTTTCTCCCGAGAACCCCACGTGTATCAACATTACCCACATGCAGTTCTACAAATAGCTTCTTAACTCCTGTACAGTGAACTTTACAAATTACAGCCTTATGAGACAAATAAATAAGCCACAGTGGGCTCATAAACAAGCAGAAAGTACAAAACAAAAGGTCAGCACAATGTATTTTTACCATCCATTAGACACCGCGGTGCGCTTTGGTCCTGACACTTTTCTCCCACTGTAACGCTCGGGGTGACAAAAGGATTTTCTAAAAGCTTTGACCTTGGACGCACACCTCAGAGCGCAGATGGCTCGGGCTGATCCAAATGGCCCTGTGTTCGCAGTCTGATTGGCATTTCAAAAAACAGTCCATCGATTCACCGGGTTATTTCCTCCATTCTGACATGCTCTCAGGGCTGTTATCCCAGCAGGAAGACTTGCTCTGCGCGCTGTAAGAGCAGACAGCCAGCGCCCCCTGACTGCACCGTGTCACAACACTTGTCCGAAGTAAAAAAAAAAAAAAAAAAAAAACACAGGGCGAGGCCGGGCCGCACAACGCAGTCGCACGTTGTACCAAGGCATCATCACTCTCGACGTATGACACAGTGACAACAGTTCTGAGGCACATCAAACACATCTTAAAGGGATATTTCAGGATTTTTGACATAGTGCCTCATTTCCTAGTTATCCAGAGTGTTGTTGATTTCTGGAGGGATTGTTTTGTTAAATTCATGCAGTTCTTATATTTGAAGAGCTTAGTGGTGCTAGGCTAGTGCATGTCTATGGTATCAGCTAGCCTGCATTAAAAACAGTCTGACCCGCTCCACAGTGCACCTGAGGCAAATCCCTTATAACGCCAGACTAACCATATAAATGTCAGTGTTAATAGAATAATTATAACTGTAGCATTTATATTTGACCAGCTTCGTGGTTGTAAGCTATGCAGCGGCGGAGTGATCTGCTAGAAAATAGTCCCTCAAAATGCAGAAATTCATGTGATACAAGGTCAGTTATATTTAAAAAATGATTCTATCGACACAGACATTTATATGGTTAATCTGGTGTTATAAGTGATTTACCTCAGGTGCACTGTGGGGGCGGGTCAGACTGTTTTTAATGCAGGCTAGCTGATACCATAGACACGCACTAGCCTAGCACCACTAAGCTCTTCAAATATAAGGACTGCATGAATTACCAAAAAAAAAATCTCCAGAAATCAACAACACTCTGGATAACTAGGAAATGAGGCCCTATGTCAAAAATCCTGAAATACCCCTTTAATCTCCATCGTACATATTTTCTTGGCTAAAAATGCTATATTGAGCTAAAACTGCTCATTAAAATGTCTCATGTGTGATTTAAAGTTGACTGAGGGACTCACGCAGTTCTTTTATACCTAACAGAACACGAACACTATGGTCTACTACTCTTCTGTATGACTCAGGCCAACTCTGACAAATTTCTTCCTCCGTTTTAATGCCATTGACGCAGGCTGTGCACTGTGGATCTTTATCAGAACTCCAAGGACGGAACATCTAATCAGAGAGCTTGTCTTCTTGAAAATGCTTCTGACTTTAAACAATGCATAAGCTCCGCTGATGGACACTGACGCATTATCGTCAAACTTATGCATTATTCAGGCTTTTTAAAGGTACTATTTCACACGTTAGCATTGGTGTTTACAGTTTTAAAAGCTAAATGTATGAACCTAGATGTGAAGGTAAGAGTGGGTAACATATGGAAAACATTCCCGACTTTGATTTTATTACTATTAAACGACAAACATAGATGTTAATCATTTCTTGTGATTGTGATTATCACTCCCTCAGCACAATATGGAGGCTGGAAAATAAGAGTGGGTGGGGAGAAGAGTCATTTACTCTATAGTGGTGGTGGCGGAGCTTCGTATTTTGGGTGAGATGAGAAGATTAAAAGGAAGAGGCCACTGATTTTACACACTGAGTTATGTTCTTACCTTAGCTTAGACGAGTTGATGTGTAACTGTCTGGTCTTTGTGCGTGCGCTCAGTCACGCAAGTAACGTTAGAAGCTACCAAGCTGTTCCACGTTTCCCCCATTTAAATATAGTTACGTGAGCCTTTATATAATGCAATTCTTGACAAAATTAAACATGTCGGATAAAAAAGTGGCATTATATTGTAAGGCATAATAACCAGTGTGCGAAATACCCGTCAATATTCGGGGGGGTCCCCACCTCCGAATTGTTGACATTGAAATCCAGTTTCCGCTTTGTTATTTTCACTGTAGAGTTGGCAAATCACTCTACTCAAATTGTGGTAGTGTAGTAGGCCTACGTGCCATCTATGTTGACAGTATTTTCATACTGAGTCTGCACAATCCGCCCAATCCCTGCCCCAGCTCACATACACCGCTGGCAAGAGTGCATATGCGCTTGTGTCTGCATCTTTGCTCTATACTACCACGTTTGCCTTCGCCCTCAAGATCCGGCCCCAGGGGTATATTTCGCACATTGGTTAGAATACCTGGAACACGTTGAAGTCCGCACAGCAATATCGTCGATGTCAAGTGTTATTACGCCTCACAATATAGTGCCCCTTTCTATCCGCTTAGAAAATCGACATGTTTCCTTTTGTGTGACTGTTTACTTGGATCGTGTAACACTTCACGCAACTGTATTTAAATAGGGAAAACGTGCAACAGCTTGGTAGCTTCTAACTTCACCCCAGTTTGGAGCAATACCTTTGCTGGCAGAGGCTAAACGCTAACAATATTTGCATGACTAAGCACACGCACAAAGACCAGACAGGTACGCATCAACTCATCTAAGATCAGGCAAGAACAGATCTCAGTATATGAAAACGGTGGCCGGTTCCTTTAAAGGAATAGGCCACGACCAAGGATGTTGTTAGCATTTGGCCTCTCTCAGTATATTCACAGTATATTTATAGGTCCAAACGGGGGTGAAGTTGGAAGCTACCACGCTCTTCCATGGGCACAAAGACCAGGCAGGTACGTATGTATCAACTCATCTAAGCTCAGGTAAGAACATATCACAGTATGACAAAAACGGTGGCCCTGGACTCTGTGGAGGAGGTGAGGGACAGGAGGGTGTTAGCCAAGCTCACCTCCATCATGGACAACACCTCCCACCCACTGCACGGGACTGTAGAAGAGCTGTGCAGCTCTCTCAGTGGCAGACTGAGACACCCTCAGTGCAGGACGGAGCGCTACCGCAAAGCCTTCATCCCCACTGCTGTCAGACTGTACAATAAGACTGTGAAGTAACGCCGACTGTACCAAGTGAATTTCTCCTTTGTGAGATCAATAAAGGTTTATCTTATCTTATCTTATGTTCCTTTAAGCTCCTTCATTTTTTTTGCATGGGAACAAACACTATACTGTAAGCTTGTGCGCAATAAAGTTATTACTGTATAAAATGGCCCTTTAAGCTTCAGACTAATCTCCCACCACAATATATATACTTTCACCACATATTCAAGGTCATCAAAACATCTGTTACCATCACATTAAAAGATCACATATGCACAACAACTTCTTCTATTTGTCAGACAGTATTTTCATTTCAAATTGCTGCTTGAAACATTGAGTCTCCAAGGGTGACATTGCTCTGCCCCTCATCACTCTAATAGTTCTCGTGTCCCCCATTGTCCTCGTCAAGGGGAGCGCTACAGCATTTACCTAGAGTCCGACTAAGCACAATGCTGCGCTGAGAGCCAGGCCCAAATGAACCCTTCATCCACAACTCTTCACGGTAAAGCCGCTGGCCTGACAAAAATATTTAGCCCTGCCACTCTCCCCGATATTGGATATGTCACCCTCCATTGCCCGTACTATGGACCAATGTCAAACTCATTTTGCCAGTGGTGATTTTCTGTACCATGAGCAGCACAATAGCTTTTGAAGGAGATGATGCCGTCCATGAGGGGAATATCAAGAAAGGTAAATACATGGCCGGGGCTGGGGCAAACATAGCTCTGTGGTGACAATCCAAAGCAGTATTAATGACATGTTTATTTGGCTCTCACCTTTACGCATTTGCTTTGACCTCGACTGCTCATCTGCAACAATAGGTGCTTCGATGAAAAAGGAAATAAGGAGGAAATGTTTCAATGTAGCAGTTTTTGGCAGTAAAACTAAAAAACTAAAGCTAAATAAAATGCTTCCATTGAGTTTAAAGCAGAACAAAGTCACTTTTTTACCTTAATAAAATCCTTTTTGTAGTCCCTCTGGGGGTAATACAAGTGTTAACGGGATGATTGGGGGGTCTTTCATCTCCCCCTGGAGTCTCTGGCCTGAAAACCACACGTTCAACATTCCCTGCCTCCGACCCGGCATCCCCAATACATACCAATGGAAAACATCTCCCAGTCGTCTACAAAATTGGCTCAAATTTCTTAGGTTTACAACATAGTGGACAAGTCCCGACTGTATTCTGTCTACAGCTTTCGGTTTGTTAATGAACATTTTGCAAAACATTGTTATTTGGTTTAGCTTGATCGGAAGAAGCTAATGGGCAAAGCTAACTGTGGGCTAGTATCACTTTAGCAGTCTTTACAGCCAAGTTTGAGCGGAAATATAATTGTATAATTGGGCTGTGGCACAATGTACAATATCCCACGCTCCCCCTTTATCTTTTCTGTCAGCGTAGTATTTACGCGGACAATTAATGAGTAAAAATAACAGAACATGCCACGACAGCCGCAGTGGCGCTTGTGGCCTCTAGGGGCAAAATTTACCTAGTTCTGCTTTAACAGTATACACCAGTGATTTTATTACCTGTCAGCTGGCATCCTTAAATTGTTGTCTCTATTTTCTGTTAGATGCTTGTCAAGAGATTTGTTTTATGAATAAATAATTATAGTTTTTATAAGTTGGCAAATGTGTGATTTAGTCTATTGTTCCAGCTATACTGTTTTGGCTGGTGGTTGGATTTCAGCTTTCGCTAGGCAAACACAAATAAATAAGTAATTAAGTTGGCTTTGATTAGACGCACATCTTTAATTTCTGTCACCAGCAATTATTCTTTCATACAAATAAAAATTTCAATTACAGTCCCAGTAATAACAGGCCATGAAAGAATCCACTTCTCCTTTTAGCCAAAGTGCCGAGAAGCAAAGTCTGACGGGCAGAAAGAATAGAGACAGGACAACAAGGGAATTACACCCCAAACACTGTGACAATCGGTTTGACAAAAGCGCTCACACTGCGGTGGCTGCTACATGATATTTCACCCAGGGAAAGGAATTCTACATGAAGTGTCAGGGCCAACACTGACCGTGACAGGCTGACCATTGAAGTAATCCATTATAGTGTGGAAAAACGGTGTTCTTAAGGCCTCCACAATGGCTCAACGAGACTGCCCCCAACACTCGTGGGCCTTGGAGGTGGCGGCGTGACTGTGAATGATGCCAGTGATGATGGTGAAGATGAATGGGCTGTCCGACGAGCAAACTCCACACCACAGAGGGCGTAGTGTGAGGAGACACTTAGCGAAATATCTTTAAATATGTCCACATGTTAAGAGCTATGCAACTGCTAGAGGTAATGAATGACTTTGTAGGTTCAGTTTGCAGCCCTGTTTCTATATTGTTACCAAGAAAATATAGATTCAGGATCTATGGACTAACCCTTTAACCATCTAAGTCACTTTCTTGGACATGAGTAAATCAATTACTGGCATAAACAAGTACAATCATCTCATAAATTGTGACCTCAGCAGCATATAAGTAACTAACTTAAGCAAAGCGAAAAACAATACAGAACCTAGGGCTGCTCGATTATTGCAAAAATAATAATCACGATTATTTGAGTCATAATCGAAATCACGATTATTCGAACGATTATTTGTTGCCTTTTAAAAAAAGGATTTATTTTATTTATATATTTATTAATTTAAAAAAACTCTGAATGCTGAATATTTTCTGTTTTCTGAGCAGTCATAAAAGTACAAATGATTTCAAGTACGCCTTGATTAAGGAGAGGTCTCTGCTTCACACCTGCCCCCTGCTGGCCAGCCCTCACACCTGCGCAAGTAAACTGAGCAGCGCGGCCTGATGACATCATCACACAGCACTGTTTGTTTTTATGTCAGGCAAAAGCATGAGTCATGGCACGTGAAATGCGAAGGGAAAATAATCTCAGCGCCATGAAATAATGGAAGTCTGCGTTGCTTTTTTTCCCCGATTATGCTAATGTTGTAATAGTTTAGTGTAAGAATCGAAATTGTAATCGAATTTAAATTAATTGCACAGCCCTAACAGAACCATCTAAGACGTGCTTGTCTTTGGACTAAAGTCTTGCCTCCAAAGATTTCACAACATTTCGACAAGCTGAGCGCCACCCCTTGCAATTAAGCCGCACAAAGAAGAAGCCTCCAAATATTCATCAGGAAATAATACCTTATCTGCACCAGTACACTGTATTGTAGTACTGAATTTGTGAAGCAATTTATTGATGCCAAAAATGCCTTTACAAATCCTCACCCATGGAGCGATGGACTGTGGTAGACAAGCATTCACAGCAGATGGTTTCCCTTGGGCTTTTTGCACAGCAGCATCTGGTTAGTAAGCTACATTTGTCCTCACACATGACCAACAAAGGCAGATCCAAAAGGCTTATTTTTTTCCTCCACCACTGTTTAGCAAATCTCACAATTCACAGAGTACATCCAGCTCACCATTGTTCTTCCCAGCATTTCACTGAGACTCTCACTTTACACATTCATTTTGTCTGCCGCACACTTTCTGGCATTTTTTAGTGGTTTTATATGATGGAATCTGCCAATTGTTACCCCACAGAGATTAACTTCTACAAGTGTCAATTTGAAATAAACGGTGAAAGCTTTACACATTGGGGAGGCAGCACCAGTGTCAGAGCAGAGCTCAGTGACAAACAGGAAGGTTTTCTGAAGCTCTCTCTCAGTTCTAGCTGAAAACCTCTGCAGATTCAGGAATAAGTCGCTCCTTTTGTTCTCAAAAGCAGCCATTTTGGAACAAAGGTGTTTCATTTCAGTGCATTTATACAACGGATGATTGGAGGAGCCAACAACCAGTACATTTTAAAGTGCCACAGGAAGCTTAGGTGATGAAGGTTAATGAACCTAGCTTTTCCATCATCCCAGTGGGTGTTTTTACGGCGAAGAATTAATTACTTGTGACAAACACACCAACACTTGGACGAGCTGCCACTTCTGCCAGGCGGTCTGTGAACAAAAACATTTTTGCAGCAGTTATATTATCCATGAACGTGTCTAATCAGTGCCCTATGCACAAACTTATGTCAGAGCTCACAGAAACACAGAACCAAAGCAGATCCCCAGACTCGCTGACAAAACATGACAGGCCATAAAAAATGCAAAGTTCACAAGTGCCGATGCTGGCGGCTGGCTGCTTCCACAGTAAAACGCTGCACACTTTGTGCCATTATGGCGGCACTCTCTGGAGAAACAGTCCTGTGAAATGACAGACATTCTTTCTTTGGAGCATGGCTCTTTGTCTGCAGCTCCCTGCACTGGGAGGCTTTTTAAAGCACTACAGCAGGATGCTCCAAAATGCCAGTGCAATCGTTTGCTTCCATAGTTCCCATGAGCAATGCTATGATTAAAATGTCACGTTTTAGAGCCCCCCGTTAGCGGCATATTGACCCCATTAATCAGACACTAAATGCTGTTTCCTTTTGCCGATCGGTCAGTTTGATGAACTCTTCACAGGCTTCACGTGTCGCAGAGTGCCATGCTCTGAACGTGGATATTGAGCTAGTAAAGAATATGGAGTTTTAATAATTAAGATCATGCTGGCTTTTAATTGCCTCCCTTGCACAGAGCAGATACCAAGGAGACATGAGATTGCATATAAATGAGTCATTATCCGTATGGCTAAATAAATATAAAATGGGGACTTTAAAGACCAGTAGATGAACAGGGAAAACGATGTGAGCTTTTAAATGTGCTTTATGCATGCAAAGGAGCCTATCCAAAGTCCTTCATGCTGACCAATGAGAAAAGTCTCTTAAGAAGAGCATCATCTTCAGCTGAATGAAAGACAGAAGAGCATGGTTCTATGAAGGGTGAGAATTTGAAAAAAATTATATCTCGGACCGACAAATTACAATTCAATGAACCTGTGCTCATTATAGTGGGACGCTTGATTCGCTTTTTTATTTTCCATATCTTTGCTGTGCCATCCAGAACTCAAATTACCCAGAACACCTAAGTCATGAATAATGTATCTGATTCCTAACACCTAAAGTTCAATATAGCACCGGAAGGAACTGGGGGAAAAGTTTAAATATCAATGATTTCTTGAAATTTATACAGGTAAGAGGACTGAACTGTGTGAAATGTGTCTCATTACGGGATGATCTTATTTTTTAACTTTCGAATCATTAAAGAGAAAAATGCAGTCAGGACATAGGTCAAATACACATCGTCTTTTAGGTTAAGTTAAATATGTGACCCCTTTATAAGACGTTGAGGAGAAAGTATTTCCATGCTTTCTAACTGGGTTTAAATCTGATTGCAACATTTTTCCTTTACTCATCCAACAAACGTACATTTCCATCCATCCAGTCACCATCATTTTGGCCTGTTGGGACAATTTTAATTGACATTATTTGTGCAGGAGTGCAATATAAGCTGTGGCGTATATTGCCTTTAGGGTCGTCTTATTGGAACGCACATAATTATGGAAACACAGATGCTCGGGGTGATATGATAGAATCGGATGGCTCACTTAATTTAATGCAGCCTCATCATTTGTCCTGTGGGAGCTTTATCCTAATACAAGAGCTTATTGCAGATTTCGTTAGATGATAATTTCAGTCATCAGTCACTTATTGCCAGAACTTGTGCTGCATGTAAACAACTTTTGGTGTTAATTTCACTGACTAATGTATGTTGCCATAGCTTTGTCAAAGTAGTATTAATGGTAATACAAAAACAACTTAAGAACAAGTAAAAAAAAGCAAAGCATCCAAATATATATACAATGAAAATAACTATAATAAGTGAGTTTAAGCATGACAGTTTGTATTCAATTCGTTGTCATTTAAGGGACCCCAAACAAATCAAAGTCAGGTCCTTAGTAAAACTGTTGAAAACATAACATTTCAAATAAATATTTACTTAAAAGGCACACTGCGGAACATTATGGACTCCACTGTACAGTACAAAACATGCTCCTAATGAGCAGCACAACAAAGAAATGCTATTTTTGCAGTGGATAATCAAAGGATGGATTTGGATGACCTAACCTAAATCTTAAATTCTACTGACTTTAGTCACGTCTTCATGGAGACAAGCTGGAGACGTAGCCACTCCCAGTGAAGTTACAGTCATGTCGTAGGACAGCTGATCCGCTCGAGCACAGGCACATGTTTGTTTGAACATTTATGAGGTATTGTTCAATGATGAAAAAGTCTGTCATAAAATAAATTAATTTTTTGGGTAACATTTTATGCGGTGTGGCTTTGAAAGCAGCACTAAGTAACTTGTTTACCATAATAAATCCTTTTCATAGTCCTTCTGGGGGTAATACAAGAGTTAATGGGATGATTGGGGGATCTTTCATCTCCCCCTGGTGTCTCTGGCCAGAAAACCATAATTGCAACTTCGCTGACTCCGGGTCGGAGCTACCAATACACACAAATAGAATCACGAAGAAGAAGCTAACAGGCTAACGGGCAAAGCTAACTGCAGGATAGCACCACTTAAACAGTATTTACAGCCAAGTTTGAGTGAACAAAAATTAACTCTATCGTGTAATTGGATGTACACACAACCCAACACTCCCTTTGTCTTTTCTGTCAGCGTAGTATTTACTCTCACGGATAATTCCGTGAGCACAACATGCTACAACACCTGCAGTGGCGCTTATGGCCTCATGAGTTAGTACTGCTTTAAAGGAATAGGCCACCGTTTTTGCATACTGAGATATGTTCTTACCTTAGCTTAGACGAGTTCTTTAGGACCTGTCTGATCTTCCCCCGTGCCTTCAATCACGTAAACACAGCGCAGACGGCGTTAGCATTTAGCCTCTCCCCCTCTCCACTATAGCTCCAAAACAGGTCAAGATAGAAGCTACCAAGCTCTTCCACGTTTTCCCTATTTAAATATGGTTACGTGAAGTGTTACACTACAAAGTATAATTACACAAAATTAAACAATGTGGATTTTCTAAGCGGATAAAAGGGGGAACTATATTGTAAGGCGTAGTAATACCAGGAGTAGTTCGAAATCCGTGCATCCGCACAGTAAAGTGAAGATTACTGCGTAGTAAAGTGAAGATTATTGCGCGGATTTCGAACTACTCCTGGTATTATTACGCCTTACAATATAGTTCCCCCTTTTATCCGCTTAGAAAATCCACATTGTTTAATTTTGTGTATTATACTTTGTAGTGTAACACTTCACGTAACCATATTTAAATAGGGAAAACGTGGAAGAGCTTGGTAGCTTCTATCTTGACCTGTTTTGGAGCTATAGAGGAGAGAGGGAGAGGCTAAATGCTAACGCCGTCTGCGCTGTGTTTATGTGATAGAAGGCACGGGGGAAGACCAGAAAGGTCCTAAAGAACTCGTCAAAGCTAAGGTAAGAACATATCTCAGTATGTAAAAACGGTGGCCTATTCCTTTAAACTTAAAAATATATACAAATATTTTGTCAAAAGACAACAATTAACACTAGTGGCTTTCAAATAACAAGAAATGTTCTTTCTGACAGCTAGAAAGAATAGTGGCAGTGCCCTCTTGTCATTTGTTGCCACAAATTGCTCCCTGGACAAAGCCATTTGGTTCAGTCAACTATGCTCGAAATGGTTTGTTGTCAGAAATCTTGGGAGACTTGTCTTGGTTAGACCCCTCATGGGAGGAGAATACCACCACTGTCTATCTGATATAAATGGACGGGCAGAGGCCGTTCAGACGAACGGGGTACTGCCCTGAGAAAGCTTTGAGGTCATTACTTTAACTTAGATAGAAGAAAAAGGGATTTTGACTTAAGATCATATCTCAAGAGACAATTTCAGGTCATGGCAGCTGCACAGATGCCAGGGGTAACATGGAGTGAGTGGGCTTTTGTGAGGGGATGGAGCGAGCCGGCGCACTTTGGCGTGTAAAAGGAAAGTGGTCAGTGGTCTGTGCAAGAAAACATCTTTCAGACTGTGGATGATCTAACAAGGTCAAATACAGAACAATCAAACTGCCCACAACACTAAAGGAATCTGACTGAAGACGCTGTAAAAGATGCACAAAGATGTTCTTAGTTAGAATGGGAAGACACCTCTCCAGACTGGTTGGAAAAGTTCACTCTTAACATTGGGAATGCAGCACAAGGACTTAAGAAATACATGTGACGGTAGATTTCTCAGTTGCACCTCTTCATATTCTTTAACAATACTTTGGAATTTTGGTGCAAAGAAAATCTAAGGCTTTGGAGAATAACACAGTTTTTTTTAATCATTTCTGCAGCCAGCAAAAGAGGAGCTGGTGATCAGCACTTGAACAAACTCCGAATCTGAATTAGATTCGAACTGGAGATTTTGGCGTTGAAGTGTTTCACAATGGCTCACACCAATTAACATCGATAACATTCAAAGATAAAAGACATTCTGACACTTCACTTATCAGGTGAAATTAGTGTAAGTGAAGTTGAGTGGATTTGATGCAGAAGAAAGGATTTAACACGTGGTTTTCGTTTTTCAACTTTAGTAACACATAACTGGTTTAAACATGGTTTACACCCATTTTAAACATGATTTTGGTTAAGTTAGATCTATTTTAAATTGGTTTCAATCCGGACTTGAGCTTTATCTGGGCCTGGAACTACTGGGAAGGTGAAATATGATGCTACACTTGGCATGAAACATTTGTGAACCATCGACTTAAAGGTGCATTATGCAACTTTTTATGTGGAAAAAAAAAGTTGATATTTGTGCGTGTTTGACCTTGTAGTGACCCAGCGGCTGTATGAGTGGTCAGCATGGCGCCTTTACTTTGGATCACGATGGTCTTTACAACGGTCCAGGATCAATTGTTTTGTAGGTTCTCTGGTGAAGCGGTGAAAACCTTCCAAACAATTGATCCTGGAGTGTCCCAGAGACCACTGTGATGGAAAGCAAAGGCGCCATGCTGACCACACATACGCCCACTGGGTCACTACAAGCTGAAACACACACAAATATCACCTTTTTTTCCCCACAAAAAAAAGTTGCATAATGCACCTTTAACACACTAAAATACATTTGGTTGTTGAAACGATTTAACACGCCCCCCCCATGGCAATTTTCTGTTTTTGCAAATGAACTCTACATGACCATTCTGAACGGTCAATACAAAAAAGTAGCCAAAGCTTTTCAAAGGTTGTCAATTAGACTCGGATGAGGTTTGAATCTTCTTCATCCAAGAACATTTTTGCAATAGTTAAATGAAAAAAACAAAACAATTTCTTCCTTTGGCCGTTTCTTTCTTATTCTGAAAATGTTACCAAAATTCAATAGAGCTTCTCGGTTAACAGATAAACTTGAAACCTTCTTGGCAAGGGTAACTCAGTGTTTTGTTTGCACACTGTGACCCATTTGCTGGGTACATGTCCATCTAACAGCGCCTTTTCTTCAGTAATAGCTCTCTTGATCATATTTCCTTTGTGCAAATCTTTTACTGCTGTTGCTTCCACACAGAGCCATCATCTCACATTCTGTCACCGACACAACAGTTTGCCAGCTCAGGGCCAGAAACACTTTGCATCTTCTCTCCCCCAAACCGTGCATTTCTCCATGAATGACGTCCATTAAGTTTGACATTTGTACAAGCGGACCCTCGGCGTGGGGAAAGCGGCTGCGTTAAAAAGCGCCTTCTTCTTCTCGCATCTCCATCTGTCTGACAGTTCAATCTCCTGCGCGCGGCTTTAATTTGCTGCATCCTCTATGTACTGTATCAGTGATTCAGATCTCGCAAGGTCACACCGGAAAGAGCCGTGGCACAGATATGCATCGGAATCGTGATTTCTTATTTTACCCATGTGCTACTACGCCGTGCCCCCGGCAGAACAAAGCGTATTTACAGGAGGTCATTTTGTTCAGTATTTAGGGCAAAAATGAAGAAGCCTACGGGTATATTCGGTTTTGACAGGCGCTGCTTAAGAGAAAAAGTGGTCGACCTCAACACTTACTTAGAAAGCACATGAAATATCTGAAGGCCAAAGACTGTAACGCCGTCGGTGCTGATGGGAAAATGGATTAGTTTAAAGCAGGCATTATCAAAAAGCTCTAAACTCCAATCATTTTTCAATCAGTGCAGTGTGAATACCTTTTAAGATTTCCTTTTGCCACTTGAGTCTTTGAAAACAAATAAAACTCAGCGCTGGAGTTGAGTCATACTTTCACAAATGGCAGGTCGGAACAGAGAGGTGTATTATTATGAGTGCAGCTACATACATGGTAGATCGCAACCTAAAAAAAAAAATCAAAATCAAATTACCATTCAACATTTTAATGTTTTTTTATATACACTAACAACAGAGGGGTCTGGCAGTGACTGAAGAATGTACTTCATTATCATCACATTGTCTTTGTGATCTCTTAAAGATAAATCGGATGGAGTGGGGCTTCTCAAAATCTCTTTTGTGGAAAAAAAACTCAATTATAAAATAGGGTGGCTCAAAATAGTGTTTTTTTTTGTGTGGAAAAGTCAACCTTCCCATGTGGATCTGTGTTCCGTTTGGAGTAGAAATTCATGTGTTTTTTTTGAAGGATGTTTTCACATATATGAACATATATGAAAATACTAATAATAATTTTTGTGACAAATTCTTTATTATGGTCTTCAATTTACCTCAAACACAATTTACTCAGTTTATAGCATCTATGTGGAGGAACTAGACGTCTGTAAAAACCCATTTGCAGCAGTATATCCTCATGGTTTTCATATGCTTCAGGGACTGGACGAGCAATTGTTAAGATCAGTTGTAACATAACCTGGACACATGGACTACTGAGGGACTGCAACTTTAACTTTTAAAACAATCAGGTTGACCAAAGTGTACAAGGTAAAGACAATAAACTCAGTACACTTTGAACTCTATACATTTTGCAGATCAAATCAGACATGGATGATGGGCTTCATCTCTTGTCAGCTGGGCACAGTCTGTTCAACCAACGATGGCTGACTCGTCTTGTAGGATTTATTATTCACCTGAATGGACAATACTTTCTGAGTGCTCCATTGTCTGTAGCTGCACCACGTCATGATCAGAGCCTATGATATGACCTCAAGGAATACCGGCAATGGGATCATGAAATTGCAAGTGCTGCTCTTTCGAGCACGTCATCTCAGTTTGGTCCAGAGCTGGTGGTCTTTAGCCTCTTTGATGACTGTATTTCCCTTGAAGCACCACAGGTGATGGCAGTCACGCATAAGGATATGTTGCTGAAAATGGGTTTTACAGAGGTCTAGTAGATGGATGCTATAAATTGTGTTTATGAGGTAAATCAAAGACCAAAATGAAGACTGTGTAACATAAAATGGTTTCTTCCAATTTAGTAACTAAATATAAAGTGAAAATGACCATATTTACGCATACACTTTAGAATGGTAAAACTTTCTCCGCAACTTTCTCTGCAGTTTCTCTGAGCGAACTCTTAACATCTTTCAAAAATAGGATTTGCAAATATAAATTTTTACCCCAAAAGGAACATGGATCCACATGGGGAGGTTGACTTTAAAAAAAACAAAACATTATTTTGAGCCACCCTAATATCTGAGGAAAACAGTCATAACGCAATCATTTAAACTGTTGAAGATATAGGTCATTTCAAAGGGTTAAATCTGTTTTTGTTTACTTTATTGCCCATACTACATACTTATTAAATTTGGATATGAAAATGACCATGGCTTTAACAGTTTGCATAAAAAATTACAAAGCAGTGTCTATACCTTGATGAATAAATAATGGAAGCATGAACAGACTTTTCAAAGATGTTTTATATATCTGAGCCATCTTAGATTTGCTCTCATATAGACTTAACTCTAGAGTGGAGCGTTTCACTATAGATAATCCACAGCTTTATTTCCACAACAGCAGAAATATGACTGAAGGCTTCCATAGACATGATACAGTCACATAATGATTCCTGTGTTTTAATAGAAGACTTAAAATAGGCACAATAAAACATCACCTTCAAGGAGCTTCAAGGCGTTGGAACCTGAGGGCACACAAAGAGCACCCAGACGTGGTATATAGACCAAAAACACAAAAAGTGAACCCTGGGCCTTGAACTGTGAGGTTAAAGAGCAAGCCATTAGGGTTGTGTCAAAGATGAACAGCTCAGTAAAAGAAGTTTTATAATGGGTTTGCTATTAGAAACTTCCCATATGTAAAAAATCAGTTTGTTGGCAGCTATTTTTTATAAATGAATCCCAAGGAATAGCTGAGCAGATTTACACATATACTGTTTAAATATCCAAAAATGCAAAGACTTACATTTTATATGGAACGATTGGAAAGCTCTCAACTCACTGTGTCCAAGATGAATTTGCGTGTGGGAGTGGGTGTTGCATTAGTAACATTTGACTCGGCGTCTTTGCTCTAAAAGCCATTGATTTAAATTAAGCCAATTAGCAAAGTACAAGAAAAGCCGGGCAATTACCGTCCGTAGCTCTTTGTTTCACGCCTGAAATGAAACTTCTTAATCATCCCACAAATCCTCAGACTTCCCCAGTCGTGATCGAGAGACCGGCCATAGATTTGGTGAATGCGAAGCGATGCCAGCGTGCAGATTGGAGTCCATGCTTTGTAATGAGCGTAATAAATGAATCCATTACGGTCTGGAGATGGGAGCGTGATCGTCCTGTCACAGAATCTAATATTCTCGTGATGACTCAGATGATGGCAGGAAATGTTTGTATTTACATTATATTCAAGAGAGACACAGCTCATTTCCACCAGCTTCTGTCTCCTGTAAGTTTAACAACACATTTTTAATGGAGATGAACCAATCCAGCTTTTAGGCGACCGATACCGATACTGAGGTTTGAGTATCTGCCGATATTTACCGATACCAAGAGACTTTCTTAAAAGTGTCTTTCTCTGAGTGAAACATTTCATTGACTTCTCCATTTTAAGATGAATAAAGTCATATTTTATTGTCATGTAACAGATCAATTATCAATTGTATATATTGATTAGCTCTTGGATAAAAACACTTAACAAGGATCACTGGACTTTTGTAATATCCTTGGGTATATGACAGGCTTTGTTTGTTTGTTTGTTTGTTTGTTTGTTTGTTTGTTTGTTTGTTTGGTTGTATACTTCATTGTCCCTGTAGGGAAATTTGTCCTCTGCATTTAACCCATCCTTCGATGCCACTGGGGCAACCCGTATGGAGCAGTGGTCGACCGGGACCCATCTTCATGATGTGGAGCCAGGCTGATGGTCAGAATTACATGGCTGGAGGATTCACCTATTGCACATGTTTTTAGTGGTAGGGGCACCGGAGTACCCGGAGATAACCTAACCTACGCAGACACGGGGAGAACATGTAAACTCCACACAGAAAGGCCCCGTCCTGCTGGGAATCGAACCTAGCGGTGAAGCGGAGGCGCTAACCGCTGTGCTACCGTGCTGCTAGGTTAAATTAACTCACATGAAGTAATCTGATAATTACAAATATCCGTTTCTGTGGCCGATTATATTTTATTAGACTGCTTTAGTTATTTCCATCATAGTTTCTGATCCCGCCTTGATTAGTTTTTGTTAGCATCAGCATGCTCCCGCTAGCTTTAGCATGCTCCCGCTAGCTTTAGCATACTGATGCATTTTGCACGGCGATCAAAAAACATTTGCGGAGGTTAAAACTTACTCAGCGACTGAATTCTCCTGGTTCTGGGCTTTGAAATTATATATAGCATGCCAATATTCAATTGAGGTGTTGAGAGTCAAAACTGGCATCGGTTCAGTATCGGATATTTGTAGCCGATACCCGATAATGTATTTTTTCCTGTATTGGCTCCGATCCCTAATTTCTTATTTAGATTAAGTCAAATTACGTTTCTTTAGCCCAGTTCAAACAGTTAGTCAACTACCAGTATTACTATCAGTCATCAATATTAATACTGTTCCTTATATGAAGCCCTGTGGTCCGGACTTTTGAATCATGGCACTTTACAACTCCTTCACTCACATCAAACTGTGCACTTATGCTAGCACTAGCATCCAGCCATAACGGCACCTGAGAGGGAGCCAGATGTTTACACATTACTGAGAGCATCTCTTCAGGAGATCCTTTTAAAAAGCTTAATCACAGCGGAGACTAATCAACACTCCACATAGGACTCACACAGATTCCAAGGCTGCATTTATTCATGCTGTGGAATCTATGTCAAACCGTATCATATGTAGATGGTCTGACGACAATAATGGCTGGTATCCATTTATTTATTTTACTTTAAACATAATGGCAGCTTGTGTTATCTATATTTTATAAAAGATCAGAAGAGAAATAACAAATAAACCATTCTAAAACACATTCTAATTTCAGCCCCTTTGAAATGCACCACAAAAATTCTCCCAAAGATTACCGCGATGTCATGAGCAGGCAACTTATTAGCATTTTCTTTTCCCATTAGACATTGTAATGAGAGTCTTCTTGTGTTCTCAATGACATATAATGAAGCAAAGCTAATTGTTATCAAACAAGGTCAACAGATAAATGGATCAGTGGAATTATTTGAAACAACAATAACCGTGTGAACTCGCACTTAAGCGGCACTCTCCGCCAAAACGGAGCACAGATTTTGAAAGCTTTTAAAATTCCGGGGAGTCTCTAAAACCCACCCTACCGTGACACTATCGCCGACTTCAATCTACAATATGCTGATTCTATCATAATAAAGAAAATTGGCTGGGTCCCTGAGGACAGGGGCCTTAATAGAAAATAATCCTGCCCTTGAAACTCTCAGGGCCCGGCTTTGATTAGATGATGCTATCTTTGTTTAGACTTGAGCATCTGGGGCAGGCCCATGTGTTCATATATTTAATTAAAATACCATCATTCGCGCTCACAAAGGATACTTATCTTGTGGCGCTGCTCACCCTGGATTTTTTCTCTTAATTCAAAAGATTATCTGTGGTGATTGGCCGTAGAGGTGGGACAGACGGGGCCACGGGCGACTGCGTATAAATATATATATGGGCAGAGTACCTTGACTGCGGGCCAGACATCATCGAATAGTGCCATCTGGCTCCGGGACAGAACTATTTCTCCCTTATCGCCGCTTTTTGATCGTCTATCTATAGGTGTGGGAGAGCACAATTACAACATTGTTAGGCTTGTCACAATTCTCTTACAGCTGCATCCGTATCGCTGGCAAATTGACCTCTGTTTGGCACCGCAGCGGGCATCATAAAAACTGTTCTTTTGCTTTAGCATTACACAGACAGGAAACACCTGCTGAACTGCTATCTGAGAATACTTCACCGAGTTCAACATAACCTCCAATTAGACAAGATGAGTTATAATGAGAATAGGGCCAGAGGTGTGGAGCACTCAGCTACAGTACTCAAGCACATAACTGCATTTCTTCAAGTAATTTTTTTTAAATCACATAGTACTTTTTACTTTTACTAGAGCAGCTATTTCCAAAGTCTGGGACATCGTGGCCCCCTTAATGATCCAAAAATCTCTCGGGGCCCCCTAATAATAATATATCTACTCTGTTCAAAATAACTGTATATTTTACAGCTAGAATTACATTAGAAGTAACATCTAGCAATGACTGTAGCTTAAAGCCACACCGAATTTTACCCAATAAATAAAATTGAAATACAAGCATTTATTTTATGACAAATATTTTCACCATTGAAAAATACCCTATAAATGTACAAACAAACATTTATGAGGCTCACCCCTCCTAAGATATGACTGTAAACTTTACCAGGAGTGGGTACGTCTCCAGCTCGTTTCCATGGAGATGTGACGAAAGGCAGTAGATATAAACAGATAGGTTAGGTTCTCATCCAAATCCATTCTTTTATTACACACTGCAGTAATAGCATTCCCTATGTTGAGCTGGTCATTAGGAACATCTTTTGTTTTGACGGCAACAGTATAGTCCAAAATGTTGTGCAGTGTACCTTTAAATACAGGTTTAAAGTTATATAATAAAGCAAATAAATGTATACTTCCTTAAAAAATACATATATATATATATATACATTCAATGTACTTGTTTTGTAGACAAGCTCGGACCCCACTTTGGGAACCACTGTACAAGAGTAATACTAATACTCAACTGTGAGCAAATCTATATAACAAAAGTGTCATGAAACAACTCTATTAATTTAAACTTGAATACATTTTACTACATCTTATTAATCCTCTCATTTTAATGGTGCATTCTTTAGAAATATATGAATTGTCATCATTTTACCCACTACTATAGTAGCATTTTCACCAAGTACTTTTTTACTTTTATTCAAATTTGGACCACTACATTTTTCCCTCCACTTGAGTAGAACTGTTGTAAAGTAAACTTGCATCGGACCATTCTCGGATTTCATATTTCCTGCAATTAGAACATTCAACTACAGCAGAAATGTTCAACTGTTTGTCATATAGGAAACTTATTGAAAACATATTAGTACTTCAAACTTCCCCAGGATATTGTGTTACACATATTGATCTGATGAAAATGGTCTGTGGAGTCACACACCGTTGTAGCCTAAGCTGAAGGCCCACAATTCAACCAATTCAACCAATTGATTTACAGCTTTAACCTGCAGTACCTTCTGTACGCACCATTTCCAGACAGGAAACCATTGGCTGGAGCGTGACTGAGTTGTCTGGCCTTGCACTGCAGTAGACCCCTGTAAGTGAAAAAAGAATGAAACAGGGCTTTTCACAGCACTGGACACATTGCAACAAAGTTACGCCAATGTGTAGGACATGGATACAGTATTTAACATTTGGACACAAGCAAGACCTTCACATTGCATCTGTAGCATGAAGGTGATGCTGTACCATGCCGTCACTGTCTCCAAGGCCAAGCTCTCATGTCAGAACGACCTAACAGCGGTGTGGCCGAGAGAAGGATTAAGTAACAGGTGAAGTCCATAATACAGTAGGTATTGCACGCTTCACTGTGCAAACTCAAGCACACACAATTCCCAGAGCGTCCATTATTGCCTCCCTCACCGTGGTCTATGTACTTCTGGTGGATGTCACGTAACCGGTTTTGCCCGTGGCATTGCGCTCTTACTTGTTACTCCGAGGGGATGTTGTGATGACACAGTGGCGCATTAAAACGGTACGAGGGCGGCTCCTGCTTATCCCTCCTGTCATAAAAAAAAGCAAGGGCTGATGGGAAGAGTATTTATGTGTGACTGGAAAAAAACAAGGGCACCTGGGAGCAAATTTAAGATACAGCAATGAAGCGCAGCCTTATGAAAGAATGTTTACTATTGAGGTAAATGTGATTTAGGTGAATGCTCTCAGTGATACACAGCTTTATAGAATTACTATCAACAGAAGCAGAGGACGGGTGCATGCTATTTAGGACCGGGGTAGGCAAGCTAGTAAGGTGGCGGACTTTTTTTTTGTTCTTGTCGAAAGAAGAAAAATAATCTTTATAATTAAATTTACTATAAAGCCTACATTACTGATTTTCGTCTCATTTTATTCAGGGCCACCAACACAAAATACGTAACTTTTTCATTAGGCTAAATAAGCTGACTGGTGAGTGTTTAGCATAATTGATATGAATATTATATTGATATCAATAATTTGCCCCAGCTGAGGCCTTCATGTTAGCCTGGCCTTAGCTATGAACTCAGTGGCCGCGTTACATCGGTTGAATTTCTACCTACCAGTCAGTGAGTGGGGGAAGCGGGGGTTGTCGGTGACGTCAAGCATTTACGCCGCATTTGCTGGTTGTAGTTTGGCAATGGCGGCGGATATGAAAGTAATGGAAGCTCTTCAATCCGTTCTGGCTCGGCTCCCAAATATATAAAGGAATTAAAACTGAAGCCTTGTAATGCGCAAGGAATGCTCCCGAGTTATGATAGAGCAGGGGTGTCCAAACTTTTTTCATGGGGGGCCGCATATTGAAGCGTACACGGGGTGAAGGGCCGTAGATCGGTAGTTAGTGCCGCAAAACCTTCGACTAGCAGAGGTTTGAGTTGTGCCCCATACCTCTATTTAAGCTTAAAACCTTCATATCAGCTCTGTCTCACAGCAAAAGGTTAGTTGTTAGGTTAGAATTGTATAGAATTATTACATTTCAGATAAAAAGGTCCATCTCTGGTGATATGTACCGATACAGCAAGAGGCCGAGGGCCACCATAAATTGGTCTGAGGGCCGCATTTGGCCCCCGGGCCGCACTTTGGACACCCCTGTGATAGAGCTATGATAGAGCTTCACTCGCTTGGCCGCATTACATTATGTCACCACCAAACTCTAGCGAAAATCAGATCCAATCGCTTCAAAGGAGTTCACCCCACCCGATAACAGAGCTCAATGGGCTATATGCACAGTGACCCCACGTGATTTCCGCCTGGACAGTTAGCCAGACGCTATCCTTCCTGCCCGTTATCTCTTCCCATTAAAAATGAGCAGGTCCCACAGAAATGAAGCAATAGCTTAAGGTTTGGTAAAGGACAGTGAGTAAAAGTTTTATGTGACTGGAGCAGGTTAAAAAATATTACATGAGACGTAACGACTTCACTGGAGGAAACTCTGTGTTCATAACGGTGGATGTTTTTGTCTTGAAGCTAACGCGGCTAACAAAATAAAAAATAAAACTAGCGCAAAGTTTTGAACGAGCCTGCGCAAAAAAGAATCGCCCTGTTAGTAGTTTAAATTATATTTACTTGTGTACATGTTATATTATCATTTTTCAACACTAGCCTTTAGCTCTAAGATAAAAGCTTCCTTTGGGTGCAGGATTCACAGCGAACATGATGTTTGTAATACGTTGCTGTGACTCCATCAGTAACTCGTTGTCCTTAACCAGATCCTGAGCTATCTCTATATTTGTGTGGGAACCTGCTAATTGTGAATGTAAACGATCGCTGACAGGAAGTCCAGCGTCTGGCTGACTGTCCAGGAAGACTTGACTTGACTGTTGTAAAGTAAATAAACTTGCATCGGACCATTCTCGTATTTCATATTTCCTGCAATTAGAACATTCAACTATAGCAGAAATGTTGAACTGTTTGTCATATAGGGAACTTATTGAAAACATATTAGTACTTCAAACTTCCCCAGGATATTGTGTTACACATATTGATCTGATGAAAATGGTCTGTGGAGTCACACACCGTTATAGCCTGAGCTGAAGGCCCACAATTCAACCAATTCAACCAATTGATTTACAGCTTTAACCTGCAGTACCTTCTGTACGCACCATTTCCAGACAGGAAACCATTGGCTGGACGTCACGTGGGGAAACTGTGCTAGGAAAAAGGTGAATATCACCTTATTCCGGAGGCTTGCGTGGGCGCCGCCATGAATTTGCCCGCCCCTTTTTCTCCTATCTGTTAACATGGGGCTGGAGAAGTCCACATAAAATCAGTCACTACTAATACTACTAATTAGTCAGATCTGCTCAAATAAACAACTCATGATAGCAGTCCAATGCAAAGAGAATACGCTTTGTGAACGTCCATCTGCATAATAAATAACCGTAATGAAAGCCCAGTCTTACCTTTAGAAGACAGACTGTTTTAGCTGAACTCTTACAGGTGGGTGTCTCTGAGGCTCTGTTACAGATATGATTCTTACAGGCTATTGTCTGTGCTTTCCAAAGTGTCTAACAAACACTTCCATGTTCTGTGCTGTCATTGCAGCTTGTCAGGCTCTGTTCTGTCTGCAGTCCGCCTCATCTCAATCCGCAGAAGTTTGTTTCAATCCATAGTTACCGCTTTGTTTAGTTTGTATCGCATCTACGAGGCCAAACGGGGCACATGGCTCTCGTGCTCGTCGCCACTCGTGAGAAACCTCAATGACCGCGGCACAGGTGAGGTCACTGTCAGCCAACGCAGCCAGCCTTGTTCTTTTACTGCTCTGAAGCAGGAGAGCAGAAGTGTTCATTGTGTTTTAACCGAGCAGCGATGGTTGCGTTTCACACACCGTCCCCGGGATCCGCGTGTTTGTGTGGACGAGCACCACGTGAAGTAGGCCTACAAGGATGTGGTAAACCCAGGCTACCTTCACGTAGGCCTATCCTAATAATAATTTAGCAGATTGATTGTCCAAACTCACCTTGGAAGTGTTGCGCGTGCTTTGTAATCCTACATCAAGCCAAAGCAAAAGGCACATGGTTAGCTGTCTAGCATGGCGCAAGCACACGCTGCTCCGATGCCGAGTCATGTGACACAGATGAAAAAATCACAGTGATTGAAACCAGTCCATTGAATTAAACTGTATAGCAGTCCAGTCCTTGAAAAGAAATACATTGGTGCCTATAAGGACTCAGTCACGTCACAGGGCAGCAATAGGTCTTGACTTTTGTCAAGAAAAGTACTTCACTCACCTATTCCTAGCTTTTTGGCCAAGCCTCCCTGTCGTCAAAAGACCAAGGAACAAAGTAAGGCACCAGTACAGATGCCAGTGTTGTACATCATGCATGACTTAACTGTGTGTTCTGCTAAAAAAATGTAAAGGAATGAACTGTATTTTTCACATTTTTTTTCCACATTTTTGTGATGATCAAAATCATCTCGAGGGCCAGAGGTTCTATGGAAGGCCGGATTTGGCCACTGGGATATAACATGAATATTTTCATTGAGCAACACTGCTGATAGGCCTAAATTACAACCACAAAGCTAAATTAATATGACATTCACTCTATCATTTTGGGTACCTTTTTTTGCTGACATGTATATACACTGTTACTGACCCTTTTTACTATCTACAAATACCCACCAGTCCAAAAAGTCTTGGAACACTATGAGCCCCAAAGTGGCAAACATCGACAGAATCCCCGCGCCATCTTAAATCAATGTTATCTCAACTCAAAAAAGCCATCCAGGTATTTTCTTTTTATGTGCACAGGCCTGTCAAGTCGTCCCAATACACAGCGCTGTAGATGACATTGATTCACCTTTCATTTGGAATTCTGCCAGCCGTTCAGCCATTGATTCTGCACCAGGGGGGCCAGATATGAAATGTGCCATTTTATTCATCACTTCTGAGGAGAGGTTCACACGGGGAGGGGAAAAAAAAAAAAATACAGGGGGTTCCTTTAGTTGTTCGTCCACAATGGCACCTACATTCAGTATGTCCCAGATGAAAGTAAATGGTTAGATGGAGGCAGGTTCGTTCCAGTCTACAAGGGTGTTCACAAATAACTTATACACTTCTCATCCTGTGGTTTCCTTTTGAGCCGGTCACTCTTTGGGTAATGACTTTAGACACTAAACAACAATATACTACTAAGCCATGGAAAGATTGTGCAATAGGACTATGAATTCACTTTTCAAATACACATTGATTACTTCTCAAAAAAAAACCTTATGATCACTTCTTGGAAAGTCTGGTTTGAGGATAGAGAAAACCTTCTGCAATTAGAGATTTCACATAAGAACCCCTAAAATCAATATGCTTTTGTTGTGGGTAGAACATATTCAAGGCAAGTACACTGACGCATCAATATTTCGAGGCACTAAACATTTCAATCTGTTGGTAAGTATTTGATGGCAAATAAAGAGTGGAGTGTTGCTTGTGTACACCCACCCTTGGTATTTTGTGCAGTGCAAGCATGTCCGCGCAGCCCAGAGTAGAGCTTGTGTAACTTCTCATTAATAAAGTGGGTTTAGAGGCTGGAGCCACATCTTCAGCACATTTCATGGAGTCTTTGGAGTGACGGCCCGAGTGCATTCTGTCCTCCCCAGTCGTATCTCTCCAACGGCGATCCAGTTTAGGAGGTGAGAGTTGCCGCAAAGTCTCGTTTGCTCCAAACCTGGAATAAATATAGTTATTTTCCTTTCCTTAAGCTTGAAAGCTCCTTGGGGCACTTTTTCATATGAGGGAATCTGTAAGAAATGTATACTAAGGCTATGTAAGTAATTCTCAAACTTTTCACACTACCTATAAGAAAATACTAGGCTTTACTACCATATCTAATCCAGGCCTATAACAGGACTAAAGAGGGTTAACATAGGACTACACATCATTTAAGTACTTCTATACAGGGACCTTAAAGGGATATTTCAGGATTTTTGTCATAGGGCCTCATTTCCTAGTTATCCAGAGTGTTGTCGATTTCTGGGGATATTTTTTTCTTAAATTCATGCAGTTCTTATATTTGAAGAGCTTAGTGGTGCTAGGCTAGTGCATTTCTATGGTATCAGCTAGCCTGCATTAGAAACAGCCTGACCCACAGTGCACCTGAGGCAAATCACTTATAACGCCAGACTAACCATATAAATGTCTGTGTTAATAGAATCAATATAACAGTTTTGCATTTATATTTGAGCAGCATCAGCTTTGTGGTTGTAAGCTATGCAGCGGCAGAGTGATCTGCTAGAAAATAGTCCTTCAAAATGCGGTAATTCATGTGATACAAGGTCAGTTCTATTAAAAAAAAAAAAATCTATGGACACAGACATTTAAATGGTTAATCTGGCGTTATAAGTGATTTACCTCAGGCACTCTGTGGAGTGGGTCAGACTGTTTTTAATGAAGGCTAGCTGATACCATAGAAATGCACTAGCCTAGCGCCACTAAGCTCTTCAAATATAAGAACTGCATGAATTTAAGAAAAAAAATATCTCCAGATATCAACAACACTCTAGATAACTAGGAAATGAGGCCCTATGTCAAAAATCCTGAAATATCCCTTTAAAAGAAGCAATAATGATACGAGATACCAAGGCCAATACCACATCAGGATTATACTTTGTGGCCGCTTCAACTGCTGCACACTTTTGACAATCCAAACTTTTTCTGGAGTATTATTTGTGGCGAAGCTACTAGGTTCACCAGTGCAGATACAGACAAATTTATAAAACAGTATACTGAGCACATCTGCTGCCAGCAAAAGTTTATTAGCATTGAAATAGACTGACAAAACGCCAAATGAATGGTTCCATTGTTAGGATGTTTTCTGCCGTTAAAAATAATTCCGCTGCTTGGTGGTCAATTTAAATTATAATCAGTTAGTTGTTGAGTGCAAACAGTTTTTCACAGATTATACAAATGATATAAATCACGGGGTTGTTGAGCTCTGAAACCAGTACAAAAATTAATAAATAAGAAATCCAAGCCAATAATAAATGAATTGATTCTTTCACCCATTTTAAGTTTCTTTTTTTCCCCTAACAAATAAATAAAGCTCCCTAAAGAAGAAAAATGCAAAACAAATTCAGTTTTCTCACTCCAAAATCTATTTCTTTAATAAGTAAAACAGCCATCTTTTATACAAGTGCTGAGTGCTCACCAAAGTTCAGTTTGTTCTTGTCCCGAGAAGCAGAAGCGTTTTTGGAATTCCAGTAAAGATGCGGTGAACCATTTTGTGATTAACTCAGACTGAAATCATCTCCTCGGAAACCTCTGGATATGCTATCTACACAGTCAAAATTAAAAAGTCAAATTGAGTGGAAACAGAAAGACGTGAAAACAAACTTCTGCACAGAAATGCCTGCATGGGTCAGTGTGTTCTGCTGTGGTATTTCTGTTTGCCTATTTAATACTCTTAAAACATGATAAAAGAAGTAACAAAAACAACTGGTACCAGGAACCTCCAGCACAACAGAACTGCTCCTAAGCACTACATTTACAAAGACAAAGGGTTTGCTCTGAACAAAAAGCATATTGTTATGTGCAATGCTAGTTATCTGTACAATTACATAGAAATATCTCATAATTCTCTTATTAGTTTTTTCTCCCTCTTAACAACTGTTATTACAGTAAAATTAATGAAAAGGGAACAGCTATGCTGAAAAGCATCAGGAATTCCTTCAAAGTTCAAAATGTGTCGTCCTTTTTTATTTATTTTTTTGCCTTTTTTTGGTTTGAAGGAACACTTCAGCAAACAAAATGTGCTGCAACTCACCAAAGAGGAAGAAAATCTCTGAAAAAGTCAATACAGAAGTATAATAAAATAGTCCTTTTTGATATCCCATTGATTCTGGTACGTTTTCAGGGTATGTAGTTCTGTGACTCCAGACCTACAGACATCCAGTGTGGCTATTGTCTTTGATTAAACTGCCAAGTCTTCTCAACTTTAGAGTCCCACAAAGGAACAAGACACAGGTCCATACAAAGAGCACACAGAGCACACAGTCCCCTCTGTGGTCTCTAGCCGGGAATACAGTCATTGGCCTTAAGTTTTTCAGGACACATATTAAAAACGAAGGCTACCACTGTCAACGACTGATAGGACAAAGGAAACAGGGAAACAGGACTACGTGACAGAGCTGTCGGTGAGCGGCTGGCCTATAGGCTGGTGACCAGTTGTGATGCGTCCTGATGCACCTCCTCAGGGGCGTCCTCTTTGTTGGGGGGGACAATGAAGCCGTCACTGCTGCCCCGACCCAGCTGGTAGTACGAGTGCAGCTGGTGCAGGTGGTTGCGTGAGCCAAGGTTGGGCATACTCTTGTAGTAAACATCGTCAGAGCTGGCCTCTTGGCTCTTGGTGTCTGCAGAATCTTTGCAATGGGTGGAGTCCTGGGACACGTCAGGGAGGCCGGGCAACATGGGCATGCTGGTGTAAAGGGAGTCTCTCTGGTGGCCGTGGGGAGGGGATGAGCTGTCGTCTTCAGTGTGCTCATTGGTGAGTAGAGGAAAGAAACTTTCACTGTTCTCTTGAGGGATCCTCCGGCGCGACGAGGAGGCGGTGGTGGCGGCGGAGAAGGGCAGCGGGAGGGGAGGGGGCACGGACTGGTGTAGGTGATTGTGGAGGTTGTCCACCACTAACGTCGGCGGAGGTCTCTGAGGCAAAAGCGGGGCGTTCGACTCCTCGCGGATCAACTCCAAGCCCAGGCCTTCGTCATGGTGAGGGAAAGTGGTGTGATCATCCAAACTCAGAGCCATGTTCATGCCCATCCCCATCCCCATGCCCATCCCCAAAGCCATCCCATATCCATTGTCCTTCCCGCCATTACTGACATTATTCACCAGCTTGTTCATTAGGTTGCGGTTCTGTTCTGCCGAGCGGTCATGGGTGTTATTAAGGTACGAGGGGAGATAGTTGGAGGTGAGCTCTTTGAGGATCTTCTTTTCCAGGGTGGTCTCCTTGTGGTTGTAACCCCGGTCGATGATCTGGACACAGTCGCTCATGTAGTCTGCGCTGGCGATGCTGTAGCTGCCATGGTTACCATTCAGCGGTAGAGTATCCATGACACTTGTATCCCGGGCATTGTTCAGTATTCCCTCTGAAAAGACACAGGGGCAGGGGTTGGCGGGAGTGGAGAGGTAACAATGAAAACATAAGAGAGGCAACGTTACATTTCAAATTAGACACGGTTCCTGTGCTGGTGTGGTCAAGCCTATTCTTTCGTGCTCTTTGTGAAAACTCTCGGTGTATTACTTACATTCAAGTCTATCATCTGCACTTATAAACATCCAACAAATATACAAACTCGGCTGCAAAGTGATAAGTATATGATGAAAACATATGGACAACACTACAGTGACGCACAACATCACAGACACAGCACAAATCACAGGTGTCGAAAATCAAAAGTGGCCATGCAGTTCACAGCAGTTACTGAACAATCAAGCTGGTAATTTCACCTCGACCATATTGTCCCTTATGAGCAAAGAATATCAAAGTCTTCTTTGACTGCATTTTAGCGTTTGCCTTGGTTTGGTCGCAACAGCGAGTCCTGTGCTTATTCCTTTACAATTTAGCATTGATTTGAATGTCAAAAGCTCAAACTCAAAGATTATTTAACAAGGCTTGGGACTGGCACAAAAACTACATGCTCGCAGCTATTGATGGAGTTGAAAGAAATAAGCTCTTTATCAGAAAACTAATATTTTAAAGCAGTACTAGGTAACTTGTCCCCCTCGAGGCCATCAGCGTCACTTTTTACTTATCAATCAGTGAGAGTAAATACTACGCTGACAGATAAGACAAAGGGAGAGAGGGATACTGTTCATCAAATTACACAATGGAGATCATATTTTTTCACTCAGACTTGTAATTACTGTTTAAGTGGCGCTAGCCCGTAGTTAGCTTTGACTGTTAGCCTCTTCTTCGGGATTCCATTAGTGTGTATTGGGGCCTCCAACCCGATGGCTGCGAAGATGCAATTGTGGTTTTCTGGTCAGAGACACCCCAATTATCCCATTAACACTTGTACTACCCCCAGAGGAACTACGGAAAGGATTTATTAAGGTAAACAAGTTACATAGTGCTGCTTTAAAGAACAAGGCAAAAATGGCTATTTGCACTGAGTTGTGGCAAGTTTAAAAAAGGTGTTAATCTGGACTGGGTTGGTTCGAATTGAGGACATTTTTGCCTCTCATCCAAAAAAAGCTTTAAACTAAACAAAAACAACCTAGTGCAGATGACTACCTTTTGAAATGATTTGCGACTATGGATGCCTGAGAGCTTCCTAAAAAAATCTAGTAAGATTCTCTGTGTACGCGATGCTATACTATCAACATCAAAGAGCATTTTTGGGTAAAAAAAAAAAAAAAAAAATTGCCACAGAAGGCCACCCGGCTTGTTAAAAGTTTCAAAGGCCGTTTGACCTCTTCAAATCTGACAAATTCCTGATCAAAGCGAATCGTAAATCTGTGTTTTCAGACAAATCCATTTTCTAGTTCCTTGTGAATGGTCTCTCTATTAGGTCTCAGTGCAGTTGTCGTAACACGAGTGCCATTACTTCCAAAGGGATCGACTCTCTTTTTTGTTTCGTTATCCCTTTGACAGCAAGAGGTGAGAGGGAAGAGTAAAGCCAAAGTCAATTACATTTGATAAGCAATGTTTAGTGTGACTCCCATACTTGTCTCTCTGTAGGGCTCTTTTTTTAGGGACAGCATGAAGAAGAGGGAGAAGAAAAAACACAATAAGCATAACAGTGATAAGAAATGTTGCACATACGAGTAATGCGATGGAGGAAATGGTTTTGTAATATTGCACATCTCGAAGAACGCGCCGTTTCTTGCCGCTGCCAAGAGCAGGGCCTCGTGTACTGTAGGTCCTTCAGTCAGAGCAGTAAGTCAACTGACGCATTTGCATTTTCATCCTCCCTGAGATTTCCTTTTACATCTGCGGCAATGGGGGAAGAGTTATGAGCCCTCTGTCACGGCCTCCAATGCAGCGGTCGTATTGCAAAACATAAATTATCTGCTGATCAAAGCTCTAGTGTGAGTTTTTATCTCCGTTTTTATAGGAGTTTTGTTTCTTTCTTTTTTTCTTTCTTTTTTTTTTTACGAACTTTAAAAGTTATGCCCTGGCTGAGTGAGTGAAAGAGCTGCTGCGGAGCTTAGGCCATTTTTTAACAACGATTTTTTAGGGATAGATCCGCTGATGTGTTGATTCAAATTGAAGAAACGTGAAGAATTTGAAGGAAATAAGGACAAAGGTCACACATGTCAAGCACATTTACATGAGCGGGGTGTATTTGGCCTTTGTCGAGCTCATTGTTTTTTCAAAATAACAAACTTTTAATTGCACCCTTGACAGTTGGAGCTACTAGAATCCAAAATACACCACCAAGTCAAAAAAACCCGCAACATCCCAAAACTGCTGGATTTTTTTTTAAGGCTACATTTCTGTTGCTAACACACACACACACACACGCACGTACACAGCTAGAGCAGTGTTGCCTTATTACAGCCCTGGAAGTGCCTCTAGGGTTGGTTACTTTCCAATCATAAAGTTGCAGAATCCACATAAGAGGCTGCGAGGGACACGCACAAAACACGGGCCTAAGAGAACACTGCCCTAATCCCTATAACGCTAAAAAAGAATGAAAAAGAAGCCAGCACACCTTGTGGGTTGTACATGCCCAGCGGGTTGTTATAGACGGCCGATTCCCCAAGCAATGTGTTATAGGGATTGTTAGTGCCATGAGGACGGAGCAGTGCGTTAGGTATAAGATGGTTAGCCATAGCCCCTGGAGCAGCCAAAGAGACAAACAGACAGACGGACAGAGAGAGAGGAGGTAGAGACAGAACATAAACAGATCAGATCGCCGATGCAGCAGTGAAAGCATTTACATGGTCAGTCATGTGCAATGGGGCCAGTGTGAAGTGTGTCCATTTGTCGGCTGTTGGTTCCAGTACTTTCAAGTCATTCCTGTGTTCTACATTTCGGATTTCAGGATCTATGCATTCATCTGTCACGTCATTTATCTATTTCCTGGAATATAAAAAAGCTAAAAGGATTCCGCTTTGATTGTGCAGAGGTTTATGCGCACTTCCCAATTGCATTGTTTGTTCGTGACTGTACACGAAAACCAGCCTGTCATTTGTTGCTATGGCTAGTGGCATTGTCAATTATCTCCAGTAAACTGCTTTCAAATGGCCTAAGCACCGCGGCTCAAAGTTCAAATTAGTCTGCCTGTGTGAGTTCTGGGACCATAGTAACCTCTTCATTGCTTCTCTCCTTCGCTCGCTCGCTCGCTCTCCGGAACACAACAGCGGCTCATTTGCTATTTATGTAACGCTTGTCCTCATGTTTTTTTTTTTTTCTGGTGCAATGACTCATCAGATTCTGTGCACTGGAATGAATCAAAGCGGCCCTCTCAGTTAAACCCTGTGATGAGTCTCCTTGTGATGAGCAGAATCTACTCTCTGAAAACAAACGGCATAGATTGCGCAGGTAACAGCGACATTCTATGTATTGTACGTATTTCCCGTCATTGGTCAGGGCTCATCATAACACACTGAAACTGGGTGAAGGGTTGACCATATCGATTCATTTGTTGCTTCCTTTTTCCAAAGTTTTGCTTGACTTCCTCCTCAGTTGACTCTCGCCCAAGAAGTGACTTCCTGTTTCGATCCAGCACGCCAAAATAAAAGCGCACAGCTCGTCTCATTGATTAGTTCAGCAGGCACTTGCAACATTACAAGAATACAATTAAAAACACATTGTAAGTGTTTTGTCTGTTAATAGTTAGGCAGAAAGAAAGTCGAACTAATGAACTGCCGAAGTAATGAATAAGATGGTGCTTTTATTTTGGTGTGCTGGATCAAAACAGGAAGCGACAACTTGGGCGGCGTTGTTATGCTTTGAAGTTATGCACAGAGTCAATTGCTATATGTGATTTTATGTAAATGTAAAAGCGATAACAAACCATGTGAAAGGCCCTTGTGTTTAAACCTTTCTTAAGCCTACTGTTTCTGTTGTTTGTTCATTTTGTTTATTCATATTTACAACACTAATTTTAATTCCCGCGCTTGTCTTTGCCAACCGGATGCCTCTGCACACTGTTGACAGTAAGCAAGCGGCCTAATTATGGAGATCCCGACACCCACACTCCGTAAGATGAAACAGCCATCCATCAGTGTAACCGTGCATTAGTGAGGAGTAGGAATATTTAGAGCCGGTATCAGGGAGCGAGCAGTGACAAGGGCTTCCAGGACGAGAGCTCCGCTCATGAGAGCCTGGAGGTAACTCTGTTCTGGGAGCTATCAAGCACATTAGGCGAATTTATGAACTCAAATCATTCGAAGCAAGTGCTATTTCGAAATCCATTCACAGCTAACAAGATATGACAGTTGGTACCCAGGAAAAAAGTACCGTTACTGCTTATACTGCGACTGCTAAAGGATCTAACTTTTTTTGAGATGACATCACAGCATATATGTCTAATCAATATTGTTAGTGTGCTATTTTTGGTTTGTAATAGCGAGATTGTGGAGCTAATACCCAGTATAAATGGCTACTTTCATAAGAGAAACCTGCCCTCATCTATAATCTGGCTACACCCGCATTGTCATTTATCATAATCAAAAGGTTTACGGTAAATACTTCAGAAAGTATAATTTGAGTGCTTGAAGTATATTATATCTAAAGACAAACTAGGGCTTTCACATAAAGTCGAATGTCTTAAGAAAATAAAGTTCAATTAACAAAATCAATTAATCCAGTTAACCTTTCGCTCACGTTTCATTAAGTGTTAAGTATTAATTCTCTCTCATCATTGCTTTCACATTTAATTGGCCAATTATAACTACAGCTCAGTTGATTGTAGTGCTCCTAGTGCTGCGACTACTTCACCTACATTCTGCGAGAGTGTTGCATTAGTCAGGAGGTCGGTGTGTATGCGGCAGTGCTGGCAGAGTGTGTTCTGTCTATAGGGTCGTGTACCTCTGTTGAGTGAAGCCGAGCTGTTGATGTCTGCGGTCATAAAGGACGACTCGGACTGCTTTCTGACCGTGTCGTTCCACATTCGGCGGATACGGCTCTGCCGAAAAACAACAACAAGACAACTCAGAACAGAGGACGCTTTGGGCAGTATTGGGAAAGGTTTGCTGCTTACGTTAATTAACACTGCGATACAGTGGGTTCAGGAAGTATTCATGCTCCTAAATAACTGGTGCTACTATGTGAAACTACTATTACTATCTTATTATGACACAAAAAAACTCTGTATTTATATAGCTTAATTTGCTAAATACGAACCTTTGTGTTGGAAATAAATGATCTCAGACACTTACTTTATCATTGCAAGTTTGTATTGGCATGGGTTTAAATTGTATAGCATTTCTTTTAAAGCAGTACAAAGTAACTAGTTTACCTTAAAGCAGTACAAAGTAACTCAAGCCCCTAGAGGCCATAAGCGCCAATGAAGGTGTCATAGCAAGTTACAATGTATTACTCATTCATTTTCCTGAGAGTAAATACTACCCTCAGACTTGATTGTAACTAATGTTTAAGTGGTGCTTGCCCTTTAGCCTGTTAGCTTCTTCGTGATTTCATTAGTGTGTATTGGTGCTCCGGCTCGAAGCAGGGAAAGCTGCAATTGTGGTTTTCTGACCAGAGACACCAGGGGAAGACTGGGATATAACGACTGGGAATAAATCCTTTTCGTAGTCCCTCTGTGTTGATGGGATGATCGGGGGATCTTTCATCTCCCCCTGGAGTCTCTGGCCAGAAAACAACAATTGCAACTTTCCTGCCACCAGGTCGGAGCCACCAATACACACTAATGGAATCACAAAGAAGAAACTAACAGGCTAACGGGTGAAGCTAACTGCAGGCTAGCGCCACTTAAACAGTATTTACAATCAAGTTTGAGTGAAAAAACTGATCTCCATTGTGTAATTGGATGTATAATTTCCCTCTCTCCCTTTGTCTTTTCTGTCAGCGTAGTATTTACTCTCACGTACAATTAAAGAGTAAAAAAACGCAACATGCTACGACACCTGCAGTGGCGCTTATGGCCTCTAGGGGCCTGGGTTGCTTCATGCTTCATGTTCTGCTTTAAAGTGCCCTTGTAATAATTATGCATGGTGAATGCCTTACCCACATTCCCTCCATAAATGACAACCCTTTGACACCTGATGACACATGTCTCTCTCAGTGTCACAGCTCATTTCATTACGTGAATAACACCTTCCCTTATAGAAGGTCTGCATCGTCTGAACTGCCAACAGGTTCAAACACACCTTTAGCTTGTAATTTGTTCATTTTAAGATTAAAAAAATACATCCTCCTCATCATCTTCTGAGCATTTTTATTTCTTTTTCAGTCTCAGCCAAAGAAGTGAAGCGCGAGGTCGGAGCCGTCTTGTCAAAGCAATGATTTTAATTAAAACGTTTTAATCCTCTGGCAGCATTCGGCTCGTGTTGCGAGTTTTCTCAGCAGGAATATTTATAATTGAGCGTGAAGGAAATGCACATAAAATACGGATATGATGTTAGATTATGGACTATCACGGTGAATCATGCAACATTACAAGCCTGTGTGGGAGGATTTTTATTAGCTGGAGTGTTAGCTTTTTATTCGGGGAGGCTTAGCACTTAAGCACAGACCCTGCATATTTTTTGGCAGAGACAGTGGAGTCGGCATTCGCGAGC
This sequence comes from Gobius niger, assembly GCF_951799975.1. Taxonomy (NCBI): domain Eukaryota; kingdom Metazoa; phylum Chordata; class Actinopteri; order Gobiiformes; family Gobiidae; genus Gobius; species Gobius niger. The sequence continues at coordinate 12,959,551 of NC_136872.1, forward strand.
AATGAGAGGATTCCTGACCAAGCTCCAGCCAGTACTTTAGTCAGCGCACTGCAGCACAAACGTGTGACCGCCGCTTGCATCAGTAGGAATAAAAAAAAAAAAAAAAAGAGCCGCAAAAGATGACTCCCGAAAATGTAGGCTTGGAAATGCCAAGAAGCACTTCCGGAGAAAAAATAGGGAAATATCTCTTAATCCACACCTGAACCGAACACATTTTCTCCAGGTCAGCTTTACCCAAATCTTAAAAGCTTCTTGGCAAAAAACGTCAAAATGCAACAAAAGAGCGACAAAAAAGTTATGAAAAAGTGGCAATATGTGTAACGAACACAACAAGGCCAAAAATTAGCAACAGAAAAGTGACGAAAAAAGTGACAAAAAAATGTGACGAAAACGTGACAAAAAGCCACCAAAAAAGAGAAACAAAAAAAAAAAAAAAAAAAAAAAAACCACAACAAAAAAGTGACGAAAACAGGCCAAAAAGAGCAACCAAAAAGTGACAAAATATGACAAAAAAGTGACGAAAAAGCTATAAACGACCAACAAAAAACAAAAAAAAGCAATGAAAATGTGACGAAAAATCCAACGATGGATCCAGCGATGGAAAAAAATGTCAAAAAAGTGGAAAAATCTCCATTTAGATTAGCTTCGTAGGTCTTAGCTGTCGAATGATGCATTACACTGGCTTATAGGCTGCAACCTTTTAGATTTGGGTAAAGCTGAACTGGAGAAAACGCACTCGGTTAAGGTGGGCGTTAACAGGTTAATGCAAAGGAATAGCCATAGTAGCAATAGTATTAGTATCAGTGAATTGAGAATGCCCACAGTAATAAGCTATGGAATAATGTATCATCAAATGCTGCTCATTTGTATCCACATTCAGAAAAGGGATGCAATGGCAGTTGTTTTGTCAAAGTCTCCTTTTCTGGAAGGAGTCCTGCCCTAAGAAGGGACCCTATTGAATGGTAGAGGAAACCTGAGCAGTTGGAGGAAATGACCGCAGAAACGGGGAGAACATGCAAACTCCACACATAAAGAGGAACCACCTGATCCAAGAATGTAAAATATGGTAAGAAAATATGGTTTGTTTCTAATTTGAAGCTGGTATTTTATTTTATTTGTTTAATATTGCTATAAAATTGAAATAGCTTTTATGTAGCTGGATGTAAAAGTGTCTCCCCACCTGTGATCCAGAGGAGTAGCGTCCCGGAGCGCGAGAGGCTTGGCCCTTCACCGAACCAATGGAGCTCTCCACGCTCTTCCCACTGCAGCAGTGCGTGCGCAGGCATTTCCCATACTCCTTACGCACCTAAACGGGAGAAGAAGAAAAAAAAGTGTTGAATAAAATACCCTTTGGAAATCAAGAAAAAGGCGCAAAGAAGTGAATTTCACACCTTCTTTTGCAGCACGCAGTGGAAGATAAAGATGAACATTCCTTGCAGGGAGTTGAAGATGGTGAACAGGTAGGCCATGGCGATGGTGCTCTCGTTCACATACATGAGTCCAAAAGCCCAGGTTAGCCCCAGTAGGCACAGCAAGGCAATGGCTCCAATCACCCAAGATCTAGGAAAGGAAAAAAAACAACAACACAAAAGCAGACTTAAAACAACATACTGAGAGCGTTGTGAAGTCCGGCGACGATCGGAGATTGTTAGGAGCCAGGGTTACACATGACAGTGAATTCCTTCATGAGCGTTTGTTAAGTGTGGAGGATGTAATTCATTAGGACTATTTACATTGGTGCATAATGCGTTACACGGTGGAGCCTCTACGCTGGAGGGCTTAACGTGCGGCGTCTTGAATTTTAAAGATCTAATAAGAATGAGAGGCTGTGTAATCTCTCATCAGCTTGCCCGGGATTGGCTCCTATGGGCGGCCCGAAGTTAACAACAGACCTAATTAATATTTCTTTCAGTACCACAGGTTCGCTGTCTGCGCTTGCTGCCCTGCTGAAAGATGGGCTAACTGCTTTTTTTTTTTGTTTTTGTTTTTCCCTACAAAAAACTATCTTTCATCTGGGCAGAACTTGTGTTTGATAAATACCATTTGCACTAAAGTTTTCTTCTCTCAACCAAATTTCCCTCACAAACAAAATGATGTAGTTAGGCTGCTTCTGAAAATCAAAGAACTGTTTCTTTTAAAGTAGGCATTGATGTTTTAAAGATCTACTTTTATCTCTCTGCAATATTAATGTGTGGCTTATTTAAACAAATCAATATGCAAGCCTCATTAGATGACAACATTGCTACATCCAATACTAGCCAATGTAAGCTTCAAATTAAGGAATGATTTGGAAACTAATCTGTATTGAATATAGCCCATCCAAAGCTAATTCATGCTTGATTTGCTGTACAGACTGTTGCCAAGATAGGCTAATTCACTTGGTTTGGAATCTGGAGGACACCAGCACTAGAACAATGCTGATCAGAGTTCAGAAATACAAGACAACCGCTCTTTGGAGGTCCACGTGCTCTATACGTGCTTCTATCTAATCAGCATTTTTTTCCCACCATGCACCTGAAGTTTATGCCATTACCGGTAATGCCAAGTATATAGCGATTTGACTAATGCGATGATACAGATGTCATTTCAAACTAATCTGGCTTGTCACGGAGTAGGCTGTGTGTATCTAAGACCAGAGTGCTGCGCGCAAACCAAAATGGTCGGCAACATGACTGGCACTAAATCATCTTAATGATTCTGCGGCTCTTTTGGATTAGGGACCTGAGCTGCTCACATGGGATGGAAGAATGAATGAAAAATGGAGTCAGGGAAGCAAAATGGGCGCCTTTCTAATTTGGTCTTACTTGATTTCTGGCTCATAATCCTGATAGCTGGGAGATGTGATGGGGACAGAGAAGAGGCAAGCAGAAATAAATCAAATCATGCAACGGAAATATGAGAAAATATGAGAAATACAACAAAAAAGAAGATCATATTAAAATGTGAAACACGATACACCAAGATGGTACACAGATGGACAGAGTAAAAGCTACAACTATACTTTACCACTACTAACAGTTCCCTCCTTTGCGCTATCGCCTGTTAGAACCCTTGCAGACCCTTTTGTATTTAAGCCCCACTAAATAGGCCAGGTGCGCGGCAAATTTAGTGATTTATGAATTCACCGCGGCAACCATTAAACATCATTTTCCCAGGGCTGCCTTAACGACCTGTTGGGTTAGGTACTTCATCAAAGCCCCATCACCCCTGGAGCGGACACAGTCAAACAAGGAACAAAAGCGGAAAAAGAAGAAGAAAAAAAAAAATATTGCGTGAGGCTGATAGAGATACGAGAGGTCAGGGGGAGTACAAAGGAGAGGACAGGATATTAGGATGCAAGCACTCAGACCGGGCACGGCTTATCTGCAGTATTCCGGCGGAGTTTATCTCATCACAAATATGAGGATGAATTTGATTTGAGGGAAGGAACGGGCCTAAAGGCCAGAGGGGAAATGGTGGTGGAGATGACTCACTTACAAATGAAGAGGGCAAGAACACAGTGTTTTCCAAAAGATAGGGTACTGCGCAAAACAGGAATGGAAATAGAACAGGAAATAGCGTGGTAACTCAAAGGGTGGCTAATGTTTCTATGATATATAAGATGCTAACACTCTTTACTGGAAATTGACAGTCTTAAAGGTGCACTATGTAACTTTTTATGTAAAAAAAAAAAATGCATATTTGACCTTTTAGTAACTCAGTGGCATTATGGGTGCAGCATGGCACCTTTGCTTTTGCCTCTATGATGCTCCAGAATCAATTGTTTTCTGGTACAAACCCCTGAAAACAATTGATCCTGGAGTGTCATATGGGTGACTGTGAGGGAAAGCAAAGGTGCCATGCTGCACCCACAACGCCACTGAGTCACTAAAACAGGGGTGTTGAAGTCGTTTGGGTCGTGGGCTGAAATTCAGCCCCCACGGCAGGTCAGACTTTGGCCTCATAAATAACAACGTCTTACACTTATTGTGCTTCATCAGACTGAGTCACATGTTTCTAAAAGTGCTACATAAAGTCATTATTCATTCAGTCCACATTCGATGGCAGTAAGTAACTATTGCAGCCACAGCCGCCCTGGGGCAGACTGACCATTTACCATATGGCTATAATATGCTGTTTATATCCTGATTTCTTATTATGTCAGTTCCCTCTGCTGGACACGTGTGGAATTCTTTCCTTTTTTAAATTTAAGCTGCCCCCTAGTGGCTGGAGTGGGCAAATTGGTTATTTCTTTAAAAATCCATAACTCCGCACAGGAATGTGCTAGACTTACTTTTTTGACATGCTCAGAAAATCATGTTCCTCAAAGGGCCACATTAAATCATGCGGCCTGGGAGCCTTGACCTTGACACATGTGCACTGGAAGGTCAAATATGCACTAACATCAAGTTTGTTTTTTCACATAAAAAAAATGCATAGGGCAACTTAAGTCTAGGTTTAGGTTACTAGTCACAACTATGAAATAAATGACTTGTGTGTCCTGTTTTCATGTACTTACTAAAATGATCTTACCAGGCTACGACCGTACAGTAAAGGGTAAAGCGAAGTCTGACCCACTATTTCACAACAAATGCATGTTTTGTACCATCGTTTTCCCCAAGTAGCATTTTTTGAAAATGGCCAAATCTCTCCCCCCTCTCTCTCTCTCTCTCTCTCTCTCTCTCTCTCTCTGCTGCTTCCTGGATGTGGTGATGTTGTAGGTGTGCATAGACAAAAAGTGTGGTGACAGAATATAAAGCTGCTGAAGAATTCTGCCGAAAGTCTTTATTGTGCTAATCTGGAGAGAGAGACAAGTCAAAAACCTGGATCCGCTCAAGTCTGTGGCGTCAAATTCCCATCAATTTGCCGTGAAAATGGTGTCATTTGTCGGAGTGCCTTTCATTACACTGCCACGGATCATTTATGTATGAGATTGCAAATGGTCACTTTGTTTTCGAATCGTCCTAAAATCGTTCAGCTGTTCAAAGGAAGAGGGAAATATGGAGGAGCGCCGGCTGAAGTGGCAACATTTAAACTCAGATAAACACTACTAATCGAAAACTAGTCAATATATATGCATAAAATAGAATAAAACGCTTGTACAGCCTGAATATCGAAGTACTGAATGCTTCCTTCTGTGTTGCAGCAAAGTACAAGTCATCCTGCTTTCTGAGTCATAGGCCAAGGTTAGCCGTTTTCTCCATTATACAGTGTGGGAAGGAAACAAACACATCAAACACAATATCAAATCCATTCCACACACGGGTACAGCTCGTAATGTTGCATCTTACCGGTGCCACTCTACAATAACACATCCATCATAATAGCGGTAGCTGGGGCAAAACAATGGAAGATGGAAAAACAGGAAACAAAATATGATGTTAAAAGATATTCAAGATGAAACAGACAATCAAAGCAAGAAACACAACATTAAAAATCATATTAACAAAAAAAAAGAGAACAAAAAGTCATGGGGGAGATGATACTTTATGCAATACGAACTGAACATTTGGAGAAAACAAGAAATCTATCTATCTATCTACAGTATCTATCTATCTATCTATCTATCTATCTATCTATCTATCTATCTATCTATCTATCTATCTATCTATCTATCTATCTATCTATCTATCTATCTACAGTATCTATCTATCTACAGTATCTATCTATCTATCTACACTATCTATCTATCTACAGCATCTATCTATCTACAGTATCTATCTATCTACAGCATCTATCTATCTATCTATCTATCTATCTACAGCATCTATCTATCTATCTATCTATCTATCTATCTATCTACAGTATCTATCTATCTACAGTATCTATCTATCTATCTATCTACAGTATCTATCTGTCTACAGTGTCTATCTATCTACAGCGTCTATCTATCTACAGCGTCTACCTATCTACAGCATCTATCTATCTACAGCGTCTACCTATCTATAGCGTCTATCTATCTACAGCGTCTATCTATCTACAGCGTCTGTCTATCTACAGCATCTATCTATCTACAGCATCTATCTATCTATCTACAGTATCTATCTATCTACAGTATCTATCTATCTGTCTACAGTATCTATCTGTCTACAGTGTTTATCTATCTACAGCGTCTATCTATCTACAGTATCTATCTATCTACAGCGTCTACCTATCTATAACGTCTATCTATCTACAGCGTCTATCTATCTACAGCGTCTGTCTATCTACAGCATCTATCTATCTACAGCATCTATCTATCTACAGCATCTATCTATCTACAGCGTATATCTATAGCGTCTATCTATCTACAGCGTCTATCTATCTACAGCATCTATCTATCTACAGCATCTATCTATCTATCTATCTATCTATCTATCTATCTATCTATCTATCTATCTATCTACAGCATCTATCTATCTACAGCATCTATCTATCTATCTACAGAATCTATCTATCTATCTATCTATCTATCTATCTATCTATCTATCTATCTATCTATCTATCTATCTATCTATCTATCTATCTATCTATCTATCTATCTATCTATCTATCTATCTATCTATCTATCTATCTCACCTTCAAAACATAGAGAACCACTGAATCAATCGCAAAGGTTAACTGTAACAAATACTCAAGGCATTTTTTTAAAAGATGCACAACTCGCTCGGCCGTTTGATCCTGCAGCGCGTTTGGTCCCATGTTGAGTAATGGGCCCGTGCTGTGTCAGATGAAAACCGCATGGCTTCGGACATTTTTCCCTCGAACAGCTGCCTAAAACGGTTTTGAAGTCAGCGTAAGGTCGCGGGGTCATCGCGGCACGGGTGGACCAGTGTGATAAATCATGTGACACTGTGAACTAAAGCACTCAATACATTTTTTTTTTCTTTCTGCAGTGCAAACAAAGTCATGTATCTGGTTTGGACAGGGCAGTCGGGTGACAAGAGGAATAGAACTGGGACATACGGAGGACTAAATCAGAGGTAACCAGCGTAAAGCTTTGAGAGAATGACGCCGTTTTTGCGGTTGATTGATTTGTTTGGTTCAAAACTATTCATCAAAACAGGAAAAAGACAATCACATGGACACTCATTTGGCTGCTGCTACCATGCTGTGACATCATCTGTACAACCTCTAGAGTACATGTATCCATGTGTCTCGGGTAAGGAATCATCTGCGCTGATTCAACAAAATCTGCTTTTGAATGATCTAAAGTCCTCTAAAAAGCTTCCATACCAAGAATGAAACCCATGGATAGTCTTTCAGCATCAAAACCCTCATAGTTTTGCTCGCCATTTGACTATAGATACAGCTAACATAAAGCATCATGTTAGCATTCTCCGTTGTTTATGTAATTATGGGCTGTTGAACCACTTTGCTCCATGTCTTTGTATCTTCATTGGGTAGAAAACTGTATCAATCATTCTGCATTTGTTAAAGTCGTTTTTGAATCATTAGAGAAACTTTAGATTTTTCTCTTCTTTGTTTTCCCCCTTAGCTATTTTAAACATGACCATATGTGGGCGATTCCATAGATTCAGTCTGATCTATCATTTCAAAATTCAGCATATAAAACATCCAGCATGTTAATAGCATGTAAACGTGTCATTAAAGGTGCATTATGCAGCTTTTTATGTAGAAAAAAAGTTGATATTTGTGTGTATTTGGCCTTGAGTGGTCAGCATGGGAATTTTTTCTTTCCATCACAGTGGTCTCTATGATTTTCCAGGATCAATTGTTTTGTAGATTTTCTGGTGAGAGGGTCCGTCAGCAGTGAAAACCTTCCAAACAATTGATCGTATAGTTTTGTAGAGACCACCGTGATCGAAAGTAAAGGCGCCATGCTGACCACTCATACAGCTGCTGGGTCACTACAAGGTCAAATAAGCACAAATATCAACTATTTTTCACATGAAAAGTTGGAAAATGCACCTTTAAAAGCAACAGCAATAGCAACAGCAACGAAAATAGGCAGAAAATGTTGATTCTCTCATGCTGTTGATTGTCTTTTTTGTGCCCAGTTTTTTCCTCCTTTCTCTTTTCTTCCCATCTGCTTCTCAAACACCGCATCACAAAAACTTCCCGAGCCCTTGATATTTGACCTCTTGAACAGTTCATAGTAAAGTGTCGACATCGATAAAGACACAAATGTACTTATTACTTTGACACTGATGTAAATTGCGACTGTAGATTAGAGGCTTGTTATCGCAGTATCAAACTGGATGTGAACTGCCTAATGTATTACTGCGATCAGAGATATGTTATTTGGCTCCATAATTCAGCATAATGATGGAACAGCTGCTGGTCCAGCTTTTAGTCTGGAAGAGAATCAAAGTCTTCTGCTAAACAAGCCTTTTTTTCTCCCTGCTAAATGTGTGGAGGCAGTGCTTCCACCTGCATATGCTACATCTACTGAAGTCGTTTTCGGATACCAATTTCTTTTAGCGGGAACATATGACTTTGTTTGTTCCATGTTGATCTACAATAAATGAATAACAGTATGGCGAAAACTCGAATTTGACTACCACCAATCAGAAAAACATGGCAACCTAAGTGATGCTACTGTACTCTTGCAATGTTGAAGACGCAGCTCAAACTTCGAGGCAAGCAAGAGGTTTGTACTTGCAAAACCTCTCCGCGGATTTCAAGTTCGATCTATCTTTCAAGCGCGGCAAGAGCTCTTAGTATGCCATCAATTTGATTTCAAAGCAAATCCAACAAGCAGGAGCCAAACACACAGCGGCCTGTTACTTCACCAGAGTCTAATGAAATATTGAAGAAAAGAAGATGCCGCCGAATATGTTTAGCCCGTTCGAGAAGTTTAGATTAACATATGATTAGCGCGGAGGGGAAGGGGATGCTGCAGTGTAAAGAGGGTTGAAGAGACGGCAATGATTGTGGATTTACATCGTGGAGGATTAGCGAGAGCATGCTTACTGAAATGGGGATGCGCGATTTGGCGCCGCAGAACACGAGAACCCAAAAAAAGGTCAAGTAGATCGATGTTTAGAATTTGCATGGCACAACCGGTGGACGTATAATGTATTAATCGCACTTTGATCACTCGTGTTGCCATGCCGTTACATCATCTGTAAACCATATCAGCACCGGCGTCCATGCTACCATTAAACCTCACATTAGACATCGACATCACTGCTGTAGGTCAAAAGGTAACGTTCCTGAAACCAATTATTAAAGTTACCGCTTCACCTTGACCCCCCCCGGAGCCATGTTTGTCTTTTGTATTGTCGACATCAACTTTTCCCACGTACTGAAAAGACTTTTATCCTTGAAATAGAATCAGATTATTTTGGTGTCTCCGATGTCAGACACAGGCATTGACGCGAGCTGCTCTTTGCCCCGCGCACTTAAGGAACCACGGGCGACAGAAGCCGAATCCGGAGGGAGATTTGTGATAGAATGACACAGTGTCACAGACCGCCGCGGCCAAGCGAAAAGCAAGCTCCATCACTCCAGGCGAGGATCGTTTCTTTGTGCGAGTGTGAAGGAGAGGATGGGAGCGAGATAGGGGCCAGCGTGCAATGAGACAAAACCAATATTATTATGCTATGAAGAAAAAAAAAAAAATAGGAAAATATATTGCTATAAATGAATGTGTCGGGAGCCGCGAGGCAGACAGGCTCGATCGGAGTGACTTAAGAAAATGTCTGTATAAGTCTCTAAGACTTATAAACAAATACGGTGAACTTTTTGTGCAATTCCATGTCGAAATGAAAAGACAAACATTTTCAATAAAAGGATTAGAAAGCATGCATAGCTCTTCCCTGTGCTTTGCTTTCTTCTATTTTAGTCCCTTTCCCGCCGCGATGTCAAAAACTAATGTGTTTGAAATTCGGGCCGGGCCTGTGAATGAAACTAAATCACAATGAGGTCCATCAGCCCGCTCAAGTGCCTGCCATGATTGATGCCCTATAGCGCACAATAGCAACACTTAAAGCCGCTCGGATCGATAGTGGTGAAGTAAGGCTTCTTAAATGGCTGTAATGTGAATGAGGTCAGATGTAATGATGATCGCTCATTGTTTTCAGCGGCCGTTGTTTCCGCTTGTTCTTCTGTTTGGGGGAGAAAATACGACTGCCACAGTAATAGTAGCTATAACTCAGAATCTGATTGCACTAGATTTCACTCAACTTTTGCGTTATATAACCTACAGGACAATTTTACAAAGAAAGATGAGGATTTTTTTTGTGTGAGCTCCTTTTTCGCATGAACATAAAGCAGTAATAAGTAACTCGTTTACCTTAATAAATCATTTTCGTAGTAATAAACATTAATGGAATCCCGAAGAAGAAGCTAACAGGCTAACGGGCAAAGCTAACTGCGCGCTAGCACCACTTAAACAGTATTTACAGCCAGGTTTGAGTGAAAATATATATCTCCATTGTGTAATTGGATGTACAATATCCCTCTCTCGCTTTGTCTTTTCTGCCAGCGTAGTATTTACTCTTACGGACAATTAATAAGTAAACAAATGCAACATGCTGCGACACCTGCAGTGGCGTTTATGGCCTCTAGGGGCATGAGTACTGCTATAAATTCTTATGGGATATTTCAGGATTTTGACATAGGGCCTCATTTCCTAGTTATCCAGAGTGTTGTTGATATCTGGGGATATTCTTTATTTATTTTATATTTTAATTCATGCAGTCCTTATATTTGAAGAGCTAGGCTAGTGCTTGGCTAGCGCATTTCTAGGGTACCAGCTAGCCTGCATTAAAAACAGTCTGACCCAAGCACAGTGCACCTGAGGCAAATCACTTATAACACCAGATTACCGACATAAATGTCTGTGTCGATAGATTATTTTTTTGAATATAACTGACCTTGCATCACACGAATGACCACATTTTGAGGGACTATTTTCTAGCAGATCACTCCGCCGCTGCGTAGCTTACAACCACAAAGCTGATGCTGCTCAAATATAAGTTGTGTGGAGTGGGTCAGACTGTTTTTAATGCAGGCTAGCTGTTACCGTAGAGATGCGCTAGCCTAGCACTAGCTTAACTCTTCAAATATAAGGACAGCATGAATTAAAAAAATAAATACAAAATCTCAGAAATCAACAACACTCTGGATAACAAGGAAATTAGGCCCTATGTCAAAAATCTGATCTAATCCTGAAATATCCCTTTAAATGCTAAGGCACAGATAACCGGGTAGCATTCCACATCCATAACAATCCTCATGTTAATAATTTGACTCCGGAGATCAATTTACTGTTTAAAAATGTATCTTATGAATCAACTAATAGATGTCAGCTAATAATGTCTCCCCTTGAAAATGTTTGTCAGCGTTCGCTCGAGGCGGAGTGTATCAACACGTTCCAGAAAAACCGGCGCGCAAATACGGCTAATGACTTTTTATAAATGTGAACAGAACCTTAACTGAACCAATAAAGCGGCGTATTAACAGTTGGTGAAGTTTGTTGAGCACCGTCCCGGAGGCGTTGGGTATTATCTGAGCGCAAACAGGCGCAGATAAACAGAGCGAAATGTGCATATAACTCATAAACAATATGAATATTCATCGCAGCCACAGTGGCAGTGAGATAACAGGGGTTCAGGGGTGTGCCAGCCTGTCTCCTGTCCTTCCCTGCAAACCAAAGCCTTTCACGGGTTATTGTAAGTCTCATGAGGAAGTTTGGCCTTTTCATTGCTATGTGAGATGCTTCTGATAGACAATTTGTTTTTTTGGGGGGGAACAAACGCCTTCATCTGTCCATTTCACGAGCAGAACCACCGTGTACCGGCTCATGTTCAGACTGTTGAAGTGGCAGGAACCTCTCGCTGTCGCTGTGAGACACTCTTTCCATCGGTAACATAAAGTGAGCTGGGGCCCTGCTATTTCTGTCCTGCTTTAATGGACATCGTTGCGCCATCCCGAGTGCTCTTACTTGATGTTGTCCAGGCAACCGGAGTCTGGTTTCAAGATGGCCGTGTGATGGAACATCTTGTAGAGAGCGATGCCCAGGAAGATCACGTTGAGCTGAGGGGAAAGAAGAAAAAAAAAGAGAGAGAAAAAAAAAAGACACGGATGAGGCTCGTGCTGTTCAATCCCATTCATTTTGAATCAAGGCACTTTGTTGGACTTGGTTTCCCACTTTGCCAACCAGAGCGCAAAATCCTAAGAAATGTATTTGGTGATGCGGTGAACAGGAGAAACTCACACTTGGAAGCATCTACGGGAAAGTCAAGCCAATGTTCCTGTGATCGTCCACAGGATTTAAAGATTGGTAGAGAAATGTGGAACGAGAAACAGTTGTGTTCTTTTTTACAAGACACAATAGGGGCAAATGTTAAGCCTTGCGGGAACAGCAAATGTCCCAAAAATACGAGTGTGATGAAACAGGCTGTAAAATGAAAAAATAAAGGTTTGAGATTCAGTATTAGATAACATCCAAATAAGCCGTTGAGCTTTTTGACTGCCTGACAAACAATATGTGACTAAATACAGTATTGCAAAACCTGTGAAGCATACAAGACACTGTTGAGTTGTAAAAAGTGAGTAAAAAACACAGTTAGATTAAGCTAGCTAAGTTAATGTTAGTTCAGCTGGTCTTACACAAATCAACAAAGCTAGTATCTAGTTGTTCATGTGTACATGCATGAGTCCCATGTGTGTTCATTAACATGCAACATCCCAATAAAAAGCGATGGAAAGGTAACACTTTACATTACGGGCCGGTAAATCCGTGGTACTTACAGTGGTAATTACTAGTAATGACAGTGGTGCTTATTGTGGTACTTACAGTGGTACTTACAGTGGTAGTTCTAGGTACTTATTGTGGTACTTAAAGTGGTAAGTACTAGCATTTACAGTGGTAATTCTAGGTACTTATTGTGGTACTAAAAGTGGTAAGTACTAGCATTTACAGTGGTAATTCTAGGTTCTTATTGTGGTACTAAAAGTGGTAATTACTAGTAATTAGGGTAAGGGGTTAGGGAAACATAGAGTTACCACTATATCTCTCATTACTAAGAGATACAGTGGTAATGCTCTTAGTAATGAAGGTTGTACTTCTATTTACTTTGGTCCTTTAAGTGAGAGTCTATAGTAGTTACAGTGTTACATCTGTACTTATTGGTAATTCAAGGATAGTACAGCAGCAATTCATAGGTAGTAAATGTGGTACTTCTACATACAGAAGTCATTTCTAGGATTTTGTGACTATAAAACAACATAAATCAGCATTAGAGAAAACAAGAAGTACAACCTTCATTACTAAGAGTTACCACTGTATCTAGAAGTACATGCCTTGTAATTCTCACTATAGTATCCTTTAAGTACCACAATAAGTACCTAGAATTACCACTGTAAGTACCACAATAAGTACCTAGAATTACCACTGTAAGTACCACCATAAGTACCACCGTAAGTACCACTGTAAGTACCACCATAAGTACCACTGTAAGTACCACAATAAATACCTAGAATTACCACTGTATCACTGTAAGTACCACCGTAAGTACCACAATAAGTATCTAGAATTACCTCTGTAAGTACCAAGGACTTACCGGCCCGTAATGTAAAGTGTTACCGATGGGGGAAAAGCGATGAAAAAGCAACAGTGAAGCCACAAAACGTGACAAAAACCCGTCAATAAAGCGACAAAATCAAGACGTTAAAAAAACGCTTCAAATATGTGTAAGAGGGTAACCTGCTCGCCTTCCAAGCAAGTGTTGCCATAGAGCTTGACAGTGATATTCTTAATGTGAATGTAAGGTGAAGTGCTTTATTTATCATGACACAATTGTACAACAAAAGGCCATAGATAAGATGGAGGGCTTGTCCTAATCCACTATAGGCCTAACTAATCCGCATAAACTCTTTATAGAATGAGTCGACAAATCCTTAATACCCAAAAAGTATAATATTTGTTCATAAACAGCCATTTCTAATAAGAGAAATTACAACCGTCATGAAGGTTACACAAGGCAAATATGATTGTTTTCTTCAAAGCTCTGACAAGCAAAGTCTGCATGAAAGCATAGAAAACCAGTGACTCATGAGCCCCACAGAAAACGCATTGTAGATGCTAAAAGTGGAGCGTGAAACTGCATTATGCATGTTCTGATTTAGCCAACTGCTGCTTGCTAGCCACAAAGAAGACTTGTTTGAAGAGTTTTGGGACTTCTTTGCACTAAATAATCCTGTAATCCATAATGCAAGATCCAAACAAGTGAAACCATCCCTAAAGCGAGATGCTTATGAGTGGATATTAAGTCCTTGTGCTTTGTGTTCTTAAATCTCGACGCAAATCAATAAATAAAGGAGAAAATGAGGCCTGTCCTAGATGCGGGGGAAAAAAAGTATGTCAGTATGTGTGCGTGTCCGTTTTGCATAATGCCTTGCACCAAAAAGCTGGCCAAAAAAAAAAAAAGTAGTGGAGAGTTGGAACAAAATCAATCATAATGCGGATTACTCCACGCTGCATACTGAGCCGAGTCTATCTTTTCAACCTCCCAACCCTGACCAAAAATGTTCCCGGCCAGCGACTATGACTGTGGGTGACAAACTGCCATATTTCCAGCGCGGCCCTCATTCGTTTTGCGGTGCCCGAAGGTAGCGTGGAAAGGTGTTAGTCGTGCAGGGTGGATCTCGGCGGACCGTTTAAGCAGCCGACCCGCAGGCTAATACGGGTTAATGAGCAAAAGTGAGTGCCTGCTGGATGGGGGGGGCGAGGTGTGTGTGTGTGTGTGTGTGTGTGGGTGTGGGGTGGGTGTCCGCTTACCATTATTATCAAGGTTGCCGGTCCTATGAAACTCCAAATGAAGTAGGTGTCCAAGCGTAGCCAGCATCTGCAATGGGAGAGAGAGAGAGAGAGGACAGAGGAGATTTGAGCTCAGAGCATATACATCAAGTACAAGGCTGTAGTGACATAGTAGGAAAAGGCACGGGTCGCCACAAGGGGCTGGGGGAAGAGTTATGAGCGACAGGCAGAATTTAGTGGCAAAGGAGGGTGGGGGGGGTGCGCTTTCTGAGCCGGTGACAGCAATAATAATGGCGCTCTGTGGGCTAAACTGTACAAAAACAGCGAGAGGAAATGGGTCCTTAGGCGGACACTGCTCTGATTTAAAGTATATTTGGATTGGCTAAAGGTAGGAAATTGGGATTAAGGGATTTGCGCATAGTGTGGATAGTAAGTTATATCTGCCAGAGTGGAATATAGACCAGGCCAAGACTCAAAGCAGGAGTTTTGTAGTTCTGGAGTCATGCTAATGAGCAAATACATCTCAAAATTGTAAAGACAACGACATAGTTCAGCTTTTCTTTTGTTACGAGCGTCAAGAGGCAGGAGTCTGTCTCGCATTGTTAGTTTGAGTTCAGTTGTTTTGAGTCCAGGGCTGACCAAATACCGTATTTTCTGGACTATGAGGTGCATTAGGTTTGGCTGGGGGTGCGACTTATACTCAGGTGCGACATATCCATCAAAATATATAATTTCACATGTTTGTTATTTTCACACTGACAACCGCTAGTGAGAGCTCTCGGCTTGTGTACCAGTATATGCTACTCTCAACAACACGATGCCGGGAGAGGCTTGTCAACGGCGCACCAGGGTGGCTAGTGCGACTTATACTCTGGAGCGACTTATATATGTTTTTTCCTTCTTTGTTATGCGCTTTTTGGCTGGTGCGACTTATACTCTGGAGCGACATATGTTTTTTCTTCTTCATTATGCATTTTTTGGCTGTTGCGACTTAAACTCCGGAGCGAGTTAAAGTCCAGAAATTACAGTATGTGAAAGGGAATTGCCGCATTGTGCAAGAAGCAACTCCTAATCTAAATGCTTATTACTCCATGAATGTCAGATCATTTGGAAACATATTACGGCATTTTTATAACAATCCATGTCTCACACAACCACAATCTGGAGGCGAGCTCAACCATTTAAGTGTCTCAAAGGAATTGTTTTGACCTTGGGCACGGCAAGCAATGAAAGCTTTTGTGAACTCCAATTTTGTCAATATTGTAATAACTTTGTCCTTTGCACCCCGTATCCAAACACGAGAGAAAAAAAAAAAAAAAAAAAAGCAAATGATTGCGATTAAAGGCAACAATAGCGGGCCTCACAACACGGCTCTTCCACACACACAAAAAAGGCGCGCAGACAAATGAAACAGTACAAAAACATGATTCACGACCTCTGGCTGAATTATTAATCTGTTAATCTCCGCCCGCTGCTGCAGACAGACGCCTCCATTTTTGGACACTCGAAAATTACGCTCCAAGAAACGCTGTTGTCATCCGGAGCGACAGAAAGAGGGAACAGAAAGCGGCGGGAGATTAGATGTGTCTTAGCGGCATTTAAGGATAAGTGAATTGTACGGGCAGCGATTGCAAAGAAGTTGGAAATACAATTTTGTTTGAGATATTTCAGAGATACGTATTATTTTTTACTGTAAACCAAACACTATCTGTCGCGATGGCCTTTTGAAAAAATAGAAATTCATTTTGGAAAACTCAATGTGCTTTCAATCAATATTTGTAGTTCGATAGTAGCAGTTGATGTTTGAGCCTCTACCACTTCTCCAGTTCAGCATCACCCAAATCTAAAAGTTTACAGCCTACAGGCCAGTGTGACGCCACATTTGAAATCTATGACCTAGAAAAATTAACCATAACTTTTTGTCGCGTTTTTTGTTTCCTTTTTTTTTTTTACCCTTTTTTCACTTTTTGTCACTCTTTCGTCTTTCGTCACGTTTTTGTGACTTTTTTGTCACTCTTTTGTCACATTTTATGTCACTTTTGTTACTCTTATCACTGTTTGTCTCTCTGTAGTCAGTCTTTAGTCACCTTTTTGTCAATCTTTTGTCACTCCTTCGTCACTTTTTTGTCATTCTTTTGTCACGTTTTTGTCACTCTTTTTTCACATTTCTGTCACTTTTTTGTCACTCTTTCATCACATTTCTGTCACTGTTTTGTCACTCTTTCGTCACATTTCTGTCACTTTTGTCACTCTTATCACTGTTTTGTCTACCTTTAGTCAGTCTTTAGTCACATCTAGTCACTCTTTTGTCAGCTTTTTGTCACTCTTTCATCACGTTTCTGTCACATTTTGTCACTCTTTTTTCTCTCATTAGTCAATCTTTTGTCACTATTTTCATCAATTTTTTATGTATCACTTTTTTCGTTACGAAGTTTAATTTTTTATGTGTTTTTGTTGCCTTTTCGTTATGCTGTTGTCACTCTTTTGTGGCTTTTTCATCACTAGTTAGTCATGTTTTTGTCGCTGGTTCATTGTGTTTTCCATCCTCAAACACACTCTCACTCATCCTGGACTATTGTACATGTTTTTAGTGGTAGGGGAAACCAGAGGACCCAGAGGAAACCTATGAATGTTTTTGTTACATTTTCCTATTACTCCTACTATTTTGTTGCTTTTTTCAAGAAGCTTTCAGATTTGGGTAATGCCGAACTGGAGACAATGTGCTCGGTTCAGGTGGGGGTTTAGAGGTTAAATGTTATATTGAGATACACAATACACATCTTCTACTGGTTCAAGTTCAAGAAGCTAAACATGTGAGCACACATTGCAGACCTTTTCAAAAAAATCTTCTTCCAATCGTGGTGTTATGAACAATTTTCGGAAGCACTTCCATAGTGGGCTGCCAAATAAAACACTTGCAGCAAAAATCACAAAGTGTCACCGCCACATTTCACTTTTTCCTCACACAACGGCTCGATACAAGAGTAGGCCTGTGCGGCGAGAATGTGACAAATCGACTGTTCCTTTGCCGCGAGCTCTTCCGCTGTGGGCTGATATCGCCGCATCAACACAGCGCAAGTCGCATGAGCGCAACAAAGCCAAACAAAAGCTAAAAACATACACCGAGATCTGGCAACCCATCAAAGTGTGGTAAATTATTTTGAAGCGTCTTTTGTTTGTGTTTTTTCTTCCTTCAGATCACTGGAAGATTTAAAGAGCAAGTGGGCGTTTGGGAGCTGCGGGCTGTCCTCAACTTTTGTCATGGTAGCTTTGGGAACACTTTTATCTCAGCCCTCCTCCCTAGCTACTTCTCATACACTTTAGTGGCACAAAATGAGAGCGTTACATTTGCGCCAGTCAAAACACTACCGACCGAGCGCATGCCAACAGCTTGAGTTCATGGAGGCTCCTGCCACCCACTGCACTGATCTGCCACACGCTGTGAGGGCGGCTTAATGTGCAAAAAATCACTGCAACTCCGATAGTCATTTCACTGGACGGAGGGTGAGAATGCCCAGAGCTAGACCAATAAGTGGAGAATGGATACACACATAGGTCTATAAAAAAAAATACGATCTGGGCGTGGGAGAAATACTGCAGATTTGACCTAAAACTCTCTGCTGACTTTTACTTTTATTTGAGTTCTCCAGGGAAATTGTGGATTAGTATAAGCCACATTCTTAACCCTTTATTGGGCCCTCATTGAAATACTGTGAAATATATAATTTCAAATGAAGTGTTATTGGGGGACATAACACAAGTTTAGTTTTGTTTTAACATTTTACAATATTTAGTCCGGGGGGTGCTGGTTTTCAGGAGGTGTTTGGTTTTGTGATATTGATGTTTGAATGATCACACCTGTCATGGGCAAGAGTGTGCAGTGGGCGGGGTCAGTCACCTCCAATATTGTTTGCATAAAAATGTTACTAAAAATAATCTTTGGCAACATAAAAACAAAATCCTAGGGTTTGTAGGTATGATTAATAGGTGCAACGGGCATGTCCAAATATGGATAAAACTAATTAACTTTAGGCTTAAGAGAACAGGGCGTATGATCAAATATGGTGCCTGAATTGTTCATGCTGTAACTTCACTTACTTCACTACATCCTCCAAAACCAACACATATATCATCACTTAGCACAATTATTCACCAATAGAATGTGTGAGTTTCACCAACTTACCATGGTTAGAAATGAAAAATGTATTTAGCCAGACTTGGGTCTTTTTCAGACTTCAGAGAAAACAGGAAATTTAGAGAGCGACCGGTCTGGCTGATTGGTCAAATGCCACAGTAGTGGGATCTGTGATGTCGGGTGATCTCTTCTGATTGAGGACTACATGGAAATACTTGGAAATGGCAATCACTTGCCCTATAAAGGGTTAACTATGAGGTCTAGTGCTTCAGAAACTTGTAGAACATGCAATTCCAGTTGAAATGCCCTTCTGCAGCGGCACATACTCGGCCATCGCTTTGTACAAATACTAAATGAGGGGTCTGTCGGTCCTCCTCGAACACAAAACTATAATTAAAGTTATTTTGCTTTGCATTAAGTCACCTTTACCACAATGTTCCTGCTCGATAACTGCCCCTGCAAAAAAGCTATTAAACTTCTAACGGGTTTTGTTTGCAAATAACAAATAGATACAAGCGTGGGAAATTAACTATTTGCTAATTTGTCGTATACACCAAATTGTTGTAGCAAGACACCGCTTATGTAAATGTAATTGTGCTTGCTCCCAGACTCCGCAAGAAGCCATTACCGTGTTTACTATTATTGTACACAGAGCTTATTAAAGCAAGGGGACAGAGACGGAGAGTAATACTACGGCTATAGGAATACGCTCAGCTCATGGCCTTGTACAGCAACATGAAAGGGAATTTGCACTCGAGTCAGTTTGCATCCTGTATCAATGTTATCACCGTTTGCATATGTTATTTAACAATGTTTTTTTTTTTTTGGCCTGCGCGCTTGATTTGACGGAACATCACAGCAGGAAACGGGAGAGAAAGAGCAGAGAGAGATGTTCAACAAACTGTCGGAGACTTAAAATTTATGAGAGGAGATCTGTGTATGGGTTCTTGCTCAAGCCGAAGCCTCTCTTAGCGGTGCAGACTTTTTAAATACTTAATCACAATAGGATTATATTGCAGTATGAGTAGGGCTGAGCGATTTTGAAAGAAATATCTAAGTACTGTATTTTTTCCGGGCTATAAGTTGCTCCAGACTATAAGTCGCACCAGCCAAAGAATGCATAATAAAGAACAAAAAAACAAATATCAGCCGCTCCGCAGTATGAGTCGCACCAGCCAAAGAATGCATAATGAAGAAGAAAAAAACAATATAAGTCGCTCCGAAGTGTAAGTCGCACCAGCAAAAGAATGCATAATGAAGAACAAAAAAAAAACAATATAAGTCGCTCGGAAGTATAAGTCGCACCAGTCTTTGCAACATCCTGGGCATAAGTGTATCATTGACAAGCCTCTCCCGGCAGCACGTTGTTCAAGCACCCATTTGCGAACCCGGTCCTCTAGATTTAGCCATCTAGCTTTTAGCCCGCAATTAGCTTCTTCTTCTTTTATTTTCTTCATTGCAGTAAGAGTAACCTACGCTTCAGTTTCTCGCTCACGCCAAACTTTACCGTTTTTTAAATTTTCAGTGGTGCAGTGCTTAATTTTTGAACCGTACATGAGTAGCAGATACTGGTACACAAGCCTAGAGCGCCCTCTAGAGGCTGTCAGTGTGAAAATAACAAACATAAAATTATATATCTTGATATATAGGTCGCACCTGAGTATAAGTCGCACCCTGAGCCAAACTAAGAAAAAAAGTGCGACTTATAGTCCGGAAAATACGGTACAATTATGCTGAAGTGTTGCGCTTGCGATTTCATTAGCATTTTCTGTACTCAAACCAGAAGTCAGTTCCCTGTGCCCATATTAATGTTGTCCAGGAGCATTGAAAGGAACACGTCTTTTGGGAACATAGCTTTGTGATGTAATATTAGGTAGTCCCATCGTCAAAGACAAAACCTGGATCTGTATTTCATGGATTTTGTTGCACACAGACAGAATCCGGAAATATCCTCCGCATTTTCAAAGACCGTAAACCACCTGTTCTGAGCAGTTATTCCCCAAACTGCAAGTTTATCGGGCACAACATGTCAGAAAATAAATTGCAATTAATCTTGCCAGTCTAAGAGAGAGAACTTTTCAGCAACATCATTTACAGATTTTGTTTACCTCCTGTGCCTACTATCAATACACTAGAGGCACCACCCAATTCTTATTGTACAGTCCTTCTAATATTCCCGCCACCCCTCTCTCATTACTCAATGGCTGCATATAATTGTCCCTGTGGCTTTAATTATTCACATGATGCCAGGGCTCAGACTGTGGCAGTGATGGGCTCATCTATCACCGAGAACTATGGCCGTGCCCATCTCCCAGAGTCTACACAGGCCCCCGTGTGCGGGTGCGTGCGTCTGTGTGTATGTGTGTGTGTGTGTGATAAACATCTGAAGGAAAGTGCTGATGCGGCTTTTCATTATCGTCAGATGGCTTTGAGATTAACAATGAGGCGGCGCCGGGCTGAGCTGTTCGATGCTACACCGCAATAGCCTTGGTGAAATCCCGCGTTGCTCAATAGAAGCGGATGTTCTTACTGGTTTAGTCTCTATTTCAAAGTCTGTGTTAACACCCGGCCATTCTTCCAACAATGCAACTGCATCCACTCAAGTTGGCAATCTTTCTCCGCCGCAACAATGACCATTCAGCAGCCGGAGGAAAATAAAGGAGAGATTTTGAAGTTGCCCTAATCTTTTTTTACATCATATCTTCCATCTTGAGCAACAATGGGATTTTTTTATAGAAATGTTTTGCCACTCAAAGCATTTACAGCAAGAATATCACACCCACGCAGGCACTTGGCATTTGTTTGAAATGATGAATCGCCGAAAACGAAGTTTACCCTGAGACACTTACACTCTCTCTGTCCCGTAGCTCCTGTAGTCCACGGCGGCGGACACAGCCACGATGAGCGCCGGCACTCCGTAGCCCACGATGTAGAAGTATCTGCGTCTCGAGTGCTCGCTCTCAAACACCTCCACCAGCATGATGTACAGCTGCACGCCCTCCAGAAACATCCAGGTGAACGCCGCCAGGAAGAAGAAGTGGAGCAGAGCGGCGAAGACAGCGCAAGCGATCTGAGGAGGAGAAACAGACGAAGTTAGAAGAAAAAAAATGCTGTTTCAAAGTCAGGAATGGTAAAGGGTTAGGAAAATTGTTTTGACTTAACATTATATGATTATTTTTGTGGTTAACTGGTGAGGAATGTTCTGTAAAAGCTTTATTAATGATGATTTAAGACATTTACCAACGCCTAGCACATCCTTAGTAGCGTGTGGTGATCATAGAGTGTTAGTAATTGACCTGTATTGGACTTGGGTGATTGTATGTTAACCTCTTACCCCCCGCCTTAACCAAGCACATTTTCTCCAGTTTAGCTTTACCCAAATCTAAAAGGCCTCCTCACAAAGCTAAGAACCACAAAACTGATTCAAGATTTTTCCTCACATTGTTGTCACTTAACTTTTTGTTGCTTTTTCCTCACTTTTCTGTCGCCTGTTTTGCCGCATTTTAGCTGCTTTTTCCTTGTATTTTTGTTGATTTTTGTACCAGTTTTGTTGCTTTTTTATCACTTCTCTGCCGCCTGTTCTGTTGCGTTTTTTTTCTTTCTTCGCTATTTTGACACTGTTTGGAAGAAGCTTTTAGATTTGGGCAAAGTCGAACTGGTGAAAATGCGCTTGGTTAAGTCGGGGGTTAAGAGGTTTAAACCAGAACTATCGGGATTACAGTTATTTTGCGTGACCAAATTTTTTGGCTCGAGTTGCTTTCATCATGATCAAAAGAGTAATTTGTTGAAAAGAAACAAAATACTGTGGCCATTCCCGAATCGGAAACCTATATAAGCTTAGAAGTAGTCCACTCGTTTAAATCTATTACAAAGACTCATGGTTGTACTGAACCTATAGGGTGCTTATGTTACCTGTAGTGCCTGTAATGTTTATCCAGCACTCACAAAGCACTTCTTTGCGATACAAAGACTTCCACATTGAAGCCAATAATCTATGAGCCATAAAGATCCTGATGATAAAGGGAAGTGAGCAAGACCTTGGTTTCCTCAATCTCCTTCTTATTCATCCCTATGCAACACTGAGTGATACTGAACATCCACTTTACGTCAAGAAACAGACATCTTTTGAGGCGACCGTGTGCAAAACAACAGCTTGCTGGCAGACAGAAATCACACCGCTTAGTACGACAAAGAAGCAACAGGTGACTCGCACGACTCAATGGAATCCCACCAACGATGATAAATACTGAGGATGATATTGACCTCGTTGTATCTGCGCATTTTCAGCAATCCACACCACTGAGCTTGGTCTGGCTGGAGAGACAGGAGGTTTGCCTGTGGTGGCTGGCTGAAGACGCTTTCGCCGGCGAGCCCATGTGGCGTTGTTTGCTAAATCTGGCATGGTTGAATGAGAGATATGAAGACGCGATAGTCCAGGAGCGGAACACTTCCATCAGCAGCAGGTGCAAAGGCAAGATGATTCAGAAACTGGAGCAGGCACTTTCTAAGAATAACACGGCCGCAGCACGCACACGCATTGATGTCATTATTGGCACAGTTGAACATAACTGGCTGATTTTGTCCCCGAAATGGTCACAATTAAATGACTAAAAGGTTGAGTGGATGGTAATTGCAGTTCAGGAGAGTGATCTTTGAGCTGGCAGTGAATCACGGCCATTAAAAGGTTATGGAAGGAAAGGTGTAGGCTCAGACCTGTACTTTTAACAGCTCACAGAGTGGAAGATAACGCCTGGATTGGAGAGAAGATTTAAGTTTGTTTTTTTTACTGCGAAGTAGCTGTTTAACCTCTTAACCTCTACCTGAAGCAACCACATCTTCTCCAGTTTGGCTTTACCCAAATGGACAACGCAACACAAGAGCAACAAACAAGGAATAACAGAAAAGTGACAAAAAAATGTGACAAAAAAAAGATCTGTTTAGAGGCGTTACGCAGGCCTATAGGCTGTAACGTTTAGAATTTGGGTAAAGACGAACTGGAGAAAATGCACTTGGTTAAGGCAGGGGTTAAGAGGTTAAAGGTGCATTATACTACTTTTCATGCAAAAAAAAATAGTTGATTTTTTGTTTGACCTTGTAGTGACCCAGTGGCTGTATGAGTGGTCAGCATGGCGCCTTTGCTTTCCATATTATATATATATATATATATATATATATATATATATATATATATATATATATATATATATATATATATATATATATATATATATATATATATATATATATATATATATATATATGGATGAGATACAGACCACAGATGTTAAGACGCGAAAGCTCCTAACCATGCACGGAGGGTTCCACCCCAAATCCAGCACTCTGAGGCTGTACGCTAGCCATAAGGAAGGAGGCCGAGGACTAGTGAGTGTGAGAGCCACTATCCAGGATGAAACATCCAAGATCCATAAGTACATCAAGGACAAGGCTCCGACAGATGACGTGCTCAGTGAATGTCTCAGACAATGGGGAACAGAAGATGAGGTGCTGGAGGTCCGGTCATGGGAGGACAAGCCCCTACACGGCATGTACCACCGAAACATAACTGAAGTGGCGGATATACAGAAATCCTACCAATGGCTAGACAGAGCCGGACTAAAGGACAGCACAGAGGCAATCATCATGGCTGCACAGGAGCAGGCCTTGAGCACCAGAGCAATAGAGGCCCAGATCTACCACACCAGACAAGACCCCAGGTGTAGACTGTGCAAAGAGGCCAATGAGACAATCCAGCACATAACTGCAGGGTGTAAGATGCTGGCAGGGAAAGCTTACATGGAGCGCCATAACCAAGTGGCTGGTATAGTGTACAGGAACATCTGTGCAGAGTATGGGCTGGAAACCCCAAGGTCAAAGTGGGAAACACCTCCAAAGGTGGTCGAGAATGACCGAGCCAAGATCCTGTGGGACTTCCAGATACAGACGGACAAAATGGTAATGGCGAACCAACCGGACATTGTGGTGGTGGACAAAGAGCAGAGGAAAGCCATTGTGGTCGACATAGCAATACCAAGCGACTTCAACATCAGGAAAAAGGAACACGAGAAATTAGAGAAATACCAGGGGCTCAGAGAAGAGCTGGAGAAAACCTGGAGGGTGAAGGCATCAGTGGTGCCCGTGGTCGTTGGGGCACTCGGGGCAGTGACCCCCAAACTGGAGGAGTGGCTCCAGCAGATCCCAGGAAATACATCAGACATCTCGGTCCAGAAAAGTGCAGTTCTAGGAACAGCAAAGATACTGCGCAGAACCCTCAAGCTCCCAGGCCTCTGGTAGAGGACCCGAGCAGGAGGAGAAAGAGACCGCCCGCGGAGGGTGAGGAAGAGTTTTTTTTATATATATATATATATATATATATATATATATATATATATATATATATATATATTGCTCCACATGAATAAAGCACAAACCTGTTCATTTGGCAGTGATTGTAAATGATCTGAGGCTCTTTCAGGCTGTCAATAGAAGTTTGGATGATTTTAGTCTCTCCTTTTTTCATTTTTATTTAGTCTTATTTTAGTCGACGAAAATATCTGGACATTTTAGTCATAGTTTTAGTCTCATGAGAAACTTTTAATTTAGTTTTAGTCCAATTTTAGTCGTCAAAAACATCACTTTGACTAAAATTAAGACTAAATATTTTAGTCGACGAAATTAACACTGGTCACTACAAGGTCAAAGACGCACAAATATCAACTTTGTCTTCCACATGAAAAGCTGCATAATGCACCTTTAAAATAATACATATCACATAGGGAAATCTAGCCAAAAGTATACAGTAAATGCAACTATGTTCTGATTATATATTCCCTTGCTTGTGTGTAAGTGTGTAATGCCATGTTTTCCATCCAAGGACATCCTGGTTAAATACTGTAAAGAGCTTGTGTTGTTTTCCTCTAAAGCTGAAAAAAAAAAGTTCACGGCCACTGGCTCGGAGCGCAGCAGGGGCATTGCAGAATAAACCTTAGCTGGTCTACATCAAAAGAGCAGCCGTACACAAATCCATGCTCCACAACATAATTATCAATTGAAACCGTAAAAATGTGCAGGTGTGTGGGCGGAGTCTGCTTCAACAGGCGGGCAACTGCCTGGACAAGAACTATGCAGCCATTTTTGTTTCAATTTGAACAACTGTTGCAGCAGAAAAGCATATTTTTTTATAGCCTTATAGCCAATATTATTTACAGGGCATAAAGTTAGTATTTGAAGGGCAACACTGATGTCTCGATAAAATAGTATCAAATGGCTCTCCTGTATTATTTTACAATTTACCACGCTATAAGCTGAACACCATCTACGGATAAGCACCTCATGCAGCCGTTACTGTAAAGGTCATTTATTATCGAGCTTAGCCTGGATATATACGCATGTCTTCAAAAGGTCTGTACCACGCACTATTGCCAAATTAAACAAAATGTCACGTCTTAATGCTAATGTTTCCGCTACCTCTGCACATAGTTTTTTTTTTTTTTACTGACCACTTACCAGCAGCGTGTATAAAATTCAATTCACTCTCCCACATGAGTAACTCACCGGCTGGTCACCCCGATTGATCCCCACGAGGAACAGGGACTCCGCGATGAAGAGGCAGATGCACAGGTTCTTGTGGATGGTGTTTCGGTCGCTCTGCAGGCCCCGGAAGAAGCAGAAGGTGAAGAGGCTGATGAGAAGGCACACCAGAGACAGCAGGATGCCCACCCAGGTGATGACGTCAAGGAGCATGTCGTGAACGGGGTCCGTGTTCTGCAATGTAGGAGAGAGAAATTTGTTATAATGGACATCGCAGGAGGAAAAAAAGAAGCATTCAGACGTTTCCAAGATGCTCCCCAAAGGCTGTCTACATTTCTACATATAGATGAGTCACATTTCAGATGCATTTTGAACACAATGTGGAAACATTTACCGTATTCTCTGGACTATAAGTCACACCCTTTTTTCATAGTTTGGCTGGGGGTGCGACTTATATATCAAACTATATAATTTCACGTATTATTTTCACACTGATAGCCACTAGAGGGCGCTGTAGGGTACCAGTATCTGCTACTCCTGTACCACTGAAGATTTAAAAAACGGTAATGGAGCAGCAGAAAGAAAGTTTGGAGTGAGCGAGAAACTTGTGAGGGATGAGTTTGCAAATGAGTGCGAGAACAATGTGCTGCCGGGAGAGGCTTGTCAATGGTGCAGTTACGTTTCCATGCCCAGGTAGTTGCTATGGCTGGTGCAACTGATACTCCGGAGCGACTTATATATGTTTTTTCTCCTTCATGATGCATTTTTTTTTTGGCTGGTGCGACTTATACTCCGGAGTGACCTATATATGTTTTTTTTCTTCTTCATAATGCACTTTTTGGCTGGTGCGACTGATAGTCCGGAAAATACAGTTGCATAGTTATACAAGTGTCTCCGTAGCATCATCTCTGTGTCCTTTTTGTTACATAAAACTAACTCAAGGGGTAACAAATAAATATAATAAAATAATAATTAAAAATACCCTCCGGAAGAGCCACCGATACCTTGGGGATTAGTGATGGAAACATGGCAGCAATCACACAATCACTCTTATTTTCTTTTATTGGTTTTCCATGACGCTGTGAGATGCTGTTTGAGCTGCTTGGCTGAGGTAACTTTGAGTCAGGAGACAGCAGAATACTATGCTGGAGACTCAGCACCTGTCACCGTCTGCTGTGTGAACAAGCACTACTTTTAAACAGTGTTCCTGGTAACTTGCCTGTGGTCGCGAGCGTGTGTGTTTTAAAATTGCAAAAATAGAAATAATGGAAGAGATATATTTTTTCGTTCACAATAACAACGTAGGAAAAGGAAAGAAGACTTTACTTATTTACACAGTTGTAAATAAAAGACAATGCAATCAGTTGTTGCAAGACCAAACGCATGACCGTGAAGCCGAATCATATTTTCAAACCTCGCCCCCCGGAGGACTCTTTCTTTCCTGGAGGTATGTTCTCTGAGCTCCTCAATAAGCCGGTACACAGGGAGCCACAGGTGGCCGATATGAATCATAAATTAGTCAGCGTGAATCAATCCAAAATGCCCCCCCGACGTTCCATTCTGGCCCGGCCAACAAAAGGAATACAAAGTGCGCAGTCCAAAGAGGCCACAGGTGTGTGTAGGACCGGTTCAACGGGAACGCAATCAAAGCCAACACGCTCGATAACGTTCACTGCGGCTTTATAGATAATTTTCTCTTTTCAGACACTAATTTGCCGCTGCGGCCGGTTTTTGGACAGCCTTTTTGACTGATGATAAGGGTTTGGGTTTTACAATGGGAGAACCAACAGTGATGCTGGTGTGGAAAAATCACATCTATTCAGCTCAAAAGCATGGAGTGACAATCATCTGCCAAGGCATTAGAGCAAGCCTGCAACGGTATAACAAACAATGATTATTTGAAGCTTGTGTGCAATCGTGAAAACTAGAAATGATATGACTTAACGATTTCTCATAATATGTAAAGTTCACAAACATATACATTGACTGACACTTGATGGAAAGAGAAAGGTGAGCGTCTTGGCATTTGAAACCTTGAAAAAAAAAAAGAGTCCCTTAACAGATGGTATATTCTCAGCATGACAGCAGAAGCCGTGTCGTCTTGATCTAACACTCCTTTCCCCCTACATGTAAAACAGCACAGTGTGTCACCATAGCTTGCTTTAAAACGTAATTACAAAGTCCAAACACTTCGTAGAGTGGCGCCCCTAATTTCCCCAAGGAATTGTCCCATGTTTTTTTTTTTTTTTTTTTAAACATTCTGGGCATTGATTTAAAAAACATGGTGGGTGGAGTAGAAGAATTTATCCGACTTGCTTGAAGCTGTCACCCCTGCTGGGACAATCTGGTTAAAGCGTTTGGGTTGGACTGGATCACTTCAACGCTAATGGTAATATAGCTGGAATGCTAATGAGGCATGTTGTTTGAATGCTAACGAGCGTCAAACACTCGAAGAGAGACAGGAGTCATTTAAGTTTATGGACAATTAATTAGAGTGCCCAAATAAAAGAATTTGCATAGAAGCCGGAGAGGCGGAGTAAGGTAGTTCTCTGCGGTTCTTGGAATAACTTGGGAGGGTAATGGCTTGGGCTTGAACTTTCTCCGGAGTTGAACGTTGCTGAAACATTTCAACAGGACACAATGACACAACATGCTTCGCCGGAGACAGCGGGTGAACTTTGCTGAACATTTGCTGTTCACATGGAAACAACTGTCATACTCAGACCGACAGTACAGCTGCACATTTCAGCAGAGCAGGATGAGTGGCGAACACCCTCACTTCTTAATAATGGATGGATGGGCTTTTCTAATGGGGTTCTGGGTCTCCTGACACAACAAATTATATGGGTCAGTGACATTTTCAGTATTGTTTTTCATAAACATCAATTATTTCCGATAAAATCTATAAATTCAGTCAATCACGAAAAATTGTCATGGGGTTCGACAGCAAGATTATACAGTAAAAATCCCAAATTCTATATCTTTATATCAAAATCACTTCATGCATCATGAAGTAACTCTTGCCCTAGAGGCCATAAGCGCAACTGCTGGTGTTGTAGCATGTTGCAGTTTTTTAACTTATTAATTGTCCATGAGAGTAAATACTACACTGACAGAAAAGGCGAAGGGAGAGAGGGATATTGTACATCCAATTACACAATGGACATAATTGTTTTCACTCAAACTTGGCTGTAAATACTTTTTAAAGTGACGCTAGCCCGCAGTTAGCTTTGCCTGTTAGCCTGTTAGCTTCATCACACCGGTCCAGTGGCAGTCAAGTTGCAATTGTGGTTTTCTGGCCAGAGACACCAGGGGGAGATGAAAGACCTCCCAATCATCTCATTAACACTTGTATTACCCCCAGAGGGACTACGAAAGGATATATTAAGGTAAACAAGTTACTTAGTATTGCTTTAAATACATTTTAGAATACAGTATTTGATGCAACCCATTTTGCAAAGTATGCTATATGCAAAAAAAGAAAAAGCTATTGTTATTTTTAATTATTTTTGACATTACTTCTGAAAAATGTATAACAATCCTGGATCTGAGAGATGAGACCACTTTCTTTAGTCTTTGAGAGTTTTTCTTTTCTTTAATACCATCCACAAATTAGCATTTTTTCCTCTATCCCTACAGTCGCACCACATGACATGACGTCGCGCCACAATATCTCTACAGACTATAGGTACCTAGGGTTGTGATATTAAAACCATCCGGGCCTCCAGCATGTAATATATGGTGCGCAGATCTTTGTGTGCATAGAGCAAAGCCTTGGGAAAATATTTGCTTACACTGAAAAAATATCCAAACAATATGTCTAATATGTCTCTCAAACAAGCACCTCTTTAAATCATTTTCCAAGCGCAAGTCAGCAGGATTTTCCTAGCGGGGGCATAAGGAAGAGCTCTCTCCCTCCCCCATAGACCAGTTTAAGTGAGGAAACGTAGGGGATGAGGTGACGGCTTGTTTAGTGGAGGCAGCCCGGCTAATGCTCACAGAGAGGGGAACAGATGCTCATCATTAAGGGGTGCAATCGCTGCCGCAGTGCTCCTTGTGTCTGGGGAGGGTCTCCGTCTGATTGTCCCGTCTGATGAGCCACGGGGAGATCCGACATCTGAGAGTTGAGTGTGAGGGTCTGATAGTGTGCAAATTAAAAAAAAAAAAAAAAAAAGTGCTGGGAGATTGGCTGTACAAAGTGTGTGCGACAATCCTTCTGTGCACAATACAGTTTGAACTTGCGACTTTTGTGCGCAGCTGTGCGTGGCAAGCGCAGAAGGAAGCCACAGTTTCTCCTGATGCAGGCGCGCTTTGTGGGTGTGCAGCCAGGCTATTTTCCATTCATTACATGGCTGTGGTATTGACGCGGGTGGCACTGGCAGTATTGCATTGTGGGGGTCTCCTGGGCTAGCGATCCGTGCAGCAGGATGCATGCTCTATCCATCACTCTCTTCCAACGGGGAGTAGGAGCGAGAAACTAGACAAAGCTATAGTGCAAGAGGGCAGGGGGTGTATCTACAACCAGGTGATAGATTTACTGTGCAATGATTTCTTTGTTCTGGGGGAAAGTCCAAAGTCTCCCTTAAAAAGGTACCTTAATGCAGGGTTTTTGTCCAAGCAGAATGGCAAATGATGCGATCTGCGCGGCCTCTGCGCCTCACCTCGCACAGACGAGCCAGCGTGAAAGAAATCCATGCAGCGCTCTTCAAAGTAGGTCCGCGTAAATTGTTTTAAAATTCACTGGCTGTGTCGCAAGGGCAGCAGAGTCATACCGCATCCACGTTACTTAGACCGCACCCCTCTCGATTTGTCTTCCAATCCCTCTCGACCGACTACGTTTTTCTTTTATTTCTTAAGCGCACATATTTTTCATTCCAGATGGATGCCCGGGGAGATTGACTTTGCCCATGATCTCTGCGCACAGAGCACAATATATGGTCTCTGGCCACTGGAGCGGTCAGGTCCGAGAGAACTGCACTCCAAACCTAAGGGGCTGGCATTAGCGAGTGGTATTCGGCTACATTTATGTGTGTAACTTGAAAATAAAGGACACTTATTGAGTAACTGCTATGTACAGCAAAGACTGCAATGACAACAAGGAAGTGGCAAGATGTCACAATAATAATTTACTCTCACGGACAATTAATGAGTAAAAAAAACATCCTACAACACCTGCAGTGGCGCTTATGGCCTCTAGGGGCATGAGTTACATAGTACTGCTTTAAAGGTTCACTATTAGTGGGTATTTGACCTTTCAGTGACCCAGTAGCTGTATGGGTGGTGTTGTGACAAGCTTAGTTAGTTAGCTAGTTACCACAAAAGCAAGCTGCTGTAGTGAGAATACACAGAGTAGCTTCTGTGTCTGGTGTCCCGCTGGGCTTTTAATCAATGCCCAGAAAACCGGCTTCCTCCTTCCTCCCCCCTAGGCTCCTCTCGCACCTAAGACAATAGACCAAAAGGTCTGCTCCTTCCACCGACCTCCTATTGCACTACCATCCCAGTCTGTATCCTGCTGTCCTGCTGTGTTGCCTTTACCTATAAAGCTGGGTCAGAGAGCTTGCTCCCCAGAACTTACCATGGACTGACTCTGTGTGTATTTCTCCGCATGCGTAATAAAGCTCATACTTGATAAGACAATACTTCAGCTTTTTCTTTAGATTGAGTAAGAAAATCCACAACAGCGGTTAGCGAAGCGCCTTTACTATTCATCCCGGTGGCGCCTATGATGCTTCAGGATCCATTTTATTTTAAAAAATTTTCGGATTTCTGGTAGGTTTTCGGAATGAAATGTATGCGTAACCATGGAGACGGTTCGATCAGCAGTGAAGAGGTACCAGAAATCCTAAAAACAATTGATCATAGAGCGTCTTAGAGGCCACCGGGATGGTAAATAAAGGTATGATGCTACTACCCAAGCAGCCATCACTGAAAGGTTAAATACACACGAATATTAACTTTTTGTTATAAAAAAAAGTCGCATAGTGCACCTTTAAAACAGTTTTCAACATAAATTCTGATTCAATGATCAAATCTTAAATGTTTATAGGTGTGATGATATATTTATTTTTGGAGGATGTTTGTAGATGTTGTGATTGTGAATAATTCTATATAGAAAATAAAATCTAAACACACTAAGCTTCAAAGCTTTTCACAGAAACAACTGAATTTTAAAATAGAGCGCTCACTACACTTTATGTAACATTATCAAATAAGTTTAACATCATATCATAGAGCCTTGATTAGCATGAAATCCTAGGGTCCAGAACCAGCACCTCTTGAACCACTCCTCCAGAACCACGGGGTGAAGTGGTCGGAGCAAAAAACATAACGTCAGTCCTTTATACCTCAAAGAAGCGCTCTCAGCATGGGGGCCACGGAGCCAATCCAATTAAAATGCATAAATCTCCCATCTACGCCTGCAGCACTGGCCTTTGAGTCATGAAATACAGCCGGCGAGGGGCAGAGAGGGTTGTGGCCTTTAGTGGAGGTTCACTGAAGCTACGAGGGTGGATTTATGAAGTGTAGGGTGATGGGAGGAGCACATATAGGAGATATTCCTGCCAGTAAGAAGAGATGATAGGCCTAATGTCGTCGTACAGTAACTTACGATAGCTTCTCTGTGGGCAGTTGCTATACGGCGGTTAATATATGGGCTTTGAACATATATAAATAGACTTGTCTCCACCAAACCAACCTTGACTGTCCTTTCGCTTCACATTTTCCTCGAGATGGTGTCAGCGCAAGAGATGTTCTTCAAAGACAGTGATGAATGCTAGCCAAATATCACCGCCATCAACGGGTACGAAATGCGGCGGATTTACACTCACTGTCGCTCTTCCGGGAATAGAGGCACTTTCCAGTCGCTTAATGTCTCTCCGGGGCCTGTCTTCAAACACATCCGCTGCCTAAATAACGGCCGCGAGACGGAAGCAACAGAAGGTCTATATTTCTTGAACTTGTACTTGTCCTTTAGCCATATTTAAAAAAGATTTCTTTCTCAATCCAACTACCCTCCGGCGATCTGGGCAAATGGAGGGCTTAAATAAAGGGAAATGGCTCAATAAGGAGCCTTGGGAGGTCAAATGAGCACGGGCCATTCAGGGATCTGCGAAATACACTTTGAACTGGCTCTGATGAAATAGTGGACATAACTAATGTGCAAGCGCGGGCTTCTTGCATCAACAAAGAGGTCGCGCTTTGAAAAGCGGCTTCCAACGCCAACGGGATCACAATTATTACTGTTTCTTGAATAACTGACGACATTTGCCGTAATGACGATTGTAGTGTCTGGCATAATTTGTGTAAAAGACTAATTAGTTGTAACACTGTTCAGATAAGATGAGTCAAAATCAGATACTGCTATTTCTTGAACTACAAAAAGTAATCTAGAGATAAATACACATTTAGTACATTCGTCCTCGATTTGAACAACAAATGTTTTGAGAAACACTGACATATTTCATTAATATAGATTTTTTTATCTAATTTTGAAGGCAATAATATCTTGAATGGTGCACAAAGGCCCCAGGTTTGATCCCCGGCCGGACAGGACCTGTCAGTGTCTGTGTTTACATGTTCTCCCTGTGTCTGTGTAGCTTTCCTCCGGGTGCTCTGGTTTCTCCGACCACTAAGATGTACAAAGATCCTCCTTTCAGCATTACAAAACATTTTATGTAAAGTTGTTTATGTTTACATTTTTGTTGACAATGACAATTAACCCCTTAATCCCTGCCTTAACCCAGTGCATTTTCTCTAGTTCAGCTTTACCCAAATATAAAAGCTTCCCGCCAGGAGTTGACAGCCTAAAGGCCTGTGTAGCACCTTATTTGAAAGCTAAGACCTACAAAACTCATCTAAATTCGCCTTTTTTGTTGGGTTTTTGTCATTTTTTGGTTGCTCTTTTCTTGCATTTTCATCCTCATTTTTCATCTTTTTGCTTTCAGATTAGATTTGGGTAAAACTGGAGAAAATGTGCTCGGTTGAGGTGGGGGTTAAGAGGTTAACCAATTTTTTTGTATGTGTTTATTTGGTC
Organism: Gobius niger; assembly: GCF_951799975.1. NCBI lineage: Eukaryota > Metazoa > Chordata > Actinopteri > Gobiiformes > Gobiidae > Gobius > Gobius niger. The sequence continues at coordinate 12,993,934 of NC_136872.1, forward strand.
GGGACAGTGCATGTTAATGAACACACATGGGACTCATGCATGTAAACACGCCACACACACACTCTCAAGCACACTCTCATTCACCCTGGCCCATTGTACATGTTTATAGTGGTAGGGGAAACCGAGGAACCCGGAGGAAACCTACGCAGAAACGGGGAGAACATGCAAACTCCACACAGAAAGGCCCTGTCCAGGTGGGAATCGAACCCGGGACCTTCTAGCTGTGAAGCACGAGCAAATTCTACGGCATATTTACTTTTCGTGAAACTTGTAGTGCCCTCATATCCACACTTTTAACAGGATTTGGATATTACCTAGTCTTGGCACTGCTCTCACATCCATTCGAGGGTCAAATGATTGCATTCAGAGAAACCCCCATTCGTCAAATTCCTGACCAGATCCAACGCTTGCCTTTCGATATCAAGCGGAGCAAATCTATTTCCGATACTTTCTGAGCACACTTAATCACCAGACGACCTGTGGCTTAGCACTTGGAGCTCCTCAGGTAAAAATGATCTATCTTCTCTTCAGCAAAGTCACATCAAAGGGCACCCAGCCCTGCTTGCAATCATTTCAATACAAAACAGACCAATAATCTCCCACTCACAGATGCTGATTGCTGGTTTTAATTTGTTTCTACAGCTAAAGGCAACTCCAGTCATGAGCCCTTTTTTCCTTTCAAACTGAGAAAACAAAATCTCGAATCGGGAGACAAGCGACTTCAAATGCCCTTGTCTGAAGTTTTCAAAGGCACTACCTGAGCTGCACTTGTTGACTTCATTCCAAACTCGATTTTCAGACATAATTTATGAGTTTAAAGAAGGACAGAACCTCAAGAAAAATAGGACCCTAAGCTTTAAACATATCTGGCTATTTGCGCATAGTTTATCAAGTGCCTATAAAATGCAAATTGGAAATGATTTGGAAACGGAAATCAAAAATAATTAATCCCGATGCGACGTGTCTTTGGAGTTTTTCCTCTGTTCTGACTTTCTAATAGTGTTGTATGCCATGCTCTGGCGTTCAAAGGTTTCCGAGCAGCAGGGGCATGGGGGGATGCATGTAGGCAGATTCACCTTGTTTCAACCCACAGCAAATATCATCTCGAGGAAATAAATAAACACAACGAAAACAAAAACAGCGGCAAACTTGTAGAAAATGGTGATCGTGTCTGATATGCTGTATGATGAAAGTGCCACAAAAGAAGTGTATTAGATTCAGCCGTTCCCAATGGTTTTGTCTCCAATACTTGAACGTATTTCTCATGACACTGGTGCATTATGGACTGTGGTGTGAATTTTTAATACCGCTGTAGACACGATATATTTTGTATGTGCAGTACAGCTGATTTCGACAGGAGTCAGGAGTCAGGCGCCAGGGGCAGACGGAGATCGCAGCTAACGCTACGCTAAGCTATACACTCAGCGCAGCATAAACACAGACAGTGTGCAGGCCCTACAGGCGCTTCAAAAATAAAATGAAATAAAAATACAATACAACTTTTATTTCAGCTTGCTGCCCATGGGCCTATCCATACTCTCCTGGCTGCTGTAAAATTCCGTGCATACTCCACAAAGGCAGGGCCAGCTGTGCCGAGGGCTTTGTGTCCTGCTCAGTTTTGGCAAAGCAGTTAATCGAAATTTAAAGATGCATTATGGAACTTTTTTTTTATGTGGGGAAAAAAACTTTTTACTACTGAGTTTTCGACCTTTTAGTGACCCAGTGGTTAGCGAGGCGCCTTTACTTTCCATCACAGCGGCCTCTATGATGCTCCAGGATGAATTGTTTTGAGATTTTCTGGTAGGCTTTCACTGCTAACCAGAAAACCTGTAAAACAATTGATCCTGGTGCGTTGTAGAGGCCGCGTGATTGAAAGTAAAGGCGCCATGCAAACCACTGGGTCACTAAAAGATCAATTACGCACAAATATCAAGTTTGTTTTTCAGCATAAAAAGTTCCATGATGCACCTTTAATAAAAATAATGTTGGCTTAAATGGACACATAGGCCAAAGGTTTTGAAGTGTTTTGCCTGGTGTTGTTTTCATTCGAAGTATGTATCAAAGCTGCCTTTACATGTCATAATGCAATAAAATGTGGTACTAATGGCCCATTGGCTACATGTCTGAAGTGGAAGGCCATATACTGGTGATGACTTGTTCCAGCTCAGCATGCGTTCAGCTATGGCAATTAGGACCATTCCTCTGGGCCAGCAAAACGACGTTCAAGGGGTGCGTTTGGCCCACAGGCCATAGTATGGATCCCCAGACCCATTCTGTGATACTGAAGAAAATAAATTATTCTCATTAAAAACAGATCATTTCATCCGCATTAAAGTCCATTTCTGTAAATGTGCATCCCAGCAAACTATCTAATGACATTAATGAGGTGACCTAATGAATCTAACACGAGCACTTGTCTAAACAATTAAAACATGCCTCAAAATATGTACCCGGCTTGTCACTTCTAATGTGTGCTTCGTTTTTTGTTGAATGCCACAATAATGCAAAAGTAAACATGTTCCAACGATGACAATATGGCAGCTTATTAAAATTAAAATATAAAAAATGTACCATGTTACCCTGGCGAGCCTCTGACATCCATGCAGCAAAACATAGCAGCAAGATAAAAGATTTTCTCGCCTTAGTCTTCCAAAGGGGGAAAAAAAGTAATTACTGCTATGACTATTTATGAGTAGTTGTTTACCTTTTCTAAGACACTACAGAGAAATAAACAAGGTTAAAATATAATCGGTTGCAGTGAGGGTAATCACTGCGAACAATGCCGACACGAGTAGAGGTATGTCCTGTTTCCATGGAGACACAAACCGGTCCAGTCAATTTATGTTTTTTTTTTTTTCCCTTCTCCTTCTTCTTTCTGACTTTGTGCACTCCAGCTCTGCCACCATTCACTACTTTCTCATAAACAAAGAGAAGGGCTGTCAAATAAAGAAGGATTTTCCAAATTCCAATTTGACAAGTTCAGGAGTGAGTGAGCGGAAGATAGAAGCGGAGCTGGAAATTCTGCATTCAATGAAAAGTAGACCTTGAATTTCTTTTAATATGGACAAAAAAAAGTAAAATATTGAAAAAGTACTTCACCATCACTGCTAGTTAAAGCCATACTGCGTAAACAGATCACCCAATGAATAGAATAAATAAATGCATGATGCAAGTGGTGAAAAACAATAGCTCATAATTTAGCATAATCGTTTTGCTAAGAGTAAACAGAGACACATCAAGTCAGAGGTGCAGTATATAATGTCCACAGCATCCACAAAGCAAAAAAACAACAAAAAAAACCCACTGTAAGTTCAATCTTAAGAACTAGCTCGACAAAAAAGCGCTTTATTCCCCCTCCTGACACTTAGCCTCTTCAGTGTGAAGGCTGCCATTATCCACTGCCTATTCTACTCTAGCCCCAGCTCTATGCCTTTCCCAGTTCACCGCAGGGCAAAAAAAGAAAAGAAAAAATCACATCGGCAAACCACTCTTAGCAACGGTTTTCCCTAGCCCAACAATACCCCCCTCCCAAAAAAAAAAAAATACAAAAAAAACATCTTTCATTTCACAAATCCAAAAATGTGACTGTTGCATGCTTTCAACAGACTGTACTGAGAATGTCCAATAGAGGAACTTAGCGGTTTTGTGGACTGAGGCCAACTGGGACGTGGATTCCCTCCCTCCCTCCTTCTCTTTCGACTGAGGCTATTGAGAGACAGATGCCATATCAGATAGGGAGAAGTGGTCCGCGCAGTCAGCACCGAGCGCCTCAAACTTCTGCGGAAATAACGACGCCGTCTGCCACCATCTGAGGCACCCACTACTTGTCCAGCAATTCTCGAGCCTTCAATCGCACCATTTGTAACATATTCCCAGCCAATGTCTATCTATTCTGTAATTATCCCTTCACAGAAACAGTTCTGGTTGCCACATTTTAGCTATGTCAATTAGCGACGCATAATATTTCAAGCAACACAAGTACATTTATTGGTGAAAACACACAGGCGCTTGAGAGAGTTTTAATGACTTTTGAAAGCGCAGTATTTGAAACTGAGGCACTGAAAATAACTCCACTGACTCATGGCTCAGAGCTGTAGCTGACCTCAAACTGTTGTAAAAGGCGCTATTGCTGTATATTTAGGGTGGTGTGATGCAGATAAATTCGCAGACACACTGTACCTTGACGTCCACATGTGCCATCAGGACAGCGAAGTTGGTGAGGTGCGTGCACGAGCAGGTGGTGTGGGTTCGGTTGGTGCCCAGGAGTCTGCAGTCCTGTGTAGACCAGAATCCAGTCATGGTCTTCTTCGAGTAACTCCAGAAAGAACAGTTGGGGTTGAAGTTTTCCTCCGATTGCTGTTGGGACGACAAACAAGAATGACTGAAATGTACACAGCTTAGGATGTATATATTTACAGAAAGTAGAAGCAGTAGTAGTCTTGTAGTTGCGGTAGTATCATGTCGTAGAAGATACTTTGGTCATTTTACGTTTTGTTTATCTCTTAACCCTCACTTTAAGAGAGCACAGTTTGACTTGACCCAAATCTAAAAGCTTCTTGAAAAAAAAGTGTCAAAATAGCGACAAAAACTAGATGTGTTCTTCTTCTTCGTGTTCTTCTACTTTGTGTTCTTCTTCTTCGTGTTCTTCTAAATGAGGATGAAAACACAGCAAAACAGGCGACAAAGAAGCAACAAAAACGCAAAACAAAAAGCGTCAAAGAAGTGATGAAAAAGCAACAGCCAAGACAACCAAAAAAGCCGTAATAAAGTGACTAAAACTAAAAAAAAACCTAAAAGACGCAAGTGAGAATGAGAACGCCACAAAACGGGCGACAAAAGCAACAAAAACGGAAAAAATATGATGAAAAACTGAGGCAAAGTCTTAGATCAGTTTTGAAAGTCAATGAGGCTGTAAGCTCCAGTTGAGAAGAGGTTAAAAACATATTGCACTACCATACCTTCGGTAGTTATTGCCCCTCTATTGATAATCAAGTCAACACTGAAAGTAAGCAACATGTTAAGTGTTGTTTACGTGGAGTTTTGAACAAAATTGAACTGATTATTTTTTGACCTTTTATACTCACAAACTACACAGCGGAAACGCAATGTGAGCAAAGTCATTCCACACATTATTTCAGTTCTGTATGCATACTAGCAGGTGGCTTCATAGTTATGCAGCACCAAGCCGCCCCCATGCTACTTTTCAAACACTTTGCCCGTCGACCTTGGTCTTTAACTTCCACTGTTTGACAATGGACCGCCTCGGCGTTTAATGTGCGCTACCTCCGCCGCCTTCCCGCTTGGTCTCCAGCCATTTTATTTAAGGCATCGACACACTATGGACCCAGCGCGGTGACACATAACTGCTGATAAATAGATACATCAAACGCCATTTCTCTTGAGCCCAATTACTTTGTGGCTCGAAAAACAAAAAGGGAGGGGACAGTCACCCGCCTGCTTTGCCTTTGTTGTACACATCTTCCAAGGTTAAGAGCTTCCCCGTACTATAAACAGTAAAAGGAGCTTCAGTTGCTACCATTTCACACTTTGTGTGAGGTAATTAGTCTAATAAGGTTCATCCTCTGTGAATGTAAATTTGCCGCTGAGTGGGTTTACCCTTCACACGCCAAACGTACTGTAAAAAATGCCACGGTGAGGAGATGGGATGACCCTCTGTCCCATTAATGGCTTTAATTGGGCCCATTACGTGGCGAGCCGGGGAAGCGAAACAATAACTTCGAAACGGCGTCATCTTCGGCAGAGGAACAATGATCCAAAACCAAGTGATTAGGGCAAAAAGATTAAACAGAGATGCTGGCGAAAATGGGGCTTTGCAGAGGAGGGCGAAATGTCATTGCAATATATGGGGTATATGCACGTGATAAAACTAAAATGAAATGGTAATAACCGGAGATGCACCAGTCCATGCAGGGACTTAAAGGAAAGTTAAGTCAAGTGTTGACAAGTGTCACCAAACTGATCCAAGGACAAGGACATTCTTTATTGCTCATTACTTCGCAACTGCACTGTGAAAAATAAAGATGCTTAATGATGTCCAAAAAATGTGTCTTAAATACATCAACCACATCCCGAACCACACCAGTATCTGGATCGGGCCAATACTAACACTCAACAGCATCCACAGGTATGTTCTTGTTGTTTTTTTGCCTTGACAATTTTGTGGAATTTACACAAAACCAATACCTAAGGATGAATATCGATGAACAATGAAAATAAAAACGGTATCGGTGTGTTGAAAATTAAGAAATATAATACTATTTGGGGTGACAGTGGTGCAAAAAGTAGAGCGGCTCGAATCCCACAGGTGCACACTGTTGTTGTGTCCTTGGGCAAGACACTCCACCCACCTCGCCTCCAGTGTCTGTGTACACTGGTGTATGAATGAGAAAGTGGATGGGTGAGCGGTTCCTTGATATAAAGTGCTTTGAGTGCCTAAAGCAGGAAGAAAAAGGCACTATATAAATGTGACTATTGTATATCAATTTGGCCCAAAACTTTATGCGAGGGGGCTGACGTTATGCTTTTTCGTATTCCCCAGATAGTGCTTTTCCCCCGACGTGAACCCCGAGTGGAATAAAAACCAGCCTGCTCCTGTATTAAACAACACTCAAGAACCGCACTTTATGAAATAACACTTTAAAGGCCTTGAATGCTTGTCATTTTGAGGCATTTCATTTCCTTCCCTCTCTCCACATTAAACCCTGCATTTAATCCAAATATTATGCTTGCGGTTTGAGAGAATAATAGGCATTATGCTCCAATAAAATTCAAATTAAACGGATATATCCCTTCAGAATCCATAAACCACTCTCGCCTGCAGCCCGCACCACGCTGGGAGCGCCGAGATCAGTTAATTAGAGTTTCTTTAATACCACCTCTGATTGGTTATCGCTTTACCAGAGAGTGGGGAGCGTTTGATTCGATGCAGCAGGCTACCAAAATGTCAATTCCATGCCTAATGTAGTTCAATTAATAGTGGAAGCCAGTCTTGTAAATATTAAATATAAGATTAATTATACAGTGGGCAGCACAAAAAAATATCGATTGAAATTTCTGTGACAATTATTGCGGCAATTATTTTTCACTGTTCACTGTGTACATATAACATTGGCCAGTGACAGGGATTGTTCGTTCAGTCCTGTTTTAAGCTTTAGACACTTATTATTGGAGACTCGACAAAATTCCTTGAATGTCTTAGCGGGGAAAATAAAACAGCGACCATAAAAATGATAATATCATAATATCTACCCTGAATTACAATTCACACTTAAGAAAAGGTGACTCACTGCAATAACGGCGCTGACCTTGCCCCTTGACATTTTCTCGCAGTTTAATTTTGACACTCATGAGCCGCCGTCCTTTTTACCCCCTGTATATCCCCCGGAGTTCTATTTCTGTCTCTTCCTCCCAGGCCTCTTGTACTCCTGAGACCGCGCCGCAATTCTCCCGTGGTTTGGCCGGCATCAATGATAATCGCTGAGGGCAACGTGCGCAGACGAAACTGGGAGATGCACTGAGGTACTGTATAAGGGGGAGGATAGCGGAGCCCTTTGGTATTTGTAAACAACATGGCTGCAGGAGCGTTGAACGGCAATATGTTAAGTAAATTCAGATTCCTTATAAAGAATGTAATATGTAGTATGACTGAGTTGACACATATTGTTTATATATTTATTCCACAATCTTAGCGATAAAACGGTAGAGTAGAAATTGACCTGGGAAGCCTATAGTCCTGTCATTACAGTCATAGCCCAAAGGATTAATTTTAAAAGTGAGCAAAAGTTTCTTCATGCTAGCTGAAACTGAGCCATGGACCGTGGCCTATGTAATTCCCCTCTGATTACTTAGTGTGCTGCAGTCGTCATAACAGATATTATTGTGTGACCAACCAATCAATTTCTAGAAACAAATTACCTGCAGATGTCTGATGGTAAAAATAACAGGGTCCGAGAGGTAGACTTTGTTGGAGTCCTTGTTGATGGCAGCGGTGATGACTGGGGAGTTGACGATGACGGAGTAGTTGGTGGCCATTGCTTCATTGCCCAGCTTCATGCTTGCATTCTCCGTCGACAAGTAGCCTCCTATGTGTTTGTATAAGACGAAGGCGATGCGGATCTCACCTGCGAAATGACAGACCTGTTTAGTTCAACACTCACTGAAAGAGTTTAGTGCAGCACCAAGGTCATAGGTATCAAATATACTCAGCAACAGCAACCAAGAACCAATATAGCTTCTTCTTTTATGTGCGTGATTGCAAAATGTCCCCAAAAGTCTTAACATTTCTCTCTTTTTCTTCACGGCAATCAATCAAAGAAAGATGTCAAAGATTTGCAAGGATTTTATATTACATGACACATGAAGGTGTACATTATTTTACAAAGACAAGCATTTCATATTTGAGGTTAACTGTGTAGAGAAAAACAAGAGCAGGTCAAGAACTGTCCCCTGTGGAACACCAATTCTAATTACAGAAAACACGTCCCAGCAAGGGCCTAAAACTGTGTGAAACATTTGATCAACAGTGTGTTATTCCACACCGAGATCATTCCTTTTGGTGTGCGACACAAACTTTCAATCATTGCTCTGCTTTTAACCAGAACAAGTTGATGTCAAGGATACAAAAAACACTCACAAAGCGAAATAAACAGCCATTTCAATTCATCACCAGCAATTGCAGTTATCACTCCTCCATTGCCGCCGACAAAGAGCCAGGCTTTTTCTTGTGAATAATTTCGTTTTCTCTGCACATTCACACCGCGCTAACCTCCTGCCGCCTCACTTTTGAGCACACATACAAAGGAAAGATCCCTCCCGCCGCGGCCGAGATCACTCACTCAGATGAAAAGAAAACAATCTGGGTGCTACAGTAGTGGATGAGGGTGGAAATATCCGCTGCCCCGGTATAATGATCGTCCCGGGCGCGGCTGGACACAGAGTTAGTCATCCAGCAGAGAGGCAGCGGGCGCAGCGGGAGTCCATTCTGATTTGCATGAGTTGGTAATAAAGTCTAAAAATGGCCTCCTGAATATAGCTATGCCTTGTGTCTTAACTGCCTCGTTTACAGTTTAGAGAAGAGCGCATGAATATATTTTTTATGGCCAGCTTTGTATTCATTGACTGGTGAAAAGATCAAAGTGCTGTTTTATTCAGTTCTACAAAGATATATTGTAGCTACGGTAATTAGAGGCTGTAAATATGTAAATATAGGGGACATACTGTATATACATATATATACAAAAACAATTTTGAGAGAAGCAAAAGGGCTATTTACTTTCCCTGGAACAATAGAATATCATTAACATGTCTAATATTAAAATAAAGCTTCAATTTTTTTTTTTTTTTTATATTTCTGCCTATTTGACATTGTAGTGACCCAGAGGCTGTATGAGTATGTAGCATGACCCCTTGAATTTTGATCACGGTGGTCTCTACAATGCTCCAGGATCAGTTGCTTTGTAGGTTTTCTGGTGAGAGGCTCCGTCAGAAATGAAAACCTTCTAAACAATTGAGCCCGGAGCGTCCTAGAGACCACTGTGACGGAAAGCAAAGGTGCCACGCTGACCACTCACACAGCCGCTGGGTCACGACAAGGTCAAACACACACAAATATCAACTTTTATTTTCACATATAAAGTCGCATAGTGCACCTTTAAAGTGGTACACATTTTTGGCAAAATGGCTTTCTACGAAAAACGGTGCTGCACAGGTGGGCTAGAAATATGTTTATGTTTTTTGCTCGTGACATGTTGTAGAAAGGAATGGACGAGAAAAAAAAAAAGAGTGAATCAAAAACAGCGCCGTGTGGAACTCCAGTGCGGGGAGAAAAAAATAACAGAAAACATTGTACAATACTGGCAAACGTTTTCCAAAGATTTCTCACCATTTCTTCCATGTTGCTTGAGTGTGTTGGCAGAGAGGTGGATAGAATTGCCTTGTCCTCCCGTCTGTGGAAACTTCAGATCAGGCAAATTCCCATCTGTGCTCATCCTCGCAACTTCAAGCTCTGTAAACACACACCAAACCCATGCAAACATGTTTTAATCGATACGTTTGGGATGGAAGCAAACATCTGTGTGTGGGAAAACCCGAATGCAACAAATAACTCCTGAGGTCAGTCGGTCAAATGTGAATCATGCAATTTGCAAACTGTGGAGAAAAACATATTTGCTGGAGATGCTGAAACAACATACTGTCGAATGGAAGAGTGTTTTTTTTGATTAACAATGTACTTCCCTGGAATATAACATATATTATCTTCTATTCAGTTTCAGGGATGCTCAGGAGTTTTCTATTGAAGTGCAAAGAGAGAATAGGAGGCGAACATTACATTTGCCACAGTTCAATATCCCAATGTTGTGCCGCAAGGAAATGTACGGTTCATAGACTCTGGTCATAAAGCAGACGGAATATTAGCAGCAGATAGAAGCCTGGCAGAAATAAAGCCCATTGTAGCAAAGTTATTATGATAAGATACAGTTCAGTCTAATAAAGCAGCTCTAATCTCAAGTAGCCGTGACGTGCATGGATTTTAGGCATCGCTAAATGTCATGTTAACTCCAATGGCATTTATGGAGTTTTCCACTGATTCATTGTGGCCAATAGACTGGAAAATGTCAGTGTATACAAAGAAGATATAGCTCTCATAGTGATTATCGTGGCTATAAATGGATTTACAGCCTCAGAACAACATTTCATTATTCTGCTCACTTCCTTTTTTGTGAAACTCATTCGGAAGAATAATGACCAACAAATCTGATTTCTTGAATGTGATGGGCCAAGGTCAGCTATGCCTGTTGTGAAAATGTCAATAAGAGTAATATTTTAATCCATTTTATAATTCATTTTCAGTGGAAAATGTGATACGGAATACAAAAAATGTGATGCTAGGAGTGTCATGATAACAAAAGTTTGATACAGGCAGGAAAATATCACGAATTACAATATTATTGAAGACGTTTTGACACCACTGAAACTAACTAGCGCTTAAAAATGACAGAAAAGCTATAATAAATAAATAAATAAATATTACTTAAGTATTACATTAGACAAAAGGGGGAAAAAAGGCAAGTTAACGTCTTAGCCCCCGCCTATACCCACATCTAAAAGGTTACAGCCTATAGGCCAGAGCAACCCCTCATTTGAAAGCTAAGACCAACAAAACTCATCTCAACAGATCTTTTTTGTTGCGTTGCTGCTGCATCATCGTCACTTTTTTGGTCATCAATTGTTTCCTTTTGTTGCATTTGTGTCACTTTTCTGTCGCTCCCTTGTCTCATTTTTCATCAATTGTTTCTCCCGTTTGCGTCGCTCTTTTGTTGCATTTTCATCCTCGTTTTTGTCTTATTTTTGTTGCCATTTTGACACTTTTTTCAAGGAGCTTTAAGCTCTGGGTAAAGTCATACTGGAGAAAATGTGCTCAGTTCAGGTGGGAGCTAAGAGTTTAAAATTTTAAAAAGTAAGTATTTTCCTCCCCCTACATGTTCCAGCCGTGTCCTAATGTGTAGAATGAGCTCAGACCTGTAAGTTCACCACAAGTTCCTCTAAAATCCTGCACTGTCACTCAAAAAGTTGTCACTTCGGGTGCAGTCATGCATGTGCTTAATATAGAACCTGCAGTTACGCGTAAGACCTGAGGTGGCAGTAGTGAGTATAAAAATGACCAACTTGCATCTAGTCCCTTTCATGTACAGACAATAAATATTGTATTATTTATGTGTCATTTACTCAATGATAAGTCGATATAGTATAGACACTATATTGTTATTTGCCAGATTTAAGTCCTGATTTGAATTTGGGAAGCGCGACCAGTTTTTCTCCATGCAAAGACGGATGCATACAGTTGCCAAGGTGACTCTTTATGAAATGGTTTCAGTAAAAAGAAACAAAGAAAGAATAAAAAACATCGAAACTCAACTTTATTTTGACTTTTCTGTAATAAACCATCATCGTCCAAGCATCCCCTGCATTGCCATAATATTTAATAATATACTCGGTACGCAGAAATTGGCAGCGCTCTCATCTCGCGACACCTCTGCATCAGGTGTGAGGAAGTGCAACCATCATTAAGCCCCATAAAGCATTCAGCCGATGATCTGATGTCAGCCGGCTATGACACATCAGACTTTGATAAAGGTTAGTGCCAATGAACAGCTCATCCCTTTTCGTATCTGTTCTCATAACAATTCACGCTTTTCCTCTCCAACCCGCCTTTGTGTTGAGACTGTGCTGTCTCTCCATCTGCAAAAGGCCACAGGGTGCTGGCCATACACTCCCATTGAACTTAGCAAAGACAATACCCGGGATAGCTGGCGATTTCCCTAGATCCACGGTTTTCAATAGAGGAAGTGTTTTTTTCTCCCCCCCTTGCTGCTTTTCCCCACGCAGTTGTGTAAAAGAGCTTATGACGGGGCTTTGGGGAATTTCTTTGATGCCGTGGTAGATGTTGGACCTGAAGGCAATACCTTCAAAGCCCTGGTTTAAATAACAAGCTAATCGGCAGGAATCTTTTGGTGAGATTATCACGCCGCGAGTGGAGAGAGAGCGGTTGCACACTTGCGGCAGACAAAGGGAAGATGGTGTGACGTGTAAACACAAACACAGACACAATGGCGGAGGAAATGTCGAGCTTCTGAAAGTAAAGGATCTTATTATCTGCTAGAGGCTAAAGCCGGGATAGAGGAGCGCTCTTCTGGATCAGCCATAACATTATGACCACCAGTGTTGGTCTGTATCGTCTGCACAAAGCATCTGGATTGTCTTTTTGGCTAAGCTGAATAGAAAACCCTTGATGGCAAAGTGACTGTGCATTTTTTTCCCCACACATGTCTAAACCACATTATTGGATTCTTTTGACACCGTTGTTTCATTATGACGTTCTATGGGGAGATAACACTTATCTATAACCTGTTTTCTTATTCGTCCTTCATTATTGCACTTAGTAAGATTTTCACGTTATAGTGAAGAGCAAAGAGGGGAGCGCTAAAATTATATTAAACATTTCAAACTAATGTGTGGGCGTGTATATGTATATAAGGAACAGACCGTAATAAAAGAGGCACTGGGCTGGTCAGGATTTCATTATGCTGTAGGTATTAAGAGCAGACTCAAGACCCACCTTTAGCTTAGCTCTTAGCGGATTTATATATATATATATACAGTATATATATATATATTCATTATTATAATTACCTTATTTTATTACATTTTTGTTTGTTTTATATTTGATGTCTTATCTTATTTGCACTTTTTTAATGTTATTTAATGTTCTGATTTGTAAATATTGTTTTATATTACTTTAGTAATCTCCAGTGTTTCTGGGTGCTGTCCTTGGTTCCTTGGATGGAGGTGTGGTGTCTCTGAGCCCCCTCTTCTGGGCGCCCGGTGACAGTGCCCTGTGGCAGTGCCCTGTGGCAGTGCCCTGTGGCTGTGGCTGATGTGTTGCCCCCGGTGCAGACGGCTCCTCTGATGGTGTTTTCTTACCTGGTTCATCTGTACCCAGACTCAGCCCTACGTCCATTTTCTTATCGCGTTGGGGTGTGTGCCTGTGTGTGTCTATGGGGAGGGGCGTGGGGTGAGTATGAGTTATTATTGTTATTGTTATTGCAGGGGTGGGTGGACATTGTTTTCAATCTGTAAAGCACTTTGCGCAACAATTCTGTATGAAAAGCGCTCTATAAATAAAGTTGACTGAATGATTGACTGAATGAATAGTGGGAATGAAATGTAAACAATCCTAGGAAGTTCATGGTTGTCATGTCCAGGGTGCTTTGCTAAACACACACTGAGCACAGAAATGTTCAGAACGACTTCAGCAGTAGAAGAAGAAATGACCAAAATGAAAAGGATGACTCAAAACTGTGTGAATGGGGAGACTTCTCCAGGTGGATATTTTTTGATGAAGGAACAAACAGATAATGGATAAAAGTGATGTGTCCTTGCATCCATCCTTGCATCTTACATCCCCAAAACCTTCACATACATTTGTGGTTTTACCGCAAACTCCCTCCAAGTCATGTACTTGTGCATTTCCATGCCTTTCAAACATGAAACATCAATCATTAGCCTCTGCAGTGATTACTGGCGTTTAATGGGGCTCCTTGTCCTCATTTAACTGCCCTGCATGGCGTGAGGGATTGCAGGAGCCAACAAAAGCCGACCGGCTGCAAAAAAATAAGCCACGCAAACAGGGGAGATAAGACCCAGTAAACATGTCACCAGCACATAATTAACCAGACTACCACCGCCAGCTGTAAAGAAAAATAAAAAAGCAACTCACTCCGATTGTGCCGCCGCTTGCAGCCGCCATCGCTCCCGTCCCTGTTTCCAAACGAGCTCCTTAATACCCAGATGAATTGTGTGCCAGATACAATAAAATCCATTTTATTAATTCCCGGCTTCCTTTTAAATCAGCAGACCTATATTTTAGGTTGCCATGGCAGCCGAATTCACTCAGGAGTGGGCAATTCATCATAACGTTATTTTTGAACCTAATCTTCTTTTCCCATAGGTTTTGGTTTTAACAGAGCTGATACAAAGCGAAGCATACTGCCAATGAATAAACAATGTGTTTAATCTTGAAGTGTCTCTAGGGGAGGAGGGAAGCGATTTGGGCCTTGTAATTTGTTTTAGCCATCAGAACTACATTATTACATTGTGACAAGAACATCCTCACCTGCAGACAATTTTCCAGTCTGTAACATAACATTTTGAAGCATTTTTTTTTTCATTATTCAGATTTACATAATATTTGACTCTGTGCATAACTTAAAATCACAACAACGCCGCCCAAGAAGTGACTTCCTGTTTCGATCCAGCACGCCAAAATAAAAGCACCATCTTATTCATTAGTTCAACTTCTTTTCTGCCTAACTTTAACAGACCAAACACTTAAAATGTGTGTATTTAATTATATTCTTGTACTGTTGCAAGTACCTGCTGAACTAATCAATGGGACGAGCTGTGTGCTTTTATTTTGGCGTGCCGGATCGAAACAGGAAGTCACTTCTTGGGCAGCATTGTTATGATTTGAACTTATGCACAGAGTCAATTCTCTTAGATTTATGTCAGCATTCTACAGCAGCATTTTTGAATTGACATTGTCTTTCTCTCGTCACCTGCAGTGACTCACCTTAAAGTGATAGTCTGTAAGTTTGCAAAGTGAGGAGACATAGGGTGAAATGTGAAAGTAAACACTTCCGCTCTTGGACCAGAAAGCCCTTCTTAGTTTGCAATATGAGAGCAGGAACAGAATTTTAAAGTAAACGATCCTGATTGGACCTGACTGGCTGGTTCACAGGGAAAGCTCGTCTCATTGGTCAACGCGGGAGGATACTAGACTCTGATTAGCTGCAGAAATCTTGGAAGGAGGGACTTCACAAAAAATTATTTAGGTATATTAATACATACTTCACATCAAAATGCAAAACCAGGTGGTCAATTTTGCACAATTGATAACATTTTTAAAACATTTAGACTTCCAGACTATCACTTTAAAGGGACTATACGGAGTTTAAAATGTTAATATGAAGTATTTTCCTCCCCCTACATGTTCCAGCAACATAATAATGTGGAAAATGAGCTCAGACCTGTTCACCACAACTGCCTCTAAAATCCTGCACTGTCACTCAAAAAGGTGTTAAGCCGGGTCCAAAGTGCCGTCATGCACGAGCTTAATATGGAAACTGCAGTGACGTGGAAGACCTGAGGTGGCAGTAGTGAGCATAGAAATGACCAACTTGCATCGAGTCTCTTTAATCATGCAGCCACGATTTCCCGTCATCTGAATCCCCTGACCACGCCTTAGTAACGGACACCAATATCAACACAATCATTGACAATAATCATCCGTTTACAGCTATCAGTCGTAAGCATCCCCCGTTAAACCTCACCTCCAGCCGAGGAGAAGCCATTAATCCACTGACCTTCACACTGGTTCGTCAGCCCGCAGAGCTGAAGCGTCAATACTGGAGCGCCCAAATCGATATCTCCACTGTGAACTCTGTGACCCCATAAAACAGGCTGGCTCGAGCTGAATGAAACACTTAAAGTACCATAAAAGCAATACGAGCAGGAAAATAGCACAGGAGAAGGGCCAGTATTCGTCATCTGGAGAGGCTAATTGTCTAAATGTCATAATTGATCAAAATGAGGAGACATGCTGAGACGGCAACCTGTTGCTGAGACGCTGCTGTCGGAGGAATGATCATCCAAACTGGTTTACTCGGGCGAAATGAAAGCAAACTCATTAAAAGAGCGCCAGGAAAGCAAGCTCGGCATTTAAGATGCGCAATTTACACAAGGCTGAGCTAATTGTATGGCATCACGGATATATCAAATGGTACAGTTTAATACTTCAACATCAGGCTCTGACAAAATTATATATGGTATTATCCGTGTATTCTTGTTTTTCTTTTAGAGGTAATTAGTCCAATTTACTCTTCATGATTGCCATTCTCTGCTTGTACTTGTAACAAAAGCTTTAGAAAAATTACCGAGAACAAAATTTCTATTGTCTTTCTTTTCAAATAAACGAGCAAACAGTGTTCATCAGGGGTGTAGCGGTAAAATTACGCAGTGGAGGCCATTACATGTGCTTATTAAGTGATACGTTTCAGTTTCGCTTTCCATAGACAGAGCTCGTGTTTGGGATGTTAATGGACAACATTATGCTTGCACTTTTATGGAGACAAAGCCTTTTTTAGCCAGACTATAACCAGGATTTTATAGATTCACTGCAGCCTGGTCAGGAGAAACTATAACAAACTGGAGGAGAAACCTTTACAAACACACACCGATTTCATGTATTTTTGGAGGATGTTGCTGTACAGGTGTGGATTGCCTGCGAGATGACTTAATGTGGCCCCTTGTAAAGCATGAATTTCTGAGTATGTAGGGAAAAAAAAGGAAGTCTCTAGCCCATTCCTGTGCGGAGTTATGGATTTTTCAAGACGTAGCCAGAATGCTCACTCCAGCCACAAGGGGGCAGCTTAAATTTAAAAAAGGAAATAATTCCACACGTGTCCAGCAGAGGGCACTGACATAATAAGAGATCAGAATATAAACAGCATATTAGAACCATGTGGCAAATGGTCAGTCTGCGCCAGGGCGGCTGTGGCTACAATAGTGACTTACCGCCATCAAGCGCGAAGTGAATGAATAAGGACTACTATGTAACACTTTGAGAAACGTGTGACCTCCTAAGCTAATAGAGCTCAGTATTGTGTAATCAAAACCGCTAAGGTTTCTGGGATACTTGGTGCGTTCCATGATGCCACTCTACAGTGTCCTAGATGTATCTACCAGTAGTGATTGAGCAGCTAAGTGCGTAGTTCTATGGCTCTATTCTCTATATTTTACATTGTTTTAAGTAAATGTTAATCTATGGACATTGTTTGCTACCCTCAAACAGGAAATATTTATTTTATAGCAGGAAACATCACAACTTCAACTTACTGATATTGTCGGTTGTCTCTTGCACGATGTCAGTCTTGAGCAGGTTGTCAGCCAGGACGAAGGCCCCCTGCTCCACAGTGTCCAGCAGTGTGGTGGCTGCCTTCAGCTGGTCTCCGGTACTCAGCTCCCTCCACGCCGCCTGGGCTGGGGGCTGCAGCAAATTGTTCACTGTCTCCACCATTGCCTGGGGAGGGAACAAAAATAAATCGATTCGGTACAAAATGTACCCTGAAGGAGTGAAGCCTTAAGATTTCTGTAGGAATTATGAAACACATTGGGGCAAAATGCAGGGTTTATGGGGGAAAACAGTGGGATGCAGCTGATAGAAAGTAATGACATTATGAAGGTTGGGCTTTGACACGTCAAGGATTGTTTTATTTATTTACAAACTTTGGACAGTTAGCTTGTGCATCCTATGCTGTGGGGCACGTTGTTATTATTTCCCATTTGATGGGTAAATTAATCATGCAAATAAATCACCGCCAAAAAGTACAAGACTGCAGGCCAAATCCTGCATGACTTCGGGCTACAGTCTTTAATTGGTGTGATAAATGTTCTTCCGCTCAGACAATCCCAATACACAAAAGCATTTGAGAAAAAAAAATAAAAATCCCCAAACATTAAAACATCCATAGCCCAAAGGTAATGGAAGGAACAGTTGCTCTCTTGTAGCAAATATCAGTATCCACTTAGCAAAAATCTTTTTCACAAGTAATTGGAATAAACACTTGACCTTTTTCACCGATGCAAGGCCGGTAAGCAAGGCGAAAGCATTCCCTGAGATGGAGATGAAAATTTAGGAGCCATTAAAGATTTAAAAATGCCAATGGTAGGATTTATGTACGAGATAGTGCAATCCATTCCTGGTAACAGTGCTTTGGGAGAGGAACAAGAGCCTGGCTGTCCTTGGGAATTAAAGGCTGTGGCTGAGATATAGCAGGTGTTCAGTGGCCATATTCCAATTGAGATCCAGGATGGCAAATAACTGAAGAAATGATATATCCATACATACATTTTGCCGAATCATTACTTTATTGCGATTTCTGACAATTGCTTAACCGTGGAAAGCTCCTATTGTTGTTTACATTGAATGACAGTCAAGGTTTAAAGCAGTGAGGACCATATATGAATTATTCGGTATGATCATTTTGAGATGTTCATATATTGTCGACTGGATTGGGTTGATTGATTTGACGACGATAAGCTTCTATCTTCAGAAGTTTATTCTCGCTTTTGTAGTCGAAATAATACCAAGACCACTGTTTGTTTAAAGCCACACCGCGTAGAATTTTACCCAAAAAATAAAATTGAAATACAACCTTTTATTTTATGACAGATGTTTTCAGCATTGAAAAATATCTCAAACAAACATGTAATTTTGCTGTGAGCGGCCTCAGCTCACCCAAAGACATGACATAACTTTACCGGGAGTGGGTAGGTCTCCAGCTCGTTTCCATGGAGATGTGACTCAAGTCAGCAGAATTTGAGATTCAAACAGGTATGGTCTCATCCAAATCCATTCTTTGATCACCCACTGCAGGAATAGCATTTTCTGTGTCGAGCTGGTCATTAGACATATGTTTTGTACTGATGGCAACAGTACAGTCCAAAATGTTACGCAGTGTGCCTTTAAAATGCTGTAATCTAAAGCAATGAAGAGCAAGGATATGGGGTTCTGTAAACATGGATGAAAGTGCGGAACATACTCAATACCATGAACATATACGCGATTTATAGAAGCCTCTTGTCTCCCTTTTTGTGTGCGTTAACAGCCCGTACACACTCTGCCAACTCTGGTGTAATTATTCATTATCTGCAGCCCATCTCCAATCACACCTTTTGACATTCAGCCACCAGCAGAGGTTGACTTGCTCTCAATTAAGGAGCTTTCTTTTTCCCCTCCAGTAACCATGGTCTTTCTTTGTTCAGCAAAGCAAAGACTCTTCTTTAAAAAAAAAAAAAAAAAGAAGTAAAAGAAATAAGTTATCATTTTTTCATGCCCGTGAATCCAAATAGAGCCTAAGGGGATGGGTCAAAAAAAGCCTATAACAGAGATGGAACTATGTATAATTGATAAACAGGGGAGTATGCGATGCATATGATGTATCAAAAATTAATATCAGAAAACCGTTAACTTTTCTTACTAACGCCACCGGCAATGGTGATAAAAAAGACATGGCGGACTATGACGCCGCATCATTTTGACATTAAACCGATATGGGTGCCAAATCAAAGGTATGTAATTTATTTTAATAGTAGCATTTATGTATTAGATTTTTTTCCCCTATAAGATTTACAACTGACTTTGCGATAGGCTTTATATCTGTAGGCATTAGCTGGCTTTCCTTTAGCCAGAATCCATCGAAACTCTTGAGAAAATGGAAATGGAAGTAAATGGAAACGACATGACACGATTTCATCACGTGTTTGTTCGCAAAGATCACCTGTTGATAGTGTTCGCGATACCTGATTCAAGAAACAAACGTCGAGTGTGAAATCTTCATCCTCCTCGGCGAAAATTCCACAAGTATTTCCGCCCGTCGAAAGTGCGCGCTACACTTAAGCACCCGGAGGCCATAGCTCCTGGGTGGTACATGATGAAATGCTAATCTACTCCCAGAGCGCTAGAGGAAAGGATGCATGGGCAGCAACGGGAAGGTGGCCGTTATAGTGAACACTTGGCAAACGGCCAAGCCAACCGGGCGACCAACCGGCGGGGACTGTGCGCTCCTATCTGTTTGCTGATTGATGAAATGAACTCCAGCACTGCGAAATTGATTCTGGCTCCTCTCTGGCTTTCTATATGCTCTTCCTAAGCCATTTACTGTTTCTCTCTCTACGGATTGCCTCCCCCACCCCACCTCTTCCCCTAAACAAGAGGGGTGACGCGGTTATATAGCATAATCTAGACGGGATATGTGTTCACTATGTGTTCAAGTATTGGTCGACACGCCTCTTGGTTCAGGCGTCGCTTGAATCCCGCACTTTTTTTTTTTTTTTTTTCTCACGCAGCACTCGTTCTACCTGCAGGGCCAAATCATCTGTCTTCTTCTGAATCTCTGCTACCACCGCTGTTAAATATTTCATGAAACCTTCTCTCTCTAGTAAATGGGAGTTTGAGTCCATATACGTGAATTATAGAGCTGTGCCTTGAAAAGCAAGGCACGTGCCTTTTTAAACATTCCAACATTTTATTTTATGATGGATTTGGAACAATGTTTGAAATCGTGAACAGCCTTGGTTTGACGAACATTTGATGAATTATGAACTCACTGAAGGACAAAACATTCCACTACGCCTCCAAAAAAATACTGTCTTTAAAGAAGAACTAAGTAACTTGTTTACCTTAATACAGCCTTTTCGTAGTTCCTCTGGGGGTAATACAAGTGTTAATGGGATCGATTGGAGGGTCTTTCATCTGCCCCTGGTGTCTCTAGCCAGAAAACCACCCTTGCAACTTCCCTGCCTCCGGGTCGGAGGCGCAATACACACTGATAGAATCACGAAGAAGAAGCTAACAGACTTTGCAACATTCAATGTGTCGACTTGTGCCCCTAGTGTCTGACAAAATGAACCGTGAAAGTTATAAGAAGCTAATAGGCTAACGGGCTAAGCTAAATGCAGGCTAGCGCCACTTTAGCAGTGTTTACCATAGATATCATATAATAAAGGCTAGATGTACGCGCTGCTGGCCAATGGAGGTTGACGTCCGCACATGGCAGCCATCTTTCCACAGGGAGCTCGCTCACTCGTAACATTGTGTTTTATGGTGCATGTACTTTTTAAATAACCATAACTTGCTCAATTTTCTACCGATTTTCAAACGGCTTGGTTTGTTATAAACGTCAGAGATGTAGTTATGACACTGCATACATATAAATGAAAAAGAAAATCCATCAAGATTTCAGCGAGATATGAGGATTTGTGTTTGTGCCTTACTTCTGATACCACAGAGCTCGCCGGAAAGCTTCCCTGTGGCAAGATGGCTGCCGGTAATGCCGGAAGTGAGTCATCTAGTAAGACATCTAGCCTTTGTTATATGATATCTATTGTGTTTACAGCCAGGTTTGAGTGAAAACAAATATCTCCATTGTGTCATTGGGTTGTGGCACAATGGACAATATCCCTCTATCCCTTTGTCTTTTCTGTCAGCGAAGTATTTACTCTCACGGACAATTAATGAGTAAAAAAAAACGCAACATGCTACAACACCTGCAGTGGTGCTTATGGCCTCTAGGGCCATGAGTTACTTAGCTCTGCTTTAACATTTGCTTATAGAGTTCGCTAAATTCCACAGTTACCATGAAGATCCGCCATCTTTGAAGCTGTTAGCATACATTTCCATTGACTGCCATTAGCTAAAAACAGAATAAAAAGTGGAGAAAATAGCAACTCCGCTGCTGAGTTACTGCTGGCAAATACATCTAACACACTGTGGTGTCCAAGTGTTTTAATAACTCCAGTATTTTAACTTTTAAAATCTCCATTTGTTTACAATTGCTGCTAATCCCATAATGCTTAGCGATATGACGTCACATTCCCGAACTCTATACCTTAAACCATATGTAAGACACAGAATCATCTACGGTTGAATATCTGAGAATTGTATAAACATCGTCTACCCATTTCCCCCCCTTACCAACATTTGCTCCCTTACAATAATTGTGTGCAAATATCCTTAGCACAAATGAGGACCAAACCGAAATCTAATTCTGTCCCACAAAAGCACTCTTCTCGCGGTTCTTACAGAAGCGGTATAACACTTGAGCTATTTTTCAACTACTCTAAAATACGTCCCTGGCGCTGGCGCGTCTTCCTCCCACAGTGGGCCTTGAATGCCTCTTACTGATTACCCAGGCAGAACTCTTGCACTACAGGGCCAGACGAGGACTTCTTGTGTTTATGGGGATGTGGTTATCTTCATCTCTCGACAAATTGGCTGGCAGGGAGAAATTTTTATCTTCTTGTTACGTTCCTCCCTACCCCCCCCACCCCCCGTTCCGCTCCCTCTAAGGTCACGGTGCGCTGCGACACTCCCCCTAGTCATCTGTGCAAAGCAAAAGGTGCCATTTTAATGAGCAAGATATACTCTGCGGTGCCGGCTTCGGGAGAGGTAAGAAATATTAGGTGGACACTTTTGGCCGCAGGATTGCCACTGCTTGACTGAGGATGGCAAGGACTCAAAAACATTTAGGCTGGGAGAGTTTGAACGCGCATTATCACAATAATGGACTGTGCAACACAATCTATTGAGACTGTTTTTACCAATAACAAGGAGCTTGAATTCCATTTGATTCACATTAAATAGGGCATTGAACTGTCTTTAAGGTGATTAAGTAGTAAAAAATGTGGTTTCATGAAAAATAGTTGATAGTTTCGGTTTGTAGCAACAGATCCTCTTGATTCATTAACAGTGCATTCAGAAAATGTGGGGGCAGTAACCTTCAATGTTTCTTTTCAGTGGAGGCACTCATTTGCCATCACTTGTGGCTGGCTTTCGCTCAGACATGCAATCCAATCTGTAGCTTGTCAGTTGGTTGAAGGTAAAAGGTTCCTCAACAGACCGTGGATTCGTTTTTGTACCTTGACATGTTTTGGCTGCTCACTCCCAGCAGCTTTTCTAAGACGAAGTGTGGGCATGATTTTTTTATGACGTTGCTTGTCAGCTGATTTGCACAGGGTTTTGGAGATGCCTTCCTGCCGGTAGAGGTAGGGGATGACAGCAGCATCTGTACGGCGTTCCAGGTGCGAGAGAGCAAAAAAGCCCCCCTTTGTCCCAGTTAACTGTCCCGGAGGTGCGTCGTCGCGACAGTAATTGCCTCTTTGATCCAGTGGCGAAGTTCATTCTCTTCTGTCCCAATGATTTTAGTTCCATCCCCCTCAATGATGCTATTTTTAGAGCTACATTACATTCAGGAAGATAAGACAAAAACAACTGGACTCATATCTTTCTGAATTTGAGTTAACCACTTGGATGAGTGAAACATATGCACTGGCCTGCCTAACGTACGGCAGCGTAGATGTAAACATATTGTCTACAAAGACTACAAAGCCCTTAGCTTGTTACGACTACTTTTGTACCTAGTTATTATTTTAGACCAAAAGGCACAGAAGGCCACTGTTTCTATCATCAAAATCAAAGGCAGAGAAATATTCCTGCAGGGCAAACATTTCAAAACGTAGGGAGTAGATCATTATTCGCTTTGTAGCTTTATCAAGGCTGAATACCCTTCTGTTGATGTCTAATACTTATGAGTGGACTCAAAGGGCTCAGAAATAATTAATTACATTGTTCCATTCACTTTGGATTACCTTGCCTGCCTTCTGTGACTACTCATTGAAAATTCTGTGAAGGGATAACGACTCGAGCATTGCTGTCCTCAAGTATCATCCGCCAGATTGAAACCATCAATCACAAGATGCCTGCCGCAGAGCCTTATTTATTTGTACTTTGGAGTCTTCTTCAGCACACCTGCACTGTTCCCCCATGGCACCACTACAATGTGTTTACGGACGGGGCAACACGAGCAGGTGCGCCTCTCATTTGCCTATCCCCCGGTGTTGCCATCAGGGGGCCGCGCGAGGGAAAACGCGGAACAATTTCCCTAATCAATGAAAGTCCCTCTAAGGTGAGTCGAGCTAACTGTGAATGCTAGTGTTTACCTAGGGCTGCAGATGTTGCCTGGTTATGCAGATTTGTCATGTAAAGTGGTTTCAGCGTTGGGACCTGAGTGCAGTACTAAGCAGATATGGAGAACCATTTATAGTTTGTCAAAACACTTTCTAATTTCACACAATGTGCATTGATATTCTCTCCCTTTCTCAAAGTGTGTTTGGCTATGTGGTTTTAGTTGTGCACATCATTATTGCTACGCCATGTCAAACCTTTTCCTGTAAATAGGCCTGCACAATTAATTACAATCAAATTGAAATAGAAACTTCCAATGGTCACAGTTAGCAAATGCCAAAGACTGCAAGTACTATAAGAAAGGTCGTGTCAAAACAACAAAGGGTCTGTCTCTATGAGGATTTATCATGTGTAAATGCTGCTGCTCCTAACCCTAACCCTAGACCTTTGGATGATCTGAAATGTATTGCTAATTTAGTTAAAGCAGTACTAAGTAACTCATGCCCCTAGAGGCCAAAAGCGCCACTGCAAGTGTCGTAGCATGTTGCGTTTTTTTTACTCATTAATTGTCTGTGAGAGTAAATATTACACTGACAGAAAAGACAAAAGGAGAGAGGGATATTGTACATCCAATTACACAAGGGGGATCTTTTTTTTCACTCAAACTTGGCTGTAAATACTGTTTAAGTGGCGCTAGCCCGGAGTTAGCTTTGCCTGTTAGCCTGTTTGCTTCTTCATGATTCTGTTAGTGTGCATTGGGCCTCCGACCCGTAGGCAGCGAAGTTGCAATTGTGGTTTTCTGGCCAATCATCCCAACACTTGTATTAGCCCCAGAGGGACTACGGAAAGGATATATTAAGGATAACAAGTTACTTAGTGCTGCTTTAAGTTGCATTTTATTCCTCAAAATTAATACTGAAGAATGTGTCTACAATGTGCACACAAAACTTTTTTTTTTAAATTGTCCAGCTCAATAGTGGCCAGAGGGTGAGTTGGCGCAAACTTCTGCAGCAGAACTTCAGCAGCCGACATCTGTGCACGGGAGACCCTTACCTTGTGTGAAGCATTTTGGGAAACTGGTATCATGTGAAAAGAAGCGCTATACAAATAGGATTCCCTTCCCCTTCCTTCCCTTCCTTATGTGGTAGGATTATTTTACTGCAGAAAGATGAGGATCAAATCTCACAGAACATTCGCCTTCGCCGTGACCTTCTTCACAGAGCGCCGGGTCTGACTGGAAAGTCCATATGTCAAATGGCCATACTGGGAACTAGAGGGAGCAGAGCAAACCCCCTGTGGAGCAGACTCTCTGCCTTTATGTAATACTGCCATTATGCCATGTGTACATACTGTAAGGCATTCCTTTTACATTTCACTCTTTGATCTCACCTCTATAAAAGCTGTAATCAATGTAAACAGAAAAGGCTGTATGGCATAACCTGGAAATGCTCCATCTTAACAATTTTGTTGTTATAAGCGCTCAGGGACTACCGCGGTCTGTGGGTATACAGTGAAATTATGATGCTGAACACATTAGGTTGTTTTGAAAAGTCAAACGATTATTGCAGATGTATTCACAGGTTTTATAGGGTGTATTTAGATAATGCACATTTTAAACAGAAGATCAGATCAGATAAGAAGCCAGGTCGGTTTGCATACGTAAAGTAAAAACAACAACAGCACACAAGCTTTTACAATACTGTCAGACAACCCATCCTCACAGTATTCATGCCGTGGAATTCTAATACCATGGTACCTTGATTTATCCATCGATTATCATCCCTATATACAGCAATAAAAACTCAAACTTAAACTGAAGCTCACATGTCTTTCTTGGGTGTAAATGCACGGTTTCTGGAGACACGCGGCTATAACTAATGATTCATCAGCTCACTGGCCCCCTGTGGCTGGAGTTGCTGTGTACGTCCCTTGATAATATTTTGTTGAGTCTTGTTAGCATACCAGCAACCGCAAATTACCTTCACTCCCCATCTGCGAATTTCAATCCCCCCTTTTTGCAAACAACGTGCATAACGATGATCCCGTCAACGTCGACATTCGGAATTAATTATCGCCACGATAAACATGTCACCGATTTTCAAATAATCCTTATGCAAAGCCCTTGTCAACGCGCGCCACCCAACAACTGACGTATTCCAGCTGTTTTGTTGACAACCGGTGCAACAGGGTAAAAAATCTGCATCCTCTTTATCCCGGCGCATCTCACACACTGGGAACTTAGAACTCGGATGCTCACTGTATCCAAACACACGTAGCATTAGCATGTGATTTGCACAAGCATGCGTCTATACATAGTAGCAGGTCCCATTCTGACGAGCCCTGAGGGGGAATCAATGTGAGCTGCGATGTGCCGTGGAGCAACATCTGGCACAAGTGGGAGCTTTATAGAAAACAGCTGTATACAAATAATATGCAAAATCGCTAGCATTCAGTTTGGAGTTTAGCAAAGGGGATGAGGAAATTTGTCCGAGGGGAGCGGGAAGAGCCGTAAATTAGGGCATGTATATATTATTCATTTGGGGGAACCCATGACATGCTTCACACACTTAGTAGTCAGAGCTAACTTGCTGATATAATGAGGTCACCTTCGGGGCAATCAGGAGGCAAAGAGAAGTTTTTTTTTCCTCCATCCACTTGAAAACTCCAAAGCGCTACTCATGTGATGATGGAGGGATTGAGATATTGAGATGCTTGAGTCACAAAAAACACGCATGCAAGGGAAAACAACCACATGCACTATAGGGGTATAGTTTGACAATGAGGAAATGGGAGCATGGTGATGGATATTGAAGTAAAAACGTCCAGTACCTGAACATAATATCGGCAAGAGCGTTCTCTTTTCTGCAGCTGTGAGAATGGAAATTAGAAGATGCATTAACAAGAGAAACATTACAACTTGTGGAGAAAGTTTAGCTAGCATTGACAGTGCTATATGTCTCAAGGATAGAAGTGGCAACCTTGCAATAAAGCAGGAATTGAAAATCATTGTCATTGGGCGAACCGAGGCCCTGAATAATTTATTTAAAATGACAACTGAACACACAGATAAAAAAAACATTCTACACTAAAAAAATCATCCTCATTCCGGCTAATGCGCAAAGACATATCAATTACGATGTCACTTATCACCTGGAAAAGTGGCATCTTTGTTACATTTGTCAAAAAAAACACAGGCCCTCGTTTACCTTGCTGGACTTAATTTGACAGAAGAATTCAATAATGAGATCAGAACGCCCACCCCTGTGATAACAAAAGCTTTCGTTTTTTTTCATTTTCCTCTTGAATCCATGTGGTAGAAGGGGGGAAAAAAGAGATATCATTACCTTTGAATGAAATTACCTTTTAGTTTAATCCCTTAATCCCCTTTATGCTGTTCAGATCATTATAACTAAACCGAAGACTGCAGCGGTTGCCTGTGACTCGGGTTTTATGAGCCCGTGTTTTCGAGTGGTATTATAAAGTCGAGTTGCTCCACATTGTCAATTTGCACACGCCGTTCTCTTCTGAGTCCTATTGGCCATCTTTACGGCTGCCTCTCCGATGGGGGAAAACTGCCACTAAAATCTCAATGGGGACATCTGTGTCTGCTGCGGCAACAAAATAAAAAATACAGCAGAGAGGGCCATTTCGGAACAGGTGCCGGTCGTCTCCTACAAGTGACGTGCGCCAACGGATTAACAAGTAGCATTCGGATTTTTTACAAGCGTTTCGGATTTCTTCGCGGTCGGAGCTTTTATTTCGGCTCAGTCGTCGCAACGCCGGGGCAGACAATGCGACCATCAACCAAGTGCGTTGTTCATTTGGCAGCGCAAACGTCTTCATTTAACGTCTTAACCGAGCGCACTTTCTCCAGTTTGATGCCACCCAAATCTAAAAGCTTTAAGAAAAAAAGCCTCGAAATGGTGAGATTGAGAAGAGCGACAAAAAAAGTGATGAAATAGCGATATAAAAGTGATGGAAAAGAAGTCACAAAGTAGCAACTTAAAGGAACTATACAGAGTTTAAAAATGTTAAAATGATGTATTTTCCTCCCCCTACATGTTCCAACAATGTCCTAATGTGTAGAATGAGCTCAGACCTGTTCACCACAACCGCCTCTAAAATCCTGCACTGTCACTCAAAAACGTTGTTACTTCGGGTCATGCACGAGCTTAATATAGAAGGTGCAGTTACACGTATGACCTGAGGTGGCAGTGGTGAGTATAAAATGGCGAACTTGAATCTAGCCCCTTTAAGAGTGATAAAATTGTGCCAGACAAGCAACAATGAAAAAAAGTGAATAAAACGTGTTGGAAATTTGACGTAAAAAGAGACAAAAAGGCAACAAAAAAGTGACGTAAAAAGAGACGAAAACGTGACAAAAAAGTGAAACAAAAAGAGACGAAAACGTGACAAAAAAGTGAAACAAAAAGAGGCGAAAACACGACAAAAGTGCTTCAAAACCGCGCCAACAACGTGACAAGTGACCAGTTTTCTTTCAAATGAGACACTACACTGTTGCTGTCCAGTCGAGAAACTTTTAGATTTGGGTAAAGTCGAACTGGAGACAATGCGCTCGGTTCAGTAAGAGCTGAAAGGCCCTGTACCCGTTTTTTCCTATTTGCAAACCGAAACAAAAGAACCTACGCAGTTCGGTTTGAATTGTATTTTCCAAACACATTCCTAACTCCCGATCTTTCGCAGGGATCAGTTCATAGGCACATATAATGTTTTCTTACAAAACATTGTTGAGAAAAAAGAACATTCGTTTCACTTTTTTACAATGTGACACCAAGCCTATGTATAGTTTGTGTCACTTTAACTTACCCGGAAAAGCATCTGACCTACCAATCCCGGTTTGACACAAGTTGAATTCATTGGCACGTGCCTGGTACAGCACTGTACATTTTATAGACAGTATCAAGGCGTTATATTGAAGTACAGTGAAGGATCCGGTTTATAGTGTGCCGTAGACCACATGCAAATGGAAGAAGAAGAAGAAGAAGATCTTTATTTATATAGCGCCTTTCACAGACATATAGTCACAAAGCGCTTTACATGAAACAGTTGTACATTCACTCCATACTCGGTGAAGATACAATTTGAAATGACAGCTGCAGCCCTGGTGGCGCGATCATTAAAAATTACCCACTGCTCGAGTACGCCTCATTCTCCACACTCCGGCACCGCGCTTCCCCTCCATTATTTCGCGCGAGTATTTTCCGACTCACCTTGTTGAGGCTGCGGGCTGCGCTGTCTTTGCCGCCCGGTGTGAGGTTTCTCAGCTGAACGTCCAGGAGATCCACGAGTTGAACCATGGCTTTCACTGTGTAGGTGATGTCGCCGGCCTGGAGGTTGGATTTGGTCTGCTCGGCCAGTTCTCTGGCGATAACGGCGGCGGTCTCCCCGGCTTTTATCTGAAACACAAATGCGTTGCCCTTATCAGCCGTGCGAAATGACCAGCGATATGTGAAGAAAATGTCCTCGTCACTGTGGCAATACGATTTACGGGAGAGCAAGTTGATATTTAGGAACGTGTTTGTATAAGCTCTATTGTATGTGTTGTTGTTTCTGAATTGAAATGGAGAAAACAAACACTGAGTAAGACACACCTACCGTACCCTACCCTACCATACTATACCATGCAATACCATACCATTGTACCAGTATTGTATTGTCATTACTGTTTGTACCACCACATGCAAACCAAATTCCCCTGTGGGATAATAAACTTGAGTTGAGGTTGAGGTTAACATATTAATGAACATACTAATAGTATTAAGTTTTCAATTTATTGTGGGCATTATATCCGCAGTCCAGTTTGTTGGTATTTGTTTGTTTGGGACAGTGCATGTTTCGAAATGTTTCTTTATCATGCAAAAAATCTTGCACCTTGCCCTTTAAGGGGTAGAAAAATACAAAGTACTTTCAGGTCTCAGGGGGGCTGGTATTCAGGAGACGTTGTGATATTGGTGTTTGAATGATCACATCTGTCATAGGTGAGAGAGGGGCATGTCCAAATATGGTCAAAGCTAATTAACTTCAGCTTCAGGTGAACAGGGCGTATGATCAAATATGGTGCCTGCCTTTTTCATGCTGTAATTTCACTTATTTCACTACGTCCTCCGAAACCAACACATCATCACTTAGCACAATTATTCACCAATAAAATGTGTGACTTTCATAAACTTACCATGGTTAGTTTTCATGTTATCTAAAGAAATGTACCATGAATTTAGCCAGAGTTATGTCTTTTTCAGACTTCAGTGAAAACAGGAAGTTGAGAGCGCGACCGGTCTCTGCCGATTGGTCAAAAGCCACATTAGCGGGATCTGTGATGTCGGGTGATCTCTTCTGATTGGCTGAGTGAGGACTACATGCTTCTTTACCTTACTGATGTGCTTCAGGGAGGCCATATGTAAAGTGTGCGGAAATTATCAAAAATAGTCGCTTGCCCTATAAAGAGTTAATGCACATACATGTGACTCATGCATGTAAACACGCCAGGCCAGACCGTAATTGTTATTTGTAAGGTCAATTTCCATCTGCTGTCCCACATTTGCAGAGTGGGCACGTTCTCAAATTGAATGGCCTGCATCAAAAGAGGAAGAGGTCCAATAGTGAACAGGACTAGACTTGACCAC
Source organism: Gobius niger (assembly GCF_951799975.1). Classification (NCBI taxonomy): domain Eukaryota; kingdom Metazoa; phylum Chordata; class Actinopteri; order Gobiiformes; family Gobiidae; genus Gobius; species Gobius niger. The sequence goes on from NC_136872.1 coordinate 13,024,678, forward strand.
ACACATGACACTGTTATTATGTTATTCCTGAACGGCATGTCAACATTTATTCAACCAAAATGGCCAAAAATAATCCAACACACTGCCATTTAACCTGTGAATTTCTCCCAAGAGTCCAAGAATTGCACAGAATTAATGACCAAGCGCTAGTCAGACTGTGTAATGGGGCCAGTACTGTATCCGCGAGCAATTACGAAATCAAGTGTTGAGGGAAGGCTCCCGAGAGTGCAACACCTTTATGAAACCCAGGCCTACTGCATGTTGCACACAGATGGGAATACTCTACAAGGTATACGGGCTCACTTTGCAGTTGTTTTAACCATTATGTGATTTTCAACACACGGATATTGCCCCGGTCAGTCACCGAATTGTACCGCAATATGGGTGTGTTGTGACAGCTTGATTGCGCCGTGCAACTTGAGAAGACTTAAATCGCTGCCCATTTGTTCTTTTGTTGTTTTAAAGAGTACAGAGCAAAGTGTGATGCTTTACAAAGTTGAAATTCTTGCATTAGTCTCATTTGCTTCTTGTTAAGTTTCGCTATTCCCCGTGATGGGCAACTTTGGTAAATCATGCAAGTCTTTCACACCTTTGAGAAAGGCATACGTTAATTTCAATTGCGTGTAACACCTAAAGCTACACCTAAATGAAAAATAGCAGCACTTACATATTTGCGAGACAGCTCACAAGATCTACATCATCTCTGTTTCGACACATGGAGGATGCTTTTGCACGCGGTGACGTGTAGGTGCAAATAATGTGTTTTTTCTTTGGTTTTTGTTTTTTAACTCTTTTTCTTTGGTGTCACATGAGCCTTCAGTCCTCTCCTGCACCTCGGTTTCTCATTTTGTCAAAGGCAAACCATCTGGTAATGAGCCGTGCCACGTCCAGAACAATGGCTCTAGATATAACGGAGTGCCAGATGGGCTTTACACCGCTCTGGCAGGTTGATCTTCATTAAAAGTCTTCCTGCATCCACAACGACAACAGCCAGTGTGATTAGATAGGGGAAAAAAATGAATGAGACTCTCTGACAACACCTATTTTTGGTTGCCCAATTACAGCCCAAAAGTTCCATGTGTAGGTACAGGTAATAAACAAAAACATTACACATTAAAGAGCACGATTTAATAAAGGTGTACTAAGTGTATCAACGATGTAGGGCTTTCACGATAATTACTATATCGACTTATTAGCATTTTCCCCCGTTCTTTTTTTTTTTGTAAAACTAAATTTTTAACTGTGTGGTATTTTAAGATATGATCAAGCACTTTTAGAGCAAAGGTTTATTGTAATTTAGGCTTTAGAGTTGACAGTATCTAGTATCGCTAGAGTCAACAATATCGTTTATCGCGATATTTTCCTGCAGCAATATATCGATATTCAAATTTGTTTTCACGACAGCCCCCAGATGACTTTAAAATGTGCACTGATCTGATCTGGGGTTGCTGTTGTTGGTCAAGGTCTAGGTTCAGCAACACTATGTGCCCAACGAATTAGATCAGCAGACGACCTGGACATCCTGAATCTCTTCTTCTAATTTCTTCTTCCCTGATGGCCCAAGATGACAATGCCAGGATTCATCGGGCTCACATTGTGAAAGAGTGTGTCAGGGAGCTTGAGTCATCATTTTCACACATGGATTGACCACCACAGAGTGCATTGATCTTAACCCCCATTGAGAATCTTTGGGATGTGCTGGAGCTTTGCGCAGTGGTCACACTCTCCCATCATCAATCCAAGATCTTGAGGGAAAAACGTATGTAGTGAATGCATGCTGTAATCCAAGCTTAGACAGACACAGACAGGCAGGCAGACAGACAGACAGACAGACAGACAGACAGACAGACAGACAGACAGACAGACAGACAGACAGACAGACAGACAGACAGACAGACAGACAGACAGACAGACAGACAGACAGACAGACAGACAGACAGACAGACAGACAGACAGACAGACAGACAGACAGACAGACAGACAGACAGACAGACGAGTGGTCCTGGTAAGAAAAGAAAACAACTAGTACTTTGGCAGATTTGTTTTCCCATAATAACCCCATGATGGCAAATGTACTGCCATAATAAGTCTTTATTTGCAAAACACAACTTTTCAAATTGCTGTATCAGATTTTGCAGAATAAAGACCAAACCCACAGAAGGAAAAACGTACTAATAATACTGAGAGGCTGAAAATGCCAGGGAACAGCCTGCACAAGTGCACATATGCCCATCTGCCAGCTTCAGCAGGAAACTGGTCTGCGCTTCACCGCTATCAACAGTCGCCCGTAGCTTATTGCACCTGAATTCTACACCCTCAATTCTCCGTCCATATCAGCGCACCACCATTTGTTTAATGAGCCGCGCTCCATGCCATTGAGTACATTACAAGTGTTTGAGCATTTAAAGGGGAGGGCCCATCTCCCGCCTTATAGCTGGATCCACATTTTTTGCCCGCTTCTCCTTCCAATCTATGCTATTAGAGATTGAAAAGAGCTTTGCATAATACCTAGCCTGCAGAAGGGAAGATACAATTTGTGCTTAGATAGTGTGGCCATATTAGACTGAATAGGACTGGAAATAGTCTCATTGGTGGCCACAGAGGAATGTGGAACAGCGCGGCGGTATTGGTTTTCATTTATCCCCCCCCACCCACATCAAATACACACCATTGTAAGTCTTCTATTGAGCAGAGCCTGCAGCTAATCAATGAGATTAATTAACCGATTAAAACACACAAAGACGAAAAGAAAGACAAAAAAAAAATACTTTGGAATACACAATAAAGCTTTCTAGCGAGGTGAAAAAATACTTGAAATGAACACTTAATGGACAACATTTGTGTATTAAGAGAAAATATTGTGATCTTTAGGGGTGCAGTGTTTCGGTGCTCACCTTTTGGTTGATGATGTTGACCCAGGGCGACGTGCAGTTGCTCAAGTCTGGTCCTTGTGGGTCCCAGTATCCCTCTGGACCTTGGCACAAGTAGGACGCCACACCTGGAAAATGCACAAAAAAGAAAAAAGAAAAAAGAAAAGTCTCTTAAATAACGCAATGCTTAAGTGATTCGATTAATGGGTGCTGCAAAGTGTAATTGGCCGGTTTTATTGTACAAAGCCTAAAAATAAAGGCTTCTTCACTAAGGACCTCGTCAGACAGGGGGGGTATATTGCGCCATTAAAAGTCAGACAGTGCTTGAGAGTGTAAGGAAGAGGTGCTTCGGCTGCAAACATCATCAAAAAGATGCAGATTAGGAATGCCATGGCTGGATTCATCACGGAAGGTCAATTAAAGCAGGTAAAAGAAAGATGCCACAACATTTGACAGACATGGACTTAATAGACGGAAACCATAGGCTATATTCTGGAAAATGATGTATTATTTTGGGGGGATTCGAAACAGTAAATCAAGTGAGAAGATTGAATGACCCCCTTGATGACGGTGCATCTACATCGTTTCATAACCGCATTAGCTGTAAGAATGAAAAGAAAACCACTTTGGACTCACCGTGTTCGCCTTTACGCCGCGGGATTGGCGTCTATATTTTCAGAACTGCCAAACAAACTGACTTTAAATTGCCCTTCCTTGTACTTAAGGGTGCGGTGTGTGTTGGCGGGCGAGACAGCTAACATTAGCAGATATAAATTTTGATTGACACATAATTTCCTTCCTGCAGTCCACCTCGGACAGCCTTACGTTTGATGGGTTTATAAGATAAGGGACTTTATTGCCGGGTGAAGGGGAGGGAGAGAGAGAGGAGAGAGGAGAGAGCGAGGCGATGGCGGTGGAGGTTTTCAAAGCCGATGAGGAGAAAAATGGCGTCAGTCCCAGTGTCATTTGAAGAGCTGTGTGTCTTTGAAGAACGTTAGGGGGAGGTGGGGTTGCTGTGCCTCTTATCTCGCCCATATGACGGCTGTTAGCGAGGTCTCTACGGGAGCCGCTGGTGTAACCCGGTAATGAAGTGTATGCGGATGTGCCAGTGCGAGCCCCAAATGAAAAGGCAGACGAAGGAAGAAGACTTTTCTAGTTCGCACTGGCAGGATCCGAACTAGGGTGCCGCCATCAATGAAAGAAAATCTTGAAAGGGAATCTGATAAGTTCATGACTAGGATTTTAATTTTCACTAAGTCCTTCTTTGAATGTCGGTCGTGCTGCTGTTACTAAATGCATTCATCAATGATAAACAGCAACAGAACTGAGGAAAATGTTATATTAAACAACAGTAACATTCTCAGTGCATCATCATTTAGTGTTTAGAGGGCAATCCATCCCTGGTATTATTATTACAAAATAAGTACATATTTTTTGTATGTAAATCACTGTACTGCCCTTCTACGACAGCTACGACCACAAACAACACTACTACAAGGCTTTCTATTACTGCTGTTGTTACTATTACTAATGACAAAAAGAGAAAAGATTGCCAAATTCAAATTAATCTTAAGTTTGCAGTGTTCACTATGTCTACAATTCAACCAAGTCTTTGACTTGGTTGAATTGTGTCTGCCTGTTGCAGACACAATTCAAAGCAACTCATGCCCCTAGAGGCCATAAGTACCACTGCAGGTGTCGTAGCATGTTGTGTTATTTTTTACTCATTAATTGTCCGTGAGAGTAAATATGACACTGACAGAAAAGACAAAGGGAGAGATAGATATTGTGCATTGTGCCATAATGACACAATGGAGATAACTTTTTTCACTCAAACTTGGCTTTAATTACTGCTAAAGTGGCGCTAGCCCGCAGTTAGCTTTGCCCGTTAGCCTGTTAGCTTCTTTTTGTGATTCTATAAGTGTGTATTGCTCCTCCAACCCAAAGGCAGAGAGGTTGCAAAGGTGGTTTTCTGAACAGAGACACCGGGGGAGATGAAAGATCATCCCATTAACACACAATACTTTGTTCTTCTTTAATATTAACTAAGCAGAAAATATGCACTGATGCATATGATGAATACATTAATTGGCCTGTTTTTTTTAACCTTTATCTGTGCTAGTGCGTTGTTGCTATATATAAAAAACAAAACAAACAAATAATATACAGTAGCAGCAGGCTGAAAATACATATGGAAGTCTGTAAACAGGAACAAATGGGTCCAAAGCTAATACACAAAGCACAGACGCCATTGCAGCGATACAAACACAAATGTCTTTAGTCACTAATTAATTACGATTGAATCCTCCGAGACGAGGCATAAATAAGGCCGTGCGCCGTGCTAGTTACCACTTTCCGTGTGGATGTAATGCAGTGCTATGTTTAGCTTTAACGGCGTCACGAAGTCAGGGAGAGCGGCAAAGGAAGCACAGCAGGAGAAGTAAACAGCAACAAAAATGCAAAAAGGAAAAAAAAAAGAAGATTGACAAGGAGGCAGAAGAATATTCAATCGAGTAGAAAGTTTTTCTCAGTTTATATTCACTTGAATGTCAAAGTATGCTTTATTATAAGCTTTCATTTACACACCTTTGCCTTAGTATAACTTGTAGTCCAACTGAAACTAAAGTAAGTGTTCAGAAAATAGTTATAAAAATGCAATTATACACTACGCCAGTACTTTTTTGTATGTTTGCATACCTATTGTTCCAGGTGGGCAGGGCATCTTGGCCACCAGTCCCTGCTTGGTTTTGGGCCAGGATATGTCCATCATGACCATGGGACTGCAGGACTCCGCTCTCATGTTGGGCAGGTTGGATGACGCCGGTGGCCTGCTGTCGGTATCCAAACCCTCCACCACAGTATGCACCGGGACCACGGGCGGAGGCGTCGTCCGCGACCAGTACGGCACCGGGGCGGTCGTGGTGGTGGGGGTCTTGGCAGTGCTCGTCCTAGCCGTGGTGGTTGTCATGGTGATGGTGTTGGTGCGAGGGGTGGTCCGACTCGTTGTGGTGGTGGTGTCCATGTACACCATGATAGAGGAGGCGGTCTCTGCGGGAGAACAGGAACACAAATGTTTCAACGGGTGAGGTTTAGTTTAAAAAATTAAACTAAACTAATTCATGTCATTGTGGGCAAGTCATGTTAAAACATTTCAAACTACCGTATTTTCCGGACTGTAAATCACACTCTTTTTTCCTAGTTTGGCTGGGGGTACGACTTATACTCAGGTGCGACTTACATATCAAAATATATAATTAAAATATATAGAAATATATATAATTGTTATTTTCACCCTGGCAGCCGCTAGAGGGCGCTCTAGGCTGGTGTACCAGTATCTGCAACTCTGAACACAAAGCCCCCAAAAAGAAAATCATAGTCTGCAGATTACAGGCTGAAAACGGTAATCGAGCAGCAGAAAGAAAGTTTGGATCGAGCGAGACGCTTGTGAGGGACTGACGAAAAGCGGAGGTTACTCTCACTGCAATGAAGAAAACAAAAAAAGCTAATCGTGGGCTAAAAGCTAGATGGCCATAGCTAGAGGAATGAGTTTGTAAATGGGTGCTTGAACAACGTTCTGCCGGGAGAGGCTTGTCAACGGTGCAGCAGGGTGGTTGGTGCGACTAATATATGTTTTTTTCTTCTTCATGATGCATTTTTTGGCTGGTGCGACTTATACTCCGGAACAATTTATATATGTTTTTTACTTCATGATGCATTTTTTGGCTGGTGCGACTTATACTCCAGAGCGACATACAATATAGTCCGGAAAATACAGTATTTCATTAACAATTCTAAAAATGCTCCTTGCTCATCGTTATGTAAACCCTGCATATTCAAAGCGGTTCTCCTTTCCCTTCTTTTTTTACTGCGTGTCAGTTTTTGGAAGAAGAAAAAAAAAATTACGGAGGATCAACTGGATGTGGCAGGCGCGACTTCCCATCAACATGCACAGTGTGGCGTTCGGGATCCCCACTGGCAAAGGCTAGCGAACGCACACACTCTCCTGCTGAGGTTTCTAAATGTAGCTGTTGACATGGGCCAATCACACTTACAGTCAATACGACGGTGTTGTTGATACATGCTCCCTTTTATGTCAACCACCTATTTCTTATGTGGGCGTCTTCCCTGGGGGTGCACTGTAGGAGGCATCCTCTAATATGGCAGAATACGCCGCTATCGGAGAACGCTCAGATTCGCACTGCAATGTCCTGCTATACAGAAGGAACCGGCAGGGGCTTGTGCAATTCCTAAAAGTGTATCACCATTCCAATATTGGCAATCCATCTGGGGGTGAAAAACTGGAGTAAACACTTCAATACAATTTCTGTGTTTTGCCCAACACACGCTGATGTTTTTTTCTACAAATGTCTGCTCCACGATATACTGATGGGGACAAAAAACATAATCCCACTACTCGTTTATCTCGAAGGGAAGTGGGATGTCTAATCTGCCGAGTGAACTCCGACAGTGAGTCTCATCACATCCAGCCATCTTCCGCTGATCATCCTATTGCTGCCCTTTTGTCCCAGCGTCCTGCTCTCGGCGACCCCTTTCCCCGTCGGCGTCCTTATCCCCGCATCTTTCTAATCCACAGCTTGTTCTGGTGTCTTGCTAATGACTAATACCTGGTTTAATTTGGCCCCGGCTCCCGTCACCGAGGGCAGTGCCTCTTTTCTTTCCCCCTAAAATCCCAGCGCAGACGCCAAGATTCGCCTGCCAGCCCCGCCATGCGACAGGAAGGCAATTTGATACTGCTCCTCGCCTGCTTATTGTAAAGATACTATCAGAATGACAGGAGTGACAAATGGCCCCAGCCTCTAAATGACAGCGGAGTAAAACTAAATTTAATGAGGGTCGATTTTAGGTTGGCAGTTATAATGGACGCCGCGCATCACCAGAGCTCAGATAACAGCCATCACCTGCGAGAGGCCACTTTGCTAATTTTTTGTTGCTTAGCCCGATCCCTCTCTCTCTCTCTCTCCAATGCTAAACCCAAATCCATGAATCACGAGAATTCCCATTGCGATTTGGAGAAAACAATCGGATTTACCATCAGCAGCCGATGCGTTTAAGAGCTAACAGCAGCCCGCAACAGCTAAGGTTGATTAAACGGGTTGCCATCACAGCGAGAGTCCAAGGTTGATTGAGCGTTTGTTTTCTCAAGCAAACAAAAGATTTGGTGGTGTGTTTTAGGATCCACGGGTGTCGCGGATTATCCTGTGGAGGCGCCATCAGTAAACGGCAACAACCGGCTCATTGGATGTAACTTACACTAAATCACCCAGTTTGGGCTTTTAATTAAGGGATTACCAAGCTATTTGTTGTGGATTCAACAAGGAGCCGGAACAAAATAAGCTAGCGGTACCAAAACACCTGTGTTTGTCGACACAAGGCAGAACGCCGCCGATTTTGAGAGAGGTATGCAAGAGAAGCGAATACTCTCGCAGGAAATGTTTGTTATAATTACTAAGCTTTGTCCCAGTGTTACGCAAACAGCTAAAACATATGCCAAACTGCTTTTTCCCCCTTGCCATCAATCAAAGCTACAGTATGTCAAGGCCTTGGAGTTAAACATTGCGTGATTGCCCCAACTTCTGCAGACAATGAGATCGACTTTACATCTGGTAATCTTCTTTACGGTAGACATCCAGATGGTTTTTCGGAAATTAAGGATGCGGCTTGGGGTTAATACTAGAACCACATCTGGATTCCCGAGTCCTGATTTTCTGATGATCCCCTCGAGTCGCCCGCCCAATTATTTTACGGCGTGTTTCTGTCCACTCGCAGCACTGCACCTTACAAAGGCACACAGCGGGCCCAGGAAGTAGGAAAATAAAGAGCGTCCTTGGGCACAAAGTTGTATATTTTTCTACGAGATGAGCAGAAAAAAAGTAGCAGACAGCAGCCGGGCCACGCTCGCCTTGGAGACGGCGCAAGGACATTTTGTTTTGCTTTGCCAGCGCTTACGATCTATCCCAACGAGGAGGGGCGTAAACAAGTTCAAGAGCAAGCATTGTACAACATTTTGGTATGCGCCCAAGGTCTCTCCGCTGACCTCAACATTTGAATGTCCACAATAGTTTGTGTCGGCGCCAAACAAAGAAGTAAACAAACCATCGCTAGTTATGTTCTTAAAATGGTGGGCTCTTCTGCTTGCGTTGAGTGAAGAGCGAAGTCTTTCATAAGGAGAAAAATGAAGAAAAATCAGATTCATGGATTTATATGGAGATTAATCAAGAGTTTAAAGGCATAATAAACAGTGTGAACTACTGACCATAGCGTGGATGTTTTAAAAGAAAGAAAACTGCAGCACATCAGTATACACGGGTGCATAGAATGGAAGTTAAACCCCAAAAAAGTCGAGGAGAGTTTCGAAAGGGAATTTTGTGTTAGCGGGACTGTTGAGCTCCAATGCAATCGATCCAACCGGACATTTTCTTCACTGAGATGCCCAACTTTTTGAGAATCATCCACTCTCTCCTCCAAGGCGCCAAAGATGTAAAGTCCCATCAGATGGTGGAGTGGGTGGTGACACAGGTGTTGGTGGATCGAACAGTCACCAGGCAAAAAACCAAGCCATGTACCAGATTTTTCCATATCAAAAACGAAAGAGGGAAAGAGTGAAGCTTTGAACGGTTCATTGTGGTCCAAATTAATTCATGGCTTTCCAAAAAACATTTCCCAGTTCTTTTCGGAACTTTCAGGGAGCACAGTGGAGCTTCGCACGGACACTGATCACAACTTTTCCCCCCCAAAAGTCTGCTTCACGATATACCAAAGGAATAAAAAAACAAATGTAATCTTACTAGTAGAAATACATGATACGGTGTTGGACCTTAAAGCAGTACTAAGTAAGTGTTAATGGGATGATTGGGGGGTCTTTCACCTCCCCCTGGTGTCTCTGGCCAGAAAACCACTCTTGCAACTTTCCCTGCACCGGGTCTGAGGCCCCAATACACACTCATAAAATCACGAAGAGGAAGCTAACAGGCTAACGGCCAAAGCTAACTGCGGGCTAGCACCACTTAAACAGTGTTTACAGCCAAGTTTCAGTGAAAAAAAACTATCTCCATTGTGTAATCGGATGTATAATATCCCGCTCTCCCTTTGTCTTTTCTGTCAGCGTAGTATTTACTCTCACAGACAATTAATGAGTAAAAAACGACAACATACTACGACATCTGCAGTAGCGCTTATGGCCTCTAGGGGCAAGAGTTACTTAGTACTGCTTTAAACATAAGGCACAAAACTGCTATAACCTGTCATGACACATTTTAACCTGATGAATTATCAAAGGAGGTCTTAACTTTGGTTCGCTAGTTTTTTACTTATAAAAAATGTATTAGAATCACCTTTATAGCCTTGACTCTTGACTGCAAACACCGCATTGTGCAAGGTAAAATAAAGCTGTGTATACCTTTTTGATGAAATACTGCAGGCAGAGTTCAGGAAGGGCACCAAACTTATGCCAAATAAATATGTGAATCGCTGCCCACTAGGAGCCAGATGGTATGCCGTGGCGACCTCGGAAAGGGGAAAGCAGTTTTGTCGAGTTGCAGAATACACTGACCTTTCCTATTCATAAAAAAAAACAAAAAGAAAAAGAAAAAAAAAACATGGCCACCTCAGTTTTGGCCTGTAGCTTTGTTTCATTGAAAGAAGCACAAGGTCTCCCTCATCGTTTACACTCTGTTCTGATGCGCGCGCACATAAAGAAAAAAAAAAACCTCTCCCTCTCGAAACATTGTCTCTGCTACCGTCCGCCGACCACACAGCGCTTTGTGTCTGATTTTCAAAGCCTCCGTTCCTCACTAATTAGCCTCTCTGTCTGCATCCCAAGGCTTCCACAATTAGATAAGCCTTACTCAACTTCGCTCGGGGATAATAATAATTATTAAAAGAAAAAAAAAAAAAAAGAGAAAAGGGTTAGGGGAGAATAAGGATAAGAAGAAACACGGGTGTTATGAAATGTATCCGGTTTAAACGGCGTGCCACTTCCGCGCCGAGAGCGGGGGGAAAAGTTGCCGAGTCAAGATCAAAAGAGGTTGCAAAGGGGCGAAAAATGAAGCGCGCCGTCGCCCTTCCAGGCACTGCTCCATTACATCTTGATTTTTTTTGTACAAATGAAGCAAAGGCACGGCATGTCTAATACGTAGCAAGTCATTTTGAGTAAAATTAGAGACCGTTTAAGCGTTTTGGGAGATACTTGGGTGGCATCTTGTGATTGTTTGAAGGTGTATTTAAAGTGGGTGCATCGTGTTGTTGTGTCTTTGGGCAGGACACTTCATAGCCTTTTTCCACGAGTGACACTGGTGTGTTGTTGTGGTCGGAGAGGCTGATAAAAAAAATCACATTGTAATCTGATCCCTTTGACAATCGCCCAAATTGGACAGTTGTTGTATGCAGACGGCATCTCTGGAATCGCCCATATATGGTCATGTTTGAAAACAGTTAAGGGGGAAAACAATTTAGAGAAAAATCTAAACTTTCTCTAATTATTCAAAAACTACTTTAACAAATGCTGAATTATGAATATAGTTTTCAACTAAATAGAGATACAATGACATGGAGAGGAGCAAAGTGGTTCAACAGCCCATATATACATAAATAACGGAGAATGCTAACAGAATGCTTCATGTTAGCATTTTTTCCACTTCTATTGAACAATCTGCTGTGAGAAAAAATCCATATGAATCCGATTTACACTTGACTTTATTTATGTGATAATTAAGTTCATATTATACCAGAAAATGGCTAAAAGGAATGGAAAATTGGGTTTCTCTAAAGATTATATTTTCCCCCTCAGCGAAGCCACGGCCCCTTCTATGACGAGATGCCGTCTGTATCTATTCACCTTATTCCGGACGTTCGCGTGGGCGCCGCCATGAATTGTGCCCGCCCCTTTTCTCCTATGTTAACATGGGGCTGGAGAAGTCCACATAAAATCAGTCACTACACGAAAAGAAAGCACAGAGAAACGGTGCAGTGTTGACATGTTTGTGCAAATGAACATTGGAAATTTTACACAAATCAATCGACTAAACATCAGATTTGAGCGGAGAATATTTTCCCTCGTTCTCCGTTAAAATGAACGGGGTTCGCGCTCGACCGGAAGTGTCTGGACAACGAGGTGCCGAGACAACGCAAAAAGTGGCAAAAGTGGGCGGGGCGGAATAAGGTGAAAAGCATGATTCAGTGGTCTACGATCAAACAGACATTAAAAAAAAAAAGTATTTTGGGATTGGTTAGATAAAGACAGCAAAGTTAGAACAGTTTCGATGAGTCACATAATCTGGATTTGGCCTCCTACATAATTTATCATTTTAAAACTATAGTTCCACATCACAAAGGCAGCTACTTCATCGATTTCCGCCTTCGACAGATCAATAGCGTCTCAAATGAAGGCATGACTCACTCCTGCATGTGCTTATCAACTCTCTAATGCTCATGTCACCAGATCTCTCCAACACCATATATTCACAAACACATGTCCTCCTGAACGCTTCCAAACAGAACTACTATAAGAGCTGGGCGTTACTTAATGGAGCCTTTTTCGTGGCAGTCTCGCAAATCCATCGGTGACAGAAGATGCAGACACGGTGAGGAGAAAAGAGGAAGAGGTGGGGGGAGACGGGGGGGGGGGGGGTAAATTATGCAGCCAGACATCCGGTAATGCTTCGATATCATCTGACATGATGAGGAGCGTAATGGATGGGAGCTATGCATTGTTTGGCAATTAATTTCTCATTCCCCCCGCGCTCCTTGCCGCCACTCGAGAGGGCATCTTTGGAGGTCAGTCAGCGCCGGGAGAGTGCACGCGGCTCATATATATGCACTGAGAGACGCCGCCTGTGTTTGAATTAAAATGACAGTGGAGAAGGCTGGAGCCAAGCCTTGTGCTTGTATATGCACTCTGAAGAACACACGGGGTGACTGCCATGCACACATGTTCAGTCAATGACAGAGGAGTGCCGCAGGTCTATAATAAAGAATGCTTTAATTGATTTGAGAGCACTATCCTAACACACATGTTGGGGACTGGGTCAATATTTTTATGATTAGACTGTCGGGGTCATCTATAGAATCATCACCTTTATTCATGAAAAATATATTGACGTTAATGTTAAATTAATGTATTATTTAAAAGAACATTATCCACTGCAAAGCCTACACCTAGGGGGGAGAGGGTTGGGGTAGGTTAGTCTGCAAAGGAAGAGAAGGGATGGACGGAAATGATCCACGACTCAACATTTTAAGCAGCACTAAGTAACTTGCTGACCGTAATGAATTATTTTCCTAATCCCTCTGGGGGTAATATAAGTGTTAATGGGATAATTGGGGGGTCTTTCATCTTCTCCTGGTGTCTCTGGCCACAAAACCACACTTGCAACTTCGCTGCCTGCGAGTCGGAGGCACCAATACACACTGATAGAATCACGAAGAAGAAGCTAACAGGCTAGCGGGCAAAGCTAACTGTGGGCTAGCGCCTTTTAAATAGTATTTACAGCCAAGTTTGAGTGAAAAAAATAATCTCCATTGTGTAATTGGATGTACAATATCCCTCTCTCCCTTTGTCTTTTCTGTCAGCGTAGTATTTACTCTCATGGACAATTAATGAGTAAAAAACCGTAACATGCTACAACATCTGCAGTGGCGCTTATGGCTCTAGGGGCATGAGTTACTTAGTACTGCTTTAACAGTTTGTTATATCACAGTTTGATCAAAGTAATGTTTCTTTTTTTTTAATCTAAAGTTATGTAGATCCTAATTATAGAATGATTTCATATTTTCAATATTTTGGTGGCCATAATTGTACAATTATACAAGATTAAATCCCATTTTTTACACCGATACAGTTCTCCACAATTTGAAAATGAAAACATTTGATTTATTTTGAGCAAATGGTTGAACAGCTTTCATGTTTTGAAAAAGCCACGAGTTTGGCCTGATATGCCAACTTTTTATAATCATATTATTTTGCAAACTACAAATGATACCAACTCCAAATTGCACACACTCACTCTGTCAAGACAGCAATCAAGCCGAGTCTAAGGAAATCCACAAAATGGAGTGCCGCCACAGTTCTGTACATTGAGTTCTTAAAGACTCTCTCCAGGCAGACTGAAAACACAAGGCCAAACACTTTTAATGATTTGCAGTAACATAAAACTATAAGCACCACAGTCGTCCATGAAACTAAAAACAGAGATATTAAAACAATAACAAAAAAGGACTTTGAAATCACTGCGGGTCAATTTAAATGGTCTAGAAAGTGGAGAATGTAATGTTTGTGTCTCAGTGATGCATACAAAAGACTTCTTTACCATCACAAGACAACACAAGTATCACAGAACCTTGCCTTTCCACGGCACTCTTATCATAAACTAGATTGATAGTATTTTCTTTTTCTGCTGATCTCACACTTTTTCTGACAGATGCCGAATCTAAATGAAGACTTTGTCAAATTTCCACCAGCCAGCTCATGTTTCAGGCCTGATCCGCGGCTCTGTCATGTTTATTCAATCAAGAGCGCACACTTCCACCTTATATATCACATGGTTCCCATCTGGATACCCCGCCGACCGGCCATCCATCATGATCCTTTCGCCGACTCTACCTTGATCCAGAAATCATACACAGATCACCTGTGTAGTGAGAGACGTGGCAGGCAATCCCTCAATTAAGAACCCAGCCCGATCCATCAATCCTGACATGGACACGAATATAGGGGGGAAAAAAGCACCATGCCACATCGGACTGTACTTAATGCCCTTTTTAGTAGTCATGAGATACAAGGTGGAGCCTCGGAGTGGTGGGCAACATGGGAAATTAAGGGTTGGCGCCTGTCGAATTAGGATGTGGTTGGAACCAAGTCAGGGTCAGGGATTTCAAATGACTCCAGTTTATGCAAAGGCTAATGAAACGGGCAAAATGCTTTTAAAAACCAAACGTCTGGTTAAAGGGGTTCAGTTATGAATGTATTCATGCAAATGCTACCACGATTTAATAACAAATATGGGAGCTTTTTGTACATTAGACTATCCTTACATGAATACCGTTGTGTAATAAACTAAAATCGCCGACAAAGCTTTCCCTGTATCCATGCTAAAAAAAAAAAAAAAAAAAAATCTAAATCCGCGTTACTCACAGAGCCCCATTGTGTCGGCATGAGCTGGAGTTGGGAGGAGGCTGTGTATTTGCATGGGTGTGTGTTGGAAAATGCCTAAAAAAAAAAAAAAAAACACACACACACACACACACACACATCTATAATCCTAAACCTTGCACTTTCCCTGGAAGAAAATTGCCCTTCTACGCGAGGTGCACGAGGCATGTGATAAGTGCGTAGCCGGCAAATAAGCATGTAGCCTACATTCCTGAGCTTTGACATCAAAATGTGCTCTATGCTGCATGCAAAGGACCGCCGCCTTTGTGCACGCTCTGAATTTAAATTCCCAAGAAGGAGATTCTCCAAAAAAAAGTCTGCAATCAAGACTGAAATGCCCATAATGGCACACGGTCATTTGCATTTTCACAGTGGAGTAATGTATGGCTTATGCATGGCCGTGGAGACGTGGAGATGACACATGAGGCGGCTGCATTGAAATGTCTGCTGGCACATTTCTACATGAGGTTTAAACCAGTTATTTGCTCTTGTAGATGCACCCATCCAGCTTTTTTACTACCGATTCCGATACTGGGATTTGAGTATTGCCGATATCCAATATTTACCAAGAGACTTTCTAAAAAGTGTCATTCTCTGAGCGACTCTTCTCCCATGTAAGATCAATATATCATGTTACAGATCAATTATAAGTTATATCTATTGATAAACTCTTGGATTTAACAAGGATGCCTTTTCTACACTAATTATTCTTTGGTTTGACAGGCTTTAGGCAAGAATTACTCACATGAAATGATCTGATCACTACAATTATGTTGGATCAATTATTTCTTAAACTAAAATACAAACACTTGGCTACGATAGCAGTGGTTATTGTACTTTATCAGGCTACTTTAGATATTTCTATCATAGTTTCTGACCCAGCCTTTATTAGTTTTCGTTAGCATAAGCCTGCTCCCACTAGCTTTAGCATGCTATTGCTAACCGGAGAATTTCACACAGCGATCAAAAATACATTTGCGGAGCTTATAACTAACTCAGCACTGTGATTCTCCAGGTTCTTGGCTTTACTATGATATACAGCATGTCCATATTCACGTAGATTTAGGTGGTAAAAGTTGTGTCTTTAAGGCGTTGAGAGCCAAAACTGGTATCGGTTCAGTATCGGATATTTGGCGCCGATACCCGATATCGTATTTTTTCCAGTGCGGCTCCAATATCCGATATCAGTATGAGATCGGTGCATCCCAACTTGCATGTAGCAACTGGAAATATTCTGAATATTAAGGAAATTGAACGGGGGATTGTCCAGTAATGCTCAATGAAGTAAAAAATTGTAATAATGGCATGTGACAACTCCAGGGCATTAACTCCATGTAGAAGCATTAATGAAAGTGGTCCTTTTAAAAGCGCACATTATCTCCACTCCCTCTGCCAGGCTGCATTTACTGCTTCAAAATTCTTAATCAATTTATCATGTGTCAGGCTCTTCCAACAGGAGCCAAGACCAAGTGCAGGCGTCCAAAGCCATTTCGGCACGGAGGTCGGACCGCCGGCGTCTGTGGGCCGCTCCCGATGCCAGCGAGAGATCTGGCACGGTGCCGCGGACAGATGGCAACATGTGGCAAAATAACAGGAGCGACAGACAGTCAATGTATCCGTGACTCCAACTGTGGCACGGCCTATACGCCCAGCGTGAGCCGGCGGGGCAGTCACGCTTCGCAGGGACGATAATTGAGACATCAGAGCAGGACAGCACTTTGTAGACTTAAGGGGTGAGTTTCTGAAATAATGTTCACTTTATTGTATCAACAGGCTGGCACAAAATGTATTCAATATGTTCTGAGGCTCGACTATCATCAGTAGATCTTAAAACAGTTCATTATCTTGAAATGGAGACTAGAAAAGCACAGTGTTTGGGAAGTAAAAGATTTCAAAAAGACACAATTTCAGTGCATTACAGTTTTGAATGTGACTAATGTTGATCCATCAAGGAATTCACTTGCGCTGACAATGTTCCGGACGGGGGAGGGGCGTGAAACTCGCTCTGATTTCTTCTCTCAAACACTTCAAGCACAGTTATTGCTTTGAATAAAAGTGATATCAACACAAGAACAAGCGGTGAAGAGGGCAGCATCAGTCTTCAGACGCTGTTCACTTAATGAGCTTTGTTTGGTGTGCCCTTCCTCCAAATATCTTGCAAAAACCATGATGCAACGTCATGAATGAAAGCCGCTTGTGCTTTGCGACCTATGAATAAATCACAAAAGTTTGCACTTCACAGACAACAACAGAGCCACGCGGCAAAAACAAAAGCCCCTCATTGGCTCGACATGAAGAAGTGGGTCACGGGAACATTGACATTCACCACCTATCGGAGCAGCGTCCTCCTGAGGGCTCGCTGTCTCTGCGCACATTCATTTGCGTCATTCTCATTAACAGATGTGACAAAGTGAGCATTTCAGATGTTTGGCCTATTCTTCTTGCTGTATTTGTCCTTTCAACTCAACCTCATTACTCTATTATACCAGGATGTGTTGCGACACAGATGTCCTTGCTTATTTTGCACCCAAATCTAATCATCTAAGGGGAGAGCTACTTGTGAGAGGTTTTTATATGGCTAGCAGCAGTTGTGCTGCCTCAGTGTTTATTATCAATGCATTGGATTTAATTATCAATGGAGTTGTCATGGAAGCACTCCAAGGCATCGCTCATCATTTCGTCCTTGGAAATAAAATACTGCTCTTTCTGCTAAAACATCAGAGACTGCAATGCATAATACTGCACAGATCCATCAAAAGTAACGAAGCAAATATTCTCTTTGTGCCTGCTTCGAGGCAGCAGAATAAGTTGTGTAAGAAAGGGCATCAAGTACAAATTGATGCAAATATCTGAACTGTATAATCTCGATAGATATGACATGCATGTAAAGTAGGTCTGCACAGTGAATAGTTAATGGTCACAAATGACAATAAGCAAGCACTATTTAATTAACTATTTAATCCTGCAAACAATAAAATAGTCTTCATCCATATCAACACTTGCTAACACTGTAGTTTAGACACCTTCTGAAGCCACATTGTAAATGAGTCACACAAATTTGAATGACTCAAATCCACCATAGTCATTGCAAAAATCCTTTCCTTTGTTGCCTTCAGTGGTTACAAAGAACAGTCAGCACTAATATATTGGCAGATTCACACTAATATTCATTCAACAAAGGCAAATTAGAGATTCAGGGTGATCAATTCTCCCAATACCATATCCACGTCTTTGAAACATCCTTGCCGTAAAAACAATAATTTATGCTTTCCAAGCCAGAATCCGAGCAGAAATGAAAGAAAACCAATTTAAAACACATTCATACGCTCTGGTGAGAGCCTATGCAGTCTGAGGTGAAGCATACTGCATTGCACGGGCCGCAGCTGCTGGTACAGGGCTGCGTCTCTGCTGCTCCATTGCCCATTTCCCATGCTCCATTGGTACGGCGGGTCGTGTCAGCCCAGGCAAGTGGAAGAGCGAGTGGGAATGAGCTTGTGTTAGGCTAGAAATACGACGGCGCAATGCTGCAGTTCTGTCTGATCGCAACTCAAATGTGGTTTGTCACTTTGCATCTAAGCCTCGAAATCAAAGACTGTGAAAGGAAGTGCTTGCATCACACACTAGTTTAGCAACCATCTTGGATTTTCTTTTCCTGAATTGCTGTTGGTTTGTTGGTTGGTTGGCCTGCCTGTAATTGAAATGCATATGATCTATACTCTTTTGTTTCCGATACCTGCCACAGACAGCCTATTTGTGCACCCTTATAATGCATAGTGTTACAAACTTTCACTTTAAGGTCCCTCAATACGTATTTTGCCTTGAGAAATGAGAAAGAGTTGAATACAAGCTGCGAAACAATTTAATTTATGTGGAGTGAAATGGTTGACGGCGATGCTGATTCAAACAATTTTGGTGTAAAGACGCAGCCATCTACAAAATTAAAGCCCTTGTGAGACAACATTGTGTGAAACACTAACAGCTAACTGCACATCAGCTGCAGGCAGTCCGGCTTCTCCGGCTCCTCTTGACTTTATCAAACTAAATGCTTTACTGCTCGGGAGTCTATTCTGTCTCTCTTTCATTTCTTATCAGTCTGTTTATCTGACATTTTTATTTGTGCTTTGACTTCATCCATCTACTTAATGTAGCATTTTACTATCTGCATTCAAGAGGCGCAGTCCTTGCTTTTTCTTTGGAGGGCAGCCTATTCTGCACCAACACATCTTTTTAGAGACATCGTGTTTAGAATTGGCATTTGCATGTGAATGTCTTGTTACCGTACATGATGTCTCGGAAGTGATGGATAATAATTTCATACAAAAAGCACATCACAAAACAGTCTCTGCCTCTTTAGCTGCAACATATTATATTGTGGTTAACGGTGTATCATTGGAAACACACTCTTTGCTGAATAAATGAATATATTAAAGGCCGGTTCAGTGAGGAGATGCAGTGAGTAGTCAAGCAGGCAAAATGAATTAAAATGGCAAGCGGCAAGAACGGAAAAAAATCTCCCGAACTGCAAGCAGAGGTAGGGACTTCACAGTCAAATAACTTGTGGCATTTTTGACTCGAGCTGCTGATGAGATAGCGCAAAGAATTACCGCTGTGTGTCATAACAGGTTCTTTTTTTGTTTCGTGCCTAACAACAAGCAGCCATTTGTTTAAAAGAGCATTGGAGGGGCTGGATCAGACAACTGAGGTGAACTTGAGCTGTTGTTATGATGCCTTTTATACTTGATTACAACTTGGGCTAACACATTCACTTTGCCAATTGAATCCGACGAAGTTACCACAGCCAATTGTCAAAAGAGTGACAAAGGCCAAGATATACTGTATTATACAAAAATGCAGAAACAAACTGTGAGAGCACATGAACTATAGTGCTCTGTGGCAGCTTTCTACAGAACTAGCATGATTTAAGTAATTGCATTCTTCTCTACCATATTTTCCGGACTATAAGTCGCTCCGGAGTATAAGTCGCACCAGCCAAAAAATGCAAAGTGAAGAAAAAGAAACATATAAGTCGCTCCGGAGTAGAAGTCGCACCAGCCAAAAAATGCATAATGAAGAAAAAGAAACATAAGTCGCTCTGAAGTATAGGTCGCACCCGCCAAAAAAATGCATAAAGAAGAAGAAACATATAAGTCGTTCCAGAGTATAAGTCGCACCTGCCTTGGCAACTACATGGGCATGGAGGCATAACTTCACCGGCCAAAAAATGAATCATGAAGAAGAAAAAAACATACATAAGTTGCACTAGCCATCCTGCTGCACCGTTGACAAGCCTCTCCCGGCATCACGTTGTTACAGCTCTCATTTGCAAACTCGTTCCTCTAGCTGTGGCCATCTAGCTTTTAGCCTGCGATTAGCTTTGTTTGTTTTCTTCATTGCAGTAAGAGTAACCCCTGTTTTTTGCCGGTCCCTGAATTTATCGGCCTAGAGCGCCCTCTAGCAACTGTCAGTGTGAAAACATGTGATATTATATATTTTTGATATATAAGTCGCACCCCCAGCCAAACTATGAAAAAAGCACGACTTATGTAGTAAAATACGGTGCATATTACCACTGTCAGCAGTTGTATTGTTTTTGCCTGCATGTCCGATGAAGGGTGTTCTTACCTAGTCTGTTGTCCAGCGCCCCGAAGTCCAGCGAGTACTTGACCACGTGGTAATTGTTCCACACGTACAGCAGGTTGTCCCTGGGGTTATAATCCACAGCGGCGATGTACTGGTAGGAGTTAGGGAAGGGAATATCCAGGTAGCCATCTTTGCTCAGCTCCGTGTTGTAGATGTAGTCGATCTTGTTCCCCGTCGCTTCATTGTCGTCATCCTCATACACGGATTTCACCACGTAGAGAATCCCGCAAATCATAAAGGCGTTGGAGGCCGAGCGCTTGTCGTAGGCCGTGTCCCACGTGCCTTCAACGCGCAACGTGTACGGGTTTAACTGGCTGATCACTATACGGCCATTGTTTTGCTCGGTTGCGTAAATCACCCACAGTCCATTCTCATCTACGGCTAAGTCGATATCCGATTTGCCGCCCCAGCGATACGGAGAGGTGTCGTGATAGTTGGCGTTGGCAATGATGGCCTCCCCGCTTTTGATCCGAGTCCGTAGATCGAACTTGACGATATTGCGAGTGCGCTCCTTGTTGAAGAACAGAGCGCCGTCGTACACCACAAATCCAGTTCCGTCCACCCGATGAGGAAGTTTGTACGTCGTCGTGGGTCGCCCGGCGATGAAGTCTTCCTTGGATGAGTATTCGGTCAAGGTGTCGGTACGGTAAGGCGTCCAGGGCATGTAGTAGATCTTGTCGGACGCTTGGAGCGGGTCTTTGCACCAAGCTCCAGACTGGTGGTCCGATTCGAAGAGGTGCTCGCTCTGGTAGACCCTTCGGAGGAGCCCTGGGCACAGGAAAACTGAGGAGCCAAAAAGGGGGAAAAACAAGTACAGAGTTACATTGGCAGGTAAGGGAAGCGAGGTCAATACCAACACAGACTTTGGATATGTTTTAGTGACACTGCAACGGGTGAATAGGTGATCATGCAAGGACGTGGGATGAAAGGGATTCAATATAACACCACATTTAATCAGCTATTACCATTAAGCTTTTAGAGTTTCTTTTAATTCATTTAGTGGCCTGACCCCAAAGGCAATTAACTCCCAAAGTCACTTGCAATGAAAGATGAACAGATTGAAGTGAAGGTCATAAATGATGTACAGTCCTATTCAATGTAGCGCAGAATGTCAAACATTTATAAGTGTGAGCACCGGAAAGACAACTGTTTGTAAAGGGGGTCTCGAAAAGAATTTCAATCTGAGCCCAATGATCCTAAACCATTTGATAAATGACTAGGCTGTAATTATTGGTTCTGGCACGAAGCAAAGACAACACGAAAAAAAGACTGATTTAGTGATTAGGCGATCATTAGGATGGCCGTCTGTCCATTATTGCGTCCATGTGACATTTTAAGTCCGCCGCATGATTTACAATACTGCGCACTATAAACTAATTACACGTGAACTGGTTTGCGCTCAAATCTGATAAGGCTCGGGCCAAGGCTATACAGCTGCAGCAGGTCAATGTGAAGCAGCCATTTTGGCGAGCTGATTTGGCATTGTTATGAAATTTGAAGGATTTGAGCAAAATCTACTCTAAATTACAGTGTAAACACAAATGTACTGTACTTGAAGGATAGCGCTCGCTTAAAACACCCATATCAAATCTTCAAGGCCTGTTCATGAAAGGTCTAGCTGCAGTACGTAATCCCAGTCATGATCTACAGAGAGATTTTTTTCTTTTTTACATAGACTACATGGCTTTAGGCATCAGTGAATCACGCTATTCTGTGTTTATTAGCATTTGACATAGTTCCTTGCCTTTTCCATATTGCGTTTGTATATTGTTTGAAGGCTTCTTTTGGTGAAATTGCCCCGGAGCATGGCACTGCACTGACAGATCCGTTTAGACCTAAAAGCTATACGCTTACGAGAGGTGGAATAGAGCAAAGCAAGAGACAGCCAAGCCAGAGTGTTCTTCCCATTCGTAATTCCTAAGATTAAACATGTTGTCTACCTACGGCTGTAAGGCGAAGTCAGACAGCGTACCATTGACAGAGCACACATCACTTGCTCTGCTAAAAGCAAAAAAAAAAAAAGGTTGAAAAAGGCAAAGAGATGTGCTTGAGGTCAGAGGAGGTAAGCTTTTACACCTGCCGCACTGAAAGGTAAGATTGTAAAAATATGCCGTCTGTGAATTGAAGCTCAAAGATGAGTGGAGTGAATGACAGTTTAACTTAATGATACAAAAGCAATCATGGCTTTCATGGGGGAAATTCGCGCAAATGTATAGCAGGAGCCAAACTATTTTACAAAATGTCTTTCCCTTATTCTATTTTTTTTTTTATCTTGACCGCATATTTTCTCTCATAAAAGCTTTTGGTTCACATTCATCAGATAAAACCTCTTGAAAGTTGGTAGCTTCCATCTGACTTCATTGTTAACATGAACAAGGACATCAGATAATGTTATTTAGTATAAAAAAGGTGCCACTACAGGAATTAGGCTTTAATAATATCATGAAAAATGTCTTTAAAGCCACATTATGGATAAACATGTGGGCAAAATGTGGAATATACTTTTTGACAAGTTCAATTATTCAAGGTGTGCTAGAAAATTGAGGAACAAAGAGACAAACTATCTCTCCCTTGCACAGTTGTCATTAAGTGATTTATTATGACAAGTTGATAGTTGCCTGTAAAATATTTAAATGTTGCTTTTTGGGGCGGCTTTTACTTGACATTGCAATAGTTTCACAGGATACAGATTTGCTGTTATCTCAAAAATCTTCGACGACAGTGTCCCACTGTAAACCCTCTAAATCTCTCTTTGGGGCAGAAGCATTGGCGTATGTTGTGCATGTGGTGCTGATAAGGAGAGAATATGACTGCTATGAGCTGTCTCCAGTATTGACTTGTGAGTCCCGGGAGGTTATATCCATCAACATGTTAGCGCCATAATCAAAAATGCTGACAGCTTATTGGACAAGCTATTGATCAAACCGTATAGCGCTCTGCTTTAATATTATGCAGCGGATAAAGTAGGGTTGGAATAATCTTCGGTTATTAAAGTATTAAAGGGAATATAAGATATATAGAGGTTATCAAGGTCCATGGGAGCAGGGTGGTAACAACCTCCCCTTGAAGATCAGCATCTTAATGGTAATAGATATATCTTCTTCATGGGAAAATTAGAAAATAATTCCTTAAAGTCAATTGCGCATGCAGCTACTTTATTTCTTGTTTTGTTTTTCACCCATGAAAGACATGTTCAACCAGCATAATGAAGCCAAGCCCCATCACCAGTAATGAAATATGCTCATATGGGAAATTGTGTGAAAAGGAAAGTTGTCTGTAGTTAGTTACCTTTTTGTTCCACTTCTATATTTTTTAGGCATGGAGAAGAGAGAAAGACAGACAAAATAAAAAAAAATAAAAAGAAATATTGGTTAGTTATATTGGGAGGAAAGATTTTGTGTGCATTTCATTCACATTTGAAAAGTGTGGAGTTAGTAGGATTTACATTTGAAAGAAAGACAAGTATTTCAGACGCTGTTGGGAAAAAACGTAGGTTAGCATAACACATATAAATTGGACAAAAATAATGATAATTACACATATCTTTAAAAAACGTTAACCTGGCATTGCAATTCAACAGCATAACACACGTTATATTGAGTACATTTATATTCTTATTGTATACAGTGGTTCATAGGGCGACAGTGGCGCAGATGGTAGAGTACGTCGTCTCATGATTGGAAGGTCGTGGGTTCGAATCCTGGCTCCTGCAGGTGCACTCTGTCGTTGTGTCCTTAGGCAAGACACTTCACCCACCTTGCCTCCAGTGTCTGCGTACATTGGTGTATGCATGGGTGAGTGGTTCCTTGCTGTAAAGCTCAATGCGTGCCCAATGCAGGTGGAAAAGCGCTATACAAGTTGAGACCATTTACTCTGGTCTTACACCCACAAAATACTAAAATTCAACTTACACTATAGCATTTTATTAAAACTTACGTTACTTTAAATGATTTCCTTTGTGGTATTTTTGATAATGCTTTCAGCAGATGTGAGACAAGCTTTTCACATCAGTCATGGCGTTTCCCCTGATCTCTTCAGTTGGTAGGAAAGAGGTTAGCATCCAGCGAGCATGCCAGCCCCTGTCCCTTCCCCTCCAGTAATCCCACTTCTAATAAGAGAGGATTAACCTCTGTTACCAGGGCTTACAAGGGCCCTCTCCTCCAAATGGAGACTGAAGGTATGGAGGTCAGTCGGTGTGCTCGGCGAGGAGGGGTGAAGTTTGAAAGATGGAGAAGTTATTAGAGGGGAACTATATTACTGCAACGCCTGCTGATGGAGAAGGAAAATAATACGGAGCGAGCGCGGCGTGATCAATGTCGAAACTTGACGCGGCATTGCAGCATAGCATCTCCCCGGCAAAACAAACAGCTATTGAAACACCAAAAGAACCACTGCCGGACTCGTCAGCGATCGCTCGAGGGCTAAATCTGTATCGCCATTACCGGCAACTCCGGCCGATAACTTGGAAACCGCATGTGCACTTTCGCAGATCAAAGATGAGTAAACAGTCGAGCGTTGCCAATCGAAGCTTCACCTCCGCCGCACAACAGTTACCATAGGGGGGGGGAGCCCGGCATTTCTGATTGAGCGATCGCCTACAGTGGCCGGGGAAGAGTGGGGTAATGATCTATAGGAAAAGGCATTAGAGACATGGGTGTGTGAAGTGGTATACAACATAAATGGCCAAGGGCTGATATCATGTGTGGAAACTAACAAGGGAAGGCATCAATCTTTGGGTTTCCCTTCTTGACCGTGAGACGACGCATTGAGCAGTGACCTATCATTTTGAATTCTCACAATAACACATGCTCTGCGGGATGGGCTATAGGGAAGACAGTCCAGCAGCAGTGAATGAATAGACGAAAGCAAGGAAGCAGAGAGAGAGAGAGAGAGGGAAAAAAGAGAGAGAATTGATTCATTTGAAAAGCTGCTTTACTCCACCCGAACACCCCCATTGTGACCCTAATACGATTTTGGTCACGGCTGTCACTGAGTCACTAAAAAGCACTTAGCTCTCTCTCATCCAGTCATCTCGCACATCTCGAACCCCTTCCCTCTTCCTTCTGCAAATATGTGGAGCGGCCCATCAATTTTAACATGTACATGAATGTGAGAGAGTTTCCAGAACCCGTTTAATTCCTTCAAGTATATTGTGTGGCAGCGAGATCCTAAACCTAAGTGAGTGAGAAATCCAAGAAGAAAAGACATGCTTGTGAATTCAGATCGCTGCAGATCATTGTTAATTGTCAAATAAGTAGTATAGGTCCGTTAAAGCAGTACTAAGTCACTCATGCCCCGAGAGGCCACAAGTGCCACTGCAGGTGTCGTAGCATGTTACGGTTTTTTACTCATTAATTGTCCGCAAGGGTAAATACTACGCTGATAGAAAAGACAAAGGGAGACAGGGATATTGTACATACAATTACACAATGGAGATCATTTTTTTCACTCAAACTTGGCTGGAAATACTTTTTAAGTGGTGCTAGCCCGGAGTTAGCTTTGCCCACTAGCCTGTTTTCTACGTGATTCCATTAGTGTGTATTGGTGACTCCTGCTTTTCTGGCCAGAGACGCCAGGGGGAAATGATCCCCCCAATGATCCCATCACCACTTGTATTACCCCCCAGAGGGACTACGAAAAGGATTTATTAAGGTAAACAAGTTACTTAGTGCTGCTTTAACACTGTGGGAAGTAACCAGTTGAGACAATGTGGTTCAAAGTAATGAACAAATCCAACAAAACACGACCCCTAAACTGTACATTTCACTCGCTCGAATTAATTGTGCGGGTCTCTAAGCTTTCACAGGCATAATGGTGCGGATAAATGACTTAGCAGACCATGCTATAAGTAAACACTGGCCCTCTCCAGAAATGGACTACACCTGGCAGTGGTTTTTGGGCAAAAACAATAACTCAGTGAACCATGGTGTCCAGCTTGTAACCGTTTGGCGCGGCTTTGATTGGTCTCGCCTGCCAAACACATAAAGTCAAAAAAAAAAAAAAAAAAAAAAAAAAGGCAACACGGATGAATCTGCCTAATTGGTCAAGCTGTCGGAGCTAAATTTAATAAGCAGAACGGGCACACATTTTCTTTCCATTTACAATATGTTACGATGCGATTCGACGGAAGCAGGTGAAGAGAATGCAGCCGTCTCCGCACACAAATTGAGATATCTGGACGCTCCCTGGGTGTGCGTCGACTCGGGGCGACTTATCCTGCAGGCTGAGCTCCCGACAATGGGGACGACCGCGGGCGGGCGCTGACCACGTCATGTGAGCGGCAGCTGTATGGATTTTCATTTGAATAATTAACGCTTTCCAATTTCACCCTAATGGTTGAGAGGTATCAGAATGGTATCATTAGCCGCTAATAGAGATTCATGGTCGAGTGGCGCAGACATATTTTTCGCAATATTCCCTTTTCTACAGCCGCCTTTCTCTCCGCAAAGAGCCGCAGTGTATGAACTCCTTAACTCAATCCCATCAGCTTTTTAATTAATGGCACAAATTACAAGGCTTTGAATAGCATGTGCCTAAGGACGGGGGAGGACATCTCTCTTTCTGAGGATTCTCCCATCAGTCCTCTCCTTGGCGCCCGTGCATTCCCCCACCATCATTACTGCCGCCATTTCTCAACAGTCCCCTTTCCCATCAAACACTTGTCTGCTCCCTTTGTACTTCTCTCCCTATATTCAGTCTCCTTTACAGCATGATACACTCTTCTCCCCCTGTTTCCACCCCAGACGCAGTTAGCTCATAGTCATAACCTTGACAATGCGGAACCACAAGCCTCCTTGTTCCTTCAGCCGGTTTGTTTCCATTTGAGGGACAGGTGCAAGGACTTGGCCACCGTCCAAAAACGCCTAGCCATATGGGACTAGCTAACAGGCAGAGAAGGCAAGCTCGGCTGGGGCAAAACAAAATTAAATACTTTTTTTTTGTGTATGTGTGTGTGTGTGTGTGTGTGTATGTGTGTGTAACATAACAGCAACTGGAGCAGAAATAACCTAATTGCATCTCTTAAAATATGTCTTGATTTTCCAAGGGCTTTGAGAGCAGGGCGAACAAAAAAAAAAAAAGAAAATCCTGTTGACTGGTGTGCGGCCTGACTTTTAGAACACAAGAAGGCAAAAAGACAAGGAAATGATAAAAAAAAAAAAAAGTGCCTTTGATTAGGAGTGTGATCGTTAAAAGGAGAGGCCCCCCTGAGGAGACCAATCCCTAATTAGTGCTATATCCTCGACACTTGGCGCACCAACAGACCACTTATGTGTGCTAGGTCTGTGCAGCGTAATGATAAAAGCTTTCTTCGGTACTTAAATGGAAGTGCTTACGAGCATTTCAACACGACTGCTAACACATTCATTCTGATATGCTTTGTCTAAATCTATTAGTCTCTTGGTAACAGGAAGTTGATGTATTACACAGGATTCGAGTCCCATTAGTGTAGACTCTGCTGGCCAGCGCGTGCCACGTCATTCACACCAGTAATCAACACTTCATTATCTCACCTCTTGACTGTAAAAAATAATACAGTTTCTATGGCTGCCTGTTGGATGTTTGATTTACCACATACAGCTTTTATAATGGAAAGCGCTGGATGTGGTATGATATCTTTGATGAAGCAAGAAAATGTAGAAAATAAAACATCCAAATGGCACAAAATTCTTCTTTCTTTGGCATTTTGTAAGAAATAATTTAAATTCTGTGGTCGCCAGACTGATGGCTGTCTGTGACCAGTCTACTACCACAATATTTAATTGTGTTGTGTCCATGCTGCAGGTTAGCCTGCCAGCTAAAATGTCAATCATACATGTAATTATGAGAAAGCCTTAATTTAAAGCAGAACTAAGTAACTCATGCCCCTAGAGGCCAAAAGCGCCACTGCAGGTGTCGTAGCATGTTGCGTTATTTTTACTCATTAATTGTCCATGAGAATAAACACTATGCTGACAGAAAAGACAAAGGGAGATAGGGATATTGTACATCCAATTACACAATGGAGATCATTTTTTTTACTCAAACTTGGCTGTAAATACTGTTTTAAGTGGCGCTAGCCCGCACTTAGCTTTGCCCGTTAGCCTGTTAGCTTCTTCTTTGTGAGTCCAATACCAATACCAATACACCTAGTGTGCATTGGTGCTCCGGGTCGAAGGAGGGAAAGCTGCAAGTGTGGTTTTCTGGCCAGAGATGAAATACCGACCCCCATCATCTCATTAACATTTGTATGGGAGGACTACGAAAAGTATATCATATTTATAAAGTATATAAATATTATATAATCGTTCAGTTTCAGTCCCTATTATGCACATAGTGTTTTACAGACCACATGATTGAGGCTTAAAAACATATTTTTGGGAACATCCGCACTAGTATTAGTTTGATGCATCAATGGGAATGGCATGTGCTAGAACACGAAATCCAAGCTCTCACTTTTATTCAATGTCATGTTTGCAAAACGTGTGCCATGATTTGCATACAGAGCTGAACAGAATGGGTTTGGTGATGGATTTTGGGTTTAAACAAATGTAAAGGACAGTTTTGTGTTTCATCTACAAAGCCACAACATCCAGGAAATACAGATCACAGCAGTAATAGAAGAAGAAACAGAAGAAAATCTCTCCCATACGAGAACATGAACATGTTAAATTTGCTTTGGCTAGTAATAGCAGACAGGGAACAAGGAAGGCTTGTAGCTTGCCACAAATCAAACCCCGGTTTCGTAAACTGTACTTGATGATCTCACCAACAATTTCTGCCTCTACAGCAAAAGCAAGATCAATCTCCGCGGATCCCTGTTATGACACTGGTGCGGACTGGTTGAGAAATATATGACAGGACGCCATGGTCATCCGGGGCTGGTGCAGCAGGATGGGAGTGGTCAGTTGTCAGTGACTGATGAGATGACATTATAAGGGCAGAATCACACATGGCGGGACGGGGGGGGGGAGGGGGAAAGGGATCGGAGCGAGCACCGGCCCACTCGGTTGGGGAGAAGCGGGGCCGAATAAAGAACAAACGGAGTAATGCTCAGTGGCATTTGAGCGCGATAGGTGTGGCGGGGTGATGTATCGTCTTGTCACGGCGTCGACTCCCACACAAGGTCTGACCAGCCTGGACCGGAAGAGCTCAAGGACGGAAAGCTACTGCAGGACCGGCTTACAGAGAGATTTACTGATAAAATCAAGGCGAGCGATCTAGTACTCAAGAAGATTTTTGAGTTGTTAAGAGGAGATCAGAAGCAGAACGTGCACAATTATGACACCAGACTGATTTCGCGGACCACGTGCCGGACAATGGCCAAGTCATTAGGTGCAGGGCGAGACAGAAAACGTGGGTAGGAAATCCATTTATCTTCACTTGGAACTGGCATAGGAGTTTGCATTACTACTGTAGTTCTGTATGGATCCATGCACAGTGGAGGGGATTGTAGAGATCCAAGAAAGAACTCACGCAAACTCAGTGAGGACATGGACAGGCGGTATCCGCAAGCCCATAACGGGAGGAATTCTTGAGCTTCGCATGGCAACCGCACACTTGTATAAAACGAACAGCACACATGGGTCACTGAGTAACAATGATTAAAAAAAAAGAAAATCTCTACAGGAGACATTTTTGTTTGAGGTGAGTCTGGAAAGCACAAAGCAACAGTCGCTAACCATCTCGGGAAAAACAATTTGCGTCCGAGCCAACAGACGCTAACTCTCAACCTGGCCGGTGGCAAGTATATTTTTCCTAGGATAGTTGGTAGATCAACCAGTCACAAGTCATGAGAGTGAAACGTCACATGTCACGTCATATATCAACCAATCAGCTTAACCCTGACCCTGTCCTAGCCACTAACCTTAAGGATAGTGGGCTGGTGCCTAATCTTAAATTAGTCTCTGATTGGATGATGAATGTCCATCGTTGACCAACTATCCAAGGAAAAATATTTTTGCTGGCCGGTGCAGGTGGTGTTTACGTTCTGTGTAGCGGCCCTTGCAACGATAACCCATTACACCCAAGCCTTCGATGCAAAGCCACACAGCCTCGGCGCAGGGCCTTTCCGTTTCGCAATATAGTCCCACCTGCCAGTGCGCAAAAGGGAGAAAGCTAGTAGCAGGTGCTTAGCAAAACTTGCCAAAACAATCTACTGCTTTATTCGATTAGGGTCCACCCGCCCCCTCCTGCGAACACCGCTAGGTGAGTTATTATTAGCAAAAGGAATTAAAAGCCAATTAGGATAGTTGGAAATGAAAGCGACTACATGAATTAGATGGCTACAAGGTATGAGTTAGGGATTACAGTGTTGAAATTGGATGTGATAGCGTGATTATATGCTCTGGCTTAGCTCTCCCGAATTGTGCGCCATATCTGACAGGGCTGAGCCGGATCCCACTGAGCAGAGGAGGATTTTTACATTGTCCTTATTAGCTGCAAACAGTGGGGGGAACCAGTGGCTTATGTATAGCGACATGCCGCCAGCTCCGTTTTTTTTTCTCTTCCCTTTTGTTCTCTCTTTAGTCTGTCGTCACCCTCCCCAAGCTCGTGGGCCGCACAGATCAGTTCGAACGGGGGGGAAACGCGTTCGGAAACAAAAGAGCGATAGGGAAAAGATAGGTAATTATACAGTATGACACCGTCAACTGCGTTTTAGTCCCCACAGGCTCGGGCCACTCGCTTGGTCTGGATCTCCATAGAAACAGCGTGGGGAGGCGGCGAGCAGAAAGACAGGAAGGCAGAAAGGGAAAGGAAGGCTTGACTCGCCCAAGCATTGCAATCGTAACCTTTAAAGTGTGTTATTTTTTTTGTTTATTTTTAGCTTTGATTGCAGGACTCAAGGTGGTGCAAAAGTCTATAATCAAACCGATTTCTGTACAGTACTGTACATCAAAAAGGAAACTGCATTTCTCAAGCTCAAGAAAAAGTGCATCTAACTGGCAGGTGTATATGAAATTGATGAAGGTGAGGTTTTTGCAGATAAGCATCGTCACTGTTCATGAGGTGGACGATAAGAAGCTGAAGACTGTCTTTGAAGTGGGGCACAAAAAGGAGTCATTTTTCTCACTATGGCATTCCAGGACAGTTTGCATTTTGGTGACGAAGCAAAAAAAAAAAAAAATCCAAAGCTAAAAAGTTCCAAGTATCTAGGGCATTTCACAAAAGCACCGCAGGGGCAAGAGCTTCTTTTTTTTTGGGTGGAGTTTCTTTAATGAAGCACCACGAGAGATGACCACCATTCAGAAAGCAATGTAGGGGAAAACCATCCGACAACACTAGTCATGGCCCAATGAACTGTGTTAAATGGTTGATTATTAGGGCTGGGGGACACATAATGGCATTGACCTTCTTCAGTGCTGTAGCTTTGGGGAGGGGAGTGCTAACAAAGTTATATGAGGCAAAAAAAAAAAGGTGGCGGGAGGTTTCCACAAGGAACAAGGCGCATCCAATGTCAAGGTAGGGGGGCGGGGCGGAGACAGATGTCAGCCAATGGTGCACGGCCATGTTTACGAGTGGTCATAAATGCAGCTCTGCCTTAGCAATCTGGGAAGTGCGCGATAAAACGGAATACAGGTGACTCTCAATAAATTAGAAACTTAAAAATAAAAAAAAGTAGTCATTTTGTTATTTGAAAATGGATGAATCCACACAATATTGACCAGCCGGACGTGTCATCCTATAAGTCAAGCGATTCACCCGCTCTCCTTTGATATCGCCTAACGCCGCATCAAATAATTATTCAGACTGCATTCCAAATTAATATAAGATGGATTGCCTTTTGCCGTGACATTGCCACACACAGCGTTACAGCTCTTCTCTGCTATTACAATTGATGGAGCGTATCAGATCACAAATTAATAAAATCAATATTGTATCTACAGCGCGCGTCTATCGATTTAGCACACTGCGACGCCATTATTAACGGCGGATCTGACTGTACGATCGACAGGGCTTATGAAGAGAGCGAAGGCACGTCTGTAATTCAAATCAAAAGCTCCCCAGACAGACGGTGGGAAAAAAAAAGGCCACTGCTCTAGGTAGGAGACAAAAGGAAGAAGAATGTCACTATTGCTAAATTAGGGGCCGCCAAGGTCTTTGAGATAGACTGGGGGGAAATCGGGCAGCAAATGAAAGAATGTTGCCATTGCATGTACATTGGAGCGGAGTGTGAAACCCAAAGGCTGTTTCAAAACAAGGGTTAGCATTAGCAGCTTTACGAGTGAAGGCTTGTGGGAAAGAGGTGGGGTCATGGGTGGCTGGTTCCCCATTAGACTCTCAAATCCAACTCTGTTTTAGCAGCTTTGGTTAAGTGACTTGTGTTAAGAACCCTGTTCACAGTCAAGCAGCAGCTATTCATCAGCCGGGACTTTGCCTCGCTAATGGATGTACCAATTATTTCTAACCAATTAGCAGGAAAACAGCCAAAGCAACTTGTGGATATTTTAATACTGTCTGGTTAAAAGTTACTTCTTGTCGACCACTTAAGGATTTGCATTCACACCCTGCTGAATAATGGTCTCCTGTGACCAGTGCCGCGCAGACTTTGGCCAATACTGTGAACGCCTACATCCCTTCAACAATATCTATTCAGTCATCGCCAGAAGTATTTTGGAGTGAGTCGAAAAAATCCATGAAATAACAGTTTGTTTTCTCACTGCATTGCTAAACGTCAACCTTGATATGACAGGGCTAAGGATGCCAAGACAATAAAAGAAGAAAGCTTTCTCCTGAAAAATAAAAAATATTTGATTTGATAGTGTTCGGTAAAGATAAAAGTTTGCACTTAAAGGAACAGGCCACCATTTTTGTATACTGAGACATGTTCTTGCCTGAGCTTAGACAAGTTGATGCGTAACTGTCTGGTGTTTGTGTGTGCCCTCTGTCAAGCAAAACGACAAAAAATGCTGTTAGCATTTGGCCTCTCCCAATGTATTCCTATGGCTCCAATTTGGGGTAAAGTTGGACTCTACCACGCTCTTCCACGGGCACACACAAAGACCAGACAGGTACGCATCAACTCGTCTAAGCTCAGGTAAGAACATATCACAATATGGAAGAACTGTGTGCCCTCAGTCATGCAAAACGACCAAAGATGTTGCTAGCATTTGGCCTCTCCCAGCATATTCCTATCGCTCCAAACTGGGTGAAGTTAGAAGCGACCAAGCTCTTCCACGGGCACGCACAAAGACCAGACAGGTACGCATCAACTCGTCTAGGCTCAGGTAAGAACATATCACAGTATGGGAAAATGGTGGCCTGTTCCTTTAAGCATGAATAACAGGTGCAATGGGCATGTCCAAATAAGGACAAAACTAACTTTAGGTTTAAATGAACAGGGCGTATGAACAAATATGGTGCCTGCCTTTTTCATGCTGTTTGTCAAGCGTTATAAACACACATTCTTCCTATGAGACGACTTTGCAACTCGGACAGCGCATATAATCAGTCAGTGACCATTGAACAGGTCATGATCAAAGAATCTTGTAAAATTGCAACAGTGGCCTTCCGGAACAGAGAGAAATTGTACTGTTAAAGGGTAATATCCTGCAGAAACATGTTCAGAACCAATTTGAACAAAAACATTTGCTGATGACAAACCTACCACTACCTGTTCTGTAAAAGCGGCGGAAGTATCACAAATGCACCTGTAATTGCTTCTGGACATACTGTATTTCGGGATCCATTTGGCGGTAAATACACTTCCTAATGGAGTTCAGCAGTCTCCGTATTTGTGTGTACCGAGAGGGAGCTGAGAGACGGCTGCGTTGCGTCACGTGACTGGGATTGGGTTTTTTACGTCGCAAAAAAAATAAAAAATAAAAAAGAGACAGTAACACTGGGAGGGCGAGATAGGGAAAAAGCGCACACTGCAGCTAGTCTGGGTATAAAAGATCCATCTGGCAGCTAAGGATCACAGGTAGGAATGATTTGACTTCAAAACATGAAAGCAGCGCTGGGGGTAGACTGCTGAGGAGGCCCTGTAAGGACATAAAAATGTGGAAAATAGAGATGGCGTGATTTGAATTGGGTTTAATGGAGATGAAGAAGCAAAAAATGCGTGACTGAAATTTTCCACTTCGTACTCCGGCAGAATTCGGGCTGTGTTTTGGCGAGCCGGGATGCGTGTCTTCCACCTCAAAAGGTCAACGCAACAATGTCACATGGCCGTTTCCTCTGACCGCATTTGAACTTCCTGCCTGTTCGAGCATCCTTTCACCTCACGCTGAGCCCCTCTCTTCCCTGTCCAAATGTTTCCACTGGCATTCTGTGAAGCCTGACAGCGTTTTTGCTCTCCCCCACTGGTTGCACTAATTAAATTCGTTTTATTTACTCTTTAGAGATACCTCGGTAGTCCCTCTGAACGTTAACTTGCAGCCAGCGAGTCAGTGTGAACCCCGCAAACAAACTGGGCTTTTGGTGCCGCTACAAAAAGGAACCCAGGACAATCCTTAAACGAAACACTTTTTTTTCTGACAAAACCCATTAATTAATTTGTCCATTCGGAGGATTTGCTTTGGGATGAAAAGTGCGGAGTAAATAAATGTCTTTGATGTCATCAGGAGGTAAGAACACAGGTGTTAAACATAACCCTGTAGTGCAAATTCACATTGACTAATACAGCAGCTCACGTGACAGAGCACAGAGCAGGAACCAGTGTTGTCTTCATCTGGAAAAATCAGGTTTCATGTTAGTTCGGCTCCCTTGAATTGCTTGGTATTCACACAAAAAAAACACAAATAAACATTGTTACCATTGGAGGAAAGAGTAAAAAACTGAATACGTACTGTAGGGGACACATTCGTATTGGACTTCAAGGTATTTGTAGGTTCCAGGACAAGGATCAGGGAATACATCAGGTCCGGCCACAACTGCACACTGCGTCCGGTTGTTGCATCTGGAAAACAAGGTGTATACGATATTGCTCATTGCTTATAAGATACATTTTAAATTGGGAAAAAAAAAAAGGGAAAATTACAGTTCTTTAAAGGGAATATACGGAGTTTAAAATGTTAAACATGTTCCAGCCATGTCCTCATGTGTAGAATGAGCCCAGACCTGTTCACCACAACTGCCTCTAAAATCATGAACTGTCACTCAAAAAGTTTCTAGCACAAGCAATATAGAAACTGCAGTTACGTGTAAGACCTGAGGTGGCAGTAGTGAGTATAAAAATGACCAACTTGAAGCTCTTTAACCCCACCTGGACCGAGCACATTTTGTCCAGTTTGGCTTTACCCAAATCTAAAAGCTTCTTGAAAAAAGCGTCAAAATAGTGGCCAAAATGAGACGGAAAAAAAACAAGGATGAAAATGCAACAAAAAAGTGACAAGAACTGATGAAAAAGCGACAAAGTAGCTACGAAAGGGCAACGGAAAAGAGACAATAACGCGGCAACAACGAAAGGAAAAATATGCATTTTGATCAGATTTGTAGGTCTTAGCTTTCAAATGAGATGTTGCACTGGCTGTAAGCTTGTAGATTTGGGTAAAGCTGAACTGGAGAAAATGCACTTGGTTAAAGGATAAAAAGGGGCACTATAGTATATTGCATGGCGTAAAAACACCTTAGGAGCACTTCGACGTCCGTGCAGTAAAGTCGAAGTGCTCCTTAGGTATTATTACGCCATATAATATAGTGCCCCTTTAACCAGCTTGGAAAACCAACATGGTTAATTTTGTGCAACTATACTTGGATCGTGTAACTTTTCACGTAACTGTATTTAAATAGGGTCCCTTCTAACTTCACCCCAGTTTGGAGCTATAGGAATATGCTGGGAGAGGCTAAATACTAACAACATCTTCGGTCTTTTTGCATGACTGAGCGCACGCACAAAGACCAGACAGTTACACATCAGCTCGTCTAAGCTAAGGTAAGAACATATCTCTGTATGGAAAAACGGTGGCAAATCCCTATAAGACGGGGGTTCAGAGGTTAAGTATATGGAGATTTATTTTAATAGGCAAGCTTGCGAGTTTATCTAGTAGATTCTACATTTTTAGGGATTTCAACAGTCAGCCAAAGAGTTCAGACCATCACCACAGCATTATATCGTTCCTGCAATGACTTTAAAATTTCAGTTTCAGAAAGTTTAAGGACACACCAACAGCATATATCACACAACTGTCACACAAAATAACCGTATCTGCAGTTTCAGTGGCCCTATCCTGCAGTGCCCAAGAATCTAAACATGTTCTTGCTCAAGGGTGTAAAAGACATCCATGACACTCGGCGCAAACAGCATCGACTCTGGCTGCAGTAATTTGATAGAGATATTAAGAAAACCAGTTCCCCCGGCCGGCACAAATGAGGACATCTGGGTGATTTATCAAAAAAAAATATTTTGTAATCAAGGCGGGGCAATTTTGAGATAATCGTCGTAATTGGTAAATTAATGGCATCATCAAAATCAAATAGGAAAGCCAAATGAAAACGCAGGGACCGGACGGCGCCTTGTTGTTGACGATGACGCAGTGGGGCCGGGAAAAGCGGTGTACAGGTTGCATAGTTATTACAGCATGATAGATGGCTGTGGGTGGAGGCGTCTCGGGGAAAGGGGGGGGGATGGGGGGGTGACACGCAATCAAGCCGGTGCCAGATCAGCTACCAACGTGAAATGTGAATCTTCATTAAAAAACACAATTACGGGTGCTGCTGGTGTGCTCGGGTGCCATTTCATTTTTGGCAGTCATCAATCACGGAGGCACTTCATATGCGCCGGAGCCTTCACCGGCGCGCATCATCGCAGCACTTATCTCCCGACATTAACTCTTAAGCGCTCTGACAAGTATTGATCTAATTGTGTGTTTGCGAAATGAAAGACAAGGTATGAAAGTTGATCTACATTTCAATTTGAGCAGCAATTGTTTTAGAGATGTTCCGGTGTCTGATGTCAATTATCCACTGGTAAAAGCTGACTATTTCTGAGGTGTTTTTTTTTTTAATGACGTTAGATCAGGGATATTAGATAGAATAGAATAGAATTTGGATCGAACACACTGTACAAAACATAACACATGTACATAATATGATAACATTTACATGATAACATATTCATTATATTCCAGCATTTTAAGTCCCCTTTAAAAGCCACTGCAGCAGTAGCAGATTAATGCAGTATCATAACTCTCACTGTGACACTGGCTGCATTTACATGGCCAGGAAAATCAGTAATCTGGAGTAATTACTCAATAATGAGATCTAATGCGTTTAAATTCAAAATTCAGGAATCTGATTATCTAAAACTCCGGGTTTTACATGAGCCAGAGCAGTTTGGGATATTTTCTTCATAAATGTAGTGATCTCAGCAAAGTTAAATACTATCTGCACAGTCTGCACCATTACTTTTGGGTTTTTTGCCATTATAAATGAACTGTACAACGAAATTTGTCCTCTGCATTTATTTCATGGATTTTCTTATCCATGAAATACTTTCTTTGTGACACTAGTTTGCCCTTGTCGTGTTATTTTCCTGGCTACTTTATAAACAAGTGTGAAAGATCAGAAAGAAATCAGCAGAATACACTATTAACATGTTTCTTCAATAATCTGAGAACTCCAGAAGTCAGATTATGATCAGATTTTTGGTGTCCACGTAAACTTACCCAGTGCTATTTCAGCCCTATTGGCGTCTAAAGGTCTTTCCAGCTCTATTGTATTATATGGAAGGCCTGACTCTCGGCGCACATGGCTACTTAATATGCACACACAAAAGGAGGTACTTCAGCTCCCGATCACCAGCTGGATTCGATTCTACTTGAGTTGTGGGTTCGCTCCTTTTCTTGCAGGTTGTCCTCGACACCTCAGCTGAGCAGAACTTTGCTTCGGCAGGGCTGTGAGAACTCTTGTTTAGTGGGCGGGGTTATTTCGGTGGAACCGGGAAGCGAGAATCCAATGTTTACTTCCTAACACCGGCGCAGAAAACGGGAGACAACATGGATAGTTTTGAGGCGCCGCTCGTGGCAGTAAAATACTTTCGCTGAAGGACAAGGACAAACAAATGGCAAACAAAAATTCCTGGGCAAGGATGAAGAGGAAAGCAGAAGAGCCTGGCGTTATCTGTGTGAAAGAGGCGAGTCATTAAAAAAAGTGGTCAGGCTCGTGGACAGAGGGACACCAAGCTTGTACGCCTTAGACCCTTCATCAAACACCAGGAAACGTCAACCAACATTTTCAATGAAGGTTCTTGGATGGACAACGCCTGTACTGAGAGCCTACACAGATGTAAACCAACATGATTTTACTGAGTGAAACGGACATTTTCTATACATAATACACCAGTGGGAAATATGTACTAAACATGAAGTCAATCTTCAAAAGGTTTGCATTACCGTGACTGATACATTTTATAATAGTCTGAACTGAAATGGCTCGTTTTATTTCTGTAATTCCTTGTTTGTTTTGGCTGTTGAAAAAGGGGGCGTGGCAGTTCGGCAGCAACACGTCTTGTGGAGTATGAAATGTCAGAGCCCTGACGAAGTTCTCGCGTCTTGTGGAGTGTGAATAGGCCTTTAATGGAAGCACTGCAAAGGTAATAAAAAAATCTCTGTAATAATTATGTTTTTAGGCGGGGAAGAGGTTCCGCCGTGGGAATAAATGCTGCTGTGGGTGTTTGAGGCATTTGCAAGTGTATCGCAATCAAGCCCAATATTTAGTTATTATGGGAAATTGGCCATGGACCAGATCTGGCCCCCGTGCCACCAATAGACCCTCCAAATCAAGGAATGATTCAAAAGTTTGAAGAAGATTGACATTAGTAAACTGCACAAAACATAATCCACTGTACTTTTTATGCATTTCAGAGATCCGGAAAGAGATTACTGTCAGGAAGGTAATCCGGCAAAAAAACACAATATTAAAGGCATTACTTAATACTATTGAACATCTTTCTCATCTGCATTATCCATTTACAGAGCACCATTACTTCTCAATGTGTGAAAAGGTCTTTAGGCACAAGCACGGCTGTTCACACTGTAAGCCCACTGAAGGTCACGGCGAGGTCTGACACCATGATTCATACGCCACAATTAAAGGATCCTCTACACCTTAATTAACATTGATTAGTTGCCGACAAATCAATGGGGCCGGTGAGGGACAAGCAAAAGAAAAGGGCCTCCATCTCATTCCCGAGTCAGGCCCGTAATGAGATATGGTCCAGTGCGTCGTTCCTATCAACTTTTATGGGTTCATGAACCGAGCTTGTCACCCCTCTCCACTACTACTTACCCCTACTCAGCTGTCTACGTGAGGAGTTAATTCCCCGATAGTAAACGGCAGTCAGATAAATACGGGGGTCAAGGCTATCGAATGCGCAAAACAATTACACGGGCGGCTTTTTTTCCCCCTACGTCTCTCGCGACCTCAATTTCTTTCTGATTTTTCGTCTGTTTAGAACAGGCAGCTTTGGTAATCAGCGGGTGAGAAGACAAGTTAAGATTAAGTGTCACTTTGAATTAGATGGATGCCATGAGGGTCGGTCTACGGAGATGTGCCGGAGTCGTGCATGAGAAGAGAGTGGAGGGATACACGTTCCAGCATACAGTGTGATTCACAAGGTGTTGGAATGGAGATGGATTGGGATATGAAAGGCTAAATTAGATATGAACAATAGATAGATCAGTTACACTTTGGTAAATGCAAATGGCTAGTCCTTTGACAATCTCCAAGACAAGCAAAATTACCCACAATAAATAAATAGGAATGGAGATGTCAGCCGTTTCAATCTAGGACTAAGTAGTACTAGGGCAAAGATGGTGAAATCAACTCTATATCAATACGAATTTTACAAAAATAAAATAGAAGAAATGCTTGGAAACTGCACAAGTTGAGTGAACTGCCCTAGAGGTCATAAGCGCCAATGCAGGTGTCGTAGCATGTTACGTTTTTTTACTCATTAATTGTCCGTGAGAGTAAATACTACGCTGACAGAAAAGACAAAGGGAGAGAGGGATATTGTACATCCAATTACATAATGGAGATATTTTTTTTTCACTCAAACTTGGCTGTAAATACTGTTTAAGTGGTGCTAGCCGGCAGCTAGCTTTGCCCGTTAGCATGCTAGCTTCTTCTTTGTGATTCTATTGGGCCACCAATTTGGCACTCTAGGCAAGGATGAACTTTGGCAAATTTTCATCACGATGCTACACGGCTCCCCGGAGGTGTAGAAGGATCAGTTATATCCGAAAATCCGCGATGTTGTAAATGGCAGGAGTATGGAGTTTAAAAAAGTGCAATTCGGCGGCCCCTCCAGCAGATGGCGCCCAAGTCGGCCGCCTGAGTCACCTATGCCTAGGGCCCGCCATGCAATCATCCCATCAAGACTTGTACTACCCCCAGCAGGACTACGTAAACAATTTATTACGGTTAAGTTACTTAGCACTGCTTTAAATAGTAGGAATTAAAGAAATGAAAGTATTGATATTTGGCACTACAATCAACACATTTTGGTGATCCAATGTCCTCTGCATTTTCAGTATGGAAACAAAACAAAACAAAAAGATGAGCATGGGCACAGCAGCTGTTTTCTCCAATGTGAGATCAATGAAGTCCCATTGTATCTTATCTTGAAGAGGCCATTGAAATTCAAAACCTGTCACCGGGGAAAGTTAACCAGGGTTGAGGGAGCTTGTTTGCCTTTGTGCACTTGGGACGCTGTACTCAAGAAGTCAAAAAAAAAAAAAAAAAAATGACAAAGGCGACTCCGCAGGAAAAAAAAAAGAAAAGAAAAGAAGTCGGACTGCAGATGGAGCTGTCATCCAACATCCCCCTGTTGTAAATCAGCCGGTAAGACACATCACAGCAGCATCATGTGACCAGTCTGGGGAAGTGAGCAGCCGAAACAATCAGGTATTAAAACACAATGGTCTGATAAACAAAAGTTGAATATATCAAAGCCAACATGTGTTCTAAAAAAACACACGTGATGTTGTTGCAACCATTTCTTTTGTCACTAAAAGCTTTTTCTACAGACAAGAACGTCGAACAGAACAAATCATCCACAAAAGCTAAGCTACTCCCAAATCTGCAGCATTAATCTTCGTTTTTTAATAACTTCCTCTTGTGGGATTAAATATTATGTGTATTTACTCTGGATTGTCCAACTTAATCCCAGCCTTAACATTTATCTTGGCCCACTTTTCTGAAAATCCCTTTTATGACTGCTGTGCACTTCTACTTCAATGCACTGGCCATATATAACCCGCTGATCAGCTTTCCTGTACGCTGTCCTGAAGGCACCCGCGTACGCTCAGCAGAATCTGAAGAGCGGGGAGAAAAGTGGAGAAATAATTACAATTAAATGTATTAAGCCCGAATCAATGGCAGAGCAGGAGGCGGTCGATAGATGGAGAAGCTCCTCGCACCACCTGCCACAACAGCTTCAC
This sequence comes from Gobius niger, assembly GCF_951799975.1. Classification (NCBI taxonomy): domain Eukaryota; kingdom Metazoa; phylum Chordata; class Actinopteri; order Gobiiformes; family Gobiidae; genus Gobius; species Gobius niger. The sequence continues at coordinate 13,066,716 of NC_136872.1, forward strand.
AATGACCAATTAGAGATGTAATCAGGGCCGGATCAGAGGCGGCTCAAGTGCGGGCTTTTCGGACTACAAAGCCACTGAGAAACGCAGTGGTGTGAAAAGGGCATTTGCATATGTGGAGCGCGGGCAGCAACTTAGCATCATTTGAAAAAGACAGAGAACAGGTCGCTAGCCAGAGGAGCAAAGAAAGTCTATGGTACATCACAGTACACTATTGACTCATGGTTCACTAATTCTTCTGTATATTCTTTTGCTGCTTCTACCACAGCTACCACTTGTGTCCCAAAAGAAAAAAAAAACTTATGTCAGACAGACAGACATAACTTTCAAATCTATCGACCTATGATTCCATTTTTTACCAACAATCCTCTATCTCTACCACAGCTGCTGCTGCTGCTACTATTATGATTACTTCTAGTGTCCTCAAGGTTCGTAGGATGTATGGTATTTGCACTTGAAACATGCTTGTTCGAGACATTTTTTATTCATAAGCAATGCTTGTATGAAATATATAGCGAGTATAGTGGTAGCACAGCAGTTAGCGCTCGTGCTTCACAGCTAGAATGGGATGGATTCCCAACTGGACGGGGCCTGTCTGTGTGGAGTTTGCATGTTCTCCCCATGCCTGCGTAAGTTTCTTCTGCATACTCTGGTTTCCCCTACCACTAAAAGCATGTTCAATAGGCGAATCCTCCAGCCAGGTGATCCTGGAGATGGGTCCCACTGCTCCTTATGGGTCGTCCCAGCTTCGTCCAAGGATGGGTCGAATGCAGAGGACATATGCCGTTGTACAGTTGTTGTATAATGACAAATAAAGCACCTTAACCTCAAGTAATGTCAACGTACAAACACAACTGTAGCAATTTGTACTTTCAATTTAATATTAAACGTTGTATTCAAGAATAATCAGTGAGCGTGTTTACATGTACTCAAGTATCCAGGTTATTATTTTTTAAGTTTTAAGTTAAATTTTAAATTTTAAGTTTCCTGGTTTGGTCTAGTTCATGTAAACACAGAATCCTGGTTTCAGTTTCCTGCAACCGATATCCAGATAATTAGAAACCACGATATTCTCACAGTTTCCAGGACACTGTACCATTGTAAACACAGTATTTTGTTTTTTTTACCATTGCTGTCGTACTGAGCATGTGCGATATCTTGCAACAGATACGGCAGAAGCAAAAACCTTGCTACAGCCAGCCGGGTACCTGGGCTTTTAAAACTTTGTATCTTCAACAAAACATTGAAGTAACCTTTAAAAAAAAAGAGAGATTTTTGCTCCGTGGTATCTCCGGTGGAAGTTGACGCTGCTCTCGGATCAAACCAATTTTTATTCTATTTTTTAAAAATTATCATTATTCTCACATCTGTCTCTGAAGCTGGGAAAGAACTCTACTGTTTTAAGTACTTCTTTAGATAAATCTTGTCCCTGTGCTAGGGAAATGTCAGAAAAAAACATGCGTTAGCATCATTGCTAAAGTAGCTAGCTCCTTAAAATATTTGTCATTAGCTCCGCCCCTCTCTGGTGCCAAAATATCCAGGATACTGTAGTTGCTCATGTAAACAGGGATATGAGTATCCTGGTTTCTCGGACACATGTAAACATCATTTCCAGAATACTGTCCTAATCAGGATATGCCTAATAACCAGGTTACTCAAGCGCATGTAAACACACTCAGTGATACTACGTGTGTACTGGTGCCACTACTACAGTTTTGTGAGTACTTCTGCCACAGATGAACTAATTGTCCTTTGAAATTTTGGACAAGGCCGACCACAAAAAAAAGACACAACAAATAATAAACTCAATTCAACACTTTCACGGCTGCCAGCAGTCCTCCATCCCCGTCCCAGTGCAGATTTCCTGGGTCTGTTTCTTGGTGGTGTGTTTGCTCTCGATGGCAGCTCGGCGCTCAGACTGCCAGCTGACGGAGCCGCTGTGGCACAAAGCAGCCGAGCCCTGTGTAAGCACATAGTGTAATCACTGTAATCTGCGCTGATCCTGCCGCTGCCGCCCAGCACAGGCAGCGGGGCCGAGGCGACTGACCACTAGAGTGGCGGCAAATACAATAAATACAGAGATTGATAGAAGAAATTTGGTGCTGACTGAAATAAAATCAAACAATTGTACGATGGGGTTTGGATGCTGACATGACACTAGGGTGCACATAAACTGATATTGCATGTATAAACATCTACAAGCTCATTGCTTTACAATTAATCGGGTTATCTTACTTTTTTGTTTGAATAGACAATTGCAGCTTTCGCAAACAGTGTGTCCCCAGTCATTTGCACTTATTAGTATTTTCTCTTCCTTGTGTCAAGCAGCAGAAATAGACGCGCACGTCTCTTGGGCAGGAGCCGTAGTGTGTGTGCGAGCTTGTTTGGTCTGTTTGCTCTGCGGTGGACTGAATCTCTTTGTGAGTGGCTGGCTGTGTACACACTGGCGGAGTTGGTATTTGTGTGGAGAGCAGAAAAGCGAGTTGGGGGAAAAGTGACGGACAGGTCAATATCCTGCGCCTCTGCTGGGACCCATTACGCTTTAGTTGATGGTCTTGGCCACCCACGGTCCACTTCATTCATTATCTTTCCCAGCTGCACGCCACCCGCATCCATCTTTTCTCATTCAGTCTGTCGCTCTGATGCAAGATCGGAAAAAAAAAAAGAAAAAAAAAAAGGACTAAACAACTCGCCTCGGAGCTCGCCAAAAAGGGAAAGAAAGGCGCCATGAGTATCTCTGAATCGCTGCTGGTGCGAGGTTGCATACAACAGCTACAACAGAGGGTAGGAGAAGAAGGCTCTGTTGTAGTTGTATTTCCTAAAGTGCAGATGTTTGCGGTGCAACGTTACGCATGCCCTTCCGTACTCAACCCTCAATTGATTAGATCTCATGCAAACCAGCTCCCATTGCACATCGAATAACATCTAACCCTTTTTCCCCACATAAAGGGGAAAAAAGGGCTGCTTGTTATGCAGCGTAAGGACCACCTTTTCATCTGGAATCCCACTACAATACATCTTTTATACATTTCACATTATTTGGTGGTATTTCAAAGTTGGTTCGGGCTTTTGGATTATAAAACCGACATCTCCACTCATGTTTGCTAAGTGCTCTGGAGCCTCGGCTGTGTGGGATTAAATTTGGATGGCTACATAGCTTATATCATTCAAAAAAAGCAGTCATTTCAGCAAAGTGCACTGGTAACTGTCCAACTTTTATTTTTTGATAAGTGAAAATAACCGTTATTTCGCCGCTTCGGAGTGGCTTTAAATGTACTTTGTTTGAATAAAACCTGAAAGAAACGCAAACTCACTCAAGTCTGAAGTGTGAAAGCGATGCTGACAGCTGTCTGACCTTCTAAACACTAAACATCGTAATGGAACTGAAGCGATGATGATCGAGACGGGTAAGCATTGAGGGGTATTCATTTTCAAATAAAGTTCAATCAACGACTTCTACTTAATGTAGTAAAGGTAATGTACATCCATTCTAGAAGTAAGTGTCTCTGTTTCAATGGCAAAAACGAAATGGTTGTATATCCCTGTCCATTGGGTAGTTTCTGTAGAGCCCTTTATTTCCCTTTCATACATTCAGAAAAGTGCACAGCAATACTCCCCATATGAAATCATACGGTATTTAATGGCACTGGAGACTACCTGTTTAAAGTACGGCGAATGGTTTTATGTGACTGCTACTGGGTGAGATTAGGAAGGAGCAGACGAGCCACTGAATACATGCAAGAAGAAATACAATAGTGCAGCGTAGGAGTGCAGAGATTTGAAGTGCTGTGCCGTGGGGGCCGCAATTCTCAAGTGCTTAAGCTTGCGTCGTGAACACAAACAAATATGTAAACACCTATGCTGCGCGTATTTCACAAGCTGAAGGTGTGGTTTTAAAGCAGAACTAAGCAACTCGTGCCCCTAGAGGCCATAAGCGCCACTGCAGGTGTCGTAGCATGTTGCGTTTTTTTTTTTAACTTATTAATTGTCCGTGAGAGTAAACACTACGCTGACAGAAAAGACAAAGGGAGAGAAGGATATTGTACATTGTGTCACAACTCAATTACACAAGGGAGATATTCTTTTTTATTCAAACTTGGCTGTAAATACTGCTAACGTGGCGCTAGCCCAAAGTTAGCTTTGCCCGCTAGCCTGTTAGCTTCTTCTTCGTTATCCTATTAGTGTATAATTCGCCTTGCAAGGGTGGTTTTCTGACCAGAGACACCAGGGGGAGACGAAAGACCCCCAATCATCCCATTAACACTTGCATTACCTCCAGAAGGACTACGAAAAGGACTTATTAAGGTAAACAAGTTACTTAGTTTAAGGAATCAATGAGAGAAGCGAAGATCAAGCCAGTTCTGGGTCCGCCACATTGGATGTTACATGGGGTTAACTGTGTGGAACTTAAGCTGGAAGGAAGTGCTTGGAGACTGTTTAAGGTAAAAATGGCTCTAAGCTAGTTTCCATGTGAAGTAACCTCAACGAACCCTCAATTCATTTTCCTTCGTTTTTTTGAAGACCATCTTTTTGGATACTTAACCACAAAGATGTGCTCCATCAAACTCAAGTGTCCTCACAGCATAAGTACCTCACTGCCATTTTTATTTCGCAAAAGTGGCACAAAACCGTTGGAGACTCCTGATCTAGTTTGTTCTATGTCTTAAAATGATACTTTTGTTGTTGTTGTTAATGGTTAGGATACTCTCACACATTTATGTCAAGCCTCACAATGTTGCCATGTTGCCAAGCAGTACAAAGTCACTCTTGCCCCTAGTGGCCAAAAGCACAACTGCAGGTGTCGTAGCATGTTGCGATTTTTTTTACTTATTAATTGTCCGTGCGAGTAAATACTACGCTGACAGAAAAGACAAAGGGAGAGGGGGATATTGTACATCCAATTACACAATGGTAATAATTTCTTTTCACTGAAACTTGGCTGTAAATACTGATAAAAGTGGCGCAACCCCGAAGTTAGCTTTGCCCGTTAGCCTGGTAGCTTCTTCTACGTGATTCCATTAGTGTGTATTGGTGGCTCCGGTCCGGTGGCAGTCAAGTTGCAATTATGGTTTTCTGGCCAGAGACACCAGGGGGAGATGAAAGACCCTCCAATCATGCCATTAACATTTGTATTACCCCCATAGGGACTATGAAAAGGATTTATTAAGGTAAACAAGTTACTTAGTATTGCTTTAAGTTGATGACAGGTAATTAAAATACAAGATAAAAAATTTCTAATGATTATCTTTCATGAACTCCCTCCATTGGCGCATACGTAAATCCACTGCCATTTTAAATTTATTTCAGGAAGACAAGCATCTTGAGCTAATTTTCTTACCCGCGCCATGACAAGCATAATCCCTCTCAGCCATTCACACAGATTAGCAGCTTTCACAAGATTTTTTACATCACACACTTCTTTCCCTCTCTCGAACATTGTACTGGAGGAGATAAGCCGCATGCGAAAAACAAGAGGCGGAGTGTGGGGTGAAGAATCTGCAGTTTTGTTAATAAAGATTCGCGCAATTACACACAAGTCGTCTTCGGCATGGCACGGGACCAAAGGAAAAAAAAAAAAAGGTCCAAGTAAAAGTGAGATAAACATAGGATTTTGCTGTTCTGACGCGTGTTTGGACGAGTGGGCACTTTGACTGAGGTGGTGACGAAAGTGGTGTTTGGCGCGAGAGACAAGAGCGACTTAGCGTGTTTATGGCCGGCGATGAGAGATGAGGCACTTACGAGCAAAGGCCGCAATGTTTTCTTTACGCCGACGAGGGAGGAACACAATGAAAGTGGTTCGTTGGAATGGCCAAGGATTTCGCCCCAAAAGAATATTCAAAAAACATTGCCAAATGAAGAGAACTCGCTTTAGTGGTCACAGAAGGTTCAGGCTGCAAATCTTAAAAAATAAAATAAAAAAAAGGATTGGTTTTAAATGGGACCTTGGAATGGAAGAAGAGTCTTTACAACAAAATGTCCTTCCGAATGCTTTGTTCTTGTAATTTGAAGTAAAATGAAATGAATTAGATTCGACAAAATAGCAATGACAGTTTTTTCTTTCTTTCTTTTCATATGAAAGAAGAAATGTGTTTGAAAAGAAGGTTTAGTGAACTTTTCCACGCACCACGTTAGGCAAAAAAAGAAAAAGAAAATATGGTTGGTGAAAAACTTTCCGGTTTGCATTTAAAGCACATGAAAATCAAAATGGAGACTTTCCTGGTCTTTCGCTTTGGCCGGCGTCATGGGGTTTGGGGGGGGTCAGTGGAGAAAGGTTATCAGCTCAGAGGATCTGCAGCTCCCGCTATGAGAACCTGTCTCTGAAGAGTTTATTTACCTCGGCCGCGCTCACACTCTATCTGGCCCTCGAGGGGGGTGGGGGTACAGGAGAGGAGATAAATATTTAAGAGATATTTCTGGAGGAAAATGTCCCCAGACCAAATAAAAAACAGCCTAGTATCCGTTGCTAATGCTATTTCAGTCTGGAAAGTCTCCCGCTTAGTCGGAGCACTTGACAATTCATTGCAATAACTAAAATTCCAAAATGAAGACAACTAAAAAGCTGGAATAGTGCTTTCCTTTTTTCAAAAGCTTGAATAAACGAAATCGACAGTCACTACAATAGGGATCACAATTTTGTTATGAAAGTATTAGGTGTTACTCAAGGCCAATGTGTCTAACGCGGTTGGAAAAGCTGAATAAAGCATAACATAAAACCTATAGCACAAATCTGTGAAGTGCTCTTTAAATAAACTTTACTTACTTACTTTTCAGAACCGTATATATTTCTATTGAACTTCAAAGCTATACAAGTAAAATGATGAAAAGAAATTATTTAGATGTAGCATACTAAAGAGGTGATGAAATTCTTCAAAGATAAGCGCTGCTGACTTCGGTTAACCTTTGCTTGATTATAATCACGTCTAAATTTCTTACAAGAAATGATTTCAACACCTCGCCTTGAAAACGACGCAGAAAACATGACTTTTCCGTGAGAGAGAGAGCCACATAAATTGCCGTGTTTGCTATATGAAAGGGTTGACATCAGATTCGAAGGAGCCGGACTTTTGATTAAGGAGAGTTCAGTCCAGGAAGGAGAGTGGTAAATCTATTTTCAAAGTCAGAGTCGAGCTCGCCCGCGTAGCCTCTTTGAAATTAACCCATCTGTTTCGGTGCCACAACAGGTATTCGGTGAAGCAATTTCTCTCCCCTCGTGAAAAGGTCACGCCGTGATCCTGCACATGCTGTTGACATCTTCCTGGCAGCGCAAGCCCAAATTCCATTAAAGATTGAATTTGGTGCAGGGGTACGGCGAGATGAACTTAGTCGTCTGAAGAAGAAGAAGAAGTTAGAAACCACCTGGAGGTCTGAGGAACAAAGCCTGAAGAGTGAGATGCCCCATCAAATCGTCAATGTTGTTTTTTTGTTTGATGTTATATCCCAGGGCTGCGGCACGAACACAAAAGTGTGATTGAGTTTTTATACAGAGTTCTGTTTTATAGTGTACTAATCTTTGAATGGCACTATAAAAGTTGGCCTTGTATGATAATTAATTTAGCTGAGAGATGCTGTGCAGTCATCTTCCACCGCTTTACAGGGAGGCATCTCATGTCGCGGCTCGCTTTATAGCTTTAAATGTGGGCGTCGCAGCGGCATGGTTTATCTCGGCTTTTAAAGAGAGTGGCGAGAGGTCTCTGGCGCCGAGACTCGAAGGTCAGCCTCCGCAACGGTAAAGATAAGCTCGGCTAAACTGTACCAAAATGTCGAGAGATACATAAAACTCTTTGGCTTAACAAATAAAACAAAGACGGTATAAGCGCCAAGGTCAGGTTAGAAAGACTTATCGTTACGGATGCTTTGGCACCCGTTTTGTTAATGGACGGACGCCGAAATAGAGACGAATTCGATGGAAAGGAAGATACTAACTCCATCCAGTAGGGGTCACTCTCAGTGCGTTCTCGAAGACAAACACCCACACGAGAAAAACAGCGATTGAGACAAGATGCGCTGGAAGCTAATCATCATTCCCGTCATACCGGTTTACTCCGTGGCACGGGTGACACAAACAGCTTCCGAGGTGCGGCGTTGTATGCAAATGATGCGGCGTACGTAGACATAATGTATTGTGAAAAAAAAGACGCGCACCACTGCGGCGACTAATTAAAGCAGAACAATTCCCCGTCAATACACCACCCCCATTCAAAACACGGCAAGTGGGATTTCTGCCGCGCCGCGATGACAAGTTAACATACCAGTAGTGACAGCTGAGGAGATGGTATTACTTTACTGTCTGAACGGTCCCCAAGGCTACTCACTTTTGATCAGCGAGTAAAATTTGGGTTAGACACAGCATTCGCGTCGCATTTCTTTAAACGTTCTTGGTAAAGAGGGGTTTGCGCTGGGGTTCAAAGGCATATAAGAGCTCTGCCTGTAATAATGTGCATATTGGTTTGAACAAAGTGTACAATTCCTTTAGGCTGGAAAGCTTTTTGTGTTGCATTTCACAGCACAGTAAAAGGATGGAAATACCATGCATGGCAACTAAAAGTGTAATAACATATTACCTAACACGCATGTAATCTGTTTCATGATTGTGGATGCAGTCAGTTATTAGAAGGAACAGGCCACCGTTTTTCCATACTGAGATATGGTCTTAGCTGAGTTTAGACGAGTTGATACGTACCTGTCTGGTCTTTGTGCGTGCCCGTGAAAGAGTGTGGTAGCTTACAATTTCACCCCCGTTTGGAGCTATAGGAATATACTAGGAGAGGCCAAATGCTAACAACATCTTTGGTCTTTTTGCGTGACCGAGGGCAAAAAGTTCTTCCATACTGTGATATGTTCTTACCTGAGCTTAGACGAGTTCATACACACCTGTCTGGTGTTTGTGCGTGCCTGTGGAAGTGCATGGTAGCTTACAATTTCACCCCCGCTTGGAGCTATAGGAATATACTGTACAGGGAAAGGCCAAATGCTAACAACGTCTTTAGTCGTTGTGCGTGACTGAGCGCACGCACAACGACCAGACAGGTACACATCAACTCGTCTAAGCGCAGGTAAGAACATATCTCAGTATGTAAAAACGGTGGCCTGTTCCTTTAAGATAATACAATTGTTTACATGCATCGACCCGTTAATGCCATATAATCAACCTTATTCTTGTGTGATTGTTACAAAAAAAATAAACGATTCATTTTGAAACCGTCACCAAAAGTTTGTCCTCTCCGTCCCGATCAGCAACAAGCGGCCCTCATCATGAATCAACGCAGAAGCCACGGACGAGTAAATCGCACTTAGTTGTCAATTCACAAGCTCCGTCTCACATAAACAAATAAATAACAAATCAAATATGCATCTCGGTGCCTAAAGCATCCCATGTATTAGACAGTTGTCCGTGTAAATCATAACGCCCGCAGCTCCTCTCCAGGTGCCTGTAAAAAAGCTGGAGCCAGGATTGAAATGTGCAATAACTTCCCGAATCGATTTGTTTGGTGGGTGAGGCGTATTCACTGGGGCCTGCCCGTCTAATGATTTACGGTTTTCAGGAGGAATTTTTCTATTCTTGCCAACAAATGACGCCGCTCCCCTATCTTCCCTGTGACGCTTGATTTATCTTCCGGCGCAAAGGGCCCGGGGGACATTCAGCCCGTAGGCCCATTTTCGGCTATTCCACTGGGGAGATGTTCACAAGTGAGGATTGGGTCATATTTTTATACATGGCACGAGTTGGATGAATATTAATGTGTCATGGACTGAGGGGAAAAAAAGTGCAGAAGAACTACAACTGGTTCATTTTGAGAGAAAAGTTCCAGAAGCTTTAGACAGTCTTTAATAAGCCTGGAATTGCCATCAAGCAATTCTGGTTTTGTGTAGGGATGTGTGAGACCATGGACACAAGCTTTCACTTAATGGCATGCTAGCGACAATGCCACGATGAACACACTTTGAGCGCAGAACTGTGATGGTTTCTGGGAGAGAAAAAAAAGTGACGCAACAAAATCCAGGAAATGCAGATGGGACCGCTTCACCAGTCTGAAGAAGACACAACCACAGTGAACAGGATTACTCATAACTGCGTGAAGAATGCTACTCTTACAAAAATATAAACAACACTTGTATGTCCCCTTTGAATCCCAGTAAACTCTACTGTAAAATAAATGTTCTTCCACATACACGCCCTTGAGTTATTCTTCCTTAACTCGAAACATCACATCGAAAATGGCACGAACAGGCCCGCACTGAATTTTTGACTATAGGTTTAGCCTTTTGAACAGCTCCTGCTGAGAAGCTAAAGCCATCTCAAGAGCTACAGATCCTGCCAGCAAACCCTGTGGTGTTGAACCCACAAGGGGGAAGGCACAGGGGACAGAAAGAGAGCCACAAATGCCAATGGCTCCACTTTTCAGAGCACAAAGTCCAATGCCTGCTGCAGCTTTGGGAAAGGGAGGGGGACTCATGAGGCAGAAGCACACACACACACACACACAGCCACAACAACTACACAAAAAAGATTCTAATCCATTCTTTGGACTCTTATTCAATCTCTATTTTAGAAAATTGGAAGATATTCTGAGGCTTGTCGGAACAAAGAATACAAACTGCTTGCACCCGCAGTCCGATAGTGCCGTATTTATAATGTACACACAAATCAATAGGCAGACTGTATCACTGATCCCTCTCTATTGCTCTGTCTGCTCGCTTCCCTCCAACACACACACACACACACACACACACACACACACACACACACACACACACACACACACACACACACACACACACACACACACACACACAGACCGACTAAGGCCTGCCTTTAAGCAGATTTTTCATTTTCGGTCCCTGTCGCTATGGTAACTTGGTCGCTAACAGCACCCAACTTGGGCCGCTATGTGCCTGCAATGCTTTTCTTATGAAGGAGAGCCCTAAACCACATTTCATCACTAATAGTTACCCATTGTGCCGCCGGGCAGAGGAGAGTGTTTAGCGGCTAATTAGCTCACATAAAAAAAGAGACGAAAAACATGACAAGAAAGTGCTAAATGTGTATTAGCCACAGGTTTCTTGCACAGAGAAACCTTTCGTAATTGCCCTTTAAAAATGATCCTCAAGAATGTGGAAAAGGTTTATGTACAAAATGTAATTTTTCGGCTTTTGATTGGCATTTTTACTCAAACTTCACACTGCTGAAGATTGGTCAAATGATTAAGCTGGATCTGGGTTAAAAAAGCCTTTCCAGTAGTGAAATAACATTTGTTATCTTCTCCCTTTGTGCATCGAAAAACAAACATTTGTGAAAAGAAATACAGATATCCGTGTGCTGCGCATCTAATCATAAAGGCTTTTTTTTATCGATTGTAAACTACAAAGCTAGTTGTTGTTTACGCTACCGTGACAGTGCTTCTTGCAGAAAGATGTGACACTTGCTTATATATCTTATCCCTGTGAAGAATTGGGACGTTACAATGCATTTGAAAAGTGAGGAAGTGCTCCCACTTTCAATGGTGGCAAAAAAAAGAGAAAAGATAAAGGTATTGGCATAGTAATCTATCTCGAACACATTACAATGCACAGATAAGTTTTATGTTCTGGGAGAAAACTTTTATGTAGTTAACCAAGTGATTTCTTCCTGAATGCAAGGGAGGGAGGTGCCATGTGCTTTTACATTTGAACAAAATCAATAGCCATCCTTATGAGCTCTCTTTGAAGGATTCAAAATGGCCACCTGCGCAGCCACCGAAAGCCTTGGCAGCGACGCCGCGCGACAATCAAATATTCCTGTGTTGACCGATCGATGCGCGCCACCTCTTGACCTTCCTCATTCGCATCTCAATAATGAAAGACGAGCAGGGGTTATGAGTAACCTCTGTGTTCGATACGGGACGGGGGTGGTACAGGCGTCGATATCTCGGCAAGGGTCCAGGCGCTCCCATTGGCATGCTGGATATCATCAGGGAGGATGTATGCCTGGGATTAAGGGCTCGGGGTTTGACTGAAGCTCTCCGTCGCTCAGTGTCAATATGCCCGAGGTGTTTATTGTCTGCCCGTGTGAGGTAACTTGAAGGGGAAAAGGGAAGCAGCTATGAGCTTGCTCCAGGCCTATACTGCAGTGGTCAAGATATACGTATACACTGACGAGCCTTTGACGGTATCAAAGCAGGGATCATCCAGTTTATGAGGAAATCCATCATTTCATCTATCCATCAGTATCCATCGTGCATTCCTGTTTGACTGAAATGACTTTACAGTACTTTGCGGACTTTGTATAGCCTTTTAATTCCACTCACCTCATTAAATTCACTTAGAAACTGCTTAGAAACGTATACATGCCTTTCAGTCATGTGACTTTTGTTGTTATGGTGGCCATTTTGAATATTGAAGTAGAATTAAGCAGTACAACAACATGTAACAATATCTCTACTCAGGATGTAAAAGAAAGACAACTGATTGACAGTGGCATTTTTATGTACTCGTAATCATTGCTCAAGAAGATAAGAGTAAAATCACGGTCCCAAAGACGCACGTTTATGTGAGTTGGTGTTTAAGATGTTAGCATGCTACTGGTGAGCATTTAACCTTAACAGCTCAGCTCTGTATAGCAAGTATTTCCTCAGTGTTCATAGATGTGAGCCAAACATGTGTTTAATGTGTTGAAGCAATTGACAGTCGGTTGACAGTTGCTAACTGGTAGCATGCTACCGTCTTGAGCATTTTAAACACTGACTCAGATTAAGACTCTGTTGACATGACAAACTGTAAAAATACTAATTTTTAATCCTCTGATGTGTTAATTTAGTCTGAGGAGTAAAGCAGATCTTTAGTGAATCCTGCTGTAGCTAGACAAACAGAGCTGCTAAATCTGTGCCACATTTGCTGGTTATATCACATAAATGTGCGTCTCTGGGGCAATGTTTTAACTGTTATCTTCATGAACAATGGTTACGAGTACATAAAAATGTCACTGTCAATCAGTTGTCTTTCATTTTCATCCTGAGTAGAGATATTGTTACATGTTGTAGCAGTGCATAATGCTACTTCGGTATTCAAAATGGCCACCGGAACTATGCGTGATGTCATTGGAAACGCATGTATATACAAACATCAACATTGTGCTTGCTTCGGGGACAACTCTATGCCGCCTCCTTTGCAAACTTCTCCACAAAGCTGTGTAAAATGTGTTGTTTAAAGTCCTTGCCCACTTGTGTCCCAGATTTATGCAAAGCGCGACAGCCCGAGTGCAAGCGAGGTGAAATGTGTGAGAGGCGCGGCGTACAAAGCAGCCTGATGCAGTCCGGCCCGCTTCACTGTATCGCTTAAGGTGACGGGCCGTTCCATAAAGTTTCACCCCGCGCACGGATACTGTCTCGCTACATTTGTCAAAGGAAGTCCGCACTTTTAGCTGTCCGTTAAGTTCTCCCTCCTTACCAACTGGTCTCAGAGAGGAGTCCAAGGTCTACTTTTTCTGTTTTTCTTTTTATTTCCCTGCTTGGCTCACTTCCCAAACTGAACTCCAGTGTCAACATCTGTTACGGTTCCACGTTTTGAGCTTTTGAAAACATGTCCATTTTCTTTTCACCGTGTTGTGGTGCGCAAAGTAAAATGTCTTATCCTCCTATCTTTTATGACCTCAGGCCGGCCTCAAAGGGAAGGATTAGTGGCTAGGCAAGCTAACTTTTGGCTTATCCCTCAGAGTTTCTTCACAAAGACGTTTCAAGTTCAAACCCGGCTCTGTTGCCATGGTTTTTGACTGTTGGAGCTGAAGGATTCAGGACATCTTTCCATCGGTAGGCTTAAGGCTAAACACATACAAAATTGCAGCCTCCCCTCCAGTAGTTGACACAGGAAGTAAGGACAATAATAAGTATGAGGCGTATATCTACTGTAAAATTTTAAAATAGCATGAAAGTGAGTTTAATTGACAAGCGCTAAAACAATTTGTAAAAGTATTCTCAAATCTCTTTTTTTTTCCCCGAGTTCCTTTATGCCTCCAAGTCAATTCCCACAACTTGATGAAGAATGTAAATTAAATTAAAACTTAAAAGCAGTGCCTTGACGTCCCCTGAAAATTAGCTGTGATCTCGGTGGAAATTACCTGATTAAAGAAGGTCAGATATAATCAGTGGACTAAAATAGCACAGCAGCTTTACCACCAGACACTCCATCTTTCAAATATTTCAGAGATTTTCTTCTTTTTTTACAGACTGCGATCCATGTATATAAAAATACTGCACGAAATGTAATATAATATAGTCGGCGTGTAGGACATGCGCCAAGAAGAAAGTCAATAAATTTGGGACGGATCCATGGAAAGGATTAGACAGTGTGCTTTATCAAGTACCTCTTTAGTTAATTAGCTGCGTAATTAATTGGTAAAACACAGTGTTCTTAATGACATCAGTGACCAGTCAGTGAACCCGCACAAGTGCTGTTTGTCATAGATTATCTGGTCCACAGATGGAATGGTTTGTTAAGCTAAAGCTGCCATGTTTTGATGCGGTTGGACCAAAGTGAAAGAATTGGGATAACTAAAGCACTAAGGTAGCAGACCAATTGGTGCAATGGTATAGATACAGACGGCATCTCATCATGGAAGGGGGTGTGGCTTCACCAAGGGGGAAAATACACACCTTTCCAATCTTTTTAGCCATTTTCTAGTGGAATATGAACTTATTTATCACACATGAATAAAGTCAAGTCTAAATGGATGGTCCATATGGATATTTTGTCACAGCAGATTGTTCAGTAGAAGTGAAAAAAAAAAACATGTAGCATGATGCTAACATGAAGCTCCTCCATTATTTATATATTTATGGGCTGTTGAACCACTTACTCCTCCCCATGTTTTTGTATCTTTATTTAGTAGAAAATTAAATCAAATCACTTTCTCCAATTATTCAAAAACTACTTTGGAGCAAAGTGGTTCAAATAGCCTATAACTACATAAATAACGGAGAATGCTAACATGATGCTTCATGTCAGCATCATGCTATATGCTAATGCTACCTAGCGCAAGCTACGATTGCCATTTTTTTCTGCTTCTACTGAACAGTCTGCTGTGAAAACATTTTTGTGTGATAAATGACTTCACATTCCAATAGAAAATGGCTAAAAAGAGTAGAAAACTGCATTTCCCAAAATATTCTCTTTTTCCCCTCGGTGAAACCATGCCCCCTTCTATCACAAAATGTCGTCTGTATCGATCTCTATTTTAGGGGTACATGCTTTATGGTCTATTTGGCAACAAAATCCAATATTATGAATTGTAATTCTATTAAAAAGAATCAATGAGAAGCGCTTTAAGAATGTGGGTTCACAAGTACAGTCAGGTTGTCTATAGAAGTGCACCAGTGGTTTACACAATAACTTGCCAAATCAAAAGCAAATGCAATGGTAGGAGGCAGAACTAGCATGGACACCTTTTCCAGAGCATAAACCATATCAGCCCACAGACGCCACCCAATACGCCAACATCCAAGCTAGCGTCAATTATTCTCATCCGTATCCTTTCCACGCCCACACTTGATCCCCTTGACCTCATTGGGCGTATACATTAGCTCCATGCCTGCGCTCACAAAAGCCGACCCCTTCGCTCTATTCACGACGTTTTTGCACATCTCTCAAAGCAAATGGCACGTGGGCGGGGCTACAAGTTACCCCCTTTTATTGTGCTGCGTTTCTGTGTGACAGCTACAAGCACTCGTCTCTACAAAAAAAAAGAAAAAGAAAAGAAAAAACCCTCCCTACGCAGCAATGGTCCAGTGGCTGAGGCGGCCATTGATGGAATTAAGGTTCATGAATAAGAATGCGGCGCGAGGCGACTGAGAGCTCTCCCGCTGCGTAATATTGACATGCTCCCTGGTCAGAAAATAGCCTGGCATACATAATTAGCCTCTGCCGGCAAAGGCACTGGGCGAGCAGAGAGGCGCCACTCTAGGCAGCGCTGAGACCTTTAAAGAATGAATTTGTGAAGCTAAAAAAAAAAAAAAAGTGCATAGCTTGAATAGAGCAGTAAAAGCTAGACAGAAGTGGTCTCGGCTTTGCATTCTGTGCAAATGCTTTGTTGTTGAAAGCCATGGTATTTCTGTTTGTAGTACATCCCATTCATAGTCTAGTTTAGTGATGGCAAGATGGCTCACAAATTAATTAAAATTATCATTTTTTTCGGGAAAGTCAGCTGAAACAATAATTTGAGTGATAAGGAAATCATTACTGTGGGGAAAATGAAGATTTATGTGAATGCTTTTCTAGATAAACCCAGAGGATTTGCATGTGTAGTTAGCGTTACTGATTAACCTCGAAATTTGGAATAGGATGAGCTGAATGGAGTTTGACAAGACACTTATGTTTTTGGTGAAATTTTCCAAATTCTATTCACAGATTTATTTTTCTAATGCTAAACCAAAAGCACTCGACATGTAGCTTGAGCGAAAAGGATACAAACATCACATTTACATACAAATTACTACAGAGTTTATGAATATTAACCTAGTTCAAGACAGATCAAAGCGAATTATGCAAAAGCGCTATCAATAACGTAACCAAAAAAAAAGGGGGAAATGACGGAAACTTTACAGGAAACAGACAACTCAACGCTTCATACTCTTAGGGAGGAGGTAAGGGGGGGGTAAATGAATCCAGAGTCCTGCAGTCGTAGGCGTCCAGGTCTGCTCTGGTGCTCTAACACAGTGCGGCTGCAGGGGAGGCGAGGTGAAACCACTCGAGTTAGAGGTGAGAGGCGATGTTCTTTGCAAATGTAAAAACCTACGTCCCTCTCACCCGGCCCCTCGAGTCCGGAATTAACTAAATTCTGATTGTACAACGCGTTCTAGCTTCAAGCCCATTAGAACAGACCGAGGTGTGACAACCAGGAGATAGTGTTGGAAGTATTAAGCAACGGAGACTAGGAAATTGCTCCGGAGGGCACGAGGATTCATGTACTAATTGGTCGAGCGAGGAAGAAGACACTGCGAGACATAAAGTGTTTAAATCGACTGAATGAATGTCTGGACGAAGATTAGCGCGCTCTTCAAAGACGAACATACTGTATCTGGCCAAGAGACTGTGTTAATTGTTGATTGTTGTCTCTTGGAAAAGATTGCAAAAGGTAATTTTCGCAAGGGCTCGGCAAAAGCATTCAGTTTTTGGTTTGCTTATTATTTTTATTTTTATTTATTTTTTCAAATTAGCGAATAAGAAAAAAACACAACAAAAACAGACACAGCCTTAACTAGCTCCACTGACTCCGCTTGTACAAATGTGAACATTTTCCCGCCTCAGTGCCCGTAATCGAGATTGACGTTGCATTACAAAAAGTTCATTGTGCATTGCAATTCAATTACATTCTAATAACAGCGCAACCCTATTTGTCAGTTTAGAATTTTGGTCTCCTCTGTCAACCCGACATATTCAGGCAACTCTAAAGGCGTCGCCCGCTTGGTCGAGCTTTTCCATAACAAAGGCCAGGGCCAAACCGGTCTGACCAGGTGTAGGTTTTGGGACCGACCTCTTGCTGTGGCCAAAGCAACGAGAGAGTGGACAGCCCTCACTATTGACACGCAGGTCATAGATTTAGTATTTCACAACATCATACCTCTGTTCGAAAAGGGGATTTTGCCGATATTAGCATTTTGCCGCTATTAGCTTTAGCTGGATCGCGCTATGTGGGGCGGCGGCTCATGTCTTGATCGTTGGAGTGGGACACATCCAAATATATATCATCCTATCATACTATGTCAACTCCACGCCTTTTCTCTTTCAGTCTAATTATTTTTGCTCAATTTATCAAATTGTTTTCTCCCCCTGAGCGACTTATTGAGGAGTGGAAAAGGATGAAAGAGGTAAGGCCTTACAAACTGCTTCAAAATCCAGATCATGATTCAGCATCAAAGCAGGTTGTTTTTCCTCTATGGAGAGAGGCGATGTACCGCCGCCAAAGTTATTAAAGGTCAAAATAACTTCTCTGCCCTATCTGAGAAAAAGGGATTCTTAGTTATCAAACGTCTCTCCTACGTGCCAATTAAGGAAAAGAAAGATAGTTTGAAAGAGTATGTGGCAGTGAGGGCGGTTACTATCAGATGGAGCAAAACAAAATGCCTACTCCGCTCCCTGCACTCTGACTATGCACCTGCTCCGGTCTGAATTAGCCCTTTCTTTACTGTTTGGAGCCATCCAAGTGAAACACACTCCCTTCGCTGACAAATGGACTGAAGCCTCCTACTTCCATTTTTTAACACGTTGTATAAAAAAAAACATGTTTAGCGAGCCACTGGAGTCTCTCGCTATTAATCTGCAGGCAAAGACCAGTTTAAGGGCGCCCATGGGTAATATACTCTGTGTCTAGAATAAAACAACCCAACTTCTGGATTCTTTCGGCCTGACTTGGACAGCCGTAATAAAGTCTATGGGGCATTCAGCTCATGGATGTTGCAGCCGATTCAAGCCAATGGTGTGACTGGAGCCAGTCTCTCCTAATCTCTCCAGAGAGCACCCCGGGTCTAAAGGGAGGTGTCCTTTAGCTGATCCAATTCGATGTTGAAGGCGTCGAGCTCAGTATAATCACTAAGAGGACAGTATGGCTGTACGTCCAAGCCGCCCAGGAGGTGGAGAAAGTATGTCTGAAAGCTTCTAATTGGGCGACTTTGCAAGTGCAGTTTAGATGTCAAGAAAAGAACGGTCTGTGGCAAGATAATTATGCCTTGCTTATCATCATGCCAGCCACGCTTCGAATGATAGAACCTAACCTACCTGCATTCAAGCAAAATCTGGAAAACGTGCCTAGAGAAACTCGGCCTCCGCAAACGATGTCCACGTGCTTCAGTAAAATCACAATTAGATCATTTCTTTCCAAATCTGCACAGCCCAGTGTACCGTCAGTGACAGTAATGAAGCGACACATGCAACAAGCTTACATTACAGAAACCTGAACCGCTCTCTCCTCCATCTCGAGCTTGTATTAATATTCCCCGCATATTGATGCTCATCACCGAACCACCCACCACTCTCTATTTGTTGGACCCATTACAAGAGCCAGTTGTCCCCCCGCTGCGTGCATCGCTCATGCTTTTGTTCGGTAATTGTCAGGTGCTCGACACATAATTGTATCATGGAGGAAACAGCCCCCGACCAGCAAGACGAACCTACAAGTTCTGCATAAACGCAATGAAAAAAAAGAAATGCCGGGCAGTCATTTGTACAGTGCCACACGCCACCCGCAAAAAACATAACATAAGCTGCGGAGAGGGCCATTTAAACAAAGTGTATAATGGGCTAATATTGGGAGCACCAGTAGGGATCTAATCCAGACTAAGTGGATCGTTGTTCACGGTAAACAATAGCTCCAGCTTTTTCATTATAATGCTTTGGAAATTAATGTTTAATGTGAAGCATCACGCAGCATGATATTTGCACATCCCATATTAATGCATAAATTCATCTGGCATCTCGCTGTTAGGGGAGTTGGATGTCAGCGCGAGGCTTGATTTTAAACAGGAGGGCAGCTCGTGGCGGGACTGGAGCCGCCATGCATGAACAATAAAGGCACTTACGACAGCGCTGCATGGGGAGATCTTTTCTTTATGTCACACAGGACTGGTTTGCTTGTCATGTTTCAAGTGTTTAAGACATGAACGAATGAGCGGTATGCCGTACTTTGAGAATCATCCACTCCAAACTACAGCAAACATGAAATGAACACTTGAATTATTGAACTCTACATGAATGATTGGTTTTGGGTCATTCATTTTTAAACAGTGTTGTGACTGTCAAAGCACTGGCTACACAGCAGAAGTATGGCTGTACAAAAAAATCCATTTGTGTTTTGGAAAAGAGGCAAGTGTAACCTTTGGTTGTCTGCATGGAATTTTAATGCCGACCCCTGGCAACAATAAATAATGGTTAAAAAAAAGGTATATTAAACAAAGGAACATGTATTCCAAACAATGCACTCCTTTAACTGGATTAAAACAACATTAAACATATGATTATCATGAGTGTAAAGTTAAAGGGGCACTATGCAACTTTTTATGAGAAAAAAAAGTTGATCTGTGCGCATTTAACCTTGTAGTGACCCAGCAGTTGTATGAGTGGTCATCATGCCGCCTTTACTTTATTTATTTATTTATTTGAAAAGGAGGGACAATACATATTAATGAACATTTTTACAAATGTAAATATGCCAGATTATAGCCTTAGGCTAATTTCCATCTGCAGACCCCCTGGCAGGTTTATGTTACACACGAGTTAGTAAAAACATACAGAGACACTATATATATCACAGTGGTCTCTAGGACGCTCCAGGATCAATTGTTTGAAAGGTTTTCAATGCTGATGGAGCCTCTCACCAGAAAACCTTTAAAACAATTGATTCTGGAGTGTTGTAGAGACCATCGTGATCAAAGTAAAGGTACCATGCTGACCACTCATACAGCCACTGGTTCACTAGAATGTCAAATTACGCACAAATATCAACCTTTTTTTTCACATAAAAAGTTGCATAGTGCACCTTTAAAAGATGATTCCTTTGTGTCTAACAAAGTTGTGGCTATGATTTTAACCATCCATCGATTCATTTTCTTCCACTTTATCCCGGGCCGAGTGGCGGAGGCATCAGTCTGAGCACAGATGCCCAGACTTCCCGATCCACACACACCTCCTCCAGCTGTTCTGGTGGGACCAAGAGGCGACACCAGGCCAGCTCAGACATAGTCCCTCCAGCATGTCCTGGGTCTTCCCAATAGGACAAGCCTGGAACACCTTCAAAGGGAGGCGACCAAGAGGCATCTGAAACAGATGCCCTAGCCACTTCAGCTGGCTCCTTTCGATGTGAAGGAGCACTGACTCTACTCCGAGCTCCTCCCGGGTGACTGAGCTCCTCACCCTATCTCAAAGGGTTAACTAGATATTCAACAATTTTATGATGTAAGATGGTGATGTAATTTGTTTTTTTGGTTGAAATGCCTTGTTGCTCTCAATCGACCCGAAATAAACCATTCATCCTCCATCCATTAAAACTTGTAGGTATTTTCAGTTCACAGTCTACAGGAAATGTCTTTCATAAATCTAATTCAAGTGACAAGAAAGGATCTTTATAAGACTAATAGCAAACATATCCCATTCCTTTTTGCACAAATGTAGGTAAGTAAAAATCATTATTATTCTAACCTTCCGTTACTCTCCTCTCGCCTGGATCCGAACGCCTGGATATGCTCTGCTCATTAAAGCAGCGCCCGTGACAACCTGACGAAATGAGAGAATTTTAAACGATGAAGAGAACCGTCTGGGATCCTAAACTTAATCCTTTGTCTTCCGCTAAAACAAATATCTCATCAAATCCACTCCCGAATTAAGGTCAAAAGCCAATGATAATGAGAGCGGGAGCGTATGGTGGATTTTCCCATCTGTTTCCTTATCCCTCAATCACTCCCGTTCAGTCTGTCGGCACAGGCTTTTCTTCCACAGTCATTTGTCACTCTCTCTCTCTCCAAAAGGAAGTGTGCTGAGGTAAATAATGACGTGGGCCACACTGGTTTCCATAATAAACATCAATAATGCGGAAAGTTTTGGCATTTCGGGCTCTTGCGAGGCCAAATGGTCCGAATCACAGGTGTTGGCATCTGGACTTGTCTTCTTCTGTCGTCTTTCTTTTTTTTTTTTCTCGGAATTTTAACATTTATAAATGAAAGCGAAACATCGGACAGTACTTTATTCTCTTGACAGCTTAAAGACAGATTATTTGCAATGGTGACCCTAGAAGGCGAACCCAAAAGAAAGTGTTTCATTACTTGTCAGTTAATGTTATTGTTATACGTCAAACTCGACAGATTTTTTTATGCAAAGGCAACTGGGGGTGGAAAGCTCTGAGTAACCCACAATTCGATACGATACACGATACATTGACTGAAAATTATTTATTTAATTTATTTATGGAAGCTGATGCGATGCAAAAAGAGTGAGTAGCTAGTTCTAATTTTCAACAAGTCTTGTTTCCAAAAGCAAGACATTAACCAGGAAGTTGATCTTATATGTAATTAGGAAAAACTATAATTAAAAGTGTTTGTCCAAGGGCTTAAATTGTAATGCTGCCCTCTGCTGTCCTGGATGTATTGTTGGCCATTATTAGCCTCCACAGACAGCAGTGGAGCACTGCCGCCTCATTATATGCATGACATCTTCAAAAGTATTGATATCAGCATAACAATATCGGTATCATATCGTGCTGCAAAATATCGTGATATATAACAATATTGTCACAAGGACACCAAGAGGTTATAACAGCTCCAGGAAAAACTAGACACAAGTGCACAGGAAGTATATAACAAAAAATAGTTATTTGAGGGGAAGGTGCTCAAAAGAAAAACAAAAAACCAAAGCACTCCTCCCACATCATAATTCTCCATTTATATTTTCTAAAAAGCCTTTATTATGATGGGATGGTGAATCTTTTAAAACATATTGATGGTTTCTTCCACGCGCATCGCTCCAACAAGCCTTTTCATGAAGGTAGATCCAAATAATAAACAATAAACTCTGTACAATAGAACCATGAAATAGAGGGCTATTGTGATTCGGGTCATCTCTGCGGCGTCGAAGGATGGGTCAAATGCAGAGAACACATTTCGTTGAACAGTGTTGTATAACATTTAACAAAAATAAAGAACCTTACCCTCAACCAGTAGTTCAGTATCAGAGCATTCACCCACCAATCCAAAGGTTGGAATTGCAATGGTGTAAGATAAGTTATACTTTATAGAAATCTCTGTTGAGAAATGAGTTCTCTGCATTTGACCCATCCTCAAAGTCGCTGGGCAACCTGTAGGAGCAGTGAGCATGGGCTGGCGCTCGGGGACCCATCTCCATGATATGGAGCCAGGCTGGTGGTCAGAATCACCTGGCTGGAAGATTAACCTATTGCACATGTTTTTACCACCAACCTGCGCAGACATGGGAAGAACATGCAAACTCAACACAGAAAACCCCCGTCCAGGTGGGAATCGAACCCGGGACCTTAAAGCTGTGAAGCACAAGCACTAACCGCTGCGCCATCACGCTGATGTACTTGGGCAAGACTTAGAATTTGGCATGATGTGATTACAATAACATGCACAGTTTGACCAAATAGTATAAAATATAGCTCACTCTTTGTATAGAATGCCCATAATGAGTGTCAACAATGGCCAGAATGACCAGAAAACAAAGGCACGGTCACAATAGAGTCATCCCAAAGGTGAGAGCCTGTGTGGGTTTGATTGGTGGGAGGCTTCACTCTCTTCCTGACCTGCTTCTCTCCTTCAGGGGTCGTGCACAAACCTGCCACAATGCTATCAGCCGTCCCTTAAGGTGCCGGCCCAGCTCTACCGAGATATAAGGTGATATATAGCTTTGATATAGCCTGTAATTACTGTCCGTGAAGGCCACGCGCTGCCTTCAGGGGGAACAGGGGGGGAAAAAAGCAGAGAGACACTAAGGGTTGTGATGAGAAAAGGGTCATTGTTGTTTCATGGCACAAGTGGCCCGGCCTTTTCAGAGATGCGCCGCGGAGAGTGGCTCTGAGATGTACATGTGTGGTGGAGCAGCAGCGCAATCAACAGCCTCCTCTGAATGGCTGCTAAAAATACCTCCGAGGGGAAATGGGAAAATATCATAGCATGTGTGTACAAGGAACGTGCTAATAGGCTCTTATTGTGTTAAGACAATTCGCCTGGCATGTCTCGTCATCGACGGCCTTCATCTACTATGGGACTCTTTGGATCATGTTTTTTTGGGAACAGTTGTAAACCACAGAGAACACGAAACAAGTAGCTAAAATATATTAAACAACTTGCTTAACTAAAACTAAAGACTGCGATATATAGGCTTAAAGGAACAGGCCATCGTTTTTTCCATACTGAGATACGTTCTTACCAGAGCTTAGACGAGTTGATTCGTACCTGTCTGGTCTTTGTGCGTGCCCTCAGTCACGTAAAAAAGACCAGAGATGTTGTTAGAATTTGGCCTATCACAGCATATCCCTATGGTTCCAAACGGGGGTGAAGTTGGAAGCTACCACTCTCTTCCACGGGCACACACAAAGACTAGACAGGTGTGTATCAACTTGTCTAATCTCAGTTAAGAACATATCACAGTATGGAAGAACTGCATGCTCTCAGAGGGCCTCTCCCTGTATATTCCTATGGCTCCAAACGGGGGTGAAGTTGGAACCTACCACACCCTTCCACGGGCACGCACAAAGACCAGACAGGTACATATCAACTTGTCTAAGCTCAGGTAAGAACATATCTCAGTGTGGCCTGTTCCTTTAAGAGTAAAACAAAATAAGACATCGTAAAACTGGCTCAAACATGGCTCCACGATGGATTAATAATGTAAAACTATAATCGTCTTACTGAGCCCGAAATCTGACCATGATAAAGTGAATCATTATTTTTATGTATATAGCACTGACTCCCATCTCAAAACTGTGTATAATCCCTCTATACACCACAACCGAGCGCAAACTGGATGCACACCAAAACTAATAATGATTTTTGGCTGTTAAAACAAAAGTAAATTGGAAGTGTGTATTTTAGCACTGGCCGCGCTTATTTACCCGCAAAAACAGCACCTATGGGTGACATATTTATTTAAGGGCCGTGGATGTTGCCGCGCCAGTGCAGAAGGCGGAATCGCTAATGAAAGAGCCCCATTCATTTGGCCCCCTGTCATGGCCTGGTGTGAGACAGCGTTCACTTTGCGATGCATTACGGCACTCCTAAGCGCTGTGGCGTGCTATCACTCAGATGCAGCCCGCTATTAGAGCTCACTTAAAAGCCTATGCCAGAGTATGTGCTACAGAATACACCTTTTGTAAGTGGCATTCGCTGACCCCACGGCACGAGCTTGGTAAAGGAATATCAATGCAGTGGGGCTGTGGATAGGGGGAAGCTAAATGCATATTGACAGGTAGTGAGGGGTGGCGACATGGCAGCACGTCCGCGGGGTGATGGATGCGAGGCTGGCACATGGGCCGAGGCAGCGGCAGAAGCCTGGATCATCCTCGCTCGAGAGGGGAATGTTAATGAAGGGAAGAGACACTGGCCACGGCTAAAACTGCGCGAGCCGAGCGGCAGGTGCTCGCAGAGGAGAGGAAGACGCGCTTGTCGGTCTGGTCTTAATGTTCGCGTTAATAACTGAATGACTTATTCTGGTGTACGCTTAAACGTTTCATAAGGTAGATCAATCTGCCTATTTTCGAAGCAAAAGCCTGTGTGTGTGTGTGTGTGATGGTTGGTCAAAGAAGCAGTAGGCGTTGAATGGCAGCCAAGCTTTTGTTTTCCACTTTCCTTTTCAAAGTGGGGACCGTTCCTTTAATGGCACATTGCTTCCAAATGGGAAATTGCTGTGGAATTAAATTTGGCTGCAACACAAAAATACAAATCATTTAAAGCCACACGGCGGAGCGTTTCCGTGTTCCACTTTCTTGGCATGTCACGAGAGCAGCTGACGCAAAACTCCAAACAGAAACAAACACGCCAGTTAGGCCAGTCACGATGACAAATTTGAAGGTCGATATATTGAGGCAGGAAAGTATCGCGACAAACGATATGATTGATTCTAACGATACTGTCAACTCTCAGGCATAAAAATGACAGTAAACGTTTTGTTCTAAAAGTGCATCATCATATCTTAAAATACCACACAAGCTGCAATAAACATGAGATACAACGTAACTCAATTTGCTTCAGTTAAAAATCTAAGTTTAAAGGGGTTGGATGCAAGTTGGCCATTTTATTCTCACTACTGCCACCCCAGGCCATATGTGTAACTGCACCTTCTATATTAAGCTTGTGCATGACGGCAATTCGGGCCCGAATTGCCACCTTTTTGAGTGACAGTGCAGGATTTTAGAGGCAGTTGTGGTGAAAAGGTCTGGGCTCATTCTACACAATAGGACATGGGAGAGGAAAATACTTAATTTTAATTTAACAAAGAAAAAATAGGGGGAAATACTAATAAATGTACCGACAATAAATATCGAGCCCAACAATATACCATTTATCTGTTATTTATTGAACGATAAGTCGCTATAGTAATTATCGTAACAGCCTGAAATCCCAGGGAAACCATAATAAAACATTTGGGAGAGGACCTTATGGAACTCCTGCTTAGTATTTTTCACAAATAAAAGCATGCAAATCATTGCTTGTATTTGTTTTATGCATCAAGGGGAAATGTTACGCAGTGTGACTTTAAGGATTCCAACAAAGCCAAACGCTTTAAATATGAAGGATGTATATTCATAGCTCATTCACATTCAAAAGTTTATTTGCAGCCCCTTCGGATACTAAAAACATACAACGGCAGCTGTGTGAGGCCAAGATAATTGGTACATCTCGCTACACCATCCCCACCAAGAGAGTAAAATTGCTTTTTTAAAAATGTATTGCTTGTTTATCACCATTTATCACATGCTCCTCCAGCGCTATTAGCAGCTCGTTGCAGTTTTTCCGGTCCGGGTGTCTCCAAAGCCTTTTTTACACGCGCCGACATCCTGACTCGTAATAATAGAAAAGGTGCAGGTGTTAATAATAACATTAACAGTGGCTCGCCTCCAGTAAGTGTCCCAGTATGCCGTGACTCCGAGCCAGAAAAATAACCAAGCAGAGCAATCGAATTCCCCAATCAGTAATTTCATTGTGCACACCAGCGTTGTTCCAAGTCTTTTGGGAATACGCCTATTACAGCACAATGCTTCCCATCCGCATCCTTCTATTGTTTCTCTCTATATCGTGGGTTCTATACATCAATGCTAGTCTTGTTTTCTTTGATTGGTTTAAAGTCCGCGCAGCACAGCATTTCCTGTGGGGGTTTAGTGCACAGATGCTGTACATGTTAAGTGTAAGTGCAACTGAAGACATGCTCCGTAATGGCGGGTCGTGCCAATAGCTGTAAATTGGGTAAACAAGAAGAAGAAGAGAACAAAAAAACATTTATATTTAATGAGCAAAGAAGAAGATAAGCTTCCCAATTTAGAGGGAATGCGAGAAACAACACAGCGTCGAAACAGCACGGGAACAGAAGGCAAAAGAGTGGCTGCTGCCCCCTTGTGGCTGGAGTGCGTTTAGCAAGAGCTTAATCTTAAAAAAAAAAGAAGAAAAAAAACGGCACCAAAAGCAATTGTTGAACGCTGCATCTGCCCTCCATTTCCTCTTTTCCTCTTTGTTGTTTGTGGGCTGCGCCACATCCCTCCGCAAATTAGCCCCTAATCAAACAATGCCCATTACGGAGAGTATCTGGTTACAGCCAACCATGTAAATGCTATAATCACGCCATTACACCGCTTGGGTTGTTTCCAGAGATTGCATTATGAAGTGCATGTAAACATAGAGCGGGGGGAAAATAGCGCGGGGGTAAAGTGCACTGAATTAGATACAAAATAATGAAAGAATACGAGTTTATGTCCGATTATGAAACCACCAAAGAGGAGAATCAACGAGGGGAAAGACAGATTAGAGAAAGCATTTGGGATATTGAGTTACTGAATAGTGGAATTTTGGTTTTTAGTCAGTTCTTTACAAGAAGCACAATGGATCTTTGGAATACAGTAGTAGTAGTAGTAGTAGTAGTAGTAGTAGTAGTAGTAGTAGTAGTGGTAAGAACATACTGTATACTATCAGACCTTATGAAAACTAAACAAATGCCGTATTGCCAGTCTTAAGAGTACAAGTATCCTATAACAAAATGACTGTGCTCTTTGATGTATGTTCTTGCATGCTTAAAGATAATATGGAAAATTTTCGGCAAAGAGAGAGAAAAAAAAACTGTCCCAGATTGACCCTTAGCCTAATGAAAAGTCTTTGATTTAAATTGGTCAGTCCTGTTGGGTCCTTGTTTCCTTTACAGCCGTAATGAGCTTAGCCACAGGAGCCTAGCAACCGCAGTGACAGCTCCACAATGGCCTTGTTGGGGGCGGCACTCATTTGTTGTGCTAACTTCTGCATTCTAATGTTTAGCTTTGCAGCCACCATTACACATTTCACTGCATTCTCTTTACCACTGGCATTCCAAGGTACTACAAATACGATTAAAGGGATTTTTGACATAGAGCCTCATTTCCTAGTTATTCAGAGTGTTGTTGATTTCTGAAGATTTTATTTGATTTTTTAAGTTCATGCAGTCCTTATATGTGAAGAGTTTAGTTAGTGGTGCTAGGCTAGCGAATGTCTATGGTAACTAGTAGCCTGCATTAAAAAACTTCTTCAAAATCATGGGGTCGTCCTCCAAACGTTGTCATATCTGATTTGCAGAAAGCTCCTCTGTGAATTCCGCGTGTAGTAATGCCGGACGCAGGTAAACAAACTACTGTAGATCCGGTAAGCTAGCAGATCACTCAGCCGCAGTGCAGCTAACAATCAGGGAGCTGATGCTTCTCAAATATAAGTTCTTTTCAATGCAAAATGGTTATATTTCAAAAATTATTCAGTCAACACAGACATTTATATCGGTAGTCTGATGTTATAAGTGATTTGCCTCAGGTGCACTGTGCTTGGGTCACTGTTTTTAATGCAGGCTGCTAGCTACCATAGACATGCACTAGCCTAGCACTAGCCTAGCACCGCTAAACTCTTCAAATATAAGGACTGCATGAATTAAAAAAATGTATATATATCACTCTGACTAGGAAATGAGGCCCTATGTCAAAAGTCCTGAAATATCCCTTTAACATTTTTTATTATTATATTATCTCTTTCAACTATAGTTCTGAAACTAAAACGACTTATCCTGCTTTACACATTTTTATGAAAAACAAAATTGGGTTGATGGCAGAAACAGGAGTCCCTGGAGAAGATCCACCCAGACACGAGGAGAACAAACTCCTCACAGAATGGTCCGAACCCCAGACCTTCTGGCTGCGCCGCGAGCGTACACACACATCAACCACCGTGCCAATACGAAGACCAAAGATTCCACCACTTGAAATGCCTCCCTATAAGGCATTTTTTAAAGTCGTCGATGTTGTTATTGACATTAGAAGACATTCATTCCTTCTTGCAGAGTTTGCCTTAGAGTGGGCGGCCGGTGAACAAGAGAACCACGGGGGGCATCAATTATCTGACAACATGTTTTACCCTCATCTACTTTCTCACAGACGATTATCTCAGTGCCATAGCTACACTAAACGCAGGAGCTAGAGAAAGTCTTTGCTATGTGCTGGTTTCCACAGAGGCCCCTGCTTTGGAAGTGAAAAAAGTGGACATATGCTAGTAGGGATTAAAAAAAAAAGAAAAGAAAGGGGGATGGCAATGACAGCGTAATTTAGATAAGGCCTAGCATGCTGAATGTGATATCCCAGAAAGGAGTCCTCATTTGGCAGTAAGTGCTGCCATAAGTCAACAAAAGCACCAAGATGGACTGTCCAAATTTCCCATACATTTCTTACGCTGCTTAAAATCCCCAAAAGTTGCCTATAGATTATGTTAATGTCCACCATTAATTACCTCAAGCATTGTAACACTAGCCCCTGTCTCTTCTGAACAAATTGGCCTTTGTGTCCCGCTTTAGGCATCTCTGGGTCATAACTCTAAAAGTGTAAAACAAAGCTTGTATAAAAGTCAAGCGTTTTGTACACCAAGAAAGGAATTATTTCTAGGGAGCATTGATTTTTTTTCCTCCCATAGTGAATTCATCAACCGGCGCAAATCAGCGGCAAGCTAAAGTATGTGTTTTAAATGTGTTTATGCCTCATTTGGGCGCCTCAAGTAATCAATCTGCAACATTTTGCAATAAGCACATTATGCCTGTAGTACATCCAATTTTTGTGGAAAATAAGGCACCAGACAAACGCAGTGAAAGCCAGCACACTGAAGCAGTTTACTTATGTATTGACTGCAGATTACCCAAACTTCTATGAGAGAATATTGATTTCTCATCTCCCCTGCAGAATGCAATACGTGTTTTCTTCGGTATGAGAAACATGCCCCGCTGTAGTGTTTAAATGTCAATCCTTACCTTTGTGACATGATCTTGTAGGCGTCCGGGAGGTAGCAGCGAGTGTTCTCCATCTGCGCCGGGTCGGCGTCGCAGATCTTGTCGTCGGTTCGCCCGTAGTTGGCGCTCTCGATCATGATGACGTCGGTGCCCGGGCAGCGCAGCTCGATGGGGTACGATTCGCAGGACAACTCCCTCCTCACCACTGCCATGGGGATCGGGGCTCGACTGAAGGCTGCACGAGGAGAGACAAAAGACATCAATCAGTTTAGTGTTTTAGATAGGACAAAGCAAGTAAACAAGTACCGTATTCTCTGGGCTAAGTCGCACTTTTTTTCACAGTTTGGCTGGGGGTGTGACTTATTCGCAGGTGCGACTTATATACCAAGATATATATTTTCTTGTACTCATTATTTTCACACTGACAGCCACTAGAGGGCGCTCTAATTTTGGCTTGCGTACCAGTATCTGCTAAGACTGAACACAAACGCCCAAAAAAGAACCCAAATACCCCCAGATTACAAGCTGCGAGTAGTGAAATATGCAGCCAATAATGGTCATTTAGCAGCAGAAAGAAAGTTTGGGGCGAGCGAGAAACTTGTGAGGGACTGGCGAGACTGGCGTTACTCTTACTGCAATGAAGAAAATAAGAAAAGCTCACTCGGGCTAAAAGCTAAAAATGTGCTGCCGGAAGAGGCTTGTCAACAGTGCACCAGGGTGGCTCGAGCGACTTATATATGTTTTTTTCTTCTTCATTATGCATTTTTTGCTTATACTCCGGAGCGATTTATAGTCTGGAATATACGGTATTACGTTAATGTTCAAAGCATCAACACATTTCAAAGGAATTAGAACAAAAGGGCTGGAAAAAACAAACCTAAGAATAGCTTTGGGATTTGGAGATGGGGATGAAATTACATCTAACCGGTCAAAACTTTGTTCAGGAAGTAATTGAATTTGTCACTTCCTGATACCGTTTTACAGGCCACAAATGCAAGTTACAGCCGGAAAATGCCTCAATAAGCAAGATAACTGACAATCAAAAAGTCAAGGCCGAGGACTTATGAGAAAGCATGACTCCACCACTCCAGTGCAGAGCCGGTGGGTGGACTGGACACTGCTGAGTGGAGTGGGAGGATGGACAATGCTGCGAAGGGCTTCGGGAGGTCAGAAGTCAACACAAGATGGATAATGATCAAAACTAAGGAAATAAATGCTGTGCTTGTTTGGTTACCAACTTTTCTGGTCCTTAAGAAACAATAAACACACACAGTTCCGCCGAGGCTAAACATCTTGCACTACTTGGATAAAGTTTGCACTGACTTAAAAGCATACACAAAACATAAACAGCTGATTCAACCATTACCATTGATGCCATATTGTACAATAGTAGCCATCGAATTGAGCCCTCGTTGTACTTTATTTTTTTCAAACCAAACACCTCGGAGAATCAGTCAGCTCGCACTCACAGAGCAATTACAATGTTGCATGGGAAAATTTTGGCCGGGCTGCACGTGTTTATAGCAGAAATAAAAAATGATCAAGAAGCATAAACATTGGCCTGAGTGACTGTAGAGGGCCGTAGCAGCTATAGATTTCTATAAACATCTCTTCAGACAAGTGTCGGAGGTGTACAGCAGAGAGGTGACAGAGAAAAAAGGCCATCAAGAGTGCTCAAAAGGGAAAGGTTGAGCTAAATGACTCAGAATATATGCAGGGAAACGATGAAATGGTAATGCCGCAATCACACATACAGCCCCCTATGTTATACAAGAAAGCTCGCTGCTAGTCTGAATAATATTTCTCATTCAAAGATAAACAAAGACATCTTTCCAGCAAACATTAGCAAGATGAACTCTCTTTGCAAAACACTTTGGGCTTGGCTGCAAAATCACAGACAACACTCAACAAAAATATCATCAGAGAGTAGACGTTGTAAATGCAATTACTCGGTACAGAAGAAGAAGAATTTTAAGAGAGATTATAAAATGGATTGGTTTTCTGCAAAGCAACAAAAAAAAGTTTTCAGAATAAATACAGTGAGGCCAGTGGCGGCTTTGTCTTTTTGTGGCCATTTTTGAAATTTGTCCGTATAATTTTTTTCCCATGTAAAAATCAGTTCTGTAATCACTTATCTTTTCATTGGGAAAACAACAACAATATTGAAAACACGATAAACCCAGAAACCACTCATTAAGGTGTCACGCCACTTTGTCATTGAAATGATTCCGCCGCCGCCGAAGCGAAGAGCTTTTGAAGCGCCACATTTGGCGATAATTGTGCTCAATTTTGGGAATGAAAGCCATCCATTATCTGCCTTTATTAAAAGTGAAATTTATTCTGCCCTTCTCTAAACTTCTCACAACAAACGCACCGAGACAAAGTGGGTCAAGTGCATTTGCAGGAATAACTATAGTGCCATGGCCCCAGCTAAATTATGCATTATCGATTATTTTGAATACATAATATTAAAGGTGCTTTATGTAACTTTTTTTGAGAATTTTTTGTGTGCGTATTTGACCTTGTAGAACCCAGTGGCCGTATGAGCGCTTTTACTTTCCATCACAGTGGACTCGAGGACATTCCAGGATCAATTGTTTGTGAAGGTTTTCACTGCTGACGGAGCCTCTCACCGGAAAACCTCCAAAAAATTGATCCCGGAGACCATCATGATCGAAAGTAAAGGCACCGTGCCGACCATTTGGGTCACTACAAGGTCAAATATGTACAAACTGTACAACAATCAACTTTTTTTTTACACACTAAAAGTTGCATAATGCACCTTTAAAAGATAAGGCATGTAGGACATTTCTAACACTTTCCGTAATGTAAAGGTTTGTGAGAAAGATCAGGTCCTCATGCTAAAACCAGTTTTCTATTAAAGGAACAGGTCACTGTTTTTCCATACTGAGATATGTTCTTACCTGAGCTTAGACGAAGACCAGACAGGTACGTATCAACTCGTCTAAGCTCAGGTAAGAACATATCTCAGTATGGAAAAACAGTGACCTGTTCCTTTAACTCTCTCAGAACCAACATCCCAGCTCCTGCCCCAAACCAAGACCTAATTAGTCTTAGTACAGGCCTCAGTTAGTTAAAGCTCAGTGGCTGAATGACATTCCCACCTTTAAGTAAGACATATCAACTTCTACTTGAGTGCGTGCAACAGAAAATCTAAAGAGTCAAGAGTTCAAATCAGGTTATTATCTAAAAAAGAAGACGAAAAGACAAAGTAGGCAAAGTCAATTGTCTAATGTAGGCAGCCGGGTCCATGCCAGCGCAGTCTCAACTTACCCCTATAGTCAACAACTGCAGAGTAATTACATTTGGGGCCTGGCGCTGATTGATTGAGCTCATATTTCCACTTTCTCCGATCGTTACTGACAGCACCATGCAAATCAAAACATGGAGTCTATTCAGTTACAAATTTTCATGTACGCTTCAATCGTTGTAAGACCATACTCCTTTTCTTTTTTTAATGCAAGTTCCCAGAATAATGAATTATTCCACGGTGACGAATGGGGAAGCTGTGAAATGTGAAATCATCTGAAGGGTGTTTTTAATCTTCACAGCTGCATGCAGAACGACAGAGAACATACAAGTGAAACCCCAGTTCCTGAATAAAAAGGGCATCAGAAAGGGCACGGGCAAAGGTCATGTGGAAAATGCCGCTATCCCATTGAGATGTTTAAAAGTCTTTCTCTGCAATGACAGTTCTCAGTTAACAGATCCTACATTTGTATTACAAGTTGGAGACTGTTACTTTTTGTGTGGAAGATGCAGAATTAGTGGCCGGGAGGACATTTGAGATACTTCATGTCTCAAGGAATTGTGTCATACAACTGCAGCTAAGGTCAGTCACAATGAGCCGACTACAGCAGTAAACAAATGTAGCTTTCTACAGCAACGCAAGTATGGAGCATTAGGAATGTGGAAGTCAGCCATCACATCAAGGACTCTCAAGCTCAAAGAGATGAATAACCATCTATACGAAAAAAGTACATTTTTCTTCTGAACTGCATGGATCCTCATGTTTTTACAAGCTGACAAGTTTCACAAGTTAATGATGTTAAAATGCACATGCATGTGTAAAAAGGGCTGGAGAGCTCCTGGCTGGAGATCGCTGGTTCAGTCGACTATAAAATACTATGAACATTGTACTGCGGACTTCAGATTTGTTGGATTTCCCATATAATGCTTGATTTATGAGATGTAATCTCATTCTCTATTAATAGAGTCTCCGATCCAGCCTTTGACATCATAATAAGGTGACTAGTTCACCTTATCTTATATTTGTCGCCCTGAAGCTACAACCATAAGATATCAGCGGCTACACTGAGATGAACCGTGACTTCATTGCATTAATGGAAGATATATGGAGGCAAAGGGGAGGAGATTGCAAGGAGCTGATTCAACAGATCAAAATGTCTCGGGGAGGAAGGCTGGATGGGTCCAACCCCCCTGAGCGAGTGATTCATTTGCACACCAGACGAGATACCCTTATTTGATTAGGCCAATGGGAACCTGTCGCAGCGGCTTCCTAGTTTGCAACGGATGACATTTCCAAGCAAACTGAAATAAGTCACTCTCGAGACATTTTGCCACCATTTTCAATAATGCATGAGGGAATATTTATCTTGAAGTGGCAAACAGTTCAAGCAAATTGTTCTCAGAGTAATTTGCGTTTACATATGGCCCTCAAGGCATCTCGGCGTCTTGCCGCGCAAAAGGGAGGAAGTGAATTATGAAGTGAAACGGGAAGTTAGATTAAAAATGGGAAGAATGGGAGCATCTAAATGCAAGAGCTTAGGGAAAGACTAAAACCAGGAAGCTGCAAGCTCACAAGTGGAAGCAGTTTACATTGCAATAAAGAACCTACTATATTCGCTCAAGGCTTGACATGGGAAGAGCATTTAGGGAACTTTGTACACTTTGCATTTAACCTGTCCTTTCAACGACAGTCATGAGCAGGAGTAGTCCCAAGCAGATCTCGTGCCAGGATCTGTACATTCAGGTTTAAATAGGAAGCTTGAGTGCCCAAAGCAAACACACGCAGACAAAGAGATGCAGACTGCAAGAGTGCTGCTAATGATGGTTCCATAAGTCTGCCTTGGAAGTGGTCATGACAAATTTCACAAATTGCCTAGATACCTCCTGACACTTCGACCAATGATGTTGCGAGGCACAATTAGTTTTACTCATTGCGACGGGCCACAGGGATCCTTTCTAGGCCCACGGAATTCAGGAGCCACGTGTTTTGCTTGCAACCTCCCCAACGCAGGTAGGACACGCATTAATTGGCAACGCAATCGCAACTTCGCTAACTCCAGCAGAGGTGGGGGTGTGGGGGGAAGTGTGACGAGGTAGCGGCGCGCCAATACAGGTCTCGGTGTCAATCAAGCCGGTTCGGATTCGCGCAGAGAAATGAGCTCTTTTGGTGTGAACAAATTAGCCGCGATGAACGACAATGTGGGCCTAACGAAGCACCGATGTCATGGGAGAGTCTTTGTCACATTTCTGGATTTATGCGAGAGTTTTGATCAATGTGAAATAGACAGATGGAACACAAAAGCCAAAAATTCAATTACAATGCCCCTACAGAGATAACAGGAAAAGTGAATACGGGTGGAAATTGGCCAATTGGTTTGAAGGTGTATTCGGAAGCGAGTAATGGTTGCACTATTACATGCAATACTTATCATGCCAAAAAATTCACGTCCCAATTGTCTGGTTTTACTTAAATTGGCCTAAAGAGGTAACTAAAGCGACCTGCTTCCACCGAGATATCCCACTTCACCGTAATTGGTTAAATCCTCGAGCGCAGGACAGCGACCGACTAATTGGAGGAATGGGTGTAGCTTGGAAAAGTGTCTCTATTGGAGTATAATAATAGCATAGTGAAGCAAACAGGATTGGGAACACAACTTTAGCTTAATTTTGCCTCCGCAGGTGTAGACTGTGCGATTTTTTTTGGTCTCATAAGATTGCTAGATACATTGCATGACGTGGGGATGGTAAAATCGTGAGCTGCTCTCGACTCCACTCTGCAACAGTTCAAAGAGACAATCGCAGCTATGATCAGAGATTTGTCGTAGCAGTTTCGTGCTTCAGAAGGCGTGTGTTTAGCTGAGACAAGTGCTGGGGTTTATTTTCGCGGAAAACTGCAGAGAAAGTCCTGTAAATGGTTGTACGATGGTTCTGTCTTTTTCCCTGTCTCACTGTGCGACACAAGACATAAGATTTTCAGCTATGACCTAAGATTTTTCTCACGACTAGTGATCGTAGGTTGCAGAGAGCCAAAATCGCACAGTGGAAACCCGCATTATAGCTGTGAGAGCAGGCCCTTGCAGTTCTCAGTTAAAGCAGTACAAAGTAACTCTTGCCCCTAGAGGCCATAAGCGCAACTGCCGTCATAGCAAGTTGCAATTTTTTTAACTTATTAATTGTCCGTGAGAGTAAATACTACGCTGACAGAAAAAGCGAAGGGAGAGAGGGATATTGTTCATCCAATTACACAATGGAAATATTTTTTTTCACTCAAACTTCGCTGCATACTGTTTAAAGTGGCGCTAGCCCGTAGTTAGCTTTGCCCGTTAGCCTGTTCGTTAGCTTCTTCTTCGTGATTCTATTAGTGTGTATTGGTGGCTCCGGTCCAGAGGCAGCAAAGTTGCAATTGTGGTTTTCTGGAAAGAGACACCAGGGGGAGATGAAAGACCCTTCAATCATCCCGTTAACACTTGTATTACCCCCAGAAGAACTACGAAAAGGATGTATTAAGGTAAACAAGTTACTTAGTATTGCTTTAAAGTCTTTAGACGAACGGCGCACGTCATACGATGCACTGTCTGACCATGAAATAAGTTGCCACACACAAAAAAAAAGTCGCATGCTCAAATATTTTGATGGTGTTGTTTCAAAAAGGTTCAAAAAGATTGATTTCCATTGGTGGTCAGATGTATAGTTGTGACTAGTTCTTGACACTCACTCTTGCAGCCCCTATTGCTGTCCCACCCACATAGCACTACACCGGGACATCTCAGCCACGACTAATGCACCTTGCTCCCCCGCCTCTATTGTACAGACTATCCTCCAAAGGGCTAAACCAGACACCATCTCTGTCCCACACGTGAAAGGTACACACACGCACACAGAACCACTACTGCAGCAGGCGTGACTCAACAAGCCCTTATAGTAGCGCATGCCCCCGTGGTAATTGAGGTCAAGGCAAAGAAACAACGGGCTGATTTGGAGCAGCCTGTGTGAGAAGAATGACCACACTTCTCTTCGCACACATCATCAGACAGGTTGGCTAACAGCACGCGGGAGAGCGCGGCCAGGTTTAGCAGCTCATACCCACTGCAGTGTAGGTGGGATATTGTTTAGATAGGGCTATGGGGTTTTGGCAACGTTGTTGTTCGTGATAGTTGAAGTTGACGTTGGACATAAAGCGTCTATTATTATTATAAGCACAAAGGGGATTGTATCTGCATCTTACAATGGTAAAAAAAAAAGTTCCCAGACATGGACTTGCATTGAAGAGTTTGTTTAAGGGTAAATACCAATCTCTAATATTTCAAAATTAGATCACCTAACAGGACACAAACCTCCACCTTCAGGTTAGTTGTATAGTCTAAAAACTAAGGATGCACCGATCCGATACTGGTATCGGATATCTGAGCCAATACTGGGGAAAAAAATACAATACCGGGTATCGGCTACTAATATCCAATACCTGTTTTGGCTCTCAATGCCTTGAAAACAAAACTTTTACCACCTAAATCTAAGGGAATATGGGCATGCTGTATATGATTGTATAAAAAAAAAATCTGCTGTTAACAATACCATGCTAAAGCTAGTGGGAGCATGCTAATGCTGACAAAAACTAGTCAAGGCTGGGTCAGAAATTATGATAGAAATACCTAAAGTAGCCAAAAATAAGAAATAACTGATGGAATATAATTGATCTGATCACTTAATGGGAGTTGTTTATATTAAAGAGGGTGTATTATGCTTTTTTCAATCACATAGCACCAGTCTATAGCACACTACAATGATGACGAAACCCTCTGTTGGTCTGCAAATGCAGTAAATTAAAATAACTGCCTTGTATAAAACTGCTCTTTCAAAATTGCTGTAGCAAATGGCTTGAAATAGGCCCCTGTCTCTTTAAGACGCCCCTTGACCCTTTCCGACACGTCCCCTCCACACGCTGTCTGTGGCATCATCACAACACTCAGCTCGTTGTCTCCACACGTATTGAAACTACGATAGACTTTCAGTGCATTTTAATTTTTTTTGGTTGGAAAGGAGCTATGTCACTATGTGAACAATGGCCACACAGGATATGATTTGATCCAGCGTCTGACCCGGAAAGTGACTTTGGAGACGAACTTCCACACCGGACACTTTTGCCTGGAAAGTAACTGCTGTGTGGTGGCTATCTAGTCCCTCTTTGCAACTGCCATGCCCTATGGATCTCTAACTATACCCCCATGGACTACACCAGGATCTTCAGGAGCCCATACGACTCAAAAGACGAACATTATCTGTGCAGGTGGACAATGTTTTTTCGAGGTTAACCCCTAAAGCTTGTCATATACACAAGGATATTTAGTGTAGAAAAGTCATCCTTGTTAAATGTTCAGAGTTTATCAATAGATATAACTGATGATTGATCTGTAACATGACAATAAAATATGACTTTATTGTTCTAGATAAGATAAGATAAACTTTATTGTCCCATGA
The DNA here is from genome assembly GCF_951799975.1 of Gobius niger. Taxonomy (NCBI): domain Eukaryota; kingdom Metazoa; phylum Chordata; class Actinopteri; order Gobiiformes; family Gobiidae; genus Gobius; species Gobius niger. The sequence continues at coordinate 13,105,416 of NC_136872.1, forward strand.
GTTGGAAGTTTGTCTTGGGCTATTCACCCGTGCTGCAGCCAAAAATCAATACACATAGACAACATGAATAAACTATACACATACAACAGGCCTGCCCCATTCTATAAGAGTACAATAAAAGAGTGACAATATAAAAGTTAATCTTACAATCTTACAATGGAGGAGAGTCAATTCAATTTTTCACTCAGAGAATGCCACTTTTAAGAAAGTCTCTTGGTATTGGTAAATATCGGATATTGGCACATACTGTAGTCAAACCCCAGTATCGGTAGCAAAAAAGCTGGATCGGTGCATCTCTACTATAAACTATCCACACACAAAAAAAACAATACCACAAATATACCCCACTTAGATCCCCATTTGACTCGCTTCATTACCCCGAGGCGATAATATCAATCGGATCCACATTGGCACCAGCTTGCACTTCTCTGCTGCATTGGCTTTTGTGTGTTTTAAAATCACAGCTGCGCCTTAATAGGCTCCAGTTCAGAGTTCTTCTGACAATCGCAGTGGCGAAGTGTAATCTTTCTGTTCCCACACAATGCACCTGTCTGGCAGCGGGTGACACCAACATACGCTTGTGTGTGATGCGGCGTACCCTTTTTAACAGAGGAAGTATAGCGCGAGTCTATTCATCGCCATAGCAACTCGGGGGCCATTGTACAGAGCTTGACAACTGGCGCAGACGGGTGACAGAAACACCTTGGAAATACTTCACCTCTTGAAACGAATGAGGAAACCAGTTGCTATCTGCTGTTTGAATAGATCCAAGGGGCGACACTGGCTGTAATTGCCGAATGCTGAAGCATAGTATGGTTAAGGCTATATAGGGAAATGTGTCCGTGGCATTTGACCCAATGGGTGGCTAGTAGGGTCCACACCTTGATTGTATTCACCTTATTCCGGAGGCTCGCATGGGCACCGCCATTAATTGTGCCCGCTCATTTTCTCCTATCAGTTAACATGGGACCGGAGAAGTCCACATAAAATCAGTCACTACACGAAAACAAAGCCGTTTTTCGGCCGCGCAGAGAAACAGTGCAGTGTTGACATGTTTGTGCAAATGAACATTGGGCATTTTACACAAATCAATCGACTAAACATCAGATTTGAGCAGAGAATATTTTCCCTCGTTCTCCGTTTAAATGAACGGGCTTCGCGTTCGACCGGAAGTGTCTGTACAACGGAAGTGCCGAGACAACGTGGGCAAAAGTGGGCGGGGCGGAATAAGGTGAATAGATACAGACGGCATCTCTGGAATCACCCATATATGGTCATTTTTGAAAACAGTTAAGGGGGAAAACAATGTATTCAAAAACTACTTCAACAAATGCTGAATTATGAATATAGTTTTCTACTAAATACAAATATAAAGACATGGAGAGGAGCAAAGTGGTTCAACTGCCCATAAATACATAAAAAAAAACGGAGAATGCCAACATGATGCTACATGTTAGCATCGTGCAAATCAATCAGCTATGAGAAAATGTCCATATGGTCCCGATTTACACTGGACTTTATTTGTATGTGATAAATAAGTTCATATTCCACCAGAAAATGGCTAAAAAGAGAGCAAAATTGTGTTTCCCAAAAGATTCTATTTTCCCCCCTCGGCGAGGCCACGGCCCCTTTTATGACGAGATGCCGTCTGTATTTATACCACTTACATGACGTTGAGTTTGTAATTCATGCGAAGAGAGGGCTTTGTTTATTATATATGGGTATCTTTCTCCAATAAAAAGACCCTGCCTAAACAAGTGCATGTATTATTACTCGACTCAGGACAGAGACGGACTTAAGAATTCATCATTTTGTTCCCAATGCAATTCTGTCTTATTTACAGCAAAGTGCATGTTCACTAAAGGATACCAAATATACAAGACATTTTATTCTGAATAACCAAGATTTCTTTCCCTTTCTGAAGAACCATTTGTTAGAGATAAAATAGCTTAAATTGGAAGGAACAGCCAATGATTTCAACAGGGCACTTGAGCGTGTATTTCACTGTGCATAAACAAGATGGCATTGTTTGGAAAATGCACTTTCTTACTTAAAAAGCAACTTGCATTTGGCCTGTCCTTGGGTAAACTTATTTGCGATGTTGCTTTATCCGAAGCATCCTTGCGCAATCTCCAAACTCAGTGAATCATGATTTGTTTTCTCTAGCCGCACGCGTTCTGTCCCTCTTTTTTTCCTCCCCCCTTCCCCTTTATCCGCTCTCGAGTCCATGAGTACAAATTTCTGCTGCGGCGCAATATCCGAGGGGCAAAAAAAAAGCTGAGAATTAATACCAATTAAAGCACACGGCTGTAATGTTTACTCACATAATGAAGAACAAGAAATGAGGAAATGTTTAATATGCTTTCATGAATATGCAGTTGTATTTTTGGCCTTGGCAAAGACATTGGTTTGGAATTTTGGAATTACTCGTACCACTGAAGGCAATTTGTAACAGCATTCAGTGTCGTTTATTGTGATTTTTCTTATTGTAACCAGAAATGGGACAACGAATGAAAAGTACACAGACAAAACGAGGACGGTATTTACCGTCTCTAAGACTGCTCATTATGCACTTTTCTTCATAATCAAAATCATCCCGACTAATACAATATTCAAATGTTGTTAAAATGTGTTATTCTATTCCTGCTACAACAGCTGCTGCTTCTGCTACCGATATGATATGAGAAGGAAAGGGATATTTTCTTCACATTAACTCTATTATTGCAATATTTGAGTAAACTATTTAAACAGTTCCATTTAAAGGGGCGAAATGCACGTTAGCCATTTTATACTCACTACTGCCACCTCAGGTCATACATGTAACTGCACCTTCTATATTAAGCTCATGCATGACGGCACTTTGGACCCGAAGTAACAACTTTCTGAGTGACAATGCAGGATTTTAGAGGCAGTTGTGGTGAACAGAACTGGGCTCATTCTATACCTTAGGACATTGTTGGAACATGTAGGGGGAGGAAAATACATCATTTTAACATTTTTAAACCCTGTATAGTCCCTTTCAAGTGGACCTCTTAACCCCCACCTGAACCAAGCACATTTCGTCCAGTTTGGCTATAACCAAATCTACGCTAATCTAAGCTTCTTGAAAAAAAGTGTCAAAATAGGAACAAAAAGATGAGAGGATGAAAATGCAACAAAAGAGCAACAAAAGAGTGACAGAAACACAACAAAAAAAGTCATGAAAAGAAATGTCAAAAATGTGACGACAACGCGGCAACAACACAATGCAAGAAAAAGATCAGTTTAGATCAGTTTTGTACGTCTAAGCTTTCAAATGAGGCATTACACTGGCCTATCAGCTGTCACCTTTTAGATTTGGGTAAAGTGGAACTGGGGAAAGTGCACTTTTAGCCTATGTTAGCAAAAACGTGGAAACTACGTAAAACAGAAGACCTCAGTGAAACTATATTGTGCCAATATACTGTATGTGCAGCCCTAATTTCAACTTTAGCTTTTTGAACTTCTGAGACTCCACCAGCGGTCATTTAATATATATTTTTTTATGTATAACAGCAAATCCCTGCTGCAAAAAAAGCAGTTCGTCTCCAACTCTGGCAGCATCCCCTGTACCTGACATAGGGATGAGGCAGTAAGGATTGGCTATATATAGACTTACCTAAGGCTGTGCATGTACAGTACCTTACAGCTACAGAGAATCTCCTGTACTGGTGGCATCAGCAGATTAAAGCCGCCCCTATCGACAGTTAACCGCAGCCCGCTTTCCCCCCAGCTCCTCCCCAGTGGTTTGCACGGTCTGACACCAATGTTTTCCAGTGCCTACACACCCACTTTAATGTAATATGCATTGGAGAGTGTGGGAGGGGGTGAGGGGGGTGGGCTGTTGTCCTCAAGGGAGTGCCGCGTGCATGCAGAGAACTGTTGAAGGCAGGCAATTTTAAATAACACTGGCTCGTTCAAATTCCCTGGATACTGTCTTGGGCAGGTCAAATGGGAATCAATTCTCTCATGTAGTGTCCCCCTATGTGTGGAGTGGTTAAATGCTATATGTTATGTCAATTTTAATGGCACTGTACACAGATCGGGCATAGCAGTTTGACCAACTGCCTGTTACTGACGGCTAAAATATTATGGGTTGTGACCAGCTGTGGAATATATGCAGGCCTAAGCACATTACAATATAGATAGAGACGGCATCGCTGGAATCGCCATATATGGTCATGTTTGAAGCAGTTGAGGGGGGAAACTAAGAGGAGAAAAATCTAAACATTCTATGATTGCTTAATTTCTACTTCAAAGCAGCACTAAGTAACTCATGCCCCTAGAGGCCATGAGCGCCACTGCAGTGTCGTAGCATTTTGCGTTTTTTTTTTTACTCATTTATTGTCCGTGAGAGTAAATACTACGCTGACTGAAAAGATAAAGGGAGAGAGGGATATTGTACATCCAATTACTCAATGGAGATTTTTTTTTTTCATTCAAACTTGGCTGTAAATACTGTTTAAGTGGCGCTAGCCCACAGTTAGCTTTGCCCGTTAGCCAATTAGCTTCTTCTTCGTGATTCTACTAATGTATTAGGCGTCCGGGTCGTTTGGTTTTCGGGCCAGAGACACCATGGGGGAGATGAAAGACCCCCCAATCACCCCATTAACACTTGCATTATCCCCAGAAGGGCTACGGAAAGGATTTATTAAGTTACTTAGTACTGCTTTAACAAATGCAGAATTATGAATACAGTTTTCTACTAAATAAAGACACAAACACATGGGGAGGAGCAAAGTAATTCAACAGCCCATAATTACAAAAATAACGGAGAATGCTAACATGATGCTTCATTTTAGCATCATGCTACATGCTAACGCTAGCTATGACTGATGTTTTTTTTTTCCTTCTACTGAACAATCTACTGTGAAAAAACATCCATATGGGCTTGAAAAAAAAAGAGATAAAAAGAGTGAAGACAGAAAACATCCCACAACAGCCGCCATTTTGGAAATGCTTTGATCCAGTCGCCTATCCGTCACCATTTGCATCTTCCTCCCTTGCTTCCAAAACACCATATATGAGGAGGTTTTCTTGCTGCCTATGCCTCACTCACCACAACAGGTCCCGTGACAAACAGATCTTTGAAACCTACGTTATTCACTCCACCTTGCAGTAGTCATAATGTTTGACAGCATCATGCATTGGACGATGGTTTATTTCCAAGGTTGTTGCGGAGGGGGCCGAGCAACCTCCAGCAATGCCTACAGCCTGTAACAAAAAAAGACTTACTGTAAAAAAAAAAATGTAATGGGGAAACGTGGGTGATATTTGATTTAAGGACAAAAAACGCATCTGTAGCTTGTTTTAGATGGTTTAAAAACAACAGCCGCTCGCTTCCACAGCCGCCCACAAGTGCACATGTAATCCTATTCCACATGTACACAGTCAAAAGGCACCGCTGCCGAAATTAGCTCGGGAGGCTACGCTATATCCAAGGCACACCGCTACAATGACGCGCTTTGATGACTTTTTTTTCTCCCTCTCTCTCCTCCCTCCGTATACAAAGAGGCAGGTATCTGACGCTGGGGTTATTGTGCTGAGATAATCACTGCTGAATATGGATGAGGCGACATGGGCTTGGAATTACATGAATGTCGACGGGAATCTGAGGGAGAGCTGGAGAAGCATGAAATGGAACGGCAACACAGGATTTGAGGCAGAACAAGCTACATGTGTTGTGCTTATGATGCGTATTGCAATTTTAACAGAAAAAGGGAATGATTAAACTGGGGACAACTTTTGGCAAACGCGACGGGAACTGTTGCAGTTCAGCGTGCGCCAAATAATTATGAGAAACGATGCCCTGCAAAATGGGGCAGCGGCCTTAATTGCAATAGAATGGACGCAATTAGCGAATCGCGAAGTTTGCAATTATTTAGGTAATATAATATAATAGACGAGCGATTTGTTTTGGTCACCGTGGGAGGGACAGATCAACAGTAAAAACTCGTACAGTATATGAGCCCACTGAGCTGAAAATGAGGCCAACATTCGCAAGTTAATATATGTTGTGCTTTTTGTGCCTGTCCTAAGCATTTCAATCTGCTGAATTGACAGGTTTGTGTCAGAGAGTGTCATCTCCTCTTAAAGCAGTAATAAGTAACTCATGCCCCTAGAGGCCATAAGCGCCACTGCAGGTGTCGCAGCATGTTACGGTTTTTTACTCAGTTAGCTTTGCCCGTTAGCTTCTTCTTCGTGATTCCATTAGTGTGTATTGGGGCCTTCGACCCGGTGCAGGAAAGTTGCAAGGGTAGTTTTCTGGCCAGAGACACCAAGGGGAGATGAAAGACCCCCCCAATCATTCCATTAACACTTGTTTTACCCGCAGAGGGACTACGGATAGGATTTTTTAAGGTAAACAAGTTACTTAGTACTGCTTTAACGCCCACTTGAAACAAGCACATTTTCAGCAATTTGGCTTTACCCAAATCTAAAAGCTTCATGAAAAAAAACCCCATCAAAGTAGCAACGAAAATAAAGATGAAAACACAACAAAACAGCATCATACAAACGTGACAAAAAAGCAACAAAAACATAAAAGGAGTGACAAAAATATGGCAAAAAAACAAGTGAAAAAAAAGCATAAAACATGTGACAAAGCAACATCGATAAGAAAGAGCTTTGATCAGTTTTAGCTTTCAAATGAGGCGTTACTCTAGCCAATGGGCTGTAAGCTCCAGTCGAGAAGCTTTGGGTAATAAGACATACTGGAGAAAATGTGCTTGGTGAAACAGACTAGATGCAAGTTGGTCATTTTATGCTCACTACTGCCACCTCAGGTCTTACACGTAACTGCAGTTTCTATATTAAGCTTGTGCATGACGGCAACAACGTTTTGAGTGACAGTGCAGGATTTTAGAGGTAGTTGTGGTGAACAGGTCTGGGCTCATTCTATACATTAGGACATGGCTGGAACATGTAGGGGGATGAAAATACTCAGTTTTAACGTCTTTAAACTCTGTATAATCCCTTTATGGTGGGGGTTATGAGGTTAAAGCTGATATAGGGCATAAAGCACATACAAATCCATGCAGTCAAGTAAAGTTGCAGACTTTGTTCTTAGTCAGGACAAGAATTAGCTAAGTGTTTATAGGAAACCCACCCAGACACAGGGAGAACATGCAAATTCTACATGGCTCAGACTTGAACTAGGGTCCTTCTGTGAGGAGAAACTTTCCTTCAAAAAAGGTGGCAAACATCTCGAAAATGTTTCAGACAACAATTGCACAAGTAAGAATGAATAAATAAAACTTCCATCTGGCGAACGACAATGAAATACCGCATTAATAAAAGTGTAATACTGTCTATTGTGAAACAGTGACTGCGAATAATAATACCATTTATATTCAGAGGCATCAGTTGGGTGCTTTGGGGTTAAACTCAGAGCCCCATGAAGATTGCTCCTTACTGTCTTCAACCAAAATACAAAATGCCCTCTATTACCGACGCAGCTGAGCAACATCTGCAGTGGGCCCATAAAAAGCCGGGACACATATTGTTTCGACGGCGCTGCCTGCTGCGGAATGACATTGCTCACTTCTCGTCTCCAGTTTCAAGCTCCGAGTCTGAGTCCATCTCGTTGAATAGAAAGAACTGTATTATCCGTTTGTAAAGAGACACCCCCCCCCCCCCCCCCCCCCGCACTCCCTATCCCGCTAAATGAGGGCCAGTGATCACGGATAGACGTGCTAATATGTGTGTGTGTGTGTGTGTGTGTGTAGGGCTGGGGAATGTGCACCTGCAATTTTTCTCATTTGACACAGTTGGTCTTTTGTAAGGTCCGGGGCAAAGAGAGAGACAGAGAGAGGGAGAGAGATGTCTGCAGAAGTTATGGCTTTTGGCATTGCATCACCCCGCCCCCCCCCCCCCCACCACCACCATCCTAAAACAGACATCTTCGCTATGGTATTCCCTACATCCGGTGGGAAAAGAAGAGATCGTGCCAAAAGAAATGGGGTGGGTAGCATTCTTGCAAAATGACCAAACAGTTGGTGAAGAAGTCTACAATTTAATGATCAGTTCATGTCATGGCTAATAAACTTGCTCTTAGACACCTCTACTCCAGTATTTTACTTTTTTCCCCCCCTTTTTTCCCCCTTTAACTACAAATATCTGTGTGTGGATCGACACTTTATTGGCTCTTGCTTGCATCTCATTGTTTGGTTTTTGCAGTCTTTTCTTGCAGGCAGCAAAGGGTAAATTTCATTACACCATGCTAACCTATCGAAGCTCCTCAGCAGTAGAAGAAGAAACAACCATGGAACTTATGGTGAGTTCTCGGCAACTGGTAACTGGTCAATTTCCCACCTCCCACTTGGTAAAATGCCTTGGAACGCCGCTCAAACTGGCAATTACAACTCGTAAACTCGGAAACCTCAAGACTGCTCCGAGTTTCGAATACGAGATGTAGACAGTAATGGCGGCCCCCAGTGGTGGAGCGCAGCTAATGTTAAAACTGTAACAAAACTGAACGTTGCTTTTCGTCACCGATTTCAACATAACGTTATATCGTATGTTTTTAATTATATCTAGTTTGGAGAAACTTTCATACAAAAGTAGCATCATATGAGCTAACTGTTGTAGCATTAGCCGTTTTGTTTCCATACGACTTTGTTTTTATCGTACTTTGCAAGTGGGAAAGATACTACCAGCTACAAGTTGCCTGGAACACACCACTAAACTTGCGGGAATGAAACAAACGACTCTAGGTACGTTTTTTGACGCGGGAAAGCTAAAAAGTCAATTTTCATGTTACCTTTAAAGTAATTGCTTGTGTTATCTAACCGTGCAAAGATGTATTACCGCAAGATTTGTGATTTGACAAACTCATCTTGACAACTACATCTTGAAAGAGTCTAATCCCCAACAAAATGGGCTTGACAACCCCGCTATTTCTGACTGTGCAGGTTTTTACATAGCCGACAGCAACAAGCACTTTTACACTTTGTGGTTTGAGACTTCGCTGTGATTAGGTTGTATGAGATCTGCTTGATCCGATCAGCAGCAAATACTCCCCGAAAGTCTGTCCTTTCCCTGAACGATTTAAAGGGGAGCCTTTCCAGATTGATGTGCTCATACATCCGCACTGTAATATGAATCTAACAATCAGGATCCGTGACCAATGATGTTTTAATCTGTTTGTTGATCGTTTTGCAAATTGTCTTTTCAGTGATGTCAGATATCACTTTTCCAGTTGTGCCAACACTTTCCCTTCAAAAAATTGTCCCAGACCGACAAACTTTGGATATCCTAAGAAAGACAAAAAACAAGGATAATGTTACAGATCTAATATTTAAGACCACTGTACACAATTTAATTAAATGCAAGGAGAGTTCAAAAATATGTTTTCATTTGGTAATCTAATAATGTTTCCAATTTGAAGACCATGGGGAACGCCTAATTCATAACTTTCCGATCACGTAGCAGCTCATTTTTCCTGAACTGCCTCAGTCTCATCTCCCCATTACTTCACATTGACCCAGATTGTAATAAACCAGAGTCATTCTTTATGCAGCGGGTCATGGGTCGCTGTTGGGAGTGCAGTTAGCTTGGATATCAGTGATCCATGATCCGGTCTGACACCCTCCCTCCCTCCCCGTCTCCTGTGACCGAAAGCCCGTGACGCCAGACTCAAACCAGGCGGTGACCCTCCGGAGACTCCATTTCGGCACATGTGTATAACTCAGCGCGGGCCACGGTGTGGGAGATTTGTGCTGTTGTTGCAGGGAATAAAGGGAGGGACTGTATATCTGTGAGGCGCACTACATAAAATACATACGGCTCTGGAAGTGCTCCGCCTTGGCATTTGTCCAAACTATGAAACAGCTTGCATTACTCTCAGTCTGTATCCACCCTTTCCTTCCGACTACGGCGAGGCAAATGTTGATCTGATGTAACTAAATGCAACAGCACAAGTTATAGGATAAGTTGCCGCTTAAAACGTATGACAACTGACGGAAATACACCAAGTAACCCGATAGGACCTGTACAGCAGTATTGATCTGACAGTGATACCAGTGAGAGAAAGTAAATTTGATATAATTTTTTGCCATATTCTCCAGCTCGACAAGCAGAATAAAACCCCATTTTCGTTCAGCGGATGAAACCTTCAATGCTATTTTTCACTTGGATAACAAAGGGTTCAACTTCAAGCACAATTAATAAGGAAAATAGCCTTGCACTCCATTGGGAGCTTTCACAAAAGTGGACCTTCTTTTGTCAGCGGCTTTATTGAATTCCCATGCAAGGTCGTCCCCGCAGTATCGCCCAATGCCACGACCACGCATCTCTCTATTGCCGAGCTCCTTTCTCCTCCCCTATCCGAGAGGCTTCACGGGCTAATCTCTGCGCCGTAACATTTGATCTCTTCCACCCCTCTCCACTGTGAATGCACACTTTACAATACTCGCTATTGATTTGCTGGGGCTGAAATCACTAGTTACCGCGCATGGTCCATTGGTCCGGTGACAAATCCAAGAGAATAGCGTGAAAAGCCGGGTCACAGACTATCTTGGTCGTAATTGACTTTGCGAGTCTCGGCGCTATCAGATCCTCCTTTGTTTGTGTAAATTAAAATTCCACACCAGGGCTTAAAGGAATAGGCCACAGTTTTTACATACTGAGATATGTTCTTACCTTAGCTTTGACGAGTTCTTTAGGACCTGTCTGGTCTTGCCCCGTGCCTTCTATCACGTAAACACAGCACAGACGGCGTTAGCATTTAGCCTCTCCCTCTCTCCACTATAGCTCCAAAACAGGTCAAGATAGAAGCTACCAAGCTCTTCCACGTTTTCCCTATTTAAATATGGTTACGTGAAGTGTTACACTACAAAGTATAATTACACAAAATTAAACAATGTGGATTTTCTAAGCGGATAAAAGGGGGAACTATAATGTAAGGCGTAGTAATACCAGGAGTAGTTTGGCATCTGCACAGTAAAGTGAAGATTACTGCGCAGTAAAGTGAAGATTACTGCGCGGATTTCAAACTACTCCTGGTATTATTACGCCTTACAATATAGTTCCCTCTTTTATCCGCTTTGAAAATCCACATTTTGTGTAATTATACTTTGTAGTGTAACACTTCACGTAACCATATTTAAATGGGGAAAACGTGGAAGAGCTTGGTAGCTTCTATCTTGACCTGTTTTGGAGCTATAGTGGAGAGGGGGAGAGGCTCAATGCTAACGCCGTCTGCGCTGTGTTTACGTAATTGAAGGCACGGGGGAAGATCAGACAGGTCCTAAAGAACTCGTCAAAGCTAAGGTAAGAACATATCTCAGTATGTAAAAAACGGTGGCCTATTCCTTTAAGTTCAGACGTTGAAGGGAGAGGAGGGGGGAGGGAGAAATCAAGTGGCGATAGTTTGACAATTTTGATAAACTACACTATTGGACCATTCTCTTTTACTTTCCCCTCGCTGCTTGCTTATAAAGCGGCCGAACGACATTGACAAAACACATTTTCACCTGCTGAACAAAGAACACTAATCCCTATTTACGTGTGATATGGACAAACCGGGGATGTCACGTTGTTCTGATATGAAAATTGGAAAATGTTGTGACGCGCGTGTTTGGAATCGGGTAGAAAATGCGCAAAGGGGCCACGGACAACAACCCTTCACTGTAGGGGCAGTGCCATTAGCGGCTAGCCATTTGAGGTGAAGTATGTATTCAGCGGAGCACGGAGAGGGACGCTGAAACATGGCTCAGTGTCGCACATTCAGAGAGATTTGAACGAGAATACAGAGCTCACCAGCCGTCATCTGGGCTAAAGAGGCGAGGCCATCTGGTTTTCTATTCATTTGTATACATTAGTCTATAGACGTGGGTCTGTAATGGCCTTCAGCAAAATGGAGCAACAGCGAACAAACAAAACACATAGCTACTGCAATTAACATTAAGTTCACGATGTTGCATGCGCATTTTAAGCACCAAAAAGGGAATAATACATTTTGAGGCTACTGCAAATCCAGGTACACAACTGCTCTCCTGATAACCATTATGAACACACACACACACACACACACATAAAAAGAAAGCATCAGTGCAGCGGGTTTGTGTTGGACTCCAAGGAATCTTAATTTGAATAATTAGCAAAATGCCTTCAATATGGCCTCAAGGTTGTATTGCAATCATAGCGTTTCGGAGGTAACAATTCATCACGCGCGTGGGTGGCTGCTCACTTCACGCACGTCCCCGCCGTACATTTGCAGATGACCGTAAAAAGAAAAAGAAAAAAAGGCTTTATATGGAGCATGTGGGGGTGCAGATTTGCATATAAGGTACCATCTCACGGTGTCACCCGCATGCAAAACATGTCGCGTATAAGCTCCGTGGACATGCTGGATTGATTTTTTACAGGAAGGGGATGAAAAGCATATGTGTTGGCTTTCATGCATGTACAATGTGGCTGCGGGTGCTGGATCTGTGCGTATGGCGTCTTCATATAGTTCACAAAAGGTTTGCAATTACGTGATCTAAAACTAAAAGCACACATCACGCCTCTCGAGTTATCGTATGTACTGGCTAGATGGAAAAATGGAAAATGCCACACTGTCTCTGCTCGGTGCACTTTCTCCAGTTCGGCTTTACCCAAATCTAAAAGCTTCTCAGGTGCAGAGTAACAGCGTAATGCCTCGTACCTGATTGTAACTTTTTTGTCACATTGTTAGCGCATTTTTGTCATTTAAAAAAAATTCTAATCGCAATTTTAATAAAGGTCGATCACGAATAATCGCGTTTTAAGTTTAGGTTAATGTATACTTCTAATGTACAAACTCACAGAGATGGAAGGAATATGGTTGGAAAACAATAATAAGATTCTTTATCACTCCATGTCAAAAAACACACATTGACGGACGACCTCCTATTTGTTGGAGAAAATGTGGGGACCAACGTGCAAATCACTTTCACATCCTATGGAATTGCCCACTTATCAAACAATATTGGATGAACATTCACAGAGCATTACAAGACATTTTCAAATGTATATTTCCTTTCGAAATAATAACTGTTTACTTTGGATGCTTACCACAGGAATGGAGAAAAAAAGATAAGTATTTGTTAAGCATCCTGTTGGTGGCAAGCAAGAAATGCATAACTCAGAAATGGTTATCACAAGATATTCCCACTTTATCTGCATGGTGGGATATAACAATGAATATTTTTAAAATGGAAGAGCTGACGGCATTTGTATACCAAAAACAAGAGAAGTTCTTAGAGTATTGGGAAAAATGGGTCATCTATATAAAAATTAAAAAGCCTGGTTTGATTCTGTGAGTCAGACTTTAAAGACAACGTAGTGGTCACTCCCTGAAGTTCTGTTTCTGTTTGTTTGCTTTTCTGTTTTTTCTATTTGTTTTTTGATGGGACAGTGTTCTGTGAAAGTGAATAATAATGCTGTGCTCATGTTTGCACACATAAGTAAATCGTACCCATCTTTAAAGTGCTAAAATTTACAAATAAAGAATAAAAAAATAAAAAAAAGTATACTCGCGCTCGGGGACCCATCTCCATGATGTGGAGCCAGGCTGGTGGTCAGAAACACCTGGCTGGAGGATTCACCTATTGTACATGTTTTTAGTGGTAGGGGAAATCGGAGTACCTGGAGGAAACCTACGCAGACACGGGGAGAACATGCAAACGCCACACTGGTGGGAATGGAACCCGGACCTTCTAGCTGTGAAGCACGGATGATACATGCGGCAGCAAGAGGAGAGGACCTGGTGATAAAATCAGCTACAAAGTGGTGCTAACTTGTCAAATGGGCAAAACAGAAACACACAAGGAGCCTCAGAGGACCAGGACAGGCGCACGGTGATGAAAGTTTACCTTCAAAGGGGAAACTACCGATTGCTGTGGACTATTTTTGAGGCTGCAGCCGTGGATAAGCTGGACTATAACCAGTAAATTGTAAGTTTGATCTTCTTTAATACTTATAAATGCGCAGTTTACAAAGAGTATTCTTTATGTACATAGTAAGTTGTTAGCGCTTCACTTCATAAGCCTTGGCTTTGTGAGGCTCTGAAGCCAAGCCATTCTTCAAATATTTCCCTTTTTTGCCTCTCCTTTGCAGATGTGTGTGTGTTGCGTGGGCACTGGGCAGGTGAGGGAATGTTGTGCTGTGACACTAGAAGTGTGGAGCTTGTTTTTGCTGATGAGTTAGCCACAGTTTTCAGTTTGGCCGCAGCATCTGTTTACTTGTAAGTCCAGGAAATGCCATATTTATTGCTTTTTTTCTTTAAAACTAAAATAATTGAATCGAAAATCAAGATCGATCAATATGGGGAAAATAATCGTAATCAAAATCGCCCTGCCCTATGCCAAACTGGAGAAAAATGTGCCCAGTTCTGGTGGGGGTTAAGAGTGTAAACAATAGGCCATTATAAGAAAAGAGGCATATAGTGGTGGTGCGCATTGGAAAACCCTCCATCTAATAAACGACTTCATCTGTATTTTAAACAAACAATTTTCCAGCAATTAAACACTGCTCTGCCATCTGCAAAATCCCATGCTGCACAGCGCAACAGTGTAATTCACGTATTTGGAAGATATAAAGTGAACTCTGGACACGCACCGATAAAACATGCCGAGGTATTTAACCCCGGCCTGCCATTCCTAATGTTGCTGTCATTCATTTGTCAAAGGTGCCGAGATGTGACGGCAATTTGGCAATGTCCGCGCAATGTCTCCAAATACAGCGGGCGGCGGAGGGCAGTTTTTTATTCGCCCATATCAAGCAGGTATTGATTTTTCACTCATTACTGGAGAACGTAAAAAAGGGCTTTTGGCGCGTGGTGCCAAACGCCACAAAACACTGCACCGGCTTTATCAAATACAAATAGACTGCAGTTTAAAAGAAGTGCGGCTGAAAATTGGAATTCAATTATTGCCAGTGTAGGTTTTCTGAATGCAAAAAAATGTCATCAAAAGGGAGGTTCAGAAAGGAGCTATGGAATTAGCTATAGCCGAATGGAGTCTGTGGATGCCAACTTTAAACAGTGTGTAAAAGGTTTTTCATTTTTTTTTCCACTATTATCTGTTTCTTGGAAAAAGCTTATAGAGAAAAATATAATCATTCCACAGAGGAGAAGCAAAATAGTGCATAAAAGCTTCACGGGCGTTAGAAAGCTTTACAGAACCATTTGGAAAAAAAAAGTTTTATATGCAATCAAAAGTCCGAATTTGTGAATGTGCTACAATTGCCGGTCCTTGATGAATTCTCAACCGGTCAGGCAAAGCGTTTAAACCACTGACAAATGATGCCTTGATGATTCTGTAGTTTTGTTAATGCACCAAAATGCTAAAGCTTATAAGGTTTGGACAGTCTTAGCTCAAATTGGTTGCAAGGAATGTTAAGTGCCTTAGTTTATAGTCTTTAGTAGGGATGCACCGATCTGATACTGGTATTGGATATTGGAGCCAATCCTGGAAAAAATACGATATCGGGTATCGGCCACAAATATCCGATACTGAACCGATGCTAGTTTTGGCTCTCAACGCCTTAAAAGCACAACTTTTACCGCCTAAATCTAAGTTAATATGGGCATCGCTGAGTTAGTTTTAACGTCTGGAAATGTATTTCTGATCGCCGCGCAAAGCTCTGTAGTTAGCAATAGCATGCTATAGCTAGCGGATGCATGCTAATGCTAACGAGCTAAACTAATCAAGGCTGGGTCAGAAACTATGATAGAAATACCTAAAGTAGCCTAATAGAATAAAATAACCACTGCTGAAGCCAAGTGTTTGTATTTTAGTTAAAGAAATAACGGATCTAACATATTTGTAATGATCAAATCACTTCATGTGAGTTGTTTATATTAATGTAACCTAAAACCTGTCATACACCCAAGGATATTTAGTGTAGAAAAGTCCTTGTTAAATGTTTATCCAAGAGTTTATCATTAGATAATAATTGATCTGTAACATGACAATAAAATATGACTTTGTTGATCTTACAATGGATAAGAGTCAATTACATTTTTCACTCAGAGAAAGACAACTTTAAGAAAGTGTCTTGGTATCGGTAAATATGGGATATCGGCAGACACTCAAACCCCAGTATCGGTATCGGTGCATCTCTAGTCTTAAGCTAATTTGATCCTACCCTTAGTCCACACCCTTAGTCCTAAACATTGAGGCAAAATACATAACCACCAGCTGATGCCGAATGCAAGCCTGCTCCAGTCTGTAAGGGTAATTTTCTGATACGCAGCCACAAATGACTTGGTTAAAGAACAACCCCAAGCGAAAAGACGTGATTTTTAATAAAGCTATTCTGCAAAATGACGAAACACAGGAAAAATAAATAACATTCGCGAGCATAAACTTAATTCCTTCAGCGAGTTTATCATTGGAGTGTTATTCATTTAGCCCACACATGCTCACAATATGCTAATGCAGCCTATATGAACAAGGGCTTAATATAATTATGTAAATGGGGGGACGTGTTGTGAGGGAAAAGTGCACAAGTTGAGATGAGGTAATATGCAGATTATGATGAGTAAAAGAAACGCTCCGGAGAAGTCAGTTGCATTGACTTAAGAGCATGCCTCACAATTTGGTACTGGGCGGCACCGTTTTGCGGGAACCGTTGGAACAGGTGCCAAGATGTTCTAAACAAGTACATGTTTTCCACTTTTCTTCTTAACCATTGACACCAAATGCATTTCCCAAACAAAACCGATGTCAACTTAATTATCCGCTTATAGCTCCGAAATGCACCGTCAAAGCTTGTTTTTTGTGATGTCGCCGCTAATGCATACATAATAACTCTGCCTCCAAGGACCCAAACGGAAAAAATATAAGCACTGCCATTATGCCACGATATAACGAATGATTGACAACCACCCACTCCAGGATCTACTTGTTTTTAACACGTCAAAAAGGCATCACAGAGGCAACCGAAAGGAAAAAAACATTAAAAAAAACATGACATGCCTCGGTGCTGGTGATGGGATTTGTGGCCCTTTATCTGATTTGTACCGCCCAATGTCAAAACGGCGGTTGCCTCAAAAGAATGACTGACCTGATCAAACAGGGGAACAGTTTGAAAATCAACAACGAAAATATTGGACGAGCACCCCTAACCAAGTATAAAGACTGTACAGTGTTATACTACAGTTAATGTTTTCCCCATGACTAAATTACTACTGTGCTGAAAGGTAAAGTGCAACCGATCCGTGCTGGTCATGAATGTCACATCAACAATCTCAGAGTCACCCACAAAACAGAAAAAAAAAGACGAAAAAAAAAACCAAAGTCTTTGAAATATGAGCTAGAATAAATCATTTGTTTAATTAATTAAGCAAATTAGGTAAATCCGCGGATGCCTGAGCGGATGAAGTCAGCGCCCCGGCTCAAGGAGATTAATTAAGTGAATCGGGCGCGGGAACGCGAATGGCGGAGTTGGCGTGCCCTTGTTTGGGTGGATGCAGCTAATATATCAGAGGCATACCTGACGCTGAGGAACATGAGGTGTCTGTAAGGTGGCCAACTCCTCGCAAGCCGGGGGAAGTTATTATGAATGATAGGGAGGGGGGATCACGCTGTGTGGGCTTGTCCCGGCACTGCATCTTTTGGAGTGTAACCTTTTACCTGGTGCTACCTGAGAGGCGGGAAGAATGCACATGCCATATGGTCGGGAGCATTAGCCAAGTTTTTTTTTTTTTTTTTTTTACTGCGTGTAGATTCGAGAATAGGTGTGAATAAGTGTTTGGTTTGAATAGAGATTTAAAGGGGCTAGATGCAAGTTAGCCATTTTATGCACACTACTGCCACCTCAGGTCATATTTGTAACTGCAGGTTCTATATAAAGCTCGTGCATGACGGCACTTCAGACCCGAAGTAACAACTTTTTGAGTGACAGTGCAGGATTTTAGAGGCAGTTGTGGTGAACAGGTCTGGGCTCATGCTACACATTAGGACATTGTTGAAACATGTAGGGGGAGGAAAATACATAATTTTGACATTTTTCAACTCTGTATAGTCCCTTTAAACCCATTTTGATATTGGTTTAGTCCTCCACAAGTGTTGCAGATTTGGACATGCTTTGACCACATTGTCAACCCAATACACTCTTGTCAATGTCTGCCTTGTGTGCCTTACTTTGAGGGATAAAGCATCCGCACATAGTTACATTCTATTGCATTCATTCCTTGTCGCATTGTTTTGAACATTGCTATTTCCATTGTTTCCCGCTGTTACCCAAACAATGATACAGATGCGCTCCAGTTGAGTTATTTTCCAGCCCAGTGACAGCATCTGGGATGGAACCTTTTTCTAATCTCATCTGACTCTGCTTTACTTGCAAATGCAACAGGAAGCCTGCCAGAGGCACAAACTGGAAGCATCAATCCTTGCCTGCACTCTACACTTTCTCAATTAAACCTCACTAAACATTCACCAAGATGTGTTATCAAGTTATAAAGTTTTTAAGTACACTTGTTTGTGTCCAACTGGAGACAACACACCTTATTGCGCATGAGAACAGATTGACAGCCTGTTAAATGGACTATACAGAGTTTAAAAATGTTAAAATGATGTATTTTCCTCCCCCTACACGTTCCAGCAATGTCCTAATGTGTAGAATGAGCCCAGACCTGTTCACCACAACTGCCTCTAAAATCCTGCACTGTCACTCAAAAAGTTGTGAATTCGGGTCCGAAGTGCCGTCATGCACGAGCTTAATATAGAAACTGCAGTTACACATAAAACCTGAGGTGGCAGTCGTGAGTATAAAATGACAAACTTGCATCTAGCCCAGTGGTGTCCAAACTTTTTTCATTGAGGGCCACATACAGAAAATGATACAACTGGGCCGCCGCACTCAGAGGTCAGATATATAACTTTACCTCTATTGTATTAAATTGAGCAAATAAAATAAAATGTTAACTATGCTCACTTTCCTACAGGGACTGTGGTGGGAGAGAGTGCCCTCCGGGAGATTTTTTTTTTAAATTTTATTTCTGGTACCATGCACCAGAATGCGTTTTCCTGCATTCTGGTGCATGGTAAGCTAACTAATATTATTTTTGGCTATTATGCTGCTATGGAAAGAATAATTTCTGGTCTGCTTTATTTTAGTTCAAAGTAATGTATTAGTTAGTTCCATATATATTCAATTAAAGCAAAAAAAAAAAAAATATATACATATGTACAATTATATTTTTAGAATTTGCCGCGGGCCAATTAAGAGTGGGCCGCAGTTGGCACGCGGGCCGTAGTTTGGACACCCCTGATCTAGCCCCTTTAATGTGCCCTTTGAGCTTTAAATGTTTTATGACATGCCTCCTAACAATACATCCAATAATGTGAAGCCCTTAATATCAGTTGAATATCTAATTTATGAATATTTGAAGCTTAATAAAACCATTATATCTCATAAAAAACACAATATACTGTCATGTGCTTGCCCGCTAAAAGTCAGAACTCCAGTAAAATCTTTCCATCTGTGCATGTTTATATATTGTCCCATTACATGTTGGAATCACCATCTTGTGTGTACATGCCTGCGCCTGTACACAGACTAAAGGGACTATAGATTACCATGCTGAAGTAGGGCAGTGCTCCCAGGAGGACGGGCTCCTCGCACTCACAATGGCACTGTGGTGAATACTCCCACTCCAACATTAAAGCGCCGCAGCTGCAGTACATTTCACTGGAACATCTGGTCCTGTCGGCTTACAGCTTCGAAAGTAGACTGAGTGTCAAACCATGGCTCTTTTCTTTAAGGGACCTGCCAAATTGTTTACATAGCATGTCAACATTTATGTGTGGTGTGCACAAGAGAGGGGCTCCAAGTGAGCAAACCAAATGTTTGTTGTTGGAGGCAGTCAAGCAGGAAGTCTTGAATGATCAATTAGACAGGGTTTACTTGTGTCAACTGGTACTTGAAAATCCTAGCTTACCACTGTACACTATTGGACTCCGGAGCATCCTTTTTTAACAAACCAAATAATATTACTTTTGCAAAATCACAGAGGCTTTCTATCTGACAAAATGTATACAGGCTTTGCTAGCTTAAAACAAAAACTTAACTTAAAAACAAGCAAAAGTGATGACATGATTTTACTGTGTTGATAATGGTTTGAAATACTTAAGACAGTTGTTGAATATCACATGTTTTCCCCATACTGTGTGTAGCCCTATTAAAGCTGTACTTACGTGACACTTTTTTTGTTGTTGTAAAAAATATGAAAATTATGTATTTCCTCCCCCTACATGTTCCAGCCATGTCCTAATGTAGAATGAGCTCAGACCTATTCATCACAACTGGCACTAAAATCCTGCACTGTCACTCAAAAAGTACTTCAGGTCCGAAGTGCCGTCACGCACAAGCTTAATATAGAAGCTGCAGTAACACATATGACCTGAGGTGGCAGTAGTGAGGATCAAATGGCCAACTTGCATCTAGCCCCTTTAAAGATCCATCCCGCACATCCTGATTGTTCACTTGAGAAGCACATCTCAGCCGGAGTTCTCAGCAAGACAGAGTTGAGAACAAGGAAGATCACCAATGCTAACAATGTGCTAATTTAGCCTTCGACTTCCTGATTCGCGCTGGAAGCAAATGCGCTATATTTAGACACATAGTAGCGCGCATGCTCTGTTTGTCTTTCAGAAATGTCGCATTTACAAACTAGACTCCAAAACAACAAGAAAATAATGTGATTACCACGGCTTTAAAGGTGCATTATGCAGCTTTTTATGCAGAAAAAAAAGTTGATATCTGTGCGTGTTTGACCTTGACCAGTGGTTGTATGAGTGGTCAGTATGGGGCCTTTACTTTCGATAATGGTGGTCTCTACAACGCTCAAAGAATGTTGTTTTGTGGGTTTTCTGGTGAGAGAGTCCGTCAGCAGTGAAAACCTTCAGAACAACTGATCATGGCGCGTCCAAGAGACCACTGTGGTGGAAAGTAAAGGCATCATGCTGACCACTCATACAGCCACGGGGTCACTACAAGGTCAAATACGCACAAAGATTAACTATGTTTTCCACATAAAAAGTCGCATAATGCAGCTTTAAAGTACAATATGTGTTCTATGCAAGCACGTAGAAATAGAAGTAGAAAAGAGCTGTCACTTCAACGCTAGCACAAATACAATGAAATGGGGTAAAGCCAGCCAGGTCCAAACATCAGGTATAGTTGGCATACGAGATGTTTGTCAGACTGACGTCACCCTTTCCGATGTGATCATTGAGTGACTGATCAGCCAAAACTGAATGGCTAACAAAGCTGAATGATTGATTATAAAAAACGGCAGGTGTTTTTACATGTTATGCCTCATTAACCACAAACCACATATTACGTCTACCCCTGCCTCGTCCAAATGCTTTTTCCTTACATTGACCGATCTCTTTTCCACTACTTTGCTATAGTACATAGATGTAAACGGATGGCATTACCGACAGGAAACCATCAATCCACAAAACTATTTAGAAAAATGGAGTTTGCTAATGTGAATCTATGACGCTGGAGGTAAATGAGCTAAAGCGTGCCAAACGCAACCTTTTTGCTTCAAATGGACGGCCTTGCTTTCCCTGCGCACGTCTCCCGCACATTTCTCAGCCTAATGTGTGTTCACCAGTTTTATATCAATTCCACCCCAGTGACATATTATAATTGATCGAGACAATGTTTGTCTAACGACCAATCGGAAATCAAAATGCTTCTCTGCTCACCTCGTATATGTGTCTTACTGCCGCTTTTTTCCAAAGGCTTTTGTGAAGCATAGATATTAATTCTGAAGCACAGTGTAGACTTTGTTCAAGCAAAGTAATCACAAGCTCTCAAAGTGGGACAGGTACAAAAAAAAACAGGCCACAGATAGCAAAAGAGATATGCTTTGTGATTGACAAAGCACTTTAGCGTCAATGCTAATCAAGCACAAGGTCAAAGGTTAAAATAATGACTTCCAATAAGACCCAATTGACCTTTTTAGTGTTCTGAGACAATAAAGCTGATTTTGACAGTGTTGCCCTAAGCTTTATTGAACACTATGCATTTCCAATACTGAAGTCGCAAATTTCAACAAACAAAGCCATTTATCATAATCAACATCTAAAGTCTAACGTAGGCTTGTACTTGAGTAATTGGTCTGAAGAGGATTTGTTTTTCTTTTGTTTTGTTTTTCTTCTTGGTCTCATCTCATCAAAAGTTTGGCTCTTGACTTGGAATCAAGCACTTTTTACACAGTCTACTCCTTTTTGTGAGCCCACGTAATATATCATTTAGTCTCAAGACTGGCTTCCATATAGCCCTTAAAGAAGAACTAAGTAACTTGTGGTGTCTCTGGCCAGAAAACCACAATTGCAACTTTCCCTGCCGGGTCGGAGGCGCAATACACACCAATAAAATCACGAAGAAGAAGCGGCAAAGCTAACTGCGGGCTAGCGCCACTTAAACAGTATTTACAGCCAAGTTTGATTGAAAAAATATCTCCATTGTGTCATTGAGTTGTGGCACAATGTACATCCTACTTTCCCCCAACTTGCTACGACACCTGCAGTGGCACTTATAGCCTCTAGGGGTGTGAGTTACTTAGTTCTGCTTTAAATTAAATCAATGAAATTATATATTATACAGCATTTGCCACCAAGATTGTAGCTATTGCCAGACAAAACATCACAAGTTGGATTTAGTCTGGGGACCACCAATTCATTTTCTCGTAGGAGAGGTGTGGTTTACGATTGTCCATAGCCGTTTATTGGGCGCTACGAATATCATCATCGTCTGGCCGTTCCTCCTCGTTCTGTGATTGCTCCCCAAATCCATGAGAAAAATTTCAGCCATGGTCCCCAGGCTGTTGTGATGAGTATGAGTATTCCCAGGCTACCTAGATTGAGCAATAAGAAAATAAACTATCCATGGTCAAGTGCACTTTCATAATGACCTTATTCTCATCCTTGTCATCATTGCTAGGCCTAGATATCTGAGCTTACAAACAATTCCATTAGCCTCAGAGCTGCCATTTATGGTTTCAGCCATATCAAAGTAGCACTTTTATGGGCCAGTACCCCGCTCCCAACACTCCTTGCATCTAAATCCCTATTAATAGTGACCAGCCACCCATGTTTACACACAAACTACCAAGCTACCAACACGGACTTGTTTTAATCTGAATTTAAATGGCTTCATTTACTTAGCCTCTCTAACATTCCATAGGAAACACTGCTAGTTACTACGACATGAGCGTCAAAGGATCCGGCAAATGAATCTTAAGATTTTAATGTGTGAAACAATAAGCTATAAAAGTCCTATGTGTAATTGTGCAAACAATGCTGTTGAAAAAAAGAAACACATAACAACAAGAGAGAGAGAGCGTGTTAATGATTCTTTGAGTGCAATTTCAGAAAAAAAGACTCTCCAGAGGGGAAAGAGGGACGGCTCTAAAAATAGACAGAACAAATCAGAGGAACTGCCAGAAGAGAAACAAGTTGAAACTTTTAGGCGAGTTCAGAGAATAAAAAGCTGCTAATTAGTGAGAGAGGCTTGATCGACAGTAGCAACAAGACAGACAACATCATATGCTCTCTTCAAAGTTGGCAGACGGAATCTGACACGTAAATAGAGCACAGATAGAGATATGATGCGTTTCAAAACCCAGGCTTGTCGAAAGTTAACACTCTGCAGTTTGGCTACAAAGGCAGGTGCAATTACTCAGAGCTCAGTAGTGCTTGTATAGAGGTTGGGATAACCACATCAAAGTTGTTGTTTTTTGTGGCCCACTCAATCCCAAACTCTATGTTATGTTTCAGGAGTTTTAGTTTCATTGGATTTCTGAACATAGGTTAGAAGCATAGGAAGGTCTGCTAAAGCTAAAACTAATTGGCAAATGTGGAAGAAAAAAAAAAATCCATATCATTAGGCATTAGTGTTGCTATATACCATTACTTTGCACATTGCCACCATTTTATTCTGTGGGACTTGTCACACTAATGATGCTGCTGCTGGACACTGGACGCCATTAAGATTCCAAATAATTATGTAACATCCTGGTAATTGAAAAAAAAAAAAAAAAAAAAAAAAGGGAAAAGAACATGCACGACAACATCGACATTGTTTGGCAGGCAGGACTCACCCAGAGCGGCGGGAGCGAAGAGGCTGGCGAAGACTAGCAGCCGTGCGGTCCACATGGCCTCCTCCTCTTACCGCCCGCTGCCCGACGTCCCAATAGAGTTCAGTCCACAAGTCCTTTAGTTTGGCAAACGCCTCCTCTGATTCCGATGATTCTTCTCCGGCGGTGCTCCTTCCGTCCACTAGCGCCGCACGCGTATCCCGCCAGACCTCGAAACCACCGATGCCAGATGCTGCTTCAAATCTGCAAATGACACACACACACACACATAGAAAAAAAGAAGAAAAAAAAGAAAAGCATTTTAAGAGATAATTCCGGTGTTAGGGATCACAATGAATCATGCTTTTTATGAGAACAATGGCGCATATTCTCCAGCAGGAACAACACAACAGATGGCTGCACCGCGGCTTTATCATCAGTCCTTATGGCTTTGTGGGTTGCAAGTTGTCGTCAAGTGACACTAAGCAAGTTGCTCAATCTCCAGTCATGCGAGCGCTCATACTGGGTGTGATCAAGCGCACCAGCGAATGTATTTTGGGATCTCGTGTTGTTGTTTTGTTCGCTGAAGTGTTAACTCCCCCACCTTAGCCACAGATCACCCCCATAGTGCGGCGAGAAGGAAGTGTAAGAAGCTATAGCTGGGAGTGTGTTAAAAACAACATGCCTTAAAATCCCATGTCAGTGTGGGTTTTTTTTTTTTTTTTCCTCAGCCCAGTCGGTAATTGACATAAGAATCGCAGCAGTCATCCTCTTCCTACAGGCACGAGTCGTAACGTCACAGTTTGAGTTTTGGCACCTGCGAAAACCATTTGCAAGAACCTAAAAGAAATATTATCCCGCACAATGAGAAGTGTCTAACAAGAAGAGCGGCATGAATGACATTGCCGCTTAACTACTGTGACTTGGAAGGTGGAAGCAACGGGGGGAAAAAAAAAATCTAGTGGGACAGTGTATACATGGCACGGCTCATTTATTTTGTGAAAAGGGAATAAAAAAGGTTGTTATTGAACAGCTTGTAGTGCAACATAGCTCAAAAGGTGATATTCTTGTTTTCACTTAATGTCAAATAGAGTCAGTTTTGCAGTCGCTACTCTTTTGTGAAAACAAAATCCATGAGTTCACAGTTTGAATGGGAACACCTGCAATTATATCCTTCTTACAGGCTTATGTAAACAAACAATGACATCACCGCTTAGCAACTGTGCCTTGAAATGATCTGCTAATATTAAACCCAGCGTGTGAACCCAACGTCAGATAAAAAATATAGAGCATGAAATGTTACGGCCCGTTGTCCAGTGATGAAACAGTTGGAACCCTGCGCAATACATTCAGACGAGATTATCCCCATTAAACCCCATATCATAATATTAAGGTTAAGTCAGCTTTAATGATTGGGCCGCGCAAGCCCTATATAATCTACCATCAGTCATGAGCCGGAGCGCACAGCGCTGCAGTGCGTCACGCGTGTACGAGCCGTGCTCCTTAGCCGAGCTGCACTGCGTTGAATATGGCGCAGGGCTATTCCTCAGCGGGACGGTTGGATTGCAAAAGGTCAATATGGCAAGGGGGACAGAGCAAGAGGGAATTCTGCCACCAACTCTCCCGACTGTATGAATCTTACGACACTGCACAGAGATGGGTTCATATTCGATGTAGACTTTGCCAGAGGGCCATAGCAGGTTGTCATCCAGGATTTATAATACTGTCACTAATCCGTAATAAAAAGCCCTAGGACTAGATTATAGTAAACTAGTGTTCTGGGATCAAGCATTAATGGGTTTAAAAGGAAAGAGAATTAAACAGGAAAATGGAGCTTCAAAAGAAAATAAACACAGAAATGCAAGCTACTCTTTTTCATGATAAAAAAGTAAATAATTGTCAGAATATGAATGATTTGTTTTGACTGGATAGTTTTGATATAAAGCGTTTTGTAATTCCTGCTTTGAGTGTTTAAAAAAAGGGAGCGTTGATAACTGTTTAAAATAGGGATGCACCGATCTGGTGTTGGATATCGGAGCTGGTACTGGAAAAAATACGATATCGGGTATCAGCTACAAATATATACTGAATACAGGTTTTGCCTCTCAACGCCTTAAAGGCACTATACAGAATTTAAAAATGTTAAAATTAAGTATTTTCCTCCCCCGACATGTTCCAACAATGTCCTAATGTGTAGAATGAGCCCAGACCTGTTCACCACAACAGCCTCTAAAATCCTGCTCTGTCACTCAAAAACGTGTTAATTCGGGTCCGAAGTCATGCACAAGCTGAATATAGAAGCTGCAGTTACACGTATGACCTGAGGTGGCAGTAGTGAGTATAAAATGGCTAACTTGCATCTAGCCCCTTTAAAAATACAACTTTCACCGACTAAATCTGAGTGAATATGCTGCATATCATTTTAAAGCTAAGAAACTGGAGAATTCAATCAGCGAATTAGTTTAAACCTCCGTGAATGTATTGTTGATCGCTGCTGTTTTGTGTGGCAAGCAATAGCATGCTGCTAACGGCAACTTATCAAGGCCGGAAAAAGAAACGAAAAAAGATGAAAATACCAAAAGAAGGCCTAATAAAATAAAATAGTCACTGTTGAAATAGTTGAAATGCTGTTGAAGAATAACTGACACATCTAACACATTTGTAATGCATAGTAAAAAAAAACTTAATTACTCCATTAGTTTATTAATAGATATAATTGACAATTGATCTGTAAAATCATGACAGCAAGAAAATGCTTTATTGATCTCACAATGAAAATAAGAAGACCATTCACTTTTTCACTCAGAGAAAGACAAGTCTATTGGTATCGGTTAATATCGGGTATCGGCAGATGCTCAAGACCCAGTATTGGTATCGGTAGCAAACAAGCTGGATCGGTGCATCTCTGGCTTAAAATGCAGAGGTTTCTTTAGAATAGGTTGGAGCCAACAAGACATCAAATGATTGCCTCACTAAGGAAAAACAAGCAATATATATTTCTTTATTTGTGTCTAGGGCTTGATTTGGTGTTGAATTTTGCATTGGAGGTGCTATCGCTGCCTTCGCTTCTTTAATATATGATGCGCGCCGTGAGCTTGACGACATTAAACAGTGATGCGAACGACTATATTTGATCAAAGCAATATCCTTGTGAGTAAACCGGTCTTTTAATAAAACGCCCTGACAGCTCTGGCAGCACTAAATAAAATACGACTTCAGATCTGATACAGCGGGTCCCATGACTACGAGAAAACAATGCATAATTTTGCAAATATTCGCACAGTAAATTGGACTTTTACGGTCATGATTAAGAGATTAAATAATATGCAACATGAACTAGTGGAGAAGCAGACTAATAATCGCTCTGTGGTCCCTGCTAGTTAACTTTCTTCAAGTATAGATTATAGTCTATGCCAGGGGGGCTGCGATGTCAGCATGAGACACATATAACTACAAATAAAAATAGTTACTTTATTTTCTTTTGGTATACATTTGCATTTAATTCTATCTATGCAAATAGTATGTAGTTTTAGTAGAACAAAATCAATTATTGTAGCAATATAGTGAAACAACACCACCTGTACCTGCACTACCTACAGTGACTTTACCTCATTCATTTCTTTAAGTCAAAGAAAATGCCATATTACACCAATTTGAAAGTGTCAGTTCAGCATAAATTCTTTTAGAAGTCATATATGTCAACGACCTTTGCAATATAATTTGGGAAATGGGAAAGTTGATGCTACGACGCTCTATGACTGACCAAGACACCGGAACAGTGTTTCCTTAACTTTGCGAAAGGAGTGAAACAGCGCCTCCTATTTGACGCTGGTGGCCAAAAAGTGTACTGCATCTATATGTGCCATTGAGAATGAATGGGAGAGAGTTAGTATTAACCAGATGCGGCGCAAAAGTAGGTCACTCTCTGGAGGGCCAACCTAATTGTTCCGGCGGGCCAAATTTGGCCCGTTGGCCCCACTTTGGGCACCCCTGGTCTAGGCAAAACAGGAAACAAGGCTTTTTTTTGTTTTGTTTTTTGCGTGCATGTTAAAGAAGCAACAGTTCCTTCCAAATTATCACTTCAGACACACACACACAAAAAATTCCGCAATCACAGTTGTTAATTTGCTTAGGTACAAACTGTCACCGGCAATTTCAAAGAACGCACCATGAAAATACATATTTATGAGGCAAAAAAGGCAGCGAGTTGGAGCTAGTTCAGTGAAAAGGGATAGAGCGGTGTGGTCGGACGGTGCCAACTTGTCTTGTATTCCAGAAGGAGTCGTAAGATACATTATGGCGCTGACGTTTCAAGGGTAGCTCTTTGGATGAGGATTTAGGATGACTCCCTCAGATAGCCGGCCAACACGTGGAGGAAGCCGCTGTATCAAAAAGATTTCTTCATTACCACCTCGTGCTGAAAAAAAAAAAAAAAAAAAAAAAAGAAGAAATCTGTGCAACTTCCAATCACCAAGTTTAGCTTTCGTTTTCTTGCCAACAATGCAAAGCGGGCACTGATCAAAGCAGGCAGTTAATTTACTTTTCTATTGCCTCAAAAAGGAAAAAGAGTTGAAGTCCAGCAAAAACTGTTTCAATAAATAAAGCCATGTCAAATAATAATATCAATATAAATTGATATATATATTTTCCCTTATAGTACTAACAAAAGGAAGAGTGCTGTAGTAATAATAGAAGTCGCACAATTTGGAAAGGTGTTAAGAAACCTGCGTGTGCAAGACAAGGAATTCTTTGTTCGACAAATATGTAATCACAGTGTGCCGTTTCCTGATCTTAACAGTTTTACCCAATGTATTATGTTAAAAATTGTCACGAGGACTGGAGTAGGAGTCTGGGAGAAATAATGGCAATTACAGTACACTTTGTTCAAACAGCTTATTTACATTTCTTTTGCATACACTTTCCTTACTTCTTGAAACAATTGCTGATTTACATAGAATTCACGGGCCCGTGAACGCACCATGTAGGCTACTCCTTAGTCTGTCTGAAAGCTACACACATTCATAATGTACAATGTATAATAGAGTAGAGGCTAAAGTGTCTTGCGCAAAGGCACAATCGAGAACAGGGATCAAATACTATGTCACAATAATAATAATATCAGTCCTAAACTACTATTACCAAAGTTTTTTTTTCACATGTTTGAATACCACACATTACTCAATAGGTTTTGTTACAAATCATTTCTGAAATTTTAATCAAACAGTACAACATAGCATAACGCTTTATAATAAAGGGGCTAGATGCAAGTCAGCCATGTTATACTCACTACTGCCACCTGAGGCCATACGTGTAACTGCACCCTCTATATTAAGTTCGTGCATGAAGGCAATTTGGACCCGAAGTGACACCTTTTTGAGGGACAGTGCAGGATTTTAGAGGCAGTTGTGGTGAACAGGGATGGGCTCATTCTACACATTAGGACATTGTTGGAACATTTGGGGGAGGAAATTAGATAATTTTACCATTTTTAAACTCCGTATAGTCCCTTTAAGCTGTGCTCGTTAAGTATTAATAAGGTATTAATAAGCATTAATAATGTGCTTGTAAAGTATTAACACACTGATTATTATACTTTTATCTGTTAACATACAAACAGGCCATTAATAATACTCTTATTCATAGCCAAATCCCAACCCTAACCCTAAAACAGAAATGTCAAGCTGGCGGTCCACGGGCCAAATCCGGTCCGCGAGATTATTTAATCTGGCCTCTGACTTGTAGAGCACAAATTCCTGAGTATGTAAAAAAAAAAAAATCCTGTGCGGAGTTATGAATTTATTAAGGAAATAACCAGTATGCTCATTTCAGCCACTAGGGGGCAACTTAAATCTAAAAAAGGAAAGAATTCCACACGTGTCCAGCAGAGGGCACTGACATAATAAGAGGTCAGGATGTAAACAACACATTATAGTCCCATGATAAATGGTCAGTCTACCCCAGTAACAGAGTGTGGACTGAATGAATAATGACTACAGTGTACTCTGAGAAGCTTGTGACACAGGCTTGTAAAGCATAATACAAGTGTAAGACATTATTTATTATTTATTACTGTCAGGCTTTTATTATAAAATCACAGCTCATTATTATTCATTTATTGGAAACATATTTTCCTCATAGTACTTTCATGTTAACGTTATATGCGGCCCGCAACCAGCTGAGGAAGCTGGATTTCGGCCCACGACCCAAATGAGTTCGACACCCCTGCCCTAAAATGATTACTAATGCTTATTCATACTTAATGAGCACACCTTTATCTAAAGCAATACCCTTTTTTTTTTTTACAACAATAATAATAAATACATACATTAAAACATAAATAATGATAATAATAATTTAAAAAGAAACTTTGTTACAAGCAAGATTTTCATCTTCTAACTAAACTACATGGAAAGCGACGCGTCACCACCTGGGGGCAAACCACTTCCTTCCCCGCCTTAGAAACTCCGGATAATTGTCATTAGTCCCACGTGGATTTGTACCGCACCACCTAAACAATGGCGTAACTGGATCCGCAATGTTATCTATAGTAATATAATGTTACCAGTCACGCCTGCTTAAACCCCGCCCACTCCCTCACATACACACACACAGTCTATAGGCCCAGGGTAATGAAGAAGGATCGTGTAGCTGGGTTAAGTACTGACATTTTCCCACTTTCAACTCTTGCATGTCCAGATGCTTATCGCGGTAGCAGTGGGAAGTTCTCGGTAATTTTTATGAGACAGACAGTGTGTATATGCAAATGAGCCTTAGTCATGAAATGCATATTAATCAAGCACGCTGTCTGCATACGGCCTGATTGATGAGCACTCACTTGGAAATCTGAGGAGATGAGAGGATTAAAACCAAGACTTTCTTTTCTGGAGTTAAATACAGTGTTTTTTACACTCAGTTGAGCTTCCAAACCTTTTAAAAATGAGTGTGCAATGTAATAAAACTAAGAAACATCAAAGTGGAAAGGTCTAATGGAAGCTGAAAGGCATAATAATACTGTTGCACTCTTGTGGTCAAGAAATTGCTTTTTAAGGGGCACAGAAAAACACATGGCATGTGATAAGTAGGTGAAGAGTGCCGGAATAGTGAGGGATTCACTTATTTTAGGTTATTAGGTTTTTCTTTTGTTGTTGTCTGGCACAATGGGAAAAAATATAATTCACTAGTATGAGTGAGAGAGCTCACTTTTATCTTGATTTCCAATTGGTTTAAAGAGAATAGATGCAAGCTGGTATTTTTTTACTCACTACTGCCACCTCAGGTCTTATGTGTAACTGCAGCTTCTATATTAAAGGCACTAGAAGCAAGTTGGTCATTTTATACTCACGACTACCTCAGGTCTTATGAGTAACTGCAGCTTCTATATTTAAGGGTTTAGATGCATTGGTCATTTTGTACTCACTACTGCCACCCCAGGCCTTATGACTAACTGCAGCTTCTATATTAAAGGGACTAGATGCAAGTTGGTCATTTTATCCCCACTACTGCCACCTCAGGTTTTACGCGTAACTGCAATCACTATGTTAAGAGAATTAACAACTTTTTGAGTGACAGCGCAGGATTTTAGAGGCAGTTGTGGTGAATATGTCTGAGCTCATTCTACACCTTAGGACATGGCTGGAACATGCAGGGGGCGGAAAATACATAATTTTAACATTTTTAAACTCCGTATAGTCCCTTTAAGGCAAAGGATCTGGTAACCCGAATCAAAGATTCTGTAACCTTGCAGCCTAATATATTCAACATCTAACATCTCATTCAAAACGGTGCATGCATAATGTCAAGGAATGTTCAGGCGAAACGAGAATAGAAGTACTGTTTTGCTCCTACATGAGTTCTTCTACATTAAATGCATAAGCAATGTCAAAGCAATGCCACTATAATGTAAGCTGAAAGGTATGATGATGGAATGGAAAAGCGCTCTTTCAAGGCAATATGTGCATCCCCGGAGCTTGACAACACAGGCAGCAAGGCATTCACTCATACAATTGGTTTTCCGCAAGGGACCCCAACACAGCTAGCCACTGACAGGCAGATAATAGCGCTAACTTTAGCCCGCCGAAGCCTCCGAATGGGCCCTTATGATAGGCTTGTTGAGTGTGACTGATGGCTTGGGTTAAATAATGGGACCATCACCATCTTTTCCACCGCCCTCTCCACACAAATGCCTCGCGAACCCCTACCAAGTCGCGCACATACAAGACAATACCAGTACAGGCCATTAGAGGAAATCGCTTGCACATGTCATAAGGGAAAGCTGGCCTCAAAACAAATTACCATTGCAAATACTTAACATTACACAGGCACGGGGACTAGTTACAATACGCCAGGGGGGAGCGAGAAAGCCCACAGGCCGATCGGAAGAATGAATGCGGAGGGATGCGTGGTACAAAGCCGGGGCAGATCCAACTCGGGACGCTTCACCCATTATAATGCAAAGCTTGAGACGCTATCCATTTTTTCTATCTCCGCTCTCTCAGCATATCTTTCCTAATGCAGCACGAATGGATCTCGGACAAAGACAGGGGGGAAACAGAAGAGGAGGCTGAGACGGTGTAATAGGTAGCGCGGAGGGAGAGATAGCGGAAGACAAAGCGTGATTGTCTCGATAAATGAGTCATCAGAGTGATTTAGTGACGAGAGGATGGAGAGGGAGAAGTCTTGAAATTTCTGAAGGTCATGATTTGCAGCATGCAAGAGGCACTACCGCTTCTGTGGAGTATTTCAGGAGGGCTGGTTACCATGGAGACCCTCACCTGTCGGCTATTAATCACCGGTTGAGACCAATCAGCACGCTGCGCCAACAAACACAGGAAGTTAGATCGGCGTCGGGCCATGGAAATCATAGCGGTCTTGGCAATCTGCGGCTATTCCTAAAAATACGAACACTCAACAAACAAATCAATGATGAAAAGGGCTGGGTACCGTTAAATGATACCAGTCTGGTATCGGAAAAAAAAGCTTAGGTACAACCGGAATTGAAAAAATAAAAATATCGAAAGCAGGTACTGGGGAAAAAAAATCATGATCTTTAGATACAAGTTTTGAAGCTGTTGATCCAGAGACAGCATTAAAGGCTTGACTTGGTTGTTTTAGCTCAAATAAATTGTTTCATATTTTTTGCCCAATGCTTTGTTTTCCCAATTTTTCCCATATATTTTTCACTTCTCATTTTTGCTTATTTATATTTTTCCTATTTCCCCTATTTTTCCACACATTTTTATCCCAATTTATTCCCAATTTTTGCCCAATTTTTCCCGATTTTGTTTTTTTTAACAAACAGTAAACTGTATTTACAGTCAAGTTTGAGTGAAAAATATGATCTCCATTGTGTAATTGGCTGTACAATATCCCTCTCTCCCTTTGTCTTTTCTGTCAGCGTAGTATTTACTCTCACAGATAATTAAAGAGTAAAAAACCGCAACATGCTATGACACCTGCAGTGGCGCATATGGCCTCTAGGGGCATGAGTTTCTGAGTACTGCTTTAAATAATTTAGCATTTAGGACAGGCGCAACATGGATACACTAACCATTCTTCATAGTTTCCTTCAATTATCCTTTATCTACCCAAGAAAGATCCATTGAGATTAAAAACATATTTCACAAGGATGTAAGACATTTTGTAGCTGAATAGGCTACATGATTCTGAAAAGTTTCCCAGCTTGCTAGCTGTGTACAGATAATAGGTGTTTGTTTACTTCTTCTTTCAGGGTAAATCCTACATTCCGACCGCTATTGATTTTTTTCAGTCTCCGATCTATTCCCAATGTTTTATGCTGACAAAAGCCATTTTACATATACACCGTGGGTTGACACTATTGGCAGCGTTATTGCTATGATGAATGGACTTTGAGGTAGAGGAAGAAAAGAAAAAAATAGGGCTATATCCAGGCGTCAATAGCGAAGTAGGTTTATGGTCAATTCTAAAAAAAAAAAAAAAACGATGATGGCTTGATTTTGCGGCAGCCATTTTGAGGATACCATATGGTCCACAGCCACTTTGAAATGCCATTAACTATGAGGCCATTCAACGCAATACAAGCCACGGCTGTTTACACCTGTAACAAAGCCCAACCACGCCATCGCTCTAAT
The DNA here is from genome assembly GCF_951799975.1 of Gobius niger. NCBI lineage: Eukaryota > Metazoa > Chordata > Actinopteri > Gobiiformes > Gobiidae > Gobius > Gobius niger. The sequence goes on from NC_136872.1 coordinate 13,139,610, forward strand.
TACAATTCTCATTTCTCCCCCCATACCTCATCATTGGCGGACCATGTTTAGAGGGCACCTACTTCATCAACAGACTCATTCATTTACTTTTTGACTTTTCCAGGTCTCAATTTCCATTCATTTTATACCATTGCAACCACGTCGTTCATTTGCATAATTTGCTGCTGGATTTAGGGAGAAGGATGGAGAGAAACAGAAAGCCGTACACACAGGCAAGGCGGAACACAACAACAGCAATTTCCAGCACAGCTTGCGAACAGGGAGCTACAGCAAATTCCAATGTCAATAATGCTGATCCCAAATGGCGCATGGATTTCAATATCATTATCTGACGCTGAGCCGAGAGCATGGGAAATAATGAAAATCTTAAAACACAAATAACATCCTTGGCTGGAGAAATGTGATGCCATGTTGACGGCAGTATGCATCAGACGACATGTGCGCAATCCTGGCAAGATTGCGACGCTAATTTCACCTTCCTTTGTCTGTTGTAGAGATATATTAAGACAGGAATAACATCAGTGGAGAATGCAATGCCTTTCCAGCTTATTGTTGTCTTTTTTGGAAGGCTTTGGAAACTGTGCAAATTGTCGGAGACGGACACAAACTCTGTATTGAGCCTCACGGCAACACAAAAGCTACTCAAAATGAAACAGATCGTTAGAGAAACAGGTTTCCGTATTTGCTGTCACTAGATACAGACAGCACTGGCTCTATACATAATAAATAAACGTCACTTTGGCCATTTATATGCTCAAAATGCCTTCACAGTATATGAAAGTAAACTTGGAATACATTTTTTATTACCGTATTTTCGTCGTTCCGGAGTATAAGTCGCACCAGCCAATAAATGCATAATGAAGAAGAAAAAAAACATATATGTCGCTCTGGAGTCTAAGTCGCACCAGGCAAAACATGCATAATGAAGAAGAAAAAAACATATATGTCGCTCTGGAGTATAAGTCACACCAGCCAAAAAAAGTATAATGAAGAAGAAAAAAAAACATATAAGTCGCTCCAGAGTATAAGTCGCTCGAGCCTTAGCAACTACCTGGGCATGGAGGCGTAACTGCACCGTTTACAAGCCTCTCCCGGCATCACGTTGTTCAAGCTCTCCATTTCATTTTGGACATTTTCAGTGGTACAGGAGTAGCAGATACATCAGCCGAGAGCGCCCTTTAGTGGCTGTCAGTGCGTCACCTGAGTATAAGTCGCACCAGCCAAACTATGAAAAAAAAGTGTGACTTATAGTCTGGTATATGTCAGTAATCTACAGCTATCTTGATTGATGTATGTGTTCTGAAATGTGAAAGAATAAAAGAAAACAAAGCCCTTTTTCTGACAGCATTAAACACAAACGACACGAACTTAATCCCCACTTGAGAGCAACGTTCATTCTGTCTCGCACAGTCCACGTTTTGTGGGCGCAAATTGCAATGGCGTGTCAAATGAGGCGTTCGCAAGTGTTACCAACGGCGCAAATATGCTGTATATGGTCTGGCAATGAGCGGTATAGGGCTAGGTCAATGGTGGTCATAACCGCTGGGATTTCAAAATAGTTTCCACCTGGACAGCACTCACAGCTCAATTAGAAAGCGAAGTGGAGGGGCGGCTGAGGCAATAATAAAGAATAGAAAGCCTTTTTGAAAGCGAGGCAGGTGGATTTGCATGTGTCCGTCAATGTCGGCTAAATGCTTTCTTCATACATATAAATGAAAGAGGGTTTTTTTCACAAGCGCTGTCCATTAACGGGGAAAAGAGAGAATGCAGGGAGAGGGGGCGGCGTGAACTCGGAACACCCCTGTCGCAATTTTCAATCGCTCACAAGCACGACAGTCTTTTCACCAGGAAGTTTAATCATTTATTGAAGGTAATACATAAGTAAACAGGGCAAAAGGGGGGACGGCGCGGTGACACCGTTTCAAAGTGACATTCTTTCATTAATGGATCACGGCGGATTTCAGACAATCTTTTCAGACAGTTTTACCAACCCTCATCTCTCAACGCAATGCGACTGAAGCAAGTGACCGTGTTATTTATTTACTCAGCGCCGTCACACCTTCAGAGGTTGAACTTTTGACTCGACGGAAACTTTCGAAGAGGCTCGACCTGATTGTATCTGAAAAAATAAAATAATCCACTGGCATCAACAATGGAGCGAATATTTCACAAATAAAATCGTTTTTCAGCCTTCAATTTCAACCTTCGACATTAGAAAGCTGAAATAACATTGGTTGATTTTTCTTTTTTGGCAGAGGTTTTCACAAAATTTGAAGAAGCTTGGACCAGTACACTGGAATAATTTTTAACTATCAAAATGCAGATGCTTGAACCATTTCTGGAATTACTTGGTCTATTCACCAAAAAGAAACAAAAGCTGGCACAAAGTTCAATGTCTTTTTTCCCCCACAATAGCATTAAAACATAACATACTCACACAGTTATACATGGCCCTCGCCCTCCATCAACCTACACACACCATGGTTTCAGTCACATGAGCTTTCCCTGTCACGGGCGCCATTTTGAGGACTTTTTTTTTGTATTCCATCACTTTTCATCCCATGGTATGTGAGAGTCATCTATCTCAGTCAAGAACCTCTGCCCCGTTTAAATGTAAATAATGACCCGAACGTTGTTGACACGGAGGTCAGAGTTCGCAGTAGTGAATTGCTTTGTAGGCTCCTTTAGGCTTGTCGCGCATTTCCCGTCACGACCTCCCGGTTTCGCGGTGATCGATAGGCAGGCGAGAGTAAACTTGTGAACCCATAGTACAAAAAAAAAAAAAAACCTTTTCCCAGAGTGGCCTTTTCAACACTCAAGTTCAAAAAAGCAGTGGCATGGAAGAACAACGTTGAAATATTTAGCGTTTGGTTTGTTTTGTGCTTGTTGAAATTTGACAGTTTGGCGCAGCGAGAAATCTAGTGAGGGTTGGAAAATTTCATTATTTCAGCAGGATTCCTGTTCATGTCGGTCTGTTACACGCTTCTTGTCCCATCAAACCAGGAACCACAAAGGGATCAGGGGAAATTGTCAAAGGAAAGTATAAACTATGAACTACAGTGAAGATTAGGAAAATGAAATGAACATGAATCAGGCAAAGCGCCGTTTCAGAACCTTTGCTTTTTCTGTGGTGTAAAAACTGTTAATTAACAACAGCACTTGTTAACTATTATCTTTAAACCAGTACTTCATCTCCCCGAACCACGCTTAGGCCTGTAGTATGTCTCCCAGTTCTCAGTCTAGTATAAAGTGGAGTTTGATGAGAGTCTGATTGGTTCGGGCAAACATCCCCAAGGGTCTATCTCCGGACAAAGAGAGTAGACCTCCACCCCCTGTCCCCCCCCTCTCTCTCTGCCTCTCTCTCTGCCTCTCTCTCTCTCTCTCCTGTCAAGGCAACTGCTCCCAGCTCTGACAAATCGTAGCAGGTCCGGAGATGCCTAGTCTGACCAGGATCTGAAAACCTGATGAGATAGCTTGAAACGCCTTGGGTCACAGTCACCTCTGTTCAACTGCCTGCTGCATTTCAAGTCAGATTTCGAGACTTTTTTTGGGTAGTAGCTTTCTTTTTCACTGAACACCGAAAGGAACTTGTTTCTGCCTTGATAGCGGAGCACTATTAAAGCTTAGAGCTAGTAGAGGCTTAGTTGGTATAGAAGCATGACTACTAACTGCGAGATTGGAGCTTCTAAGCGTGAGCGTAGGATAGTATCATTTGGACGAAAAGGGGCAGCTTCCCCTAGGTCAATCATTATGAAGCCTAGGCGTTCATTCAACCTGGTAGACTAATTTCAGCATCACCTACTTCTAGCCAGTGACCGCTTCCGAGAGGGCCAAACCTCCACCTCAGCCCATCAACGTAACAGCCGCACCTTCGTAACAGCCAATCATCGCCCTCGGTCCCGCTTTTGGTTTGTTTGCTTCCCAGTTGTGTTGCGACCCACCTCCACCCCATCTCCGCCTCTCCCGTACACGGCTTCTACCTGCTGCATCTTCACGGGTCTTCCATACCACCACCAGTGTCCAGGCTCCGGGGAAGACATCCCTAACTCCAAGCTGTTCATCTATACTGACTTTCATACATACATCGATGTCTACCGCCGGGGTCTGATCGGCAAAACTAATATACAAGTCAATAAATCTTACTAATCGCTGCTGTTGTCTGTTTGAGTCTATCCAGGTTGAAATTACTGCAGGCTTGCACATCATTGACCCTATCCCGCAATTGGTAAAGATCTGTACATACGCACTGGGCCTGTACAGACATAGCATAACCAGAGTTACCATATCCCATGCTGACACGAAGAAGACCAGGCAATCGGCTAATTGTGTACATGCACCCTCGCACTTACTTTCTAAGAAGTCATTTAGGATGGACTTAATTTCACTGGGTGCTGACTAATTCTAATTAAGCCATTAAAGACTTGGTACAGAGTGCAAATCTGCAAACTCAAGGGATTTTAACGAAGTAAATTAACACCAAGGGATCACATGCAGCCACAGCGGTTCAGAAGGTACCGAGGCTTGTTCTGTCTGTGCCGCACATGAGCCTGCAGGGAAGAACTTGGATGTTTTTACAACTTGAAACGGGCGAAAGAAGTAGCGGCGGGAGTTGTGCCTCTTTGAAGGTCTTGTATTACGGTTTATTCAAGCTTTTTAAATTACGTTCGGAGACCTTAGTATTGATATTTGTGTAGTATCATTTTGAAAATCATGTACGTGTCAATCCCCCAGTAGGTTTTGATGTTGTAAAATGGAGCTTTACAGTAAAAACAGCCCACTCCTAGTCTCCTACTGCTGCAGTGAAAGGGAAGTGGTTGAAATGGAAGAAGTAGGTTTGAGATAGACAAACATGCTAATCTGCACGGGAAAGAGAATTTGACCACAGGCGGGATAAGAACAAGTCCGATGAAGATGTCTAGACTTTAAAAAGGCCATAGTGTTGAAATTCACATTGAGAATCAAGGGTTTTCCTTAGTATCAAAATCGAGATTCTGAGAAGTGTTTGTTTACATCATCCAAGTTTACGGCGGGACAGTTTTTACCCTTTGAAATAGTAACTCTAATAAAGCCGAGTTTAAGGTAATAACTGCCGTGCCAAATATGCCTGTACGTTTTTATGCAAACTGTGTCAATGTGCATCTGTATAAAAAATGAACTATGCAAGGTTTAGCATTCAAAAGATCTGATCATTCCTGAGTGCCACATGAAGGAAAGCGCACCTGCTGCTTGGCGCAGATGGGCGGACATGGCATTGTCAGTGAGACTTTTGGGAAAAAAGACACAAATGAGAAAAAAAACAAACAAACATGCCAGTCACATTCCTCTGACCTTGGCCCCTAGTGCCTCTGTGTGCCTCTGTGGTTCCGAGCGGCAGAATGTGTGTTTGGGCTGGACCTTTTGAAAATCTAAAAGCGGAGGTCTCCCGGGGCGAAGGCTGGCCACATAATGGTCCGGGGATAGTTAGCGAATGTCAAAGTACAGCGGGGCAGCAGATTGAAGTCGGACGCTGTGATTGCTCCTGCTACACATGTACTGCAGACAACCAGTAGCACACTCACATGGCCACGGGGAAGAGGGTGGCGTTTTCCAGTTAGAGAGATAAATTAGACATCAGAAACCTTTTAAGCGTGTGTAAATCAATTAGGCTTGTAAAAGGTGCTACAAGGTGCAGGCAAAACCACTGCAGCTGTAGCTGTTTCACTGTAAAAACACAAATAGAGTGACTTGCAATCAGTGAACAAGGTTAGGTTTGTTTACAAAGCAATAGCGAGCAAAAAGTTGTTGTAGATATTTCAACAATGCATGTATGCTTGCATTGTATACATTACTGGGACACTCATACAGTGCTGAGCAAAAGTAAGTACACCGTCTGGAATTTCTCACATTTCTGCCTAAATTGGTCACTAAATGTGGTCTGATTGTCATCAAAATCACAGGGACTATTAAACAGTGTCTGCCTGAACTAATACCATCCAAACATTTACATTTGATCAGACTTTTATTGGCCACAACATGTAAACATTCACAGGACAGCGCGGAATAAGTAAGTACACCGCCTGAATCTCGCTGAACTGCTTTTCTGTAGATCAGGATGAATCTTGGACCATTCCTCTTTGCAAAACTGCTGCAGTTCAGCAAGATTCAGGCGGTGTACTTACTTATGCCACGCTCTCCTGTGAATGTTTACATGTTGTGGCCAATGAAAATACGATTACAATCGTAAATGTTTGGGTGGTATTAGTTTAAGCAGACACTGTTTACTAATTTCTGTGATTTTAATGAAGATCAGACCACATTTGGTGACCACTTCATTCTAGTGAAGAATTGAACTGTTAAGAATGAGAGGTTCCCTTTTTGGAGCTGAAAATAAGACAACTTAGGTACCTTGATGTGATGTTTCTAATGACAAGGGTGTCTTCAGCTCCTTTCCAGAATGAAGCGTGTAATGTTTTTGTTTGTCATTCATCAGTGCATTCCTGACCCACCGCTCCCTCCGTCCTGCCTTCCCCGTCGAACTAAAACACTCCTTAATTGACGTAGCTTAGAACCATCAGGACCTGTGACCCGGGTGCGAGGCCTAATTGCCCTCTGGAGTAATGTTATTCATCCAGCCACAAACAGCCCTGTGCCCTTCTCCACGGGGCCGAACCAACTTGAGGAAGTCGGTAATTGCGTTTGACTTTCCAGAGTTACTGCCGCAGCTCCCACTCTCCTCCAAAAAATAATAATACATGGAGGTTTTGCAGACCCGAATGGAGAAAAGACAGCTAATGAGATTGCCTGCCTGTTTATGCAGACAGAATAACGGAGTGTTGGTTGATGCCATTGGCCTTTTCTGAATCAATATGGAAAATATCAATGCAGGAGGGGGGGGGGGCTGTGAGTGAGTAGGTGAATTCCCGATTGGTGATGTTGATTAAAAGATGATAGTTTAATTTGTTAGGACCTTGGCGTGCAAAAAAACAGCAATTAGGTGCAGGTTTAGCAAGAACTTGGAATTTGGAATTTGTTGTCCAAGTTCTACCAACTCCCAGCACAAGAGAGGATGAGAGGGAAGGATCAAACAAACATGTCATAGACCGGTTTGTATATGCACCTCAGCTTTAACCGCAGAGCCACAGGCAGGGCGACGGGGCAGTTCTTGACTCCCGTTCTGGGGAGTCCTGTCAGCGTCCACTTTTCCATACGTCCAAGCAGGAGACTTTCCGACCCCTCGCCGTTCTTTTCCCTCCTCATTCTCTTCAATTCACTTCGGTATCAATCCGACACTGGAATGCTATTCAAGCTTCACAACAGGCCATCAGGAGTGCGGGAAGGGGGGGACCACCTTAAAAGCAAACTCAGAAATCCTATCCTCATACCCTTCAAATTCCTACCCTTCTGTGACCACTAAGATATTTCCCCTTTTTTTTTTTGCTTCTATATCTTGAGCCCTTGGGAGCCCATTTCCCTGCCAGAATTTTTCTTTTTATTTGGACACGACACAGACAGGGGTCCCCGGGACTCTCCACCAGTCTGGCATGCGATTTCTTGAGCAGTTGGTTTGGGCGCGGAGGGGAGCCTGCCTTGGAGGGGTTCTGAGGGAGGTGGGGGACGTTTTTTGGCACATGTACAAGATACACAGCTGATGCCTCCGGCTGGCACGCTGAACTTCATCATCATCTGTGCAAGCGATTACATTCATTTTCCAATCAAGGGGAGGGGCTCGAATTTGACATTACAGCCAACAATGTCGCCCGCATGTCATGAATCTGGAGATTGGTCATAGTTAGGAAATACTTGGCAACGGCGCGTTCATGCACACACACACATCAGGAATTGGGATAATTGTGTTGGCTGATGATGGAGAACTCCCAGACCAGGGCGAGTATTCTGCCCCAAAAAAGTGCCGTACCATCATGATTTTGAGGCATCATTGAATTTGATGGATGTTTCCAAACGCAGATTGGAAAATGAGCAGTGTGGTCAAAATGGAATGAGTAAAAGTGGTATGGGACCAATTTAAATATTCTCTGGATGATGCCGTCTTTACATCGTAAATCTTTCAATCAAAGGTCAATTCATTTTCTACATTTCTACATACGGCAGTTTCACCTTAAAGCAGTACTAAGTACCTCATGCCCCTAGAGGCCATAAGCGCCACTGCATTTGTCATAGCATGTTGCGTTTTTTTTACTCTTTAGTTGTCCGTGAGAGTGAATACTACGCTGACAGAAAAGACAAAGGGAGAGAGGGATATTGTACATCCAATTACACAATGGAGACCATTTTTTCACTCAAACTTGGCTGTAAATACTGTTTTAGTGGTGCTAGCCCCGTTAACCTGTTAGCTTCTCCCTCTTGATTCCATTAGTGTGTATTGCACCTCCGACCCAGTGGCAGCGAAGTTGCAATTGTTGTTTTCTGGCCAGAGACACCAGGGGGAGAGGAAAGACCCCCCAATCATCCCATCAACACTTGTATTACCCCCAGAGGGACTACGAAAATGATTTATTAAGGTAAACAAGTTACTTAGTACTGCTATAAATTTAGATATCTTGCGATTTCTTTTCAATGTTTTGACTTGAAAGTATGAAAGGGGGTGAAGAGAGGGGAGAGACATGAAACTTGCACTTTTAAAATCAGAAAAATGTGTCCAGAGCAATGTGTTTTTGCTAATATTAAAATGATCAATGTGTTTTGCATGTATTCATTATCCGGCCTCACAGCATGCCTGTAAACAGGAAATCACTGGCTTGGTGGATGACTGCTTTTTTTCTCCCCCTAGCTTAATGTTGCCTCCAGCTACAACAGACTGTGATGATGTCTACTTAGGAGCCAGAATTTTAACAGCGCTATCACAGGGAATCACTGCTTTCATCTTTTGATGCATTGCAACTCTCTCCAAGTCTTCGTCGTGATGGATGACGGCAGTGGAGGACGGTGCTGCTCTCCTGTTTGGCGCGAAACATATTTTTAAAAAGTGAGTATTTACACTGCAATCATTGATGGTCATTTCATACCTGTCTTCCTATAGCTAAGTTGATCCCCAAAAATGTCCCAGAGCACAAGCGATTTTCAGGTTGAGCAATGATTTGTCTGAGTCATCATATTGGAGTCATTTGGGTAACAGTAGCAGCTCAAATTGGATACAAAAAAATGAGGTTCATTAAGAGAAATAAATGGCCCGTTTACAGGAGAAGTAGACAACGCTAAACTAGGTGCCGGACACCGCTCCACAAAATAACCATTGGAATTTCTGCCGCGGTGTGAAGTCGACAAAATTGGTTCTTTGCTACAATCAATTCAAAATAACCTAAATCAGGCGGACGCAAAATCACTAATTGAACTTCCCACTCAAAGTTTCTTTTATTGCAGTTGCGCAGTAAAACCCTGCCACCTCATTTGCAATAGACGTACTTCCCAGACATAAAAGAACCACTTCTGAAATGGAAAAAAAAAAAAAAAATCTTTAACCCAATTGGTAATTTGTTACTACTGCTTCCTTTGCAACAACTTGTACTACCGCAACACGACACAAAGCTTTTGCCAGGATAGAAAATACAGCTGGGTTCTTACAGTACATATTTGGACATTTACACAACTGTTCTTTTATCTGTTTATCAAAAGTTCTTCGAGCTACATGTAAATTATGGATATGACCGTAAAAAATCCAGACTGCAGAGGAAGGTTTTAGGAATCACAGCTCCTTAAAATGAAATCGTCTCACTTTGTGGGGCTTCAAAGTAATTGGACACGAGCTCATTGACATCCCAAAGTCCTGGCTTTTCCACATACAGTACTAGCGCTGTGCTAAGCTTTACTGTAGCTTTATCCAACTATTTTTATGGTAAGATAAATGGACCCAAAAAGCGTGTTACATTTTCAACTATCAGACTTTCCTTCCCTCTATCTTTCTACTTTTTGAGCCGTAAACACAAAACTAATTAAATGTAGTATGTCAAATCCGACACCTGATATTTCGCTCATTCCCCTGCCGATTTGGCGCGGCTTCGTCTGGCCCCCGTCGCCGCTCCGTAAAGGGCGCGTGTTAAGTGGAAATGTCCTCCTCCTGTCTGCTCGTCCCCCCTTCAAATCATTATTCAGATTTTGGAGCACACCTCAGTGATAACCGCGCGCCGACGCTCTTTGCGCGAATGGCACCAATAACTCAGGGCGTTCGTCTCTGCCCCGTGTGCACGCGCTGAGGCTGCCACTTTCTTTCTTTTGACGACAGCCTTAAAAATTCAAATGGACCAAAGGATTGCGGGAGAATTAGGTGCGCTTGGAGGCAGGCCATGCATAAATGTGCAGCGTAAGCGCTCGGTCCGACATAAGTGCTGGGGAGTTTTTATGACATTTTTTTATGAAAATTTGTTTAAAGTTAATGCGTGCGCTTAATGCTCCAGGTATTTTGACGGAGCAATTAATGTGGTATTATATTGTTTCTTTCTCAATTATCTTAATGTTTCCCGGGAGGGTAAAAAGACGTGGAGCTGAATGGATTCAAGAAATGCCTGCCAGAAATCTGTAGCCGTGTCGCTTTATTGAAAGTTTAGCCAATTGCTGACGACCATCATGAAAAGTGTGTGAAAAAGGTTTGTTTTCACCGTTGCTTACGTATTTTCCAGACATATGCCACACTTTTTTTCATAGTTTGGGGTGCGACTTATACTCAGGTGTGACTTATAATCCCACAATGTTTGTTATTTTCACACTGACCGGTGCTAGAGGGCGCTCTAGGCTTGTGTACCAGTATCTGCTACTCCTGTACCATTGAAGATTTAAAAAAAAACAGTAACGGAGTAGCAGAAAGAAAGTTTGGATTGAGCGGGAAACTTGTGAGGGACTGGCGAAAGGCGGAGCTTATTCTTGCTGCAATGAAGAAAACAAAAAAAGCTAAACATGGGATAAAAGCAAGATGGCCACATCTAGAGGAACGAGTTCGCAACTGAAAGCTTGAACAACGTGATGGGAGAGGCTTGTCAACGGTGCAGTTACGCCTCCATGCCCAGGTAGTTGCCATGGCTGGTGCGACTTATATATGTTTTTTTCTACTTCATTTTGCATTTTTTGGCTGGTGCGACTTATACTCCAGAGCAACTTATATATTTTTTTTAGCTTATTCATTTAGCATTTTGTGGCTGGTGCAACTTATACTCCAGAGCGACTTGTAGTCCGGAAAATATGGTATTTGTTAGTAGAAGTTCTCCATTATCTAAGTGATGGTAAAACGTTTCAAACACAGTCCTCACAACACACAGTAGTTTGTTTTCAAATCATCAGATTTTAATGTAATTTCTTTCACAGTCAAGACTTTGTATCTATACAGGTCTTACATGATGGGTGGTGGATAGCTATTGTCACAGCTTATTTAAAACCTAAATATTGTTCTACCTGCATCAATTTCCCCCCATAATCAAAACGCCACGCATGAGCACGGTGGAAAAATAATTTCTATGTTTCGCAAAAAGCAGGTCTCCAGTCACACCAGTTAAGAGATGATGTATTAGTGCTTCCCATTTCCGCTACAGTCCACTGCGGCTCCCCCCCTCCCCCCCTCGGCAGTGGCGAACCCACGGAGTGTGTGCAGCTGTGCTTAAATCAGCATGCCAAAGTCAAAATATGTCTTCATTCACGGAGAGCACATGCGTAACCCACCCATGGACAGCGTGACCCACACGTTTAACACCAGGGCACACTTATTAAATCTGAGGGCCGTGCTCTTGGATCACGTTTCCACTTAGATTGAGTGTGAGCGGCCCTGAATGCACATCTGTGTTTCTGCATGCCACATACCTCCACTCCACGGGCTGACTGACAATGTCCAAACGTGGGGTGAGACGTTCATTTCAGATTAACTGCAGGAGATGGGGGAGATCTTAGGTGAAAGTTCTGTTATATCACCAAGTGTCATTTCTGCTCCTAATCAACTTCTATTTTTTGTCCTACTTAAATGAAGATAAAGCTGACCCTTGTATTACTTTGAAGACAGAAACTACCCTCTAGATAGTTTTCCCATGGGAGGGGAGTGACATTGTAAATTGTTGATTTTCTAGATAGAAACTTACCTTTTGTCACATCAAAGTTCTCTGAAAGCACTTATTCTGCCTTCAAACACATCGAAGCATTAAGTGAAGTCAGTGCACTTTGTGTGTGTTGAACTCTTTAATTATGCACATTATGTCCTGTCTACAGTGTGCCGTGGCCTTCTGCTAAATCATTTATAAATACAATAGACCTCATGCTCGCGTGATAAATGAAGCACTTAACACCGAGATGACTGCCGTTTGTACAAGAGTACCGGGGCACCATATGGCTCCAAATGACTTTTGCGAGTGCGCTTGGATATAGGCGCACATGGAAAACAAGGAAGAGGGTTGTTTTGCAAACATGTAAACTTCAACTATCGGCACATGCTTTTGGAGTGACTTGAGTGACTAAACATGTTTTGGCAACACAGTGACACGATATGCTGTACATGCATTGCAATATTTCAAAAATCCACAAAAGTGAAATGACTTTTTTTCCAGAGAAACATCCGCTGGGGATGGAAACGATCCACTCATTAATTTCATTTGTACAGTCTCTGTTTCCGTTGCATACCACAACTACTACTGCAGTTCAAACAACCCAATTCAAATGACGCCTTTGGAACCTCTAATACAGGGGTGGGCAATTATTTTTTGTGTTAGTAACTAGGGCTGTGCAATTAATTGAAATTCGATTACGATTCTGACTATTAAACTAAACAATGACAAAAATAGCATAATACATTTTTTTATTTAAATTTGTTTTAATTTAAAAGACAGACAACACAGCCCTTCAACACAATGCATTCCAAAAAATAAAAAAAATAAAATATAGAAGTAGCTTTAGAGAATTTTTGTTTGATTGTTGATGAGGATGTTCATCCGTAAGAAACGATTATTAAGGATGCCCTCCCGTTTGTCCATCCGAAGCAATCTCATGAGGCAAAGCAGAATTGCATTATTTTTTCAGGGCGCTGGGATTATTTTCCCTTCGCATTTCTCATGGCTCATGCTTTGCCTGATATAAAAACTGTGTGATGATGTCATCAGGCCTTTATGCTCAGTTTGCTTGCGCAGGTGTGAGGGCTGGCCAGCAGGGGGCAGGTGTGAAATAAAGACCTCTCCTCAATCGAGTTCAGAAAACAGAAAATATTCAGCATCGTTTTTTGATCAATATATAAATAAAATAAAGATAGACTTTTTTTTTAAGGCAACAAATAATCATGATTTCAATTATTATTTTTTCAATAGTCGAGCAGCCCTGAATTGAGTTAAGAGGGGAGCATCAAGAAACTCTTTCCTTGCGTTTGAAGCACGCATGTTCATTTTGTGCAAATGCATGCAATATAGTCATTGTTTATTATTTCAGAAAGACACTTGAGGGCTTTCCTTCCTTTGCCTTCTTCATATCGTATTGCCTTCTCCCCCCCATGCAGCTCTAAGCATCCTCATCTCAACCTGCTGTTCGCATCAGTGCAGCCAATCCATAACCCCGCCAAGTGTGTTACATTCATTGTAACTAACAAAAACGCATACAGGTCCCTTTGACAATGTTTAAAAAGAACACCACTGCCCATGGATATTTAAAATAAAGGTAAATGTCCATATCTTAGTAGTTATTGTGCTTAATTTATTCAGCATTACAGCGCTGCATTTTTTCACACCTCACTCACTCGTGGACCTTTACTTGGCTGAGACTCCTTGGGATTTTCGCCAGCGTGAGATAAAAACATCAGGCCCTCTCCTCTTGCTTCACTATCTGACCTCTAAAGCAGCTGTGAATTTGAATACATCCATATTTAACACGTAATAACATTTAGCCATCCTCAGCGCGTGTGATATCCCACTTACACTTGGCCATACATTGTGTTGTCAGCCCCGCCGCCCGGCCATTCGTTACGGCTTGTACGGGACCGGGGCGCGGACAGTGATGGAGGAGGCTGAATTCACAAGTGTATTTTTAGTGGGCTTTCACTTCAAGATGAACAATAACAAGTGACTTTGGACTTGGGGAAGACGAGTCGATTCGGTAACCCCATCTGAGGTCTTGGCTTTATCACTCTAAATGTAAGAAAAATACCTGATATCAATGGCTCGGAGTGACATTGCGTGGCAATCTGGTGTAATATTGTGCAACAGTACTCTGAAATTATTTGGTTACACAATTCATGGAAGGAGGAAAAGCGCTTTATTTACACGTACAGCTCTGCTTCGCTAAAGTAAATATAGAGTCGCATCTCCTGGGAAGTGTACCACCAGCGTCAGCGCCGCAGTTCTCAGCGGACCTTCTTCCATTTGAGCTCTGCAGGGTAAAAATAACTCCAAAGGTGACAGCCTTCGGGGATAGAGTCGGAACTGCTCATCTCCAAATGCTTCACATGAAAAAATAAAGTATTCAACAAAGTCTCTCATCCTGGGGGAGACAATGTATCACGTAAGAGTTAAAGTTTTATGAATAGTCACCACGTGAACTAGGCTGCTTGGTTGATTTGGTTGAACAGGTTTCACATTCAGGAGACTGTTTAATAATTAGATTTCAGAGAGGTTACACAGACACTAAGCCTCTTAATTCTACAGTTGAGCATCATTTGAAAGCTAAGACCTTCAAAACTAATCTAAGCTTCTTCCTCGATTGTCTCGGTTTCATGTGTTTTCATCACGTTTTTGTTGCTTTTTTTAAATGTATTTTTTTTACATGTTTTGGTCACATTTTTGTGCAAAACGTGAGAAAAATTGTGGCCAAAAATGCAACAAACAGTGACAAAAAAGTGACATAAAAGAAATTAAAACATGGCAAAAAATTAGGGGGAAAAAAGCAACGGAAATGTGATGAAAAATGCAGCATAAAATTTGACAAAAAAGCAATGAAAACGTGACAAAAACATGACAAAAAAGCAATTAAAATGTGACAAAAACATGACAAAAAAGCAATTAAAATGTGACAAAAATGCGGCAAAAAAACAAGGAAAAAAAAGGCAACGAAAATGTGATAAAAACATCAAAAACTTGACAAAAATGGGTCAAAAAAGCAACAACAATGTGATAAGAACACATCAACGAGTAAAACTTGATACCAAAAACAAGCAAGGAAAGCTTGGATCAGTTTTGCAGGTCTTAGCTTTCAAATGAGGCGTCACTCTGGCCTATAGGCTGTGAGCTCTCCAGTCGAGAAGCTTTTTCGATTTGGGTAAAACTAGTGAAAATGTGCTCGGTGAAGCCGGTGAAACCTTTATTTCTTGGAGGTCCAAAACTCTAAAACTGAGGAGAAATAGGAGCTCATGCACAAACATACTCATCATAAATTCTCTCCCACTTGCTCAAGGAAAGACTGGTTCGGTCTCAATTCCAACTACTGACTGCACATTCATCTCAGAAATAAATCTTTGTCCACACTGTTAAAAAAGATCTCAGCTCTGGTGTGCCAAATCAAACTCCTTGAAGGGTAAAGTTTGGGCTCCCACGATACGGTCTAAAAAAAGGTTTTCATTGGTCACAGAGTAGATATGGCCAGAGCAGACGGAAATCTATTTCATTAACCCACAAGAATTCACAAACAAGCTGTTGCTGGATGCTGTTTAGAAAACGACTTATCCCACAACTTTTGTTCTTAAAGAGAAAGTCCAATTCATTCAAATATGGTGCTTCCTTTCACATTTTCTTAGTATATAAAAAGTGATGGATCTACAATACATGAGCTATTCTATTAGAAAAGCGTGTCAGATGTTTGATAGAGAGCTGTCTCCTGAAGCCTTTTTCCAATAAAAAAAAAAAAAAAAAACTCTTAAAGGTTGGCTTCAGAATGGACGAAAGGAAAGAGCAAAGAGTGCGGGATTTATTCATGTGACATTCCAGCCTAATGTACCGTATAAAGCCCGCTCTAGCCCAAAGTTTAGATAAAGATATAAATAAACTTTTCCCTTGTTCGCCACAGCGGGTTTTATACGTCCAGTCTTGCAAGTCGGTCTATTTAGTTAAAAGCACTAAGAAAAAGGCCCGGGCCGTTTCTCAAAAATTGATGACGGGCTTGCATAAATTATGTTAACTTTTGTCCTTGTGCCAAACAGTGCATCTACTGAATAATAATTACAGCGGGGACTTGGGGATATGCAGAATATGAAACGCGCGCCAATGTCCCTCCTGTCGTCAGCGGCCAAGACGAAAAAAAAAAAAAAAAGGTTTGGACACGATGAAAGAAAAAAATAAAAAACGATGCTTATTTTTATTATAGCGGCATGTCACATATAACTGGCATGCGTGTAAGAAGAAGCATCCACGGGGTTTATAATGTTGTTCAGTGGCTCCGATGACTGTTGGACTTTTACGAGGATTCCATGTAAATTTGATTTTGGCTTGATAACTCTATGAATGAGGCTGTTAAACCGGAACAACAAAGCTCAGCGGGGACTTTACTGTCCGCATGAATTCCTCCACAGACGCAAAATGACTGGTAAAATTTGATCTTATTAAAGTTAGTGTAAAATTGTCTTTGTAAAATTTTTGCCGGGAGCAGTGATGAATGACATTGTGTTGAAATAAATAAAGATATAAAGACGTTCTGCTTCATGTGACTTGCTTTCGAGAACGTCACATTGGATTGAATTCACGTGGAAATTACGAAACGCTTCTTGAAGGTTCCTGAGTTATTTGCCGTTTACTGTGCTGTTCCATTACGCGATCCAAAATATCTTAAACCAAAGCAACAACGAGAACAACAAATGCACACCTTTAAAGGGATATTTCAGGATTTTTGACATAGGGCCTCATTTCCTAGTTATCCAGAGTGTTGTTGATTTCTGAAGATTGTTTTTTTATTTTTTTTTTCATTCATGCAATCCTTATATTTGAAGAGTTTAGTGGCGCTAAGCTAGTGCTAGGCTAGCGCATGTCTATGCTAACTAGTAGCCTGTGTTAAAAACAGTCTGACCCAAGCACAGTGCACCTGGGGAAAACCCCTTATAACACCAGACTACTGATGTAACTGTCTGTGTTGACAGAATAATTTTTTTAATCTAACTGTTTTGCATTTAAAATAACTTATATTTGAGCAGCATCAGCTTCCTGGTTGTAAGCTAAGCAGCGGCGGAGTGATCTGCTAGCTTACCCGATCTATATTAGTTTGTTTACCTGCGGCCGCCATTACTACACGTGGAATTCACAAAGGAGCTTTCTACAAATCAGATATGGCAACGTTTGGAGGACTACCCGATAATTTTGAAGAGGTTTTTGATGCAGGCTACTAGCTACCATAGACATGAGCTAGCCTAACACTAGCCTAGCACCACTAAACGATTCAAATAAGGACTGCATGAATATATATATTTTTTTAATCCCCAGAAATCAACAACACTCCGGATAACTGGCAAATGAGGCCCTATGTCAAAATCCTGAAATATCCCTTTAAGTCATCGCATGTCCCTCTGTGTACATGGTAATCGGACATCCCTCACCTCAGAGGTGCCGTGTTTCAGGTCCGTCCTATCACTTGTTGTGTCGGTAAGAAAAGAGCGGCGCGGAAAAGGCGGCTTCCTACATGTCGGACGCACTCGAGTGGCTGATCGTGGGCCGATTTGGACGCACTCACATTACTTTCAGAGAGTCATAAATATTCAGCCGCCTCTGGATTATTTATGGGGGCGCTGATTAAAACACTTTTTGGGAGTCGGAAAAGCTCTCTCATCGGCTCTGTGGCTCCTGTCCGTTTCGGCGTGGCCTTGGTGAGCAAATTATTCAAAAGCAAAACAGGTCAATGTGGGCAGACAGAACTGAAGCAAGTAAAAGGCATGAAACTTTTTTAATAACTTCACCCAGATGACATTTTGACAACATTTTTACTAGGGCTGGTACGATTTTGCCCCAACACCATTCGCATCATGGCTCCAATATGATTCAGATTGCAATACGAAAACTTTCAATAAGAAAGCAGAAGAACCAAATGTCTACAAACTATTTCTTTTCTCTTTTCTTTCTGTTGTGGTGGTGACAGTGTTATTAATTATTGCAGTCGGTGTGCATACGAGGCTACTTTCACCTCTCGAAGCACTTTGCTCAATTGTCCCATGGGAAACAGCAAGTCTGTGCATGTAGAGAGGAAGATGGTATCAAATATCATCCAAGAAAATCACTAATTGTTTTAATCAGTCCAACCCCAGTGGAGTTTTGTGTCTTGCATGCATTCCCTTGACCATTTTTAATAGATTTACTGAGCTGCAACGAATTAAATCTTTCTCTTTGTCATTTTATCATGGAAGTAAGAAGGGCAAGGTAAATTGATTTATGGAAATGTATTCTATGACATTTTTCAAGCTGTTGTATCAACAGCCGCAGTGACAGCAACAATGACCACTTTTCAAAGAAATCCTTGAAATAATCAATTCAATAGAAAGGCTGCAGCTTTACACAGGAAGAATCGTATTTCATCGCTTTCAGTTTTGGGGGGATGGGGGATAAAGATAAGTACCTTCTTATCTTTACATATAGAGATACTTATATGCAAAAGTAGATCTGGTTCAACTTCAGATTTAAAAAGACATTCCCCCGATGTGACAGCTTTACACTATTAGGAAAGAGAAGAGAGTGGATTTTTTTTAACTTTTTTTTTAAATCTTAATTCGGGGCTAGGTCTCTCCGTCGGTGCACACATCTGGTGATCAGCGAGCGCGGTGCACACTGTCACATGGCTGGCAGCGTCAGGAAACTGCAGGCAGATGGTGCAGACACAATTAGGCCCCACTGAATCTCTCAATCACTCTTCTTTAGCCATAGAGCAGCCATAGAGCAACCTGGACCTGAACACAAACTGTCTGCTAAAACCCCGGCTCCTGTCAGCAGCGTATTATAGCACTACTTAGCTCTGTCGGAGCCGCCACTAGGGGGCTCTCAATCAAAGAGCGGCATTGACTTTTACTGCTGGGAAGGAGAATTTATTAACTGGGTGTGGATTTTTTTTTTTTTGCACAGACATTTGAATAGAGATTTCTTTCTTTCTTTCTTGTTTAACATAACAATGAAGTGCATTAAATGAGTCTTAAGCATAATAAGCCTTTCATGGCTTTAGAATAACTTATGTGTCTTGATGCTGTAATAAACGATGTCCTACTTTATAATGTCCCCGTCAAAACAAGAAAATCCACTTCTCTGCAACCCTAACATATATTTACTAACAAACGTGCGCTCCCTCCAACAAAACATGTGTTCCTTCCTTCCTCTGTGGCTCGCTCCTTTGCTTGTCCAACCACTGGCCTCAAAACTCGACCATGCCATAGACAATAGCGAGAGGTGCAAGTGTTTCATTCACACCCAATTACAGTGAAAGGATTTATTTTCCGGAGCACACAAATTCACAGGAGGAGGACAATGAGAGTGTCAGAGAGGAACAAGATACCCCCCTCCGCCGTTTCACGATCTGCGTCCCTATACGCTTTGCACACAAAAGAGCAGAAAAACAATCCGGTGCTATGTGACACCGGTGAGGACCATTAGATGCAGAAAGAGAGAGAGGGGAGACTAACTGTGAGGCTGGCGAGCATGGAGCCGGGGCACATCTGCTGCTGGAGGTGGGATCTGGTGCGGAGGACTTTGATCATGAGCACCTTACAACAACAACAGGCTACAACAGTGTACTCCCATGAAGAGAGCAAGCAAAGGCTCACAGGTGGAAGAAGGGCTCAGAAATAGTTGGACAGTTATATTATTACTTATATCAATGGTAGAATTTTACACTTACTTAATTTGACTTGCCATGCTTAAAGCAGAACTAAGTGACTCTTGCCCCTAGAGGCCATGAGCGCCACTGCAGGTGTCGTAGCAAGTTTCGTCTTTTTTTTACTCATTAATTGTCCGTGAGAGTAAATACTACCCTGACAGAAAAGACAAAGGGAGAGAGGGATATTGTATATAGTGCCACAACCCAATTACACAATGGAGATCTTTTTTTTTTCACTAAAACTTGGCTTTAAACACTGCTAAAATGGCGCTTGCCCACAGTTAGCTTTGCCCATTAGCCTGTTAGCTTCTTTTTTGTGATGCTATTAGTGTGTATTGCGCCTCCGGAGGGACTACAAAAAGGATTTATTATGGTAAAAAAGTTACTCAGTTCTTCTTTAAATGCTAGTATAATATAATAGAATTTGACTTGACATTTAGAGGCTTCTCTCTCCCTGAAAACTACGCTGTTTTTGTGTCTTTTTGTTGTGTGTGTTTGTCTGAATGTTTTGAGAGTCGCTTTTGCTAGACCTGAGTTAGAAGAAGAAGAAGATTATTTATATAGCTTTGGTTCAACAATGATCTGGACAGGGCCAATTTGACCGTCTTGCCTGCAGAAGAGGAGGTAGGGTTTTCTCAGAGGGAGACCAAACCCATCGCACTGCCTCTTCAGTCCTGCCTCAGGGAGAAGACTACGGATTCTCGATCAGTGACAGGTCCAACTGACTAAAGGACAGCTTCTTCTTCCAACTATTGTAACATGTAATATAATTGACAATAGAGCCAATTGAAATGAACATTTACTGATATTGACTTGTCTCTTCCACCACTAGGGTTGACACTATGAACTACAATGCCTCAAGCGATACATAAGGGATACACACAAAAAAAACAAAGGTTTGATATTCTGAATCTCAGTTTACCCACCATCCAGTATATTCCAGCCTCAACTCGGTCAATGATGCTGAAGTATTTTCAAGACACCCATGAAAAACAATGATGCACAACTATGACTTAATATGTCTGGAATCGAAAGTCAGCTGTAATCTGGAAAATATGTCTGCGTCCCAAAACAACGGGAAGATCTTTCAGCACATGTAGCAAAAAAACAAGAAAAGAAAAAGTGACATCTCCAGCGGACGCCAATCCAAACAACTCACTCAACAACGACGGCTGGGCCAGACAACACCTTTGGACTGCCAATCCCAGCGGCCTACTTCTTTCACCTGTGACGGGACGGTGATTCACTAGAACTGCCAGACTGTATCCCAGGACACTGTGCACTGGGGCGTAGGCTCTGCCCCCCTGCTTCTCTCGCCCCGTCACGACAGCCATGCACTGCACTATGACCTGCATGTGATAAAATAATACAAATAACATGGCCTGTGAGCAAATGTATCTTACTACTGTATGATGTATGTAGCCAGACATTGGGGCACTGAGCCAAATGATTGTGATATGGTTGAAGGAAGCATAGTCAGGACTGTACAGGCGACCGGCAAGCCGAAATAATCAAAATGTGAAATTGCAGTTGAGATTGTATAGCGTAACATATTCAATTCATCAATATTGGTTCCATATATGGTGTAATGCACTGCAATACTCACTGTATATGAACTAAATCTTCATATTTACAATGAGTCTAGTTTCTTAAATTATGATCAGAAAAAGAATAACTAAACCTTTTCCCAGATAACTGAATTAAAGGGATATTTTAGGATTTTTGACATAGGGCCTCATTTCCTAGTTATCCAGAGTGTTGCTGGTACCTGGAGATATTTTTTTTGTAATTCATGCAGTTCTTATGTTTGAAGAGTTTCGTTTTCTACGATGTCAGCTAGCCTGCATTAAAAACAGTCTTACGCACTCCACAGTGCACCTGAGGTGCCAGACTAACGATATAAATGTTTGTGTCGATAGAATAATTTTAACCATTTTGCATTTAAAATACCTTATATTTGAGCAGCATCTGCTTGATCTGCTAGAAAATAGTCCGTCAAAATGGTCAGTTATATTCCAAAAGTTATTCTATCAACACAGACATTTATATGGTTAGTCTGGTGTTATAAGTGATTTGCCTCAGGTGTACAGTCGAGTGCGTAAGACTGTTTTTAGTGCAGGCTAGCTGACATCGTAGAAATGCGCTAGCCTTGCATTAGCCTAGCGCCACGAAACTCTTCAAACATAAGAACTGCATGAATTACAAAAAAAATATCTCCAGGTACCAGCAACTCTCTGGATAACTAGGAAATGGGGCCCTATGTCAAAAATCCTGAAATATCCCTTTAAGAGACTGGCATAATATGATTAAAATGGAAAGGTATGGGAAAGCAGTAGCAATAACTAAGAATTACAACAATCTGATTAATAGCAGAAGGAAAGGCGTAGGATTTCAAAGATCTGCGTTCAATTTAATCTGCAGTTCATATATTTCCCTGCAACTGTAACAGTAGATCATGTGTCAAATGGGAATCTAATTAGATTGAAGCACGCTCGCCCCCTTCAGATGAATTGAAATTTTCTTGGATGAAAGGGTGGAAAAAGATATAGGCGCTTAATTGTAAAAAAAAAAAAAAAAAAAACGAAAGCGGGTCAAAAGTCTTAATGAAATGTTTCGAGCAGTTGCCAAAGACTCCTTTCTGTTCCTTTTCAGGTCATCCCCACTTTGTAGATGTTCATTATTCCAAACACGGAGAACATCCACCGGGTCACGGCACCATCTAATTCCTAATTAACTGGACAGAACAGGGATCGCGCCCCGCACTGACCCCCACCAATGTGCAAGACGACACCATTACTTTTGGCCAGGTGTGGAAGCACTCGAGTCTGATACAACCTTATTTTAACATGTCATTGAAATGGAAGGAATGCGTTATTCTTAAGGCCGAGGCAATCTAAAAGGCCAAAGGATGCACACTCCAGCCACAAGAGGTCAATAAAGGGACAAGTGATTAGTTTTACCATTGTGAAATGCATGTGTATTATGTCTCAATTGAAAAAGGTATTAACTGCACACAAAGATAGGTTTCGAAATAGGTGTTGCTGTTACTAAGATACTGAGTTAAACCTTAGTTAAGTCATGGGGAGACCTGAATTTTGTTGAATTTGTTTCATCAAGTCCCATTTTTACCAAGTTGGTCTGGTTGGCTCTGTTGGAAAAGCAATCCAAATATTGTCAATTGTACATTTTTTACATGCAAAGATAAAAGACTGCATCACTAGCTCTGTTGGTCTGCGTCTCAGCTGGTAGCCGGGAAAATCAAAAATGCTGAAACAATATACGAGCCTCCATTTTTACCCAACGGCATCCAAACAAATCAGTGCCACCATGATGAATGCAGAATGTTTTCATAGGCTTTTGTTTCAGTGTCTCTCCAAAGTTGGCCTGTCCTGGTTCTGTTGGAAAAAAAACGTATCCAAATATTACTGATTGCACGACTATCATATTCAATAGAGTACAGGGGCCCTAATGTGTGTCAAGAAGCTATGGGAGAGGAGACTTCCATTCTTTGCCCGGGACAACCTAAATCCCACTCAAGGTGACGAAAAACAACTCCAGACACCTGCGGACTTATGGAGGCTTTCGGATAAACGCTCCCAAAAAAATCCCATAGAATAATGTTTTCCTTGTACGCGGCGCCTATCTGTCAGCAGCAAGTGAATAATTCCAGACTTCACGGCTAATCTGCGCTAAAGCTACCTACCCACCACCGGCATGTTGTGGGACTTAGTCATGTGTACTCTTTGCGCTGCACATTCATATCGGGGGGGCATTACGTTGCGCTCCGAGCCCATACAAAGGCATTCCTGGTGACTGGCTGTCTATGTTTGCTCAGGAAAGGCCCGGGCGTTGCATTCTGGTTACAACACGACCCACCTGCGTATGGGAAACGGGCTGCAATAGGGGGAATTAGCAGACTCCGGTGAATGAACAAGACAGACGTGAGTAACTCGGGGTTGGGGGCCCCTAGATGTTGCTTATCTACGAGCTTATATTGCACAAAGGGAGGAGATAAGCTATGACAGGCAGGGGAGATGGAAAAGGAATGGTGGCAGAGAGTCGGGGGATATGAAGGGCGATATGCTCGGATGCTTTGGAGAACAGTTAACCATTGACTAAGAAGGATCCATGTCGTTCTGGTTATTCTGTTTCAGAGAGCGCGGACACAAAAGCGCGGAGTCGTCATTACGGTCCCGACCCCGCCCCGGGCCAGTGAACGCAACGCTAATCAGTGAGAAAGAACGCCATTGTAAGGGTCATCTCTGAATGGGGCTAATATTGTGTTTGTGTGTGTGGATAAGGTTAGCCTCTCAATTAGGGCTTTCTTTGAGGGAGGTGGTCCGGAAAGAAGCTAGTATCGTTTCCCCCACGGTCCTTTTAAA
This sequence comes from Gobius niger, assembly GCF_951799975.1. Lineage (NCBI taxonomy): Eukaryota > Metazoa > Chordata > Actinopteri > Gobiiformes > Gobiidae > Gobius > Gobius niger. The sequence goes on from NC_136872.1 coordinate 13,163,705, forward strand.
ATGCGCTCTGTGAACTGCATTTTGACTTTCGATCATGCATCGCGAATCCGGTCGAATAATGAAAATATACTCCATCAACATTCGCTAAGCAGTGCTTTATTTCTGCTTACAATCAGACTAAAGTTTCTCGAGCGCCATAATTCCTCCGTGAGTGTATGTTGCACAATCATCCGCCGTGCCAGGAAACAAATCCCATCGACTTGATTCCTATTTAATTACAGCCCTTCAAAAAAATACAGCTCACCTTTTCTTTTTCTTTTTTTTTCCCTCATACAACCTGGCAAAACAGCGGAATACAAAATCAATTTCCCGATTTGGAGAATTGCCGTCCCTGTTGCTTGTCGCTTCCCATTCACGAAAATCTCCACTCTATTTGTATTTAAAGCCAACAAACAAGCGCAAGGAAACAAAATGGGAGCTCCCCTGGGGTAAAATAATTGGTGTGACAAAGTTGGTTGGAAAAGGGTGGGGAAAAAAAAAAAAAACGTCCATTGAAACAACAGCGCTGACGTCTCGGTTAAAGGAATAAATAAAAAATGAGCGTGGCTAAATCTTAAAGAAAACAACATATTTCTTCAAGTGTTAAGTTAGGCTACTCTGAGCCCTGTCGATGGCGGCGTTCGTCATCTTGCCAGCCGCAGTCTATATATTGATTAAACCATCTATCACTTAACCGCTACAAGACATTATTTCTAATTAAAAACTAAGTCATAAATTTTGTCCTTTATAGCGAGGCTGAGGTTGTAAATAAAAGTCAAGGGGGAGAAGCGAGGGGAAGCAGATTGGAAGCACCGGGTGTAAAAGCCACGGTAAAAAAAAAAATAAGAAGAAGGGGGACAGGATGGCACCTCGGGGATGATTTCCGACGGCATCCTAATAAGAACATGCAAACACTTAACGTCGCCTACAGAGCCGTGGGAAGATATTTTTCGTTAGGGGGTGCTGAGGGACAACATTTACCCCCAAAAAACGCTTTTTCTGTGCATATTTCCTATGTATTAATATTGCTTGCAGTTCGCAAACTAGCAAACAGGGGGTGCTGCAGCGCCCTCAGCACCCTGGGTTCCCACTGCCTTGGTCGCCTAGTGCCGTTTTGAGGGGAAGTTTTCTTTTCTTTCACAAAGCGCACTTCAAGGACGAAATAGGGACTTACAGAACAACAACCAAACGATTACATTGCCTGGTTTTTGCCATCGTTTTTGGAACAGACCACAATCATCTGTAGAATCAAGAGTTCTTCGTGATGGGTGAAACGATGGGCAGGAGAAAAAAAACGGCAAAATCCTGCTGTGCCGATTCCGGGGATAAGTACAGTAACTCCTTTGCAGTTGTCTGGCATTATTTGTTGATACAGGGCCCATTAGCGCACCTACGCAGTACAGAATCCCGCGCTCCTGAGTCACTGCAAAGGACACTTCACATTTGGCCACTTCTGATTACCTCCTACGACAAAGCAGTCACCGAAATCTGACTTTGCAGGTCTAGGTGGAAGGAACGGATGAATTTTAAAAAAGGGACACAGAGGCATGACAAGCTATTATGTGATCTGATGAAAAAGAATATACACAAACTATGATAAACTAACTAAACAAGGGTACATTTTTACACTGAGAACGTTTTAGTCAAGTAGCAGCAGCTTATTTTACATTTACTTGAGTGATGTAGTGTTCAATTAAAATAAGGGTACACTTGATCCTCCCTGTACACCTGCCAACACACAACTTCTGTTTTGTGCACTTTGGACATTGACAAAAAGTCTCTCAGATCGCCTCTGCCAGAAATGTGACTGGCCAAATCAGAGGATGTGGCCTCAGTCCTGGTACAAGTTTAAAGCAAGTTCTGCACCCTGGAGGAAAACGCTAAAGCTAATGAGTGAGCTAAAAGGAACAAGATGGAGTGATGTCTATAAAAAGACGAGTAGTAATCTTTTTCTCTCTGCTCGAGCCCTAATGTCCAGAGAGATCTCGCCGCTCAGTCAGGCCCGGTGCTGCTGCTGCTGCTGCTGCTGCTGCTGCTGCTGCTGCTGCTGCTGCTTTGGCACATCAAACGCACCTGATTGGAGTGGCACACCCCAGTAGAGCTGCAGAATTGGACAGGGAGCACGAGCAGTTCAAGGGAGACTTAGTGTTAGACAAACCACAGAGGAGCACGGCTCAGGTTCAGTCAGTCTCGCTCGGCAACAGCAGCCTGACACAGGCTTAATGATGGGATTGAACTCTCAGCAACAAAAAACGACCTCTAAACATAGCAACCTGAATTGATGGGGGGATCTAAATGTCAAATACTAAATTAACAAAATTGACAAATTATTCAGTTGATTATTTTATTATCATTAATTATAATCTTGTTAAACGTCGAATATGTGATTTTCCTTATAATTATCTATTAGTGGAATAATATAATCTAAAAGCAGACATTAGTGAAAAAAGGCCATTTCACAGTGCATCTTATTACAAAACTTTTTTCTACATTGTGCCGACTACTTATGGTTTACAGTAATCCTCCCTGAAAGTTGCGAAATGCGCTTAGAAAATCAGGATGTTACATGTTTTAGGAAAGTTAGGAAAGAGTTTGTTCACAATCATGTTTCATTTTTGCTGTATACTCTACTGCAGAGGTGTCAAACACGTGGCCCGCCAGATCCGACCCGCGAAATGATTTAATCCAGCCCTGTAAAGCAGAAATTCCAGAGTATGTAAAAAAAAAAAAAAGAGAGTAAGTCTCTAGCCCATTCTTGTGTGACGTTATACATTTTTAAAGAATAACCAGAATGCTCATTCCAGCCACTAGGGGGCAGCTTACATTTAAAAAAAAAAAATGAAAGATTTTCACACGTGTCCAGCAGAGGGCACTGATATAATAAGAGAACAGGATATAAACAACACATTATTGACACGTCTGCCCCAGGGCGGCTGTGGCTTCAATAACAGCTTACCACAACTGAATGTGGAGCCAATGAATAATGACAAAGCACTTTGAGAAACTAGTGACACAGGCTTGTAAAGTGCAATACAAATGTAAGCCATTGTTATTGATGAGGCTACAGTCAAGTTGGGGCTTTGACCAAATCACAGCTGATTATTATTATTATTCATTTACTGGAGAAATGTTCTCTATAGTGTTTACCTGTTTACACTATATGTGGCCCGTGACCCGAAATGAGTTTGACACTCTACTGGGTCCTGGGTCAACAGCATATTTTGGAACAACCGATCGTTGCAATATAACTCCAACAACAATATTTAGGATTCTATAATGTACAAAATGCCATTCCTTCCTATTCACTAAAATGTGTATCTTTCACTGCGCCTTATTTTTTCCATTTTTCCAATCAATGAAATACATTGTTTACTGCTGATAAGACTGACAAATCCGATGACTCTTTCATGTGAATCACTTGAGTGCTCTCCTCATATCTCTGACACAACGCCTACAGTAACATCAGTGTCGTTCAGATGAGCCCATTTGCTGCTGTGAATTTCTCTTGTCATGTCGAATGATATCAGGAAAGCCCCCGGTGGTGAACACTTGCGCTTGCATCTAATCGAAATCAGCAGATCGCCCTGTTGGTTGGCATTAGCATAAACGGTCACGCCGAGGATGCAGTGGGAGCTCCGAAGAGACTTGGGGGGAGTCAAGGAAGCAAGGACAGAGGGAAGCAACGGAGGGGGATGATGGAGGATGGCGCGCGGAGTTCACTGTCAGGGGTGTTGTTTTATTAAGATGTTGGATTGTCAGGGCAGGTATCGGGAGAGCAAAGGGGGGCATATAACAAGACACCTGTGCTAACATCCCGCTAACCTCTTCTCAAGACTAAAATAGCTTCATCCAAATTTACCAGCCGCCCTGCTGCAATTGGACCAATGTCAAGAAGATGTCTTTCCAAGGAAGACAGGTAAAGTGTTCCTGATACGACAGTGACTTGCAGTAACTTTGGACACCGGCCTCGTATATTCATCATCATTACTGTGACGTTGAATTACTACGCAGTATTACCACACAAAAGTTCTAACAAACACATGTTTACATCCAAGACTGAACGAAGTAAGTGAAAAATGCTTTCAGTAGAGTATTATTTTTCCTCACTTTATGCGGTGAGTGACTAAGTGCCATTCCCCCGTGGATGTAGCTGTTCCAATTGAGTCTAAATGACCACAAACATGTCTGAACAAATAGATTTCCAGCAGGTTGCAGTTGTCAAGACAACGCCAATTTGCAGGAAGGGTCAACAAATTTGTGTTCATCAGCGTTGCAGTGCATAAAGCAAATGTGTGCCTTTGAAATAATTCAACCATTTAGAGGGTTGCGCTGCTCTCCTGTGCCTCCTAAAAACCAAGTTTTCTGTTCAGCGACAAAGAAGTGTAAAAGTCATCTAGCTCTGGTTTAAAAAAGGGGGAATTCAAATTGGAAAAGGACTGCTGACGCGGGCCGAGCGGATCTCGCCGCCTCTCCATTCAAACGACCTGTTTTGCATCACGTTGATGTGTCCGGACTCAGGGCCGCACTGTGAAAACAAGCGGCAGGGGTTTAAGATAACAGAAGCAAAAAGCCTGGCACGGCTAATCTCATCAGCTGCCATTATGGTCGACGACACACTCCAGTGGTTGGTGCTATGCGTATAAGGTATGCAAAGTATGGTAAAGGCAAGCAATATCAAAATGTCCCCCCTTTAGGTCTGAATCTTTAATGTATTATTTGTCATTCATTTCAAAGGCATCCAAGACCTGTCCATTAATGAAAGCTGAAATAGCTAAGGTTAATTCTGAATTGGCAGTCACAACAAATTTAAAGTATATTAGAGCAATGCCATCAGTTTTTGGAAACCGCGAACTCTGTTGAGCGCCAGCATTACAATTTTGTTTGCGTGAATGCGGTTGTACAACAGGGAGGACAGCAAAGGTTGCTGACACAGGAGTTATAGTCACATTAGTCTGAAGGTGAGAGGAGACTCTGCTGTCATTTGAATAACACAGAGCCCAGCGGGTGGTCCTTGAACACACCGCCGCCTCGCGCCGCTTCAAATATGAACACTCCGCACAATGGCCTTGTTCTGTATTTGGTGCTAAAACACATTTGGATGGCTTGTCTCACAACCTGCTGCTTTCCCCTCCTCCGTGTCCCGCTGTGAGACGCTGGATGGGAGGTGCTCACCAATCACGTGCCGTATCAGGGCTGAAACATGCCACGCGAACTCAGTGTTGGAGAATTATAGCTGGGGGAGTCGGTGTTCTAACCCACTCCGACGTGAAATGATGTCCCAAATTGAATTCTGCCTCATTTGCGGTCACTTGATTTGCGTTCTTTTTACCAACTTCAAAACTATGCAGAATATTTTACATGATACGAATATTTGACTCCCACAATTAAACAAAGACTGAATTATCGGGTGTAATTTAGGCCAGTCTCAAAAACAAATGGATATACAGTATATAGAAATTTTTCGGAGAAGCCATACGAAATGGATCCAGAACAGACGGAGAGAGGAATGTATGTGCGCTTACATGTGTGGCGGCAGGAGGCGTGGGGAGGGGGGGGGGGAGGACGGCAGAACACTGAAGGGCAAGCAATCTCCCTAATTGAATCCAATCCAAGCGCTCGGCGGGAGGCACAGTTCGACCGGCTACAGTCGGTACAGAGAGGGTCCTGCAGAGGAGGCGGTGTTGACAAGGGCCTCAGCTGGTGTGCGCACAAAGGCAGAGCACAATTGAACAATAATAAGGCAATCGGGTACACTTTGATTCCTGCTTTGACTAAATCGTGTTTGAGGACAATACATCGCATCAGAAATAAATGCCAAAATGCCGCCTACAGCCTCATTTGCATGTTTCGACCGGAACAAAATGGGCAAAGGCTAGAGTGTGGGGTCACTATAAGAATTATTTCCAACAATATCGAAACAAGAACGATGCTCTACTCCAGGGGTAGGCAACGTCAGGCCCGGGGGCCAAAACCGGCCCTCCATCATCAAACTCTGGCCCTCGAGATGATTTTGAGAAATACTATGACCCAAATCAGAGATCAAATGCCTGTTAAAGTACTCTAGAAATGTGAAAAATACTGTCAATTCCTTAAATGTCTTAGCAGAGCACCCTTTTAGGCCATAATCCTGAAAGAATAATCATCCAAAGGAAGAAATGACTTAAATCTAACCCTAACCCTAACCCTTATTAAGAGATTAAATCTAAAGTTTGAGTAGATTTGGTCTGGCCTTAGAGCAGATAAAACCTATTCTTGCCAATGGAACAAGCACGTTTTTTTTTTTTTAAGTTTTTTCTTAATTCAGATTATTTTGTATCATTTCAAGTGAAAAAGAAATGTTTTTAACAGTAAAAGTTAATTTGTCTGATTTCCAGTGAGATTTCTATTTGTTCGATTGTCATTAGTGTTTTTATCTGATCTGATCTGATCTGATCTGAAAAAAACCTTTATTCAAGCAAATTTTAAGTCATTTATCTCATTTAAATTGGACATTTTCCCAGTGTATATGATGTACAACACTGGTATATGTAGAACGTTGCTTCAATTGGAGGGTCCGGCCCTTGGTCTTTTGACGATGAAGAAAACCGGCCCTCCACCGAGCAAACTTGCCCACCCCTGCTCTACTCCATTTCATGCCAAAGTAGCCAAACTAGGACCTGAGTATACAAACTCCATCAGGAACAAATAAATAAATAAAAGAAATACTGTCTGAAATATTCTCCTATTTCGTTGAAAGGCCATGTGATCAGGAATTCATATTTTGACATCACTCATTCCATATTTAGCTCACATGCCTTGTATTAAATCCGGTCATATTAGTAATAGCAGTCCAGAATCAGCGTGCATGCAAACAATATTGAATGATAAGTGCTCGGGATGAAAGATTTGGGGAGGTAGAGCGAAAGAGAGAAAAGAGGAAGACAGAAAGAGAGAGAGACTGAGGGCAATAGAAGCCAGCTGTGCTTTTGCATGATTACACTGAAAACATCATTTGCATGGGGGGGGGGGGGGGGAATGGAATCCAAACACGCTCGGTTGCCATGTATGCCGACCGAAAAGCGGCTCCTCCTCCTCCGCCTCCCTCTCCTCGAATCCGGCGGCACAAATTAAAGGCTTCGGCGGCAGTGTCCCGCGGATTTGCATACGGCGATGAGAACCTATCAGGCGTCATTTTCATAAACATCCTACTGCACACAAAGGAACAAGCCCCGCATTGGCCCACGCGGATGCTCTTCATTACCGCGCCCGTGTTGGGGTAAACAGTCTGTGCACTTGATCTATTGCCTATTCACGGCGGCTAATGAGACAGTTTCGGCTTGGTTCGTCGAGGCCGCGGGCTCGGAGAAGTGGTGCAATACCTGAGCGGGAGAATGGGTTTGCAGATCGGGCGCTGTCCCTTCAGAAATCCACAATATCACATCCCAGGGAATGTAAGCATGTCCAGGCCTGGAAGAAAAAAACAAATTACATTTCAGACGTTGCTCGAGATAATACAATTTTAGCTCGTGTCGTAGTCATAGTGAGACATGAAAACTCTGTGTCAGTAAACAAGGTTAGTCCCAAAATCCACAGTAAGAGCACAGAACAACCTGGACGAGGCAAATTAAGCGAGAGCACAATAGTGGGATTAGTAGCATTGGCACATAATACAAAAACAGGCGAGGAAACCTGTCGAACAACAAATGGCGCTCAAATTTGTGTGTTGGAACCGAATATGCGCCTAGGACAAAGTTTGATGAAGATTGTATAAAAACTAAACAGATTAGCAAACAAAGCTAATGCTAGGGCTGCTCGGTTATAGAAAAAATGTAGTAATGAAAAAACGACTATTCCAACAAATAGAAAAAAATACTTTGCATATTTAATTAATCTAAACATCGTCTTTGGCCAATTTAAAAAGCCCAAATTATATTAAATATGCTCACATTTCTTTAACTAATCCTCTATTAGAGATCTCTGTCACACCTGTCCCCTGCCGACCAGCCGTCACACCTGCTCAAGCAAACCGAGTGCTGTTTGTTTATGTCAGACCAAAGCATTTGCCATTAGCGCGTGAAATGAGAAGAGAATCACAACAATCATCCCCGCGCATAAAATAATAAGAGTTTGCTTTGAGCTCCGTTGAGATCTGCTCCTGAAGAAGAGTTTTCAACTCTGCTACACACAACCAGCACCGGGGGGAAAGGATATAAATTAGAGGCTTCGAAACTTCTGTTCTCCTGACAGCAAAAGGTGAGCTCTTATCAGCGGCGTTATCGCAAGAGCTATGTATGAAAAAATATTCAAATGCTTCGCAACAAATACAAGAGTTCTATCACGCTGGCCTTAGTTCAGCCGATCAGATGCATCACACAAACTTGGTGTATACAAAACAGAAACCCCAAATTTATGAAACGCATTGTGGGGTAAATGATAAATCAGTGGCAGATTAACCTCCTTAGCTTCCGCCGCCGCACTGACAGCTAGAGTGCTCCCATTTTTATATCAAACCTTGACAAAATGAGACATAAAACAGATCATAATTTACTATTACGGCCGTTGACATGATATAGAAACCGTAAAAGCGTAATTTCAATAAAAAACACGTTGGCATAGTCATGGCCCCCTCTCTCTCTCTCTGCGCCGCTCACTCTCGGGTCTGGTCTCCTTCTGGGTCGACCACTATTAAGAGGCATCTTCATAAATTTTTCAGCTGTTGTCTCGTTCCCCGCGCGGTATGAGACGCTATTCGGGTCACATCAGCTTTTAATGGCTGATTTATTAAGGCCCGGCCGGAGCTCGGAGATGGGCCGCGGGACAAAGAGCCTGGTTTAAAACTGCATTAACACGCCGCAGTAAATATTCCATACGGCATTAGCATTTTGATGGCTACCAACACCCCAGTCACCCCTTACACATTCCTCGTTCGCTCACCTTTTGTCTGTCAGCCGCCGCGTCAATACGTCTTTCTATGGGATTCTTTTAACATCATTTCCTCACATTACAAAGCTGCTTGATTTAATTAGGGAGCCGCATGGGGTAAATTCAAATCCAGTCAACGATATCCCACCTCTTTTGTTATAAAACTTGTCACGTTATTCCCCGTTCGGATGCGCGCCTATTGTGATATAAATAGACATACATGGCATCCAATTAGTTTGAAGTCTCACCTGCTATGATTACAATGATGAATGCGAGGGGCGCTGGCAATATGATGTGTTAGATGATAAAAGCGGAGGAAATTAACGGATTCGGCGAACTAATTCATTCCAATTGAACGTCGAAGTATATCGCAAACAAATCAAGATCTCAAACGTTTGTGTAAGCTATTAGCGAAGTGCAGAAGGTTTCCCGTCGTCGCGGTAGCTTACAGCAAATGACAACAAATTCCTTTCCACTTTGAGAAGATAAAATATATATCCGGTACAGGGCCTTTAAACTGTTGTCCATCCACATACCAAGAATCTATATTTGACACTGTACCATTTGGATTAAAGGGATATTTCAGGATTTTGACATAGGGCCTCATTTCCTAGTTCTCCAGAGTGTTGTTGATTTCTGGAGATTTTTTTTTTTTTTAATTCATGCACTCCTTAGAGTTTAGTGGTGCTAAGCTAGTGCTAGGCTAGTGCTAGGCTAGCGCATGTCTATGGTAACTAGTAGCCTGCATTAAAAACCTCTTCAAAATCATCAGGTAGTCCTCCAAACGTTGCCATATCTGATTTGCAGAAAGCTCCTTCGTGAATTCCACGTGTAGTAATACAGGCCGCAGGTAAACAAACTACTGTAGATCCGGTAAGCTAGCAGATCACTCCGCTGCTGCGTAGCTTACAACAAGGAAGCTGATGCTGCTCAAATATAAGTTATTTTAAATGCAAAATGGTTATATTAAAAAAATTATTCAGTCAACACAGTCATCTATATCGGTAGTCTGGTGTTATAAGGGATTTGCCTCAGGTGCACTGTGCTTGGGTCAGACTGTTTTTAATGCAGGCTACTAGTTACTATGACATGCGCTAGCCTAGCACTAGCCTAGCACTAGCACCGCTAAACTCTTTAAAATGTACAAGGACAAGGCCCTATGTCAAACATTTTGAAATATCCCTTTAAGGCAACAGCCAAAGAAGAAGAAAATCTAATTACATTTGAAAAGCGCTTAATCAAAATGACTAAATAGCTCCATGTTTTTGAACGCATGAAATAAATAAATAAATCGCACTACGTTGCCAAACTCGTGAATATCATCTGGGCACAATCTACACCAGACTTGGCTTCAGATTATACAACGGCAGCAAGGGCCGCGCTTCGTCAAAATCTGCCTTCATTATGCCTAATTTTTTTTCTTCCTTTGGAGGGACGAGGGGAAAGCAGACGCCAGAGGTCGGCCCCGGACGGACCGCTGAACTGGTGCGGTCAGCGAAGCATCTGCCCGCCATTTAGGCGGTCTGCGAGTGTTTGAGAGGGAGACAATCGCGGCATATTGCGACCGCAAACTGTCGGGCCACGGGTTCACTCACGACGGCAAATCATGGCTGGATCAGACGGTTGCCTGTGGTTGGAATCCGTTATTTTTTGTTACTCTGACCATTTTGCATCCAATTTATTGTTATCCTCCAGAGCTTTTCGACTTAACAAATACTATCAGAGCCAAGTGGAAAAGCAGCTTACTTGGAATGACTTAATTAGAATTTCAGACTATTATTTGAATGCAGCGGGGAAGAACACAAAAAATTGTAAAAAACATTGACTGCGTTAAAAAAGTTGCTTGGGGGAAGCCAGCTCAAATGTAATCAACAGGAATTTTCTGCACAGATTTTGGCCGCAGGGGTAGGCAACGTCAGGTCCGGAAAACGACTCCAGGATACTGTATTATGCATAATAGACCGACGCTCTGTTAAGGTTAAGGTATACTTTATAGTCCCCGTAGGGCAACTCGTCCTCTGCATTTACACAGTCACTCAATAACAACATCACCAACATGCAACAACACACATAAAATAACTTGCCGTGGTTCTCTGGAGGTCTGAAGGACATGCTCTCAGTCAGAGAGATGCGCTCGCTCATGCAGCTGCTGAGTGCCCATAGGGTAACACATGTATTAGCTAAATATGTCAAATTAATTCAATACACACCACTGGAAAAAGGGATCTGGTGCAATCTGCTGGTCCAGAGGTCTACCCAATTTAAAACACAAGTCCCAGCACATGCCATCTGCTTCTGCATGTGTGATTTGCAGCTGTTGAGTCACAGCCGATTTAAGGTGGTATCATTAAATGAGATGTAGGACAGTGCTAATAACTCCCTGGTGAACGAGGGCAGGGAATTTAGGAAGAATCTAATTGCAATTTATTTAAACCAGCTCTGCTAATGCTTCTTTTACATATAACAAAATGTCAAGAATATCCGGTGGACACATTTTATTCAATTATACATTCGCTCACACACTATGGAAGTAATCTACTTTGTGCAATTCGCCCACATGTAACAGTGTTCATTTGGACAACATGTTTTAATATAGTTTCAGTCTCTGCCTTAAGATGAATATGTATTTTTGTAAAGATTAAGTCAGATAAATCGTTTTAGTTTTAGCAGTAATTGCCTGGCTGCTGGGACCGTGCACAAAGAATAACACTTAGGAAGTCTTTGGTTTGGGGCACTTTGCTAGAAAAAGAAACAAAATTCATGTTTCAGGTGCTTGGATCTTGTTCTTGTTTGTCCCTTATGTGATTAGGTGATTTTGTTTTAGTCTTTGTTACTTCACATGTAGACAACAAAATGATTACTTTGATGAAAACTATATTTGTCGACACATTTGTCCGTGGCACATTGGTGTGGTATATATGATGGATACATTAAACGGTATGACCTACTTGGGCTTCTTTAGGTGGTACTCAGGGTCATTTACAGTTTTAGAGAGTATTCATCTTAACTACAAATCATTTATTTTCTACTTTAGTAACACATTTAAATATGATGTTTTTTCTAGTTCTAGTTTATATGCCTATTTTAGACGGTTTGTAGACAAGGTTTGATTAGGCCTGTCGAGAAGTTCGATATATTGACGCAGAAAAGTATTGCGATAAACAATAATATTGACTCTAATGAAACTAGATACTGTCAACTCTCAGGCATAAAACTTACAGTAAACCTTTGTCTAAAAGTGCATCATCATATCCTAAAATACCACACGGGCTGCAATAAACATGAAATATAATGGAACTCAATTTTCTTCAGTTCAAAATCAAAGTTTTACAAAGAAAGAATAGGGGGAAATTGCTTATAGATGTACAGACGATAAATATCAAGCCCAAAAATCTATCTGTTTTTTTATTGAATGATAAGTCGAGTAGTATTATTCGTAGTATTTATCGTGACGGCTCTAGGTTTCTCCGGATTTGATCTAGGGCAGTGCAGTTGTGTAAGGGGTTGCATAACAATCAGGTGGTCGTAATGTTATGGGCGATCAGAGCATATCCTCCATGTGGGAGATGATTTTGTATTCCGTTGGGAGGAGGGGGGGATAGCATTGTTGAAAGGCGTTAATCATCATCTAAAAACTTAGCAGTGGGAGACCACATGAGCAGTATGCACACACACCCACAGTCGCTGTATGACTGATCCAAGCCGACAGCGTGTGGTGTGTCTCTATAAAAGCATTTACGGAGCCAGCGCACCGTGGCCCGCCGAAAGCTCATCAAAGAGTGGCTTATTTTATCAGTCAAGTGGAAAATGTGCTGAGAGAGAGGGACGCTGCTGCGGCGGCGGCGGCAATGGCGGGCAAGTCAGCGAGAGTAACGACGCCATTGTGCCCAGCGCTGACCCAAACGCCAGCATTACAGTAGTCAACAAAAGCGCTAATCTTCAGAGCCGCCCCGCAAATTAAATGACCCTGTGCTTATGACATTGTTACTGACAAGTCCAGGCGTGCGTGTTCCGAACGGCCAAACGGGACAGAAGATAGGGCTAATGAACGCAAAACTGTAATGAAATGTGGCTATCCTTTTAACAAGTGGCTAACCTACATACAGTGCTCGAGTGTGAAGTGTGCGGTTATTCAATTACTGTTAGTCTCAAAGCCATTACACAGATTAGACAGACTTTTCAAATGAAGGGGCAGAAAAAAATATTTCCTCTTTCGCCCCGAGGTTGTCGTGTAACGCGCCATGAACGCGAGGCCAAATGTAGTGTGCCCAAGACATTGCATCAGGGAAGAGTTTGCATCTGAAAGTGATGTCTGTGAGGTTTATTTGGGCGGGCCATTTTCTCTACGGACTGCCCTCTATATTATGGAAAATTTTGAAATGGATATTATCTTCTGATATCCTTAGGCTGACCTCATCACATCATAAGAATGGGAGCTGTTGCATGCATGTTATTGTCATCATTCCTCACAGAATCATACGTTTAAGGATTTATTTTCCCCACAAAGATGCATCACAATACAGTAAGCATTTAGATAATCCCTTCTACTTTCGAAACATGGCCGCAATCCCCTCCCCCCCATTCCATTCACTCACTCCTTCCACTGAACGGCCAAGTATCAATGCAATAATCGCAGCCAGCCGGCAACTGACCATCTAGAGAATGAGAAGGCTCAGACTAAACAGAGTCAATGGAAGCATTTTAATGCATGGAAACCTCCCTATCCCCACGGGTCACATTAGATTCTCACAAGCTGATAACGATTGAGTGAGGGAGCTGCCAACTGCGGGAAGATTATGTGCAGTTATTTGCCAGCTTTCCTGTTCCTCGTTGCACTCATTTACATCGTCACCTCAGTCATCTGAATGGACTGCTGGAGCAAGTGCATCGCAATGTGGATACGCACTTTGTTTTGCCTTGATATATCAGTATCGATTAAAATAAAGTTAAAATAGACTCCCTCTGCATTTGACCCTTGTGATGCTGTGGTTATTCAGCAGCAGATAAGGAGTGCAGTGAGGTGCAGCACCGAGGGGCTCATCTCCAGATCTTCAGCTTGGTTCATGACAAGAATATTAGCTGGAGGATGTAGCCTATAGTTTCAGAGTACACAGAGATAACACTGAGATACTGTATGTTTGATTTTTCCTCAAAATAGCCAAGTAGAAAACTAAATGTGCCAGTCGCCAAAGCATCAATCTGGGCTCGCTTGATGTTTGCCGATACTAAAGACAATGGGTTTGTATGTGGGCTACAGGTTTCTGGGGTGTCCAAGGCAAGGCAAGGCAAGGCAACTTTATTTATACCGCGCATTTCGTACACAAGGCAACTCAATGCGCCTCAATGCGTTCAAAAATACATATCCAATGGCAAAATGTTAAATTAGCAAAGCGGTCAGCAGTTACACGGCATGAAGGTTTCTGCGTGGAGTTTGCATTTTACATAGGTTTCCTCCGGGCGCTCCAGTTTCACTTATCACTAAAACCAAGTACGTCATAACAACGTGACTTCCTGTTTTGAATCAGCACACCAAAATAAAAGCACACGGCTAATCATCCATTAGTTCAGCAGGTACTTGCAACGTTACAATAATATAATGAAATACACACATTTTAAGTGTTGTCTGTTAATAGTTAGGCAGAAAGAAAGTTGAACTAATGAACTGCTGAACTGATGAATAAGATGGCGCTTTTATTTTGGTGAGCTTGATCGAAACAGGAAGTCACTTCTTGGGTCTTCTCTCTCCGAGTTCCAGAACCAATGAACCATCAGCTGATTTCCAGGCATTCACACGGTTTCACTTTCGTTTTCACCGTGACTTAACAAACACAGCTGCTCATGGTTCTTTTGGGACTCTTCCCTCAGCAACGTTATGCAACTATCAGGCGAAAATGGCTAACATTTGCTCTTTTCACATTGGATAATTATTTTTGGGCCGGATTTCACACTGGACGGAGTGTCTTCAGCCCGAGGCTCATGAGACGTGACAGCGGTTTACCGTGGCCATTACAATTCTCACGATTGACCTACCATGAGCTTTCATAACCGCGGTGATGGAAAAACCGGTTAATCTTGACATCCCTAATTCCAACCAAATAAACAAATAGCTAAATAAATAAAATAAACCAGAATTAAGCAGCAAATTGCTCATGCAAAGTGTATGTGTGGATGCGCCAATCAACTTTGTTTATTTTTGAAGTTTAAAATTGAGGGGCTGATTTCCTGTCAATGAGATCCACAGCAATAGCAATTTACAATAAAAGTGATGCACAATGGAGAAAAGGATACTTATAATTATCCCTTGCATTTTCTCCATACAATATAGACAGCTGTAGATTACAATGATAAACATGCTTGGCTTTTGTTATGAAACCTCATCTTCTTCGCCGCTGAATATACAGTACCGGAAAAAAAAAAGAAGGGAAATTGCATGCATTTTACCAGGAGTCATTTAGCTGCTTTTCTTTGATGGTAGTGGCTCATAAAAGGGGACATTTGTGCTGTATACGGTTAAGGGCCAAGGCCAAGAGGAGTGCTCAGACAGAGAGGGGATGCACTCAAGACGCGAGCCGCAATAAGACATCACAGCACAGATTATCCTTATAGTCTGGTCGTCTCCGGAGTGTCAGCCTGCCAAAGTCATTTTCATTTAATGCTTACATTTAATGCTGTCTGATTAAGCAGTTAATCCATCTCAGCAATTGGATGAATACGGATGGGGTATTTTTAGATTTTGTTTTGATGCAATATCTCATCTCTTCAAAGGAAGCTGTGTTGATACATACAAAAATATTCATCTTCGACGTCAATAAGGCCATTTTCAGAATATTGTATAGCATATATTGATCCCAAAATGTAAAGAACTGTGACTGGTTCTACCAATGGACCATCGAAAAACGACAATATTCTAGGTTGTACTGTTTCTTAGGTATAGAAACCCGTCAACTGGGCTAACAAACTCTGGATGTGATGAAGTGCCTTTAAATAATTCCCCTGAACAGCATGACAACCATCACCAAATGCCCTAATATTCTCCAACTGTTTCCCGCTGAAGTACGTGCACTGCAGCCCTTCCACAGACCCCGCTCAGCCCGACAGCAAAACCTGCAACTGATTGAAGAGATGGATCGTGTTTCAGGTAGTTTACTTCTCTTTCTCGTCTCCAGGAGCAGCACACCAAACGACCTTTATGTGCCCTTGCCCTCCCCAGCCCCACCAATCTGGAACTTGACCCCCTTCCGAAGAGTCAAACCTGCAGTACTCAATATAACCTTGGCTTTAAGGAGGAGGGGGGGGGGGGGGAAGTGTGTTTCTAATCAACTCGGGTCTATGCAGTGGGCTGTGTGTGAATGTATACATGCTGTGTTTTGCTCAGGTTCAGTCATGTCTGAAGTTCTCTAACTGCGGAGCAAGGGGGTGGCTGCTAATATAGAACTTGGGCCAGTTATTTAGAGGTCTTTGGTTACGCAATGATTCTTTATTTGGTTAGATTCTGGATAATACTGGCTCGGCTAGTTTGTTCCAGGGCTGATGGTTGCTCGAAATTTGCGACTGGCTTTGCACTAGTTTAGTCGCTTCTTCAGGTGGTAGGGAAGTCTACAGTTCTGGACACTATTCAAGTTCAATTACAGGTAGTGTTTTATTCTGTAGTGCATTTTTGCTGGTTAAGACCCAGATTAGGAATATCCCTCGTCTGTGGCCGGGAGGCACTTGGAAGGCCATAGACTTAGGGAGTTATTTGAGAACCGTTGATCTAGATACTATAATCCTGGTGTTGTCTTGGTTTAGTTCCAATTTTGGCCCATTTAGATATTAAATCAGCATAATCCTTATATATTTTTCTAATCCCAATACACATTTTGCTTATCTATACATTTTCAGTTCATTGAACACTTTGAAAGACGATAATCTTCTGGGGGTGTATACTCGGCATTACAAGAACCACATGTGTATACCTCTTCGTACATCCATACAAGCCAGACCACACGTGTTTATTTGCTCATTTCTCCGAGCGTGTGTGCTCTTAAGGGTTCAATAAGCGGGGTGCAGCAGGGGGGCTCTGGACTGCCTCAGCACCCCAAGGCGCCAAGGACATGATTTGACAGGTGTGTGCGGAGGTCCTACAGTGTTTGCAGTATGGAGTAGAGCAGCGGCAGCACAATATGTCTATTCAGGCCTGGGAGGAGGCAAGCGAGACATGGCAGGTCGACCACTGGCGGGGGTGAGGGTGGTCATCTAACAGCGGGTCAACGTGTCCGCCGAAAGAAAAGCCGGAATCGGTAGTGACAGCAATGGCGTGGAAGTCTGGGTTTAATGGAGTGCGGGATAACGACAGACAGATGAAGGGGTATAGGGTGCTTCACGGTTGGTTAATGTAAAAGATTAAGAAAGGAATATCAACAGAATCAGCAGTTCCACAACATAAAAAGACAAATTATGTTTTTCATAACACACACAGGGGTGTCAAAGTGTGTGCTGGGGCCCGGGGCAAGAAGGTTTCACATGGGCCCCCATAACTACACTGTTATAAAATAGATTATTCATAATAGAAAATAGGCTTCATGGGACCCCCTGTTCCTCGAGTCCAGGACAACTTTAATGTATTTGTTTATTTACTTATTTTATAAATTATGCTCTTCAAATTCCAATACAAAGAAATACATGCCACTTTTGTTCACTCTTTCAACAGACATAGTAAAACACAGCCTTTCAATAGGCAATTTCTATAGCCTAGTAAGTGCCCTATCCATGTGACGAATTACACATATAGTGTAATGCATGCCAATACCGTGTTAGAAACCTCTTAAAACAGGCATGACAAATCCCCGATACACTAGCTAATGGCGGGATGTGACAGAGATGGCCAATGCGGGGAGGAATTACATGGATATGGGGCCCATACATCCTTAACGCGTGTCTTGACAAGAGCTTTTAAAACACACACAAAAGCCACCAGCAGCGCTATCCATGCAGAAAATTGGACAGCCATCCTTCAGCTCCTGACATAAATCTGAGCCTCGCAACACGCATCCGAGTGCAATACAGTGGAAAAGGAGAGAAACAAAAAGTAATTGAATCAAAGATGAATGTTGGGGTTGATGGTAAAAAGCAATGATAAGATGATATGTATGTATGGTGATATCTATTCTCATGTGATAGATGTTTGATCAAAGGGAAAATTACCTTAATGTGGGCCTACTTTAAACCAGGTGTGTAAGTCCTAGTCTACTGAAACAGGACCGACCTTGAATTAGACTAGGTCCAAATCAGTCACCATTCACAGTGAGAGAGTAACATGGTAATGTTTACAATATTAGTATTCGCCATGCCGGCAATTATTGTATTGGTGCTTATATGTCATGGTTTATGATCGCTTATAATTGGCTTTTTTAACCATAGATGTCTGTGAACACATAGGGCTGTCACGATAATTACTACATCGACTTATTTTTCAACTAAATAACAGATAAACGATTCAATTTTGGGCTCGATATTTATCATGTGTACATTTATTAGCATCTCCCCCCTAATTTTTTCTTTATAAAACTTTGATTTCTAACTGAATCAAATTAAGTTACAATATAGTTCATATTTATTGCAGCTTGTATGTTATGTTAGGATATGATAATGCACTTTTAGAACAAAACTGTCATTTTTATTTTTATGAGAGTTGACAGTATCCAGTATCGTTAGTCAACGATATCGTTTATCGCGATACTTTCCTGCCTCAATATATTGAACTTCAAATTTGTTATCGTGACAGGCCTACGAACACAGCAATGAGTATAAAATGGATTGAGCCTCTTGAAATTCATCTTGAAATTTTAGTTTGTTGATTCAAGTTTTACAACTGCACTGACTGCCTATTCCTGTCAGGCTATTTGAAGAAAGATCGTAGGTTCTTGGTAAATGGATGCCACCGTTACTACTTTTGTGATACATTACAGAATCCTAGTCAAAAGCCACGGGAAAGCTTGATCAAATGTGTAAAAAAAGAAGTGTTCAGGAAACCCGTAACTAAACATGAGCCACACTATACACTGGGTACGGTCAATGCACTGCACAGCAACGTATTCATCATAGCGATAACCTCAACCTACACATGTTGTTGCCATATTGTGCACAGAAAAGGTCAAGAGAGGAGAGTCCAGGAGTCCCAAAGGCTATCGGGCCGGTAAATTATTTTTCTAGTGGTTCACATTAAACACATATGCAGTTGGCCAGTGAGAGAAAAAGACGATAGGCATCTTTCTATCAGGAAAAAAAACAAACATGTCTGCATTATTTTGTGCAAGTGGCTGATGCGATCGCCACTGGCAAACCAACGCTTTAGTGCTACAATATGGGCTGAGGAGGTGCAGTCAATTTTTTCCCAGGGTGCAGTGGGAGATAACAGCCGTGTTCTCATTAGGGCACCAGCAATGAGCAAATGCAGGGAGACGGTGGTGGAGGAGTGGTGTCTCGAATGGCTAAGATGGGGCTTCCTTGTTAAAGGAAAAGGTACAGCCTTGCAATAGATACAGACGGCATCTCTGGAATCGCCCATATATGGTCATTTTTGAAAACAGTTAAGGGGGAAAACAATTTTTAAAAAATGTAAAATTTCTCTAATTATTCAAAAACTACTTTATCAAATGCTGAATTAAGAATATAGTTTCTACTAAATCATGATGCAAAGACATGGGGAGGAGCAAAATGGTTCAACAGCCCATAAATACATGAATAACGGAGAATGCTAACAGGCTAGCGCTAGCTACAACTGCCGTTTTTTCACTTCTACTGAACAATCTGCTGTGAGAAAATATCCATATGGACCTGATTTACACTTGACTTGATTTATGTGATAAATACGTTGATATTCCACCAGAAAATGGCAAAAAAGAGAAAAAAAATGTGTTTCTCTAAAGATTCTATTTTCCCCCTCGGCGAAGCCACGCCACCTTCTATGACGAGATGCCGTCTGTATCTATGCTGGACTAAGATAATAATTGCCTTTCTCTATGTTAATTTTGATAATAATACATTTCATAACTCCGCCTATTTGGTCTATCTTGTGCTGTTCTTTGAAGGGGTTGGCATTACGTTCCCACAAATGTTTACATGCTACTAGTATTAGCCTGTGTCATTTTTCTTTGCCCTTCAAGGAATCAGGTCGGCTGAGTCAGATTTCGTTTTACGTCGCAGTAATAACTCATTTCTTCTCGCTGTGGGTAACAGTATAGGGGTTGCACCAAATGGCAAACATCTCCTCTACTCTGGAATGACTGTATATACACGGTGAAGGCGCGCATTTTTTCTGGTGTCACTTTCCCCCAGGTCATGCATAGGTCTGGAATGGGATTTTAGACAAGGTTCAGGGGGTTATGAGATTGCTGTGGCATATTTTGCATGCCATTAAAATTGTATACGGGCCCCGCGACAACAAACCGCCGGCGCGTGGTAACAGACACAGGCAGACAGATGGTAGCCGGTGCGCGGTTTCTTATGCATGACGAATGGACGCATCTGCCGCTAGAGACTGCGCAGGGCGTACTGTAAAGACGAAAGAAGTCCTCGGGAAAAAAAACCCCAAAAAACAAGGTGGAAATGTCAAACAAGCCACGCCAAAAGCCAAAGCTGTCATCTCCCTTTGTTGTTCAGTAACGGGTCCATTTGTTGGCGGAAGGGCAGGAAAAGTGGCTTGGAAATCCTGGAGGGTATAAAGGGCAAGTCAAGGTGGTAGAGAGATGATCAGTTGAGGTGACCACTTGTCAAGAGATGGGCTTAGGGTGAAGACATTCAAGACTGCAAATTAAACAATATAGCGGAACTTTGTCGGACATCAAAATCGACTTATATAGGTAGAGAAAACCGCCACCATTTCGACGAAGATCCTATACTTGCTGAAGGAACGGTGGCACCACACAATTTGTAAAACCACAGCAATATACAACCCTATGCCCCGGTTAGAGTTGAAGTGTTTTAGACATCAAAACAGATCACAGAAACGCATCTAAACTCTATCAGGCCAGAGTGCTTGTGTGGCCTGTGTCCAGCCCCGTCGCACTTCCCATTCAATCCGCCGGCATTTCCTAATTGGATGTGAAGGGTAAGTAGATGTACTTGTTGTTTTTTTCGTATCAGAACGAAAGCAATGCACCTACAGCCCCCAACAACGGTGTATTTCTGCCTGCACTGCGGACATGCCGTTAGTAGTCTGAGCCTCCTCTCGCAGCCTCCGCACATGTCGGGGGAGAAAGAAAAAAAAAATCAATGCACAAAAAGCACCTCATTCCTGCTCAATTTCATCCTTTACTGCTGGTATAATTAAAAGTGGCTTCTATGGCTTCTCCGATCCACAATTCCCCCGGATATGGGGCGGTTTGCACAGAGTCATCAATGCTAAAAGAGGGGGAAAGCCCTTCTCCTGTGATTGTTTTGGCATCACATAATGGAAGGCTTTTGTTGATTGCTTGGAAGGTCAGGTTCTCGAGGGCCGAAATGGGACAATTTGTGGTAAAGAGGACTTATTTTTGGAACAATGATAGAGCAAAAAAAAAAAAAAAAAGTGTTTATTTTCTTAAGGCAAGACAAATATTGAGTCAATCAGGATAGTGTGATTTGGGCTCAGTGTTTCGGCTCTGGTGCGGTCCTCCAGCTGTATTTGACACTGAGCTAGCTAGAGAGGTTTACCACTCACCAAAAACATGAACAACATCGGAGTGACCCTAGCCTACGCAACAAATTCTTGTCTTGGAGTTGCCAAAATGAGGAGCCGGAGCAGTGGTCAGATAAAAAAGCTCTGTGAACAAAGCTATCCTTGTTGTCTACGCCGATCAATATGGGGCTGTTCATTAGCAGGGACTGTACAGGAGTGGAAAGCCTGAAACAATGGCTTAATAACAAGAACCCACGGGCACGTGTGTAGCAGAAGTGGATTACAGATAACCGTTAAACTCAGCCATTTGGCTGATGGCTCACAGCGCAATAAACACACCTTCCTTATTAATCATTATGGGCAGGAATTCCATAAAGGGCTGACCTATGCTGACCCCGGTGAGCTCATGTCTGTTGTTGCAGGCACTGTGCTTCATAATGTTAAAAAGCTTAGTGATTTTTTACAGATTGGTACATTCATTTCAATGAATATACTATTGACTTTACTTTTATTTCATTATCTCTTTTTATTAAGGTCTCGAATGCATTCATATTTGTTCATTCAAGGAATCCAGTACTGGATACTGAAAAAAAATAACCGCCAGAATAAAGCAGAATACTGAATGAGTTTGATAATGAAGGAGCAACACTGCACATGGTTGAAAGCTCCTGGCTCCTGTCCTTTCATGACAAAAAAAGATATAATGGACACGAGGTCTCCGTTTCCAACTTCTATTATGCTGTGTTTGTATAATAGAATTGTATGTTCTCGTAATATAATGGGGGAAACATGTCTGATCTCTCAGCCTTACACTTCTATGAAAAGATAGCAGTAGCTCATGATAGAATTGAAAAGGTCTAGCCATATTCATTTACTAGAAGATCAGACCATGCATGTCTGAGTGTGCCTGTTGAAGAGCATCTTCTTATTTATCAAGATGAACCTCGTGGGTAAAATGTAGAGAAAGGGGTCCACATCTCTCGGTGGAACCACAGGGAGTAAAGTGGGACGTCACCAGCCTGCAGGGGACAATCTGACATCTCTATACTCCCACTGTCTGTCAGTCAGCCGGGCCCAGTGATGTATGGATGTTGCGCGGCACCACTCACCCAGCTGAGGCCAGTCGATAGCGGCATGCCGAGGAGGGTCCCGCACAGACAATGGGAGACACTGACCCTTGTTATGGAATGACAAAACTCCACTCAGGAGAAAGAGGGGGGAGACGAGGGGGGAGGAGGGGCTGCTTTATTCAATATCAATTCAGCATCAGCCGTTTGCAGAGGAATTTGAACCTTGGGGCACGGGGGGGGGAGTGGAAAATTAAGTAGTCATCTGCCATTGACTATACAAATATAAACAGCCACACGAAATAGACATTATTACAACATTGCAAAGCTGTTTTTAGTGGAATGTGTCTAAAACATATCAATCGGTAATCACTTTTCGGGATCAATGTTGGTTTTTACAAACAAAATGTTGCTGTTGTTGATGTTTTCGACTTGTGAAATCCACCCATTGTTCCACCATCTTCACGACAGGATGTTTTACCAGAGACTAAACAACAGCCTTATTTTCTGGTGGAATGTCTCACTCACTGATCCCGCACAGCCCTCCAGGTAACACAGATAGGCAATAAACAACGGCTGAATTATTTGGTATGCCCCGCCTCGTGAAAAAGCGGGCTTCAGCCCTTGAACCAAGGTGATGTCCCGGTGTGGGCATACGCGCGGAGGAGACGGCTCCCCCCTTCGTTCTCTGGCCTGACGCCCGCGGGTGCTCCACTCTCGCGCCGTTATCTGCTGCTTATTATTTGGCTGAATGAGCCGGAGCTGGGCTCGCGAGGCGCACATCTGACATAATGACTGATTACGCTGTTGTGGCTCCCCTCGAAGAAACCCCACGGACGCCGCTGTTGCTGCGCGGCGGATCGGCATCACAGAGCCAGACCTGAACAGAGAGCGGGGAGGGGAGGGGCCGCTAACTAACCTTGCCTGACACTTGGGATATCAGTATGCTCATTTTATCCTTTAATAAACAATGAGAATGACTTCAGATTCGGCACAAGTTGGAGATCTTTTCCTATGTACTTCCTAGTTATAGTTGAAATTCAGGATCGAGCGCTGAATTAGGCACTAGGGGCGCGTCTAGGGGGTGGCCAAGGGAGTCACAGCCCATATGGGGAGTAAATTGCTGTGTGATTGTCATGAATGTCATGCATAAGTGCATTCAATGTTCAATTCTATATCCAAATACCTCAAACACAAGGGACCAATCCACCAATCCACCGTAGAATAACCAAGTGTCTCTGAAATTAGAGATGCACCAATTCAGCTTTTTTGCTACAGATACAGGGGTTTGAGTATCTGCCGATATCCGATATTTACCGATACCAAGAGACTTTGATAAAAGTGGCATTCTCTGAGTGAAAAAAAATCTTAAAATGGTGAAGAGTCAATTCAGTCAATTCGATCAATTATCTATTACATCTATGGATGATTTTTCTTCAGTAAATATCCTTGGGTATATGACAGGCTTTAGGTTACATTAATAAAAATCTCACATTAAGTGATCTGATCATGACATATATGTTTGATCCGTTATTTCTTAAACTAAAATACAAACACTTGGCTCCAACAGTGGATATTTTATTTTATAAGACTACTTTAAGTACTTCTACCATAGTTTCTGACCCAGCCTTGATTAGCCTTCGTTAGCACTAGCATGCTCCCGCTAGCTTTACCATGCTATTGTTAACCACCAAATATTGCACGGCAATATGGTTCTTGGTTCTTAGCTTTACAATGACATACAGCATGACCGTATTCACTTAGGTTTAGGTGGTAACTAGTATCGATTCAGTATCGGATATTTGTAGCCGATACTCGATATCTTATTTTTTCCAGCATCGGCTCTGATATCCGATACCAGTATTGGATCGGTGCATCCCTATATAAAATACACAAAAACAGCATATTTTGTGGCTTAAACCAAATATACAAATCAATATTTTTTCCAAAGTACAAACAAAGCGAAGATGTCGTGCATTATTCTGTCATTAGGCCAAACCAAAGGCAGCTCTCAGTACGTGTTCACTATAATTACACCATTTGCAAATGAGTGTAATCAAAGTTAGTGGTTAATGCATTCGGCAGCTGCACGTGCTGCTCTTATGAATGAGTCGCACAGCTGTGTACAGGTGAAGCAGTCTGACAAACGCCGCAGCGACGTGTCTATATAGCCGCGCTTTTCCCAACGACACGAGAAGCCGTTCTGTCAGCACTTCTCAAACCGGAGGCTCTCAGGCAGTCAATTAGGTTCAAGGTGAGACAGAAATGTGTTGTCACTTAAACTGTTTTGCTCTAGCGGGCGATGCATCAATTCAGTCATCTCTATGGCAGAGGTGACAAAGGCCCGGCAGCGCGGTGTGGATTTACTTCAGAATGTACTGCTCTGCTGTCACCATAATAACCCCAAAAGAGTTGGGTAAATGGCGGTTCAATCTGTAATCTTGGAGCAATCGTGAAGTCAAAAGTCTGTTTACTTCAATGTAGCAGTACTCATAGAAGTTTGATTGCAGTACACAATTATGAATTACTCTATTGCTATGTTTATAAAATGTTGCCACTAATACCATCTCACTTGCCTCTTAAAATGTTCAAAACTACTACTGCTACTACTCTACAACCCCAATTCTACAACCCCAACTATAATACAAAATGAGTAAAAGTATCCAGTTACTACAACTTACACGCATATTCAAAGGGGTTGACTATACCAGCGAGTCTCACTCCGCTTACGTTCACATATTTCAATTGCATGCTATTGATTAAGAAAGTCGATGGAACTGAGCCTCGCGGGTTGTGCTGCACAAAGCAATATATTTCCACAAGTGGTATGTTCGCCATTCTTTTATAGCATGAACATTTTAATTATAAAGAAGTACGTATATGATACAAGGCCGCTGGAGGCTGGATTTCTTCATTATTAAAAAAAAAAAAACAAGGCTGCAGTTGGAAATGCAGCTTCAAGGGATATTCAAAAGGATTGTGAATATCCTCATATCCTAATAACGTAATAAGGTACACTCGTGAACCATTATACTTGAGTAACCTGTTGAATGTCCTGCACTTCAGTAAGTTCCATCCATGTTTGTTTACATTATATTTGGTTGTGAAAGGTGCATTCTAATAGACCTAGTTTGTAGTTGAATTTTTCTCTGTATGTTGTTGAACATGTGAGTCGCACTTTACTGTACAAGGTTGGATATAGATTCTTCAGATATCGAGGGATTCCGCTACATTACCATAATGTTACTGCGCAGTAAAGTAAGATGTGACCAACGTTTGTAATACTCTATTGTAACAAGACTTTAGAATCAGAATTGGTTTTATTGCCATTGTCAGGTTCACAAACTAGGAATTTTCTTCGGAGCAATCGAGCAACATGAAATATAAAACTTAGATAAATAATAAACTATAGAAAAAAATACAACTATAAGGGACATGTATATTTGTAGCACATAGGCCTTTTTCCACCAATTGCTCCTTCTAAGGAATTGTATTTTGTTTGATTTGCACTTACTACGGATGGATGGTTATGTTTGTTTTTTTTTCAATAGATCAATGGGTTAATTTAGCAAATTACTATAGATTACCGCTTTAAATAAATAAATAAATAATACATTTTCTCCCAGTAAAATCATTAACCATGATTTGAAAAGTTTTCATATCCTTAAAGTCAGTTGCCAAATTTTGCTGATTTCATTCTCACATGGTACCGTATCTTTATCCTTCCATAGCAGCCTAACAATTAACTGCTAGTGCCTTCTTTATTAAGCCCACGATGGCCATTCATTGATAAACCAATTAATAGTGAACACAGCACATGCTTTACTGTGTTGAAAACTTTCTACATCACCCTGTGATTATCCTCTTTCATTTGGAAGCCACAATACTCTGACTCAAGAGCATTTTTGGCATCTCTGCCCACCTCTCCTTCCCAGACAGGTGTTGACTGCGGCGGTAATCCTCCATTGTGCCGCCTAATATTTATGGCCACAGCCGCCTTTGAGCAAGAAAGCCATCTTCATTTCTCTCCGCGAGCCAATTAGTGGTCAGATCAGGAGGTCCCACTGGTTGAGGGAGGCGTAAATACTAACAGCCATTTCCATTCATTTGTATGCAGCTGCAGGTGCTGGAGCTCATTATGTATGCATGCACCAACCTGCCTTCCAAACAGGCCATAAATTAACTTCTTTTAACGCTTGGGCCTTTCATCTCCGTAGGAAAAGTAAAAAATGAAAGATCGATAACAGAGAAATGCATCATAGTGTAAAATGCACATGGAAAGTGTAGCAGATTTTACTGTGTTGTAAAGTTGTTGATGTACTATGGCTAGGCGCTGGCTTGTCAGTTTGATAGGATTGGGATACCTTTTAACACAAGCAACAGGGCTATAACAGGAGCCCCGGTTGCTTTAAATGCTAACTTGACATTTTTGGAAGCCGGGACTGCACTCGGGCTGGCCCCATTGTTAAATTTACACCCTTTCTCTTAAATGTGCAAGGAAAACGTTACTGAAAACATTTTTTGGAACTTGTTCACTCTGGCAATTAAGACAGCTCCCACATTTGTAGATTTCCTTAACTCCAGACTTAAGTACTTATTTGCAGTTCATTCTCCTCCTCGGGTTTCGTCATTTAATTGCAGATCATTGCTTTTCTTTATGAATATTCCAGACAGGAGGATTTGAAAAGGAGCGCGCATACTAATTTCTTCTCCCGAGTCTTTGCCATTCGGTCCACAGACATGTTAAGTGTGCGGTGTATCTGCTAAGTGTTTTGACCCCCCTAGGGACAAGTGAACTAAATGTCAAAACCAGGCGACGGAAGGGTGGCTTGCAGATAATTAAAAGTGCCGTTTCAAAACATCTGAATTTTTCCCTGCAAACTGTCACCGGTCATGCTTACATAAACATCCAAAGTAGCAGGCTCCAAGGCCTTTAATTAAAATTGAATGCATGAATGGAAATGACAAGTCAAAACACAGACCAGTCTTTAGGAGAGGAGGCTGAGTATGCCAAATAACATTAAGGAAATAATGCAATAATATCACCAGGATACGAGTTCAATGGATTGTTTTAAATTTGAAGGTGGGGTGTTATGCAAAATTTTGAGCCACTAGCGCATCTTTCAGTAATCTTTGGATCTTCTCCAGGGACTATTCTTAGCAGCGACAGCTCCCAAAAAGCTCCTCCTGAAGTCCGACGTATCTAGGAATTGCTTTCCTCACCTCTCGATCTCTTGGCTAAATCCTCTCATCGCAAAGTGAAAACACCTGACATCGCGTTACTACAGCCACAGAGCCACACTAACGTTTATCTTTGCTCTTCATTGAAAAAGCTGCACGGGCATGGAAGTAAAAAGAGGGGGGGTTGTGTATTTGGAGATTGTGTGGAGGATCTGGAAATTAAACTACTGGAATTCTCATTTTAGCAGTTTTAGATCAATATGGCATTTTCTAACAAAAACAGTGTAAGATAGTGATGAAAATGTGTTTGAGATTATTATCAAATACCTGCAAAAAGCATACTTTAACTCCTTCAGACAGTATATAGCAATATCCACTGTATTATATTGAAAAACTCTCTTGAATATTGGGATAGCAACGTTATTGCAATATTTGACTCGACCATTTCCACACAGTACATTCTATTAAAGCAGGACTAAGTAACTCATACCCCTAGAGGCCATAAACTCCACTGCAGGTGTCGTAGCATGTTGCGTATTTTTACTCATTAATTGTTCGTGAGAGTAAATACTCTGCTGACAGAAAAGACAAAGGGACAGAGGGATATTGTACATCCAATTACACAATGGAGATCATTTTTTTCACTCAAACTTGGCTGTTAATACTGTTTAAGTGGCGCTAGCCCGCAGTTAGCTTTGCCCGTTAGCCTGCTAGCTTCTTCTTCGTGATTCTATTCGTGTGTATTGGGCCACCGCCTCGGTTTCAGGGAAAGTTGCAAAGTTTTCTGGCCAGAGACATCAGGGGGAGATGAAAGTCTCCCCAATCATCCCATTAACACTTGTATTACCCCCAGAGGGACTACGGAAAGTAGTAAAATAAAATAAGGTTGAGGCAATCCACTGACCTTAAGGTTAGGGCCAGTGGTTGTATATGGCTCTCTAATCCACAACACAACTGGGTTAGAGATGTTGGACTAATGGCAAATCTGCTCAATGGTAATTTTTTGGAATAATGAGACGTCGGACTAATGGGTTGACGGACCAATGGCATGGCACCAATGTTTTAGGCTGTGTTAGCAAAAATGTGGAAATCCCAGTAACAACTGATTTTGTAATCTGTTGGGACTGCTTGCGATACATGTGTGGCATCACCTCATATTGCAATAGCGATAATCAACACACATTCAAAAAATTGAAATTGAAAATCCTGTTGATAGTCATATGATGTGATACAGAATGAGGTTTTCAACATGTCCATCAGCCCAACAAAGCATCCTAATCTCTGGCAATGATGACTACTGTAACTCTCAGGGTCACAAAACACCGCCATCAACACAATCTAATTTCAACTACTCCTATTCACACAAATGGTCAAAGAGCTGCACTCAGCACCGCGCCGATGACCTCACCCTGTCCGCGCTGCAACAAGCCCCTGCAAATCCGCCGGTGGTTTCAGAAGGGATCATCAATGCAGCGCACATGGCATCCGCTGCCAACTGTTGAAAACCGGGATCAGGAAGAGGGGCTGGGGATTTAATTTGATAATCCTAATTACGATAATAGCAAATAATGCATACTTAAGCACGCCACAACTGGGAGTGCCAAATGGAGGGTTACGATGATGACAGTGTTCCGGAGTCGGGCATCGCAAAACACAAAAGATGATTCAAGCAAAATATTCATATAGGAGATGGTTGCAGGATATGAGGAATAAAATGCGATACTCGATTAGGAATAACATGACCATTTGGATATGACATCATCTAACACTAGCATTGTGATATATTGTGCAGATATAAGTCTAAGTAAAGAGGCAGCACTACAATCTCAGAGGCAGACAGTGTGGTGTTGACCCAGAATAAATAACTTGAATTATTTATATAAGCTTGACAAATCAATAAAAGCATACGGTATGTTCTTTCATGAAGTGGAAGGCGAGTGTAGCTTTCAGAGGTGTTGTAAACGCTCGAGTCAAAACCTTTCTATCTTAGCCCTTTAAAAGATAGTGCAACATAAGTGCAGTAACACGGCGCTCAATGGACTATGTGCTATCTGTATTTTTCACCCAAGACAGCGAGGCAATTTTTGAAAAGCAGCTAAAAGCTTCACAGTTGGAATATCATTTGACATTTTAACGGGGATCAGGAGGATAATATCATCTTTTCGTTTGGCTTTTACCACTCGGTGCCACCGCAGCGAGCGTAGACTAAACCCCAATAAACATGTTTTGTATTAGTTCAGCCACTTATGCAGAAAGAACTGAGACTTGCGAGTTTGAATGGAATGACATAACTTGCTTGAAAATAATGTAATGTAATATTTTCATAAAGTTGTCCAGCCCTAAGTGTTTACCATCCATCCATCCATCCATCCATTTTCTTCCGCTTTATCCGGGGTCGGGTCGCGGGGGCAGAAGTATCAGCAGAGATGCCCAAACTTCCCGATCCACACACACCTCCTCCAGCTGTTCTGGGGGGACCCCGAGGCGACACCAGGCCAGCTCGGAGACATAGTCCCACCAGCGTGCCCTGGGTCTTCCACGAGGTCTTGTCCCACTAGGACAACTGGAGGCATCCAGAACAGATGCCCGAGCCACCTCAGCTGGTTCCTTTCGACCTGAA
Source organism: Gobius niger (assembly GCF_951799975.1). Taxonomy (NCBI): domain Eukaryota; kingdom Metazoa; phylum Chordata; class Actinopteri; order Gobiiformes; family Gobiidae; genus Gobius; species Gobius niger. The sequence continues at coordinate 13,194,090 of NC_136872.1, forward strand.
GGAGCAGCGACTCTATTCCGAGCTCCTTCCGGGTAACTGAGCTCCTCACCCGATCTCGGAGGGTGTGCCCAGCCACCCTGCGAAGGAAACTCATTTCGGCCGCTTGTATTCGCGATCTTGTCCTTTCGGTCATTTGCCAAATCTCATGACCATAGGTGAGAGTGGGAACGTAGATCGATCGGTAAATCGAGAGCTTTGCCCCCCGACTCAGATGATATTAAGTGTTCAGTAAGTGTTTACCTGTCAGTATTTCCTGCTAGGTACTACTGCTGCTGCTACTACTACTGCTAATGTGGTACAGCTACTACAGTGGACAGCACAAATGTACTCAAGAATTATAATGCTACTCGATTGTCCCAAGACATAAAAAAAGGCAGAACTGATAAAAAAAAAAAGGATTTGCAATTTGTTAACCTTACCGTTCAATTGCATTGCTTAATTATGAATAATGTAGCATAAGCGCTGTAAAAAAAAAAAGTTTAGTTTAGCTACTAGTATCACATCAAATACCGTTAAAGCACTGGTGCAAAAAAAAAAAGCAAACCTGTCACATGCCGTCAACTTTTTCAAATGGATTTCAACCCACTCAGTTGACGGATCACAGAAAACCACCAGCTCACATGAGCCAGGATGCTGTCATTTATCAACCTGATGAAACAACCAAAATAATTCAAACAGATCAGGCTGATCGGGGTGCACAGGCAGTCCAAACCACTAAAATCAGGCGAGGCAATCGAGAGAAAGGTTTAGGCTGGGAGATGGGAGAAAACAACACGTGGAGAGGGTTAGGGTTTAGGGACACTTTTCTCAACCCTCCAGCTGAAAATCAGTCCTAAGCAAACACAAACATATCCTGGTGAGGAGACATCTACACTGAATCTGCTCATAGTGTACAATATATACAAGGATCAGACTCTGGAATCCACCAGCTGAATATATACAGAAGAAGCAATATCTTTCAGTTATAAGTATGTGTATATGTAAGCTTCAACAAGTGCTAGATAGTGTGACAAAGCCTATACATCCCACAGCAAATGTACAGAATGTATTAATTTCCACAAAAGGGCAGCTTTGTTTTTAATGACCTTCTTTTCTATAAAGAATAGCCGCATTGTGACGTGTTGTAAACATCTTTTTCCATACGGCCTTGGAATCGCATGCATCTACATTCTCACACACAGCGAAGACTCTTGACTCGCTCCTGCTCCTGCTCCTGCTAAAACTCCTGAGGACATTTGATGCTTTTGTGACTAAACGCTTATGTCAACCTGCTTTGTTTGCCTCCGTCTCATCCATTTTGATTCGGCTCTGTGTGGAATAAAACGCAGGTTAGAGGAGCATCTGGTGTGATACCTGATGGGACACTTGCTTCATGGAAATAGAAATGTGCTTCTTTACTTGATGTTGCCTTAACGTCGAAAATTTTGAGGCACAGACCCCATCGCTATCTTTGATTAGTTGTTTTATTTGGATAGTACTTACTTTTTTTTTTAATTATTATTATTACAAACAATGAAAGTGGAAGCGACCAAACTAAAATGCTAGTATCCAAAATCATTCCTAACTTTTGTAACATACTGAGACATATCCAGACATATCCATTTCGCAACTTTTCGGGTCACTTTTCAGGGTCACTTTCACGGAAATGCAAGAAAACTCGTCAAAGCACCGTCTTATTCCCACTACTGTCTGAGCTTACAATACACTAAATGAGGACAGAGCAAAATTTGTTCCATCGCTAGAGAAAATAAAATGAGGTATGACTTTTAATAATGAATATCTGACGACACAATTGCAACGCTAATTTTCAAACCGATAGTTTAAAGTCAGGTGACAAAGACTTAAGCGCCGTGATTGGTTTTAGGAGGACGCTTTAGACTTTGTGGCTCAGGCATGATGAGCATTTACCCCTGAACTTGAAGACTTTTTTTTTTCAGCATAGTAATACAGCTGCATACGTGTTGCAAGATATGAATGCCTCGGCAATTTGGCAGAGATGATTCCAGCATTTTATTTTTTTAATTTTTTTAAATCAATGTGGTGCATTTCCTGCCTTCACGGCAACGGCACCATTATTTTCAACTCTCAAAGTGGCGGATTCTTCATACAACTGGCAAATGAATGGCATCTGTGTGGCCAGAAAGGAGAAGCAGAGGCTGCCCACATTCAAAAGCAACGGGGCTTAGTTACCTTTTTTCCCTCTGTGATTCTGATGTTGAAAGACAGTGAGCTGTTCTCACATCAAAGCGCTTCTGTCCCCTCAACTTTGATCACGTCTGGTGCGTTGCCTTCCAAAATCGTTAAAAAAAAAAAAAATCACAGCATATACAGTATAGGCTCCGGCATGAGGGTGTATATACATAAGAGAGCTTCATGGTGCAGAATTTATCTTTCTATAGGCTACTTTAAACACGCGTACTGCACAACACGTCTGCGCACGCGGGTGGATTTTGAGGACACGCAGCCAAGAGATGAAATAGAAAAAATGAAGAAATGACACAAATCAAACTTCAATCATGCAAAAAAAAAAAAGAAAAAAAAAGTGTGTCCAAAGGGGGGGCATTTCTCCTCTCCCCGCGACATTAGCGCATTATTATCCCGCGTGATCCCAGATGAACGCGTTAATGAGTCCAAACAGGAAATTGAAATTCACACATTGGTTATCAATATTACGCGTTGATGATCGGCGGCTGATTGCGCCTGAACGCGTCGATTGGCCGCTCCGAGCAATTAAACAGTGGCGTTTGCGCGTGCCAAGACGTTACAGGCGGAGGGCATACATCGCTTCACCGCAGTGGAGATTAATAAAAAAAAAAGAAAAAGGGGGGGGGCATTATTATTACTATGTGAAGGGAATGCGCGTGGAAAGCAAGTACAACACTTACCTCGGTCAAGGAAATCGACCATCCAGCTGACGAATGTGGCTAAAGCTCGGGTCCTTCCATTCACAAAGTGCCAATCGCTCTTATAAATGTCCCCTTCGGTGGTTTCTGTGGTGAAAGATCTCCAGAATAGTTCGTAAAATCCTGGTCAAATCGCCTCCAGCTCACGTACAGCGCGTCCACAGGATCCCTACTCGTGGTCAAGATTTCGCCGGCTTTTTTTTTGCTTTCGTATCCAAAGCCACGCAGTGTCTCCTCTTTTTTTTCGCTTTTTTTTTCTTCTTTTACATCCCTTTACAGGCGTCCTTCTGTGTTAGGTGACTGCCTACATCTCCACGGGTCCCATACAGCTCACGTACGTACGAACTCTCCCGCTGTGGCGCGCGCAAATAAACGTGGATATCCGTGAGATTTGTCAGAGGCGATACACTTGGGGGTTGGAGGAGGGAGGGAAAAAAAAAGGCTCCGCACAAAAAGAAGGAAAAAAAGTGTCCAGAAACTGAGCGGTGTGTGCGACTGTGACAAGCCAATTGAGCGCACTGGCTGCCGTGCCTGTGTGAAGGCTTCTGAGCCCAGAGAAAGGTAAGAGGGAAAAAAGTCGGACGTGCACTGCCGTTGTCAGCGTGTACTCGGGCTCCACCTAGCTGTCGCGGATATATTACAACAGAGCAAAAGCCCAACGCTCTGCCATTAGGCCCTCAACACAAGTTCTCTTCACAGATCATTTTAATGCTGCATATTTCCCATATTAACGAATGGGATATTTCACATAAAGCCTTACGCAAATCTCTAAGACTAAATATACAGTGTTGGGGGTGACATATTATAAAGGTAATACTGATTTTTTATATTTTTTTCCTTTCAGTAACTAAGGCATGTCAAATATTAAAATAGAGGTGACGGTGGCGCAGTTGGTAGAGTGGGCCGGTTCATGATCAGAAGGTCAGCGGTTCGAATCCCAGCTCCACTGCCGTTGTGTCCTTGGGCACGACACTTCACCCTCCTTGCCTCCAGCATCTGCGTACATTGGCGTATGAATGAGAGTGTGAATGGGTGACGGGTTGCTCGCTGTAAAGCGCTTTGATGAAGGTCGAAGCGCTATATAAGTTGAGACCATTTACCGTTACTTAAAGCCACACCGTGTAGAACTTTACCGGATAAATTAAATTGAAATGCAATATTTATTTGATGACAGATGTTATCATCATTCAAAAATTACCTCATAAACGTACAAACAAACATGATTGTGGGCGGCTCACCTCTGCTAAGACATGACTGTAACTTTTACCGGGAGCGGGGACGTCTCCAGCTCGTTTCCATGACGATGTTGACTAAAGTCAGCAGAATTTGAGATTTCAATAGGTTAAATCCATTCGTTTATTACAGTAATAGCATTTTGTGTATTGAGCTGGTCATTAGGAGCATGTTTTGAACTGATGGCAACAGTATAGTCCAAAATGTTACGCAGTGTGCCTTTAAACAAAATACAGTAGCCATTTCAATTAAAGTAACTCTAGCATCACCATATCAAGTTGAACTAGCTAAGGCCATCAAAACAAAACAGAGAAAGGAGATCTTTGACTGTGCTTTTTTCAGTTTGTATTTAAGTAACTCAAAGTAGTGTAACTTAGCACTTCAGTAATATGTCATACAAACATATCAAATAACTACTAATACAGAATATATGACAATTTTCAAGTAATTTGCCCAACACTGTAATAAAGATGTTCTCCAATGTTTTGAGTGAGAAATATAAAGGAACATAATGGGTCACAAACGGCTTTCACATAGAAGTTCTGTCCTAATTTGCCCTCTGTGTGTGTCCCATACTGTGCCACAGTGTACAATTCATTGGCAAATTGAAACATCCAAATATTGTATTTATTTGTTTATTTGGTCGTGACAGTGCCTGTGAATTAACACACATGGGACGCATGCATGTAAACACGCCATGCCAGACTGTTGTCTTCGGGGTAATTTCCATCCATTGTCCCGCACTCGTCCTCCTAAACACACACACTCTCTCTCATCCTGTCCTATTGTACCCAGAGGAAACCTACGCACGAGCGCAAAAGCTGCGCCAGATGTTTCAGTTTGAATATTTAAATAATTACAATTGGAGAACGATTAAACCTAAAACACTGTGATTGAAAAAAAAAAAAAAAAAAACAGACTTTATGATGTGTAGCGTTGATATAAAAACAATGAGTCCACTGACAGGAGAAATCAATCATGTCTATACATCATTAATAGCATTGAGATAGAAAGTGGCAGTAACTGGACAAAGATTAGAGATAGTTGAAGCAAGACCAAGTTGTAAAGTGTTTAAGAAGACTGCATTAGAAATCTATAAAGCGGTTGTGTTTGCATTCGGCGGTGGTTGGTTGGACTTTCTGCCAAAAATGGTCCAAAGGATCAGGGGTGAAAGCAACATTTTCACATTGATTAAGAAGATAGTCTTACATAAAGAGAAGTATCCAGACAACAAAGCACCCAAGTTTGTGGCACGGGGCAGTGTTTTCAGGGATTGCAGATCCCTGTATGTGACCAGGGGTGGCTGCATTATTTCAGGAGTCAACTGAATAGTATTTGATCTTGATAATATTTTCAAAAAGAGTGCCATTTAAAATACAATGGGGGGAAAAAGTGAGGCAATTTCTTACATTTCTGCATAAATTGGTCACTAAATGTGGTCTGATCTTTATTAAAATCACAAGAATGATTAAACAGCGTCTGCTTGAACTAATACCACCCAAAGATTTACATTTGATCATATTTTTATTGGTCATAACATGTAAACATTCACAGGACAAGGAGGAATAAGTGGGTACACCGAATGAATCTCGCTGAACTGCAGCAGTTTTGTAAAGAGGAATGGTCCAAGATTCATCCTGATCGTTGTGAGCGTCTAATCTGCGACATTCACAACAGCATGTGATTAAGTGAATAAGTGAGTACAATACATAAGGAAATGTAAATGTTCGGGTGGTATTAGTTCAAGCAGACACTGTTTGATCATTCTTGTGATTTTAATAAAGATCAGATCACATTTAGTGACCAATTTAGGCAGAAATGTAAGAAATTCCATACGGTGTACTTACTTTTTCCTCCCACTGTATATTTTGATGCAAATGAAATGGAAGTTGTTGCTTTTTTCATAATATTTTTTTAACTTATGACAAAGAGTAAGGAGAGAAAATTGACAAAGCTGGAACTCAAACCCACAGTGCTGAGGACAGAATGGTATATCCTTAACTATCAGCTTTAGGATGATTTCCTAAGTATGTAGAGAAGGTTAGTGGTAAATAGAGGATGCGTCCCGACCCGTGATAGGAGCGTAGTGCAGACAGGAAATGCAGCAGTGAACTCAAGGAACTAGCTTTTGCTACCATGCACAGGGTCTATTATCAATTTCTAACCAGCACTCCTTAGGTAGGGGATACAAAAAAAGATCGCTGCATATCGGCCGGGTGGTCATAATGTTATGCTCAACAACAACTGAGAAACGCTAGCAAGCATAGGCTACTGTTTCTGCGTAGAGAATTAGCATAATGGCATTTTGTGTAATGGCTGACCAATTTCAGACCCTCTGTGTAAACACCATCGCAGTGTGTATAACTGTGTATGTGACGTGCTAATGCAAAATTTCCAGCTGCCAACAATGGATTTGCAAAATAAGGAGAGTTAAGCGGCGGAAACACGGTCATAATTGAACACCATAAAGGAATGCGAGGCCGTAAAAAGAAGAAAAAAAAAACCCTCTGTAGAGCCACTCGGCGAGCTGTTGTTTCAAACAGGTGCCAAATACAGAAGCTGTTGAGGAAGTGTGCTAGGCTTATGGGGACAGTTGTTGTGCGAAATGAATCCAATAATGCTGAAGCTCTTTGCCTCTTTATCCACTCGAGCGAACCCGGGAATAAACATGGTGGCACTGTGCTGACATGTGCATACACTGCAATGGTTTAGGTTCTTCACTGGTGTTAGCGTGACTCATACACGGAGAAAGAATTCAATACTGGAACTCAGCTTTCAATTCTGAACTTGCGTCTTTTATCAGATTGGATGGACTGTAGGAATATTTGCCATGACCTAGATTTGTTTTGTGCTTGACATGTTTCTGAAATACCTTTTTCAGTCACTCTCCATACTCAGTGTAAACTATATCTGCCCTGGGGAGGACTGACAGAAGCAAGGCAGCCAATTAAGGCTTCCTGATCACCACCGATCACTCTCTCGTTGCAAGGTGAGGGAAATTGTCACCACACAGGCAAACAATAGGATCAAAAGCTACGACTGCATTCCCTTTTGTTTAACCCCTTAACTCCCACCTGAACCGAGCACATTTTCTCCAGTTTGGCTTTACCCCAGTCCTAAAGCTTCTGGAAAAAAGCTGTGAAAATAGCAACAAAACTGAGACGAAAAAAACTATGGAAATGTGACAAAAAAGTGAGAAAACATTGACAAAAAAGTGATGAAAAATTGATGAAAAAGTGGCAAAAATGTGACAAAACAAAATGACAAAAATTTGACAAAAAAATGACAAAAATGTGACAAAAAAATGACAAAAAATGACAATAATGCGACAAAAAAATGACAAAAATGTGACAAAATGTGACAAAAATGTGATAAAAATGACAAAAAATCTGACAAAAGTGTGATAAAAATTCTACCAAAAAAATTACAAAAAATTGACAAAAAAATTGACAAAAAATTGACAAAAAATTGACAAAAATGTGATAAAAAAAATGACAAAAAAATGACAAAAATGTGACAAAAAATGACAAAAAAGTTACAAAAATGAGTTGAATACCCAACAAAAAAATGATGGAAAAAACAAATCTGATGACGTGAGGATAAAGATCCGCTCGGTTCAGGCGGGAGTTAAGAGGTTAATATAAGACATGTTGTTGCCTTGTACACCTTGATGAAGACCGCCTCTAGTCCAGAAGCATTTGTGTCATATTCTGTGATGAAGGAACTCTTAAGTCTTCAAGCTGCCCAGGATCAGTGACCTCGCTATTCAGATGGGTCAGATTTTCCAATTGCTTGTTTTTTCTTCTTGGCACTTTCTTAAGTCACATATTTACTTCACGATCCGCAGCAAATGAGTTGATTTTCTACAATGTTTGTCCAGTATGTTCAGTTGCTTTGGCCAAGGTCAACAAAGTTCAGACCCAGAGCTTTTCAAAATCGCTAATTAGAATTTTTGAGTTGAATACCAAAGAAAATTCTCATGCCTGGCTGAAAATTCCAATTTGCCGTGCGTCCTTGAAGCTCACTTTTGGCTCCACCACGTCGTGATATGAGTTGGTAAATCGTGTTGGAGATGGGGAGGATGCGCGCACACCACGACCCACAGTCCTGCCTCCTCGTGAGATTACATCAGCGGCTCAGCCTTCCACACACTCCTACACTTCTGCACTGTTGTGATGTGAACTATACTTTTAGAAAATGACTATGAATGCAACGGCTTCAAGGAGTCAGAAGAGACCCGTTTTTAATAGTATATGTCTATCATTACAATGCAGTGAGATGATGAGTTTTAGGAAAGTTACTTGGAGTACATTTTAGTGGATTACAAAAGTTGAATAATAGTATAACTGGAAGTAAAGTTTATATTCCAAACAAACCCCTCAAAGTTTCAAAACACAGCCAGAAGGTCCTGGATTTGATCCCTGGGTCAGACGGGGCCTGTCTGTTTGGAGTTTGCATGTTCTCCCCGTGTCTGTGTAGGTTTCCTCCAGGTACCAGGTATGAGCAAGCCAAGGGCACATTTCTGCCCTCATTGTGCATGGTAGACAATAAAGTTTTTTCTATTCTTCTACTCCGGTTGACCTCAGCGATACAGGCAGGTGATTCTGACCATCCCGAGATGGGTCCTGGGTACAGTACTGCTGTCGCCCATTGTTCTTTATGGGTTGCCCCAGCAGCATCGAAGGATGGGTCAAATGCAAAGAATTTCCCTAAGGGGGCAAGAAAGTATACCTGAACCTTAACCTGAGTCCCATGGGTGTTCATTAACATGCACTGCCATGACTATATAAAGAAATTAAAAGAATGTTTTGAACAAACTTTTCAAAGTTCCAAACTCAAGTCTAGTGGTTAGAGACAATTATTCAGTCACTCTCCACACTTAATGCAGCTTCTGTTGTAGCCTGAGCTTACTTAAAAGAACAGGCCAACGTTTTAACATGCTGAGATATGTTCTTACCTGAGCTTAGACGAGTTGATGCATAGCTGACGGTCTATGTGCGTGCCCTCAGTCAAGCAAAACGACCAAAGATGATGTTAGCATTTGTCCTCTCTCAGTATATTCCTATAGCTCCAAACGTGGTGAAGTTAGAAGCGACCACGCTCTTCCACGGGCACAAAGACCAGACAGGTACGTATCAAATCGTCTACGCTCAGGTAAGAACATATCACAGTATGGAAAAATGGTGGCCTGTTCCTTTAAAGACTCTATACATGATTTTCAGGAAAACAGTCAATTAAAATGTTTTGAGTTTTCATCCCAATTCACTTTCCAAACATATTTGAAGCATCCCAATTTGACAACTTGTAGGGTCACTTTTCCCAGGTCTCTTGAACAGAAATGCTACAGAACTTGCCTGCAGGTTCATAAAAGTGATACAGATGCTTTATTATTAGATGCACAGTGTTTTTTTTCTCTCACAAATGTCTAAGTTTACAATATACTAAACAAATGTGGTTCCATTTCTTGAAGAGAATCCGGTGTTGTCCCTTTAAGAACGCAACAAAAACACCCCATCAGTCGGAGTCAGGATTTGCACTTTCCACTCACCCACTGCTGTAGTTAATGTACTTGTGTTGTACTGCGGCATTTCTTGCAGGGATTTTAGACTAAACAAAGTGAGCTCTAACACCCCACTTTAGTTCCACTATACGGTTGTCTAAGCAGTGTCTAATAAAACAGTCCCTCTGCTACGTTTTTGGGTCTACGCTTCAGTCATTACGCTGATGAAGACAACGGCACGATCAGGCTTTTAAAGCACCGGACAACAATCGGCCATCGAAGCGTCCCTTCTCATTCACTCAGGCACTAATGAATAGACTTACAATCTTTCTGACGCAGACTTAAGAAATGCATGTATAATTCAGTGGCGGAAAATTAAACCTCGGATCGGTGATGACTCCAGCTTACATCTGCTGGTGAGTGGCCTGGAAAAATACATATCAGAATATTAGCTATAGCATTTGAAACTTGACAAAAGCCAGCTACATTTCCTCCTCATTATTCTCTTCTCCATTCTCATTGGCCCGGGTGCATTTCCAGACATTTTACTTTGAAACAAGATCACTGGAAAGCGAAAGAGCCGGTGCTACAGTTTCAGCCTGCATAATGACATTAAACACTTGCCATTATTAGGGCATGTAGGGGGGAAAGAAAGGAGCGTGGTTTGGGTATCAGGAAGTCTCAAGAACAGACTGTAATCCAATCAGGTCCCTGTAATGAACTCAAGTGGGAGAGAAGTTAATTGAGTCCCCTATTAAAACGACACTGATCAATACATGACAGACGCTCACGTGAAACGGCACCGTGGATATTTATAAAGAGAGAATGCATTTGCCAGCACTAACAATCACGCACTTAACATCTGTAGGCAAATCTCAAAGTACAAAGGTTCATTATACCGCCTTGGATAAAATAAGAATCATGCATGACTAAAAATATGATCAAATTGGATTGTTTTTTTTTACTGCTGTGTCCATATTAGTCTTGGTTGTAGTGTGGAACAGTCAACAGGCAGACAGACAGCTTTACACACACACACACACGCACATACACACACACACAAAAGCAAACACTTTTGACAGTTTCTCCCTTTTTCCACTCTGTCGCACTCACAGCAGTGCACTCACTTGTTCACCAATTAAAGCCATTTTCATAAACACGGATATGCGCAGTCATTTATCCTGGTGACAGGCACCGGCGACAGGTACAGCGCACTACACTTAAAAGTTTGCTGTGAAGGAAGTTGTCAGAAAAGAAGTGAAAAAAAGAAAGCAACCTTTTGTGATAGAGGCAGACATGAAAGAGATTTTGCTTTGCATTTTCAGCTCAGGTCAGTGTTTTTTTTTTTTTTTTTTCCATCTGGTCTCCCCATGATGACCCAAATAAAAATCTGAATTTGAATATGTAGAACACTTTTGTCTGTCAATGTAGATCACTATCCTCTTCTATTCTATTATTGTTGCATCGTGTCAAATCATGATGAAAACAAAAGACTGAGGTGTTTTTTCTGCTTTTTCATTGAGTAAACACTGAAAGAAGTTCTCTGGGAAACATGCGACTCCCTGTTATTGTTGAGACTGTCTTTGGAGTCTCCCTGAAATGCATCTGAGGCCATTCAAAGGGCGCCAAACCCCACTTTGGGAACCACTGGAGTGTGGGATAGAGAAAATAAACAATGGGGATGAGGAACATCCAACAGACTCGTGCCTGAAAGCTTTGATAATGAGAATCCTAACTTGAGTATTTGACATTTTGAGCTTCTTAAAGGAACCGGCCACCGTTTTTACATACTGAGATATGTTCTTGACTGAGCTTAGACGAGATGATGTGTAACTGTCTGTTCTTTGTGCGCGCCCTCAAAAGACCAAAGATGTTGTTAGCATTTGGACCTCCCCCAGCATTTTCCTATAGCTCCAAACAGAGGTGAAGTTGGAAGCTACCACGCTCTTCCACGGGCACGCACAAAGACCAGACAGGTACGTATCAACTCATCTAAGCTCAGGTAAGAACATATCACAGTATGGAAGAATTGTGTGCCCTCAGTTACGCAAAAAGACCGAAGATGTTGCTAGCATTTGGCCTCTCCCAATGTATTCCTATGGCTCCAAACAGGAGTGATGTTGGAAGCTACCACACTCTTCCACGGGCACATACCACTCTCAGTATTTAAAAACAGTGGCCTGTTCCTTTAAGGTATATGAGGAATTGTACAAGAATTATTATAGAAAATCTATATGAGAAAATGCCTGAAATATAAAGCGCCTTTGAAAAGGAAAAATCCAACGAAACCGTGGCAGCCAATGATTACACCTGCTGTTATCCACAAAACTGCTCTCACTGAGAATGTGCGCATATTCGGTTCGGGTGGATCGGGGTGGTCCTTGACTCCTTTTCAAAGTGGCTCAAAGTGAACCAGCAGTCCTCCACATTACATTGTTGAGTTTCGGGCCTTGATTCAAGCTGTCAGACCCACATGAAGAGGTGGCGGACCGGTACCAGCGAGACATGGGTAAGGTTAACCGCTCTGAAAGCTCTTAAAGTGATGCAGCCTATAATTTCCACTGAGTGTAACATTACAAGAACTCGAAAAGGGAAAACGGGGGAGCCAATAAATTGTTCGTAATAAGCCGCCACATCGGGCCGGCAATCAGGGACCTATAGCACAGAGCCGGCTTCAGCTGCCAACTCGCTCTCATTAAATGCAATCGAGTCTAATCACATTCGCTCTCACCACACCTCCAACTCCTGAAACTTTCGGAGTTTAGGGCCAGAATTAACATTTATATGACGCCTTTAGAGTGGCTCTCCTCTCAAATGTGCTTTTTGGTGTTGTGCAGAGGGCCTGGTTGGCAGTCAAATCTGAAAATCTCCAAAGCAGTTTCTGGCACTTAGCTTCAGGACGTCGGTACTTATCTTTTTTATATAAAACAAAAACCAAAAAGATGATGGCTTTTGGTTTCACTTTTCTTTCTCGTCCATTTCCATTCAATTTGCCACACTTAATTTGGCAGCATGTAGAATGAGACAAGATCGGCCTGACCGGTTGTATTGAGAACATCACCCTATTGAATCTGACTGCAGTACTACTCAGACTACTCCGTTCATCTCAATGACAGAGGTTTAACCACTGAAACAAAAGCGCAACACAGAGAAAGACAATGCCGGTGTTGCTTTAGTCATCATCTCCACAATGGCTGCAGCCCCAGATCGCTCTCTATATAAAACGCTGATAACTGCGTAGCACCCGTTCAGATGTTTTCATTCCATTCTTTCTTGATTTGCCACTTGTCTTTTTCAACGCCGGGCTGAGTCAGACCTCCCACATAAAAGTGTCCCATTGTCAGAGTAAAAGGAGAGCGACTGCGGGGAGGAAGGAAAACAATGTAGAGAAGATATACTGTAAACACTGAATGGATTTGGATCGGAATCTGCGTAAGGTTCCAGGTACGAGTTTTTGTACTAGAGGTGACCGATCCCTCCAGGCTGTTGCTCCCAGGCTCTGGAATGATCTTCCGCCCTCTTCGCGCTCTATTGACTCTGTTGATTCTTTCAAAAGCAACCTTAAGACACATTTATTTGTTCAAGCTTTTAATGAGCTACTTTTTTGGCTGCTATGATTTCTGTGTTGTTTTGACCCCTTTTTATATTGTATGTAATGTCTGCTTTTTAACTGTGTTGTGAAGCACTTTGTGGCCTTTGTCTGTGAAAGGTGCTTACGTACTTACTTGCCGTCTTCAAAACGACTTGTGTATGTCCTGGGTTCCAATGACTTCAAGAAACAGCGGTCAGTTATTTCTACTGGCATTGCATGTTGCATGTTGTTGGGCGGCTATTCTTCAGTGCGTGTGGGGTTATAAGTCAAGGGCCATTCCTTTGTTTTCACTAATATTATCTGGAGGAAACTATCTGGCAACATAATGACACATGTAAGAGGGAAAAGAATACACACAGTGAGTGCTCATGACGTGGACGTGCGAGGGTGTGGGAGCGCGCTGTTTCTAATGTTGCCTCCTCATATCTCATTGTGCTGCTGCCCACAGATACAGGACGTGATATCCCAGAACGCCAGCAGTTCTAAAAGAACAATTTCAGGAAAGAAGGGGGCTGACTCACGTGTGCCTGTCAAAACAGCAACTTAACAACTAATTAGGCCTACTGAAAGTCACATTTTACTGCTACTTATCTGTCTCACGTCTATAACTAGTGGTAGGCCTATAGTAAAGGTGGTGTAATGGTATAGTACAACTGCTATATAGTCTGGCCGGCCAAGTTATATTATTATACTGTAGATATATTATGCGACAGCTTGCTGCTCAGATAAACGTCTTAACCCCCGCCTGAACCCAGCGCATTTTCTCCAGTTGAGCCTTACAGTGTACCGCCTCATTTGAAAGCTAAGAACTACAAAACTTTTTAAGCTTCTTCTTAGTTATGATTGTCACATGCTCGTCCTTTTGTTTGTGTTTTCATCATGTTTTTTTTAATGTTTTTTTTAACATGTTTCGGTCATTTTTTTGTGTGGATTAGAGCTACATTAAACAAAAAACTGAAACTCGGCCAAAAAGCAGTGGGAGCGCGATTAAAACGTGACAAAAACGTAATGACTAAAACAAGGAAGACGCTTAAATGAATTTTGTAGGTCCTAGCTTTCAAATGAGACGTTACCCTGGCCAATATAGAGCCGGAGAAAATATGCTTGGTTAAAGGAACAGGCCACTGTTTTTCCATACTGAGATATTTTCTTACCTGAGCTTAGACGAGTTGATACGTACCTGTCGGGTCTTTGTGCGTGCCCGTAGAAGAGCGTGGTCGCTTCTAACTTCACCCCGTTTGGAGCTGTAGAAATATGCCGGGAGAGGCCAAATGCTAACAACATTTTTGGTCATTTTGCGTGGCTGCGGGCACACAGTTCTTCCATGCTGTGATATGATCTTACCTGAGCTTAGACGAGTTGATGCGTACCTGTCTGGTCTTTGTGCGTGCCCGTGGAAGAGCGTGGCAGCTTCTAACTTCAGCCCCATTTGGAGCTACAGGAATATGCTGGGAGAGGCCAAATGCTAACAACAGGTACGTATCAACTCGTCTAAGCTCAGGTAAGAACATATCTCAGTATGGGAAAAAAACAGGTGGCCTGTTCCTTTAAGGCGGCGGTTAAGAGGTTAATAGACAGTCGCTTATCAAACAAGTTAAACACATACATGAATAAATTAATGAGTACAAATAACCTCAAAATAAGGCCTATACAACTAAAAAATAACTTTTTTTTCACTCAGTGTATATATTTTATTAAATAGGATAAATAAGAAAAGGATAAAAGAATAATGTAGGCTTCAGCTATTTCTGATAGAGCAAAAAAACAACAACAAACCCCCCCCAAAAAAACAGCAACTAGACCTTACTTGTAAAAAGCAGTAGGCCTACGTATCTTCCTCTTTCTGACCTCCTTGCAACAATGTTACAAGTTGCCCTACATTGTGTGTCCGCTTGTACCTCTGGCGCAGGTCAACCACCAAGCGGCGCTTCAGCCCCGGGTCCTCTCTGTGAGCTTGAGCACCGCTATCTGTGAAAATGTCCAGAGAGGATCGAGTTACACGACGCCCCGTGTCTAAGCCCCGGCCAGTGAGCTGCTAGCCAGCCTGCCAGCCAGAGGAGCGGGCACGGAGGGAGAGACACTGCGACTGCGAGGACCCTGGGGACACACGATCATGTAAGTTTTGACAGTTTAGCACGGAGGAATTCCACAAGTAGGCTATTTGCTAGGCTAGAGCGCGATAGTTTGTCGTGAAGTCGCAACGCTTCGCTGCTAAGGAGATGGGAATATTCATTGGGGCTCGCTATGCGTAAAGATCGGATTTACGCACGAAGCCTTTATCGTTTTGAAGTGACGTTATGGTGTTTTGCGCGGTTTTTTGTCGTAAACATGCGGGGGGGAAAGTGGGCATTTCCCGTGATAGTATCAAAGTTCTTGTTTTGGCAGCAGCCTGTTGCTTCTTGCTACATAATTGAGATGGGGGAGAGGAGACGGCGGAGGAGGAGTTGAGAGAAAAGCGGATTGTCCCGAGCGGGGTGGCGACTACATTCAAAACAAAAGCAAACTCTACGCTGCTTTTGGCTTCATCTTGGTCGTGGTCATTGGTAACTAACGGGTTACGACAATATTCGAAGGGTCGACACGATAATGTAGTTTGATCCAGTAATGTAGGATCTACTGGTTATTTCGGATAGCCTAGCCATAGCGTACCGAAGAGGCTTGCATAACTTTGTATTACCATAAGAGTCTGGGTTTATTAGTAACTTAAATGGACAACTACTGTACTGTCGTAGCAATGAATAGTGAGATCTGAAGGTGTGAAACCATTACACCTTCTTTCATAATGTATAATAAACCTCATCATTACAGTAATACGCACATTAATATGCCCATTGCCATTGAACATAATGCAACTATAGGCTTATGTATCAGTCCAGTGAGGGTCCAATCAAATATAAATGATATCCTCCATCAGACTAAATACATGCAGAGTTGCTGACATCCCTTCACTATTGCAGTTTTTGTTTTGTTTTTTTTTCTATATAAAACTCAACCCCTTCCATTACTGTCCTCCTGAGTCATTCCTTGCTCATAACAAAGTCACCGCATCTGACATTCCTGCGGTGGGAGTTGGCACTGGCGTGATTTTTTTTAAATATTAAGACACATTATACCCTGTTTGTGTAGTGCATACACTTGAGTCATGCTCAATCGATTCAGAAGTATTTGTTTTTAGCATAATATAAGCAATGTGGCCATTTGTCACTTCATCTTTAGTCTTTTCATTGATACATTGTTGGAGATTGCTGTTTCATGTAGGGTAGTTTATGTATAGCTTTGGCCAAATATTTGTTAGAGAATAAAATGAATTTGCCTTTTATCAATTAGTTCATGCTCTACAGTCGCAACATCTCTGTCATATAGCCATTATAATTTGGCTCTATATAAATAAACCTCTCCGGTAGGGCTGGGCGATATGGACCACAAGCCACATGCCGCTAAATTTTGGTTGAATATCGATATACAATATATATCCCGATATTTTTTCCGCAAAGTGAGAGCTGTGAAATTAAATGTTAAGTCAAACATGAGTAGTTTTATTGAAAACTCACCATAAAATGTAAACTTAAACATTGTGTAACATTTAAATAAAAAAATAGCCTAGAAAATAAAACAGGGTAGCATTTATATATAAAGAGAAAACAAAATCAAGTGCTCAGTTTAAGAAGAAGATAAACTTTTTTTTAAACATCAGCTTGAGATGACCTGTTTCTTTGTATATGGTCTAATTCCATATCTCATTTAAAAATATATCGATATATCGCCCAGCCCTATTCTCTAGCATAAGACATTCAGATTCCTGCCTATTTTCTTTCCTCTTAAACACCATTGTTTTTTTGTTTATTTTCTGAAAACACTGTTAAAATCTGTATCTAAAGTTTGATGGTTTTACTTTGCAGGCCTTAAATACAAGAGGACATGAAGATTTCTATTTATGAGACGCCATTGGACTAAACCTGCACTCTGAAAATGATCGAATCAATGGGTAAGTCATGTAAAATGCCACAGGTTTTGGGGGGGGGGGGGGAGGTGCACTCCAGTATTTATTTTTATAGGATACACGTTTGCATATTTGCAGTCACTTGTGCGTTGGTACTGTAATACAAAAACACTTCTCAAACACATGTTGTGCTTTTTTTTGCATTTCATCGTCACAATGTGAATAAATCGGTTTTCTGGCTGGAGGTTTATCTTGTCAATTGGACATCCATCTCTGCTGGCCACACATTTGAGTTTCCTCCACCAGTGTAAGAGGCCCTGGAATCAGCTCAATGCTTGTGGGCTGCCAGTGTTGCCATATCTGATCGTGTTGCCATATATTTTGATTGTTTGTTTGTCCCCATAGAGATGTATTTGTCCAAACTGTCAGGCGCATCGCCAGGCAGCCCCTTCCTTTTGCCTCTTTGTCTGGAACAGCAATCTGTGGACACTCTCAAGGATTGTCGAGTGGCCATAAAACTGCTAATGGGACAGAGTTGTACAATTTTGAACAGGGAATTGTATTAGGTAGGGTTTTAACATGCCTCACAAAAAAACGAAACATTTTAGGGGTAAGAATAAAATGAATCACAGGTGCAGAGTTGCTATTTTTTAAGATGCCTTCTGCAGCTGACTTGTTTCAACTATAAAACAGGAATTGCAGGGTTTATGTACAGTAGGCATTTTATTGTTTACATTTTGCACAGCATCTTTCAGGATAGCTTACCCGACGGCAGCAACCAACTGTGATATGCTAAGGCTATTGGCTTGTTTATAGCCTTTGTCCAAACAGCGCTTTAAGCTCTCTGGACCCTGTGCACACCTTATTAGGTTTTAGTCACAGTTGGTGAGTTCTGAAAATTGCTTCATTTTTGTCCAGATGATGTTGAGTTGGCCCGTGCTCACTAACAAGCCACCTCGGAGTTGAACGATTGTGCGGCTTATGCAAGGTCCAGCAAGCAAGCCCAGTCAGACCCACTGGTCCTTTATCTGTTCTTCCTCTGATACCTATTTGGAGTTCCTATGTGTTTTTACTATTGCCCCAAGAGGCTAAAAAAAAAAAAAGGAAGCCATTGCTTTTCTGAAAATATATATATATTTTTTGCCCCTGTTGAATCCTGAAGCTATGTGATTTCAATATAGTAAGGTCTGTTGAGCGCCAGTCAGCCTTGCCTAAGCCTACAGGTTGTAATGTCTTGCACGCTTTACACTTTGTGCTGGCATTTACATACAAATCCATGTTCTATTCACAGCTGTATTCTTCTGCAAGAGCCAGCTAGTGCTGTTACAATGACACAGGAAAACACATTATCATGACAAAAAATAAATAAATAAATAGATTGTACTCACTTTTTTGACAGAAATGTTCTAAATGAGCATATAAGAACCCTAATTTTGCTTACTGGTTTACTCTCATGTGACTATAGATTCATCCCTAGGCAATTTTGTGCCCTATAATTTTCTCCAATCTAATTTAAAGCAGTACTAAGTAACTTGTTTACCTTAATAAATCCTTTCTGTAGTCCCTCTGGGGGTAATACAAGTGTTGATGGGATGATTGGGGGGTCTTTCATCTCCCCCTGGTGTCTCGGGCCAGAAAACCACAATTTCAACTTCGCTGCCTACGGGTCGGAGCCACCAATACACATTAATGGATTCACAAGAAGAAGCTAACAGGCTAGCGGGCAAAGCTAACTGTGGGCTAACTGCGGGTACAATATTCGTCTCTCCCCTTGTCTTTTCTATCAGTGTAGTATTTACTCTCACGGACAATTAATGAGTAAAAATATGCAACATGCTACGACACCCGCAGTGACGCCTATGGCCTCTAGGGGCATGAGTTACTTAGTACTGCTTTAATATGAGACACTACACATAAACATCTGCTGAAACACACAAATAAGTCACCACATCTGAGTCAAAACACCAATTTGCATTCTTTCTGACCTGTCATCAACTTTCCTTCTCCATCTTTCCCCACTCCATCCCCTTGCCCCCTCACTCCGCTGTCACTGAAATATGTGACGGCTCGCAGATACCCAGCGTGCCTTGCAGGCGGTGGAGCGTCTCCAGGCCAAACTCAAAGAGCGGGGGGAGGTGCCAACTGAGGAGAAGCTCAGTCTGCTCAAGTCTGTGCTGCAGAGCCCCCTCTTCCACCAGATCCTGGCCTTACAGAAGTCTGTCCAACACCTCAGAGAGCAGGTGAGAGGGAGTCTTGTGTAGGCATGTCAGTTTTATAATTACTGCAGTGGGACCGGGAACTATTCATACCATATATTTATCCTCATGTTATTATGTTGAAGCCTCCCACTATGTTAAATTATAATTATTTTCAAATCTTAAACCAGTCGAAATTCAATAACGGCTGTGCTATTAATTGCAATTGTGATTAAATCTTATTAGCATGGTGCTATTTGATTGACAGATCTACACCCAGTGCAGCAGGGCAAAAGGATTGGAGAGGATAGAGAAATAGAATGAAAACAATTTTGTGTGAAATTTTCCTTGAACAGTAATTATTTCTTAATTGTTTAAGCAGAGGTTTATTTGGAATCGTCCATCTCATACACCATGTTATAAGCCCCGAGCACACGCAGCTTTTTACACCTTATGGCCGCAGGGGAAGTCTAAACTTGACAGCACTGGCCGAGATGTGGAGGTGGAGAAGTGGATTTTTACTGTGGATCACATAGAGGATTTCAGATTTCACTGGGAGCACATGCAGCTTGAGAAAGAATAAGCTGTTATTTGGGGGGTAGACAAATGAAACAACAAATCGAAAATGATATTTTTATGACATTTTATAAACGGACAAAGGTTCTCAATCTATCACCATCTTTTCTTGGTTGGTGAAGCGTTAAAAAAACAGTCTTTGCCTACATCCTACGGCATACAGCTCTCAATAAATATGTGTATAACCAATAACAGGCAAACCCAAGTGTATGAATTCAGCCTGCTGCTAAACTATATTAAGTTGCTGACAAAGTCTATTGACATAAGGTGAAATATCCGTAATCGCAACACAAGCCGGTACAGTTGAAGTCTCGAGAACCTTTGTCTATGATTTAGTTGTTTAATGCAGTATTCTTCAGATTGTTTGTCTTCACTTCCCTAGCGACTCCAGTGATCCTGTTTTCTCGTTATATTTACACACAGAGTCATCATTCCATTGTAGCTTTTGTGCCATGGCTAAGTAGCTGTCACGGTCCACAATGTCCCAGTATAAAACCGGCCTTTGAGTGGAGATACTTGGTCTATGTCAGTTTGTTCCTCTTTCGGGCCCACTGAGACCAGAAGATTTGAGCGGAATAAAAGTGCTCTTAAGTCGCAGTGGAAGGGAGCCAGGGTGTATTTGAGAAATTGCGCTAGGAAACTATGTGAGGTATGCCGAGGGAGGCCGGGATGCTAAGACTCTTTACCCCTGGAGGAATTTAGATTACAAAAAGGAGTGCATTTCTGTGTGCAGGCATTTCATCATGTTTCAAAGAGGTACATTCTAAGGCATGTTTGCTTTCGCTAAGGAAATAATGCAGAATTTTAAAGCAGTGTTGTCTCTGTATTGTGTAAACAGAGACATTGGAACAAGCTGCACACTGACCTGACATAATCTATGACCATCAGCTGAATACACATCTCTGAATGCAAGTGTTTTCCATCTGTAAAAACCTCAGAAACTTGTCTTATACTGACCAGCTCCCAATCATTTGTCTACAGTTCAACAAAGTGTATTCATTGGACCCGTTATGATACTGATCACAGGGACATTCACTTGCTGCCTAATTTTTTCGACCCTGTAACAGGTGCCAAATGAAAAGATAAACTAATTGGTGCAATTAAAAAGAAAGAAAAAAATTCCATCAGCCAACAAATATGAATCTATCTTCTGCTTTTACATCCAAACCCCTTATCTAAGTACCACCGATTTGGAGAGCGGCTGTGCTTTGTGTTTTTGAGACAAGGGCCAGACACAAACACTCTCAGTCGGCTCCTGGCTCTGCTAGTTAGGCCTTGTGCAGCCTTGGGTTTCTATGGCGACCAGGCCGACTCTCCAATGAGAAAGAGGCCACTTCGGCTGTGTGAAGTGGGGCAGAAACAATTTCTTAAATGTGCAAGAACCAAACTGGAACTTTAATCCTCTTAGCCAGGCCCCGGCTAACAAAGCTCGTGCATGCGGGCGGCAACTTAGCAGCATGCTACGCTAACTTACCTCGACCCACAGGGGTTTTTGTTTGCAGCGTGCATCGCTAATGTGGCCTGTCGAATGAGGTGCCGTGGCTGGATGTACTTTTTGGACAGTGCAGTATACAGACGTTTGCAAAGCTGTCTAACCCACACTGTCAACTTTCTAATGCAAGATTACAAGGACAGTTTCGGCAGTGCCGTATGCCAAATGGAGTGTTTATGAAATAGCAGGGCATTATGCATGTCCTTTCAAATCCAATCCAGGCAGGCATAAACATCACACCCTCCGGCTAATGCAGTCAGAGAAATGTTTTATGTACGGGACTCTTCCCATTCATGTCAGTCTCACATCCACACAACTAAAGTCAGAGTGCTAATTAAACCCACAGTAAATGAGTGTGTGCAGATGGCCAGTGATGCTCTTCCTCCTTTACGGTGGAAATGTTGTATTTGGAGCCTTGCGATTGTTGGTAGTTGGAACATCAGCTAAGAGCCATTATCTGGGAGGGATTAAGCAGCCATCGATCCAGCTAATCATTGTGGGATGGCACACTAGCGTTTATGTCTAAGGCTGTTCCATGACTATTGACCAGATAAGTTGGTACTTCTAGCTAAGTGAAGCAGTCGATGCTTTGATGAAGTTTGATCCAAGGAAGCTGAAAGTTGGATCGACTTTGGGTTTTGTCGCAGTTCATTAAAACTTAGTGTACTATTAATTTTGCTAATTACGTCTAATACTTTGTTGCATTTCTCTTCTCATTGCCATCAGGGTAGCGCCCCATCCACACGAGCGGTTGATTTTGGTGATCATGTGGCAACTGTCAAAGCCAATGGGGGACACCACTCCATCCCAGATCTCTCACCAAACATCAATGGCAGATCATCAGAAGAATTTGAACACATCATACACTCCATGGCACAGGTATAATCATTTCATTACTTCCGATTTCCTTTTTTTTTGTTTGGCTAACGTTTGCTTTTTGACGCTTCTGATATTGAAAAGATAAAGATCTGCCGACTGCTCTCATCAGTTTTCTCTCAAGGCACTTCAAATAGGCTTCTAAGGCTTTCCTGTAGCTTTGATGCGATACTGTAAAAGCAAAAGGCCAAAGTGTGAAAAAAAAAGTATGTGTTCACTGCAGGGGCGCTACGTTGCACACGTGGAGCTACAGAAGCCGGCGTCGGGAGGCCTCGGCTTCAGTGTGGTGGGCTTGAAAAGCGAGAACAGAGGAGAACTCGGGATTTTCATTCAGGAAATTCAACCGGGGAGTGTGGCCCACAGGTACGTGTCGACGTCTTATTTTTTGACTCCAAAATCTTTCTTTCGAAGAAGACATTTCATTTCGCTGTTGATCTCTGTGTCATGCAGCGATGGGAAACTCAGAGAAGCTGACCAGATCTTGGCTATTAACGGCCAGCCCTTGGACCAGTCCGTCACTCACCAGCAGGCCATAGGGATCCTGCAGTGTGCGTCGGAGCGGGTGCAGCTGACTGTGGCCAGAGGGCCCATCCCCAAGCTCAGCAGCCCTGTCGTGTCCCGCACACCGTCTTCAGCCAGCACACTGTCTGCCAAGTCCAGCGCGGTACACAGAATGTTTTTATTTACTATCTTAGAAAGACTTCTACTATCGAACAGTGAAAATAATATCATGAGATAATTTTATAATGGGTTTGGGTGTTGCCACTTTAACTAAAGCCAAATGTGCCAACAGTGCACAAAGTTGCTCTTCCTGTCACCTTGTTTTATGAATGTGAATAGATTATAGCTGCAAGGCATTATAGCCACTTAAATAGCTGACTTTAATAAAAGGATGTACAGTATGTCCGAGGAGATAAGCTGACTCTGCAAGGCTTTGGTCTGTTCCTTTTCAAAAGCATTTCATGACACAACTAATTACCCTCTTTGTTTCTGTTGGGTTCCAGCTGCAGCACGTCGAGACCATTGAACTGGTCAATGATGGGACCGGCCTGGGCTTTGGGATAGTCGGAGGGAAGACGACAGGTGTTATTGTGAAAACCATCCTCCCGGGTGGTATAGCCGACCAGGTGAGAGTTCTAACAATGCAACGTAAATGATCTTACCTGTTGAAAACGTTTGCGCTCAGACGATGTGTTCCGATTACAGGACGGCCGTCTCCGCAGCGGGGATCACATTCTGCGGATCGGAGAAACGGACTTGTACGGCATGGGCAGTGAGCAGGTGGCGCAGGTCTTGAGGCAGTGTGGCAACAGGGTGAAGCTGGTGGTCACTCGAGGTCCAGTGGAGGAGAATCCCTCTGCGGTCATGCCGGTGGTGCTGCCCACTGTCAACGAGCAACAGGTACGAGGGGCCATTTTTCTCGGCCATCAGAGGAAATACTTACACCAGTCTGCATCCACCTCAATGAGTACAATATCCCCTAATTTTTTCACAGGGCTATGAGGAAGAGGAGACGGACGCGTTTGATGTCAGCCTTACGAAAAATGCGCAAGGACTAGGCATTACTATTGCAGGATATGTTGGTGATAAAAATTTAGGTGATTATCGCAGTGAATACTTTTGATTTGGTTGCATACGTTTTGTTTATCCGGGCTTTTTAAATTCTCGTGTTATTCTGATGCTGGACAAAGCCTAATGATGTCTTCTTCTCAGAGCCATCTGGTATATTCGTCAAGAGCATAACCAAAGACAGCGCAGTGGATCAAGACGGACGTATTCACGTGGGAGATCAGATTATTGCTGTGAGTTCCTCCTCAGTTATGCTCTTTGTGGCTAAACGAGTAGTGAGTGTTTTATATTATCCATGTAATCATCCTGTTATTCATTCAGTGGAGAAATTAGAAAGAGATAAAATTTGAATAATTCAAAACTGACTGTGGGTATGAATGTGTCTGGCATTAACATACTAGGCAATTACACTTTTATTCTATTAGACAGTTATCACAATGTTAACTGTGGGCCATTTCTTGCATCACTGAAACATGAGATACACATTTTGTTTTGTTCTGGGCTATTAATATGGGCGCAGACACTAATGAAAACTTTAATAGTTGTAATAATTATTTCCCCCTCGTTCAATAATTAAATCTGAATAAATAGCGCTCTGCCTGATTGCCGAAACGGCTCTGCCCTCTTGGCTAATCCATGATATCATATCGGGCTGGCCCCCTGCAGGTGGACGGTGTAAACATCCAGGGATACACCAATCAGCAGGCGGTGGAAGTGCTGAGACACACGGGGCAGAGCGTGCACCTTAAGCTCATCCGCCGGGGCTTTAGGCCTGAAGAGATACCCCCCGCGGTGGCTCCCAGTGTCACCATCCTGCCCACACCCACCACCGCTGTCCCACCCACCACCGGGGCAGGCGTCAGGGAGTTCGAGGCAGAGTTCGAGCTGGAGAGTGGCAGGGCAGAAGACGATGTTCAAGGTAAGGACCAGGGAAAACGCTGGTGTCGGTGTGAGTTCATGTCAATGTTTTGGTCTCACTTAAAGGTGCATTATGCAATTTTTATGTGGAAAAACAAAGTTGACAGTTGTGCATATTTAACCTTGTTGTGACCTAGCGGCTGGATGAATGGTCAGCATGACACCTTTTATTTCCATCATGGTGGTCTCTACAACGCTCCAGGATCAACTGTTTTGTAGGTTGTCTGGTGAGGGGGTTCGTCAGCAATGAAAACCTTCCAAACAATTGATCCTGGAGTGTCATAGAGTTCACTATGATGGAAAGTAAAGGCACCATGCTGACCACTCATAAGCTGCTGGGTCACTACAAGGTCAAATACGCACAAATATCAACTTTTTTTCCTGCATAAAAGTTGCATAATGCACCTTTAACTTTACAGCAAAGTGGTAACATGCTAATTGGATGGAAACAGCATGGTAACTAGAAACAACAAGCATGATGCAGCGCAGTTACTCCGAAATTACATATGAAACTCCACTAAAACAATAAACATGTATTCAATTGTTAAATGCATACTAAATATGTTAAATAACAACATAAGGGTTTTCACTGATAGTGACAGTGAAAGTTTATTTCTAAAACATATAAAATAAGTAATATTACAGACTTGTTCTCTTCACTGTTTTAAGTATTTATACCCAAGTAGAAGAGAGAGATTCTGAGACAGTGATGTACTGACAGGAGCTGCAGGCTATTAGTGAGGCAAGAAAACCAGCGGTCCTAAGTTATTTAGTGTCAGTAGTGATTGATTGAGCTAAATTGTAATTAGATGTGACAACACGCGGCAAAGTAACAGAGAGCTTTAGCACGGCAGACTGTGAGTGCACTGGAGAGCCCATCTGACAAGGGGCCTGTCATAAGATGACATTGAGGTTGTGCACGATGCTTAAACTCGGGGGGAGCTGGAGTGCCACAGCAGCCATTAACGGAGACGCGCTCCCTCTCAAAGCAGTTCATGATGCCATTGTGCACTAAGGCAAGGCACATCACCCACCTATGTGAATGAGCTGCGCAAAATGGTCAGTGAGTCAGTCAGCCGCCGGGGGCAGTTGTGGCTTTGATGTAGCTTACTAAGTGTGATTGAATAAATAATGGATTACTGAAAAATCACTTCAATGCCACAGTGAATTACAAAATGCAGAGGTCTTCCATCTGACTAGGATTTTAAATTGTTTTTGCTAACACAGCCTAAAACAAACGTGTGAAAACCTGAAAATGTGCAATAGTTCAGTTTAGTCACAAGCCTTTCTATTTTAGTTCAATTTTAGCCTGGTTTTAGACCTTATTAGTGCGGGGTTACCTCAGGGTTCTGTGCTCGGTCCAAAGTTGTTTTTTCTTTACATAAATGACATATGTGAAGAATCAAAGAAAACCACACTCCTGTTTTCTGGAAAGAATCTACAGAAGCTAAAGGTTGAGGTTAGCATAGAAAGTATTAGGATTCAACAATGGTACAACACAAATAAATGAAAAAAAGAAAAATACTTTGCACATAAAAGTTACTATAAATAATGAAGGGATTGAACGAGTAGACAAATACAGTTTTCTGGGAGTAGTTCTGGATCAAAAACTCATTTGGAGATTCCACATAACTAATATTAAGAGCATTGCACTAATAGGTAAAGTAAAACATCTATTAGATAGTAAATCCCTATATACTCTTTATCGTACCCGTGTATTGCCTCATATAAGTTATGGTATTGAAGTCTGGGGAAATACTTATAAAAAAACATATAAACACTCTTTAAGAATTGTCCATGAAACAGGATTTCGTGATCACACAAACCCTCTACTTTTAGTGCACACGACTTTAGAAAGAGAGGATTTGATCAAATTCAAAACTCTCCTGATAATGTATAAAGTCAAACATAATCAGCTTCCTTCAAATTGTCATAAGAGGTTCAGCAACAGAGATGAAAGATATACTCTTCGAGGAAAAACAAACTTTAAAAAACAACTGGTCCGCACCTCCTTAAAAAGTCTTTTCCTGACTCGGAAGGGGGTAGATCTTTGGAATGACTAAGATGAGGAACTTAAGGTTAGCACCTCATTTGAGCAATCCAAATATAAATGTAAAAAAGCAATACATGATCAATATGCTACTGACAAACCGTGACCTAAAATGTTGCAAGTTTAATAATGTGATCTTATGCATATGGACTTTATTGTCGTCATGACCTACTATGAATTGTATCAATGAAGTGAAATGAATGTCAACAGCTATGTCTGGACAATGTATAAGGGATAGAGTGTTTTCTTCTGCCTACTCCCTTTGGTAATATTGTTGCTACGAATGATGACTCTGTCTATCTATGACCTTGCAGCCCAAATAAACCAAGTAAACTAAATTAAAGGGGATAGATGCAAGTTAGCCATGTTTTACTCACTACTGCCACCTCAGGTCATATATGTAACTGCACCTTTTATATTAAGCTCGTGCATGACGGCACTTCGGACCTGAATTAACACCTTTTTGAGCGACAGTACAGGATTTTACAGGCAGTTGTGGTGAACAGGTCTGGGCTCATTCTACACATTACAACATTGTTGGAGCATGTAGGGAGAGGAAAATACGTAATTTTGACATTTTTAAACTCTGTATAGTCCCTTTAAGTATTAAGTATGTTTAAGTTTTTGACATAGGTTGTTAAAAATCCTAATCAAGCCTTTTCATTATTTCCAGTCCTAATTTAAGTCAAACACTAAAATCAAACACCAAAATGACGTTTTTCATCCCAAGTTTTGTCTAAGAAATCTTGATACAGAGAGTCTATAATTAAAATGAGTAAAAGAAGTAATGTGCCGAACGTGACACGGGAAACAAAGACAGAAAAAAAACAAAAAAAACATTTGTATCTTTATCAGTCGTGTGTCGCTGGCTGCTGTTTTTCTTTTTTTCTCCGTCTTCGCTTTGTGCCTGTAGCGTGTTTGTCAGCTGCCTGCTCCGGTGCACGCTTCTGTCTGTCTTAGCTCTCTTTGTGTGTGTTTACAGCGGCCTCCGATGAAAGGCAGCCCCACACAAAGAGCGAAGGATCTGGTGTCAGCAGACAGCCGGATCACCTAACACAAGACAATCATGGTAGGAGCCCGGGAGCCTTCCTTAAATACACAGCACAGATAGTGGGCATGCATTTGGGCTGATAAGGGCTACGGGCTTCAGGACCACTGGGATACACTGGCAATGTATAGCCTCCATTCACACAGTCGACCTTACTGGTTCAAATGTTGGTCTTTTCCACAAGCATTTTCTTCTTTATGGATGTGTCTTGATAATGTTGTTTTTATGTTCACTTGAAGGAATGAAACTATCACCATTTGATGAGGAGGAACTGATCAGGAAGTGGCTGGAGATTCTGGGACCAAATAATGAAGTTGTTGTAAGTATTTTCTGTACTTTCTAATTAAAGGTCTACGGCCTGGATTTACTAAGCAGGATGCTAAATTGCAAGCACAAATCTGACATGTAAAAGAGTTTCAAAAGGGAAAACAGAAACGTTAACTGTTGCTTTCTCATGCTGTGAACATTTTACTCTACGAAATAGCAGATACATGTATATTTTGCTATGTTCTGTCGTAAATAAGATGTTACCGTATCTTTGTCTGTGGCAGGTGGCACAGGTGGAGAAGTTCAGTGAGAGCAGTGGCCTGGGCATCAGCTTGGAGGTGAACAGCGGGCACCATTACATCCGCTCCGTCCTGCCGGAGGGACCAGTGGGCCGCTGTGGCCGGCTGTTCAGTGGAGATGAGCTGCTCGAGGTGCGGAGAAGACACAGTAATTACAAGTCGACGCTCCTGGTGATCCGTGATATTCAATTGTTTTTACACTTTTGGTAGGTCAATGGGATATCTCTGATCGGGGAGTCGCATAAAGAGGTGGTGAGGATCCTGAAGGAGCTGCCTCTTTGTGTGTACATGACGTGCTGCAGGCCAGCTCCACATCTGCAAACAGACATGGACACGGTCATGCCGGAACCAGAGGCGTTGATCACACAGTTTCAGGTACCTCGAGTTTGAGATTGAAAAATAAATTTAACTTTACCATTGTAGGGAATACAAGTGTAAACTGTCTTTTGACTAACTTAAAGGTGCATTATGCAACTTTTTGTGTGTGAAATAAAGTTGATATTTGTGCGTATTTGACCTTGTAGTGACACAGCAGCTGTATGAGTGGTCAGCATGGCAACTTTACTCTCGATCACAGTGGTCTCTACAATGCTCCAGAATCAATTGTTTTGTAGGTTTTCTGGTGAGAAGGTCCGTCAGCAGTGAAAACCTTCCAAACAATTGATCCTGGAGCGTCCTAGAGACCACTATGATAGAAGGTAAAGGCGGCATGCTGACCTCTCATACAGCCACAGGGTCACTACAAGGTCAAATGCGCACCAATATCAACTTTTTTTTCCACATAAAAAGTTGCATAGTGCACCTTTAAAGTTTAAAAATATTAAAATTATGTATTTTCCACCCTCTACTTGCTCCAGCAATGTTCTAATTTGTAGAATGAGTCCAGACCTATTATTCACCACAACTGCTGTAAAAAGCCTGCACTGTCACTCAAAAAGGTGTTAATTAGCTCAAGCTTACTATAGAAACTGCAGTTACACGTACGACCTGAGGTGGCAGTAGCGAGTATAAAAATGTCAACTTCCATCTAGTCCCTTTAAGCTAAAAAAAAATGTCAAAAGAAAGTAGAGAAAAGAGCTGTGATCAACTCAGTTAGCGACCAGGTCACTACTGATCTCACACATTGTAATGTTTTTACATCTTAAATATTGTTTGGTTTATTATTTTGGATCTTCACGATTTTGACGACACAACCCCAAGCTCTATTGTTGTTCAAAGAGTTTATGTTTTTTTTTTTTTCACTATCAAATCACTATTTTTGGCAGGAGTTCCCTTCCTTGTAATTGTATTCAGTGAGTTGCCTCGCGATTTGGCAGAGGTCTTGCCTTTCTAACACAACTAATACACCATTAATACAGTCCTGCTGACAGTGCTCACTCTAAACTCAATTTCTTTATGATGGGAAACGAGCTAAAGGAAATCATTGCTGTCATTTTGCATATACAATAGTGCACTATACATGAGAAATTCTTTCTGGAGATGTCTTTATTGATTTTTAGGCTATCAAGTGTTATTATTTTATATTGCATATGGATCATGGGAGCCATTCTGAGACGTGGAGACTAAGCAACAAGCCACACTGTTGTATGTGTGACCATAGCTACTCGCTGAGGCTGGAGCCTACTGTATATCTGCAAGATAGGAAACATCAAAAGTCCCTTGGAAATAGGTTTCATATCCCCAGCTTTATCTATACTGTACAATATTCCCTTATCTGCAGCGAAAATCCTGAGCCAGAAGCGTGGCTATGGGGTAACAGCCTCTGGGATAAGAGCTTAAAAGTGAATTTGGTATTGAGATTTTTTTTTTTTACACTCCTTTTTTTTTTTTTTTGCAGAAACAAATCGACCTGAATAATGTATTGGGTGCTGAGGACACTGAGGCGAATGCAATAGAAGTGTCACAAGATAATGCGGCTGAAGAGGCGATGGGAGCTTCTCTGGCCATGTGGGAACTGGAGGTGCAGAACATTGAGCTGGAGAAGGCAGAAGGAGGACTGGGTTTCAGCATTTTGGACTACCAGGTAACTAAGTAAAAAAAAACAAAGACCTTGACTAACTGATCAGGAGCCTAGTCTTTCAGCAAATGTACATGCTCGAGGCCTTCCCTTCATTTTTGCTCAAACTCTTTTCCACTTCCGCCTAACTTTTATAACATCTTGTTGTTGAATTCGCTTCCAGGACCCAATGGATCCCTCCAAGACTGTGATTGTGATCCGCTCCCTCGTCCCCAACGGCGTGGCTGAGCTGGACGGCCGGCTGTTGCCAGGAGACCGGCTCATATACGTGAACGCTACAAACCTGGAGAATGCCAGTTTAGAGGATGCCGTCCAGGCCCTAAAGGGGGCTAAATTCGGCATAGTCCAGATAGGAGTCTCTAAACCTTTACCTGTAAGCACGAGAAGTTTGTTCCTTTTTCTTTTTTGTTGCATTTTCAGCTTTGTAAATGTTAAATTATAGATGAATGTACCCACCACTGTATCATCCTGAAAAATAATGTATAGTGTCTGTGCTCCCCAGCGAGTCAGTCAGGCTTTTGAATAAATGCGACTTACCCGGTCATGAGGGCTCAGCTTACATGGGCTTGAATTTTTCATGCAAGGGAAAAGAGCGGATCTAGACTGCGCGGTTTAGCATTCCACCCACTGTTCTCTGCAAGCAGGAGAGCTTCCCACAATGCACCTTGCCCTTTTGTTTCATATGATTATGTTATTGAATTTTGCAAAGTGCACGGGCCCGCTTGTGCATTTAAACACATGGGGGGCACGTGCCTAAGTAGAGCCGGCCTTATTTGTCAACCTTGGTTCATGTACTCTTGGCGTATAGTGTCTTTGTCTGCATTTTCTTTCATATTTGTTTCACTGTTGAATTACACAGCAGGACCTTTCTGGCGTACAAGGTTAGCTGGATTACAGAGCCGTAGACAGCCTATGTGGATTTATCTATATCTGCAGCTCGAATTTGTTTTGGAAAGGTATTTGTTGTGTCTCCTCTCACGACAGTGCACAACAAGCGCGTTGCGCTTTCTTGCTTTTATAGTTTGTCCTTGTTTGATGCAAGCTCCAAAAGTTTCACTCACTTTTCCACAATCCACAACTCTTTCTACTAATCCCAAATACTAACTTTTCTCATTGATTTGGTCATAACCCATTGACGTTACGTACAGCTAAAAACACTGAAAGCATCTCTCCACTTTCCCTAGGGAATAGTTGGATATTCCCACTCTCCATATCCATATGGTCACCAGCAAATTACATCATCATCATCATCCTCCGCCATCCATTCATTTGACTTCAACAGTATTTTGGTTGAAGATGGAGAGGAAGAAGGACTGACTTCTGAGGGCATCCTTTACCGGGCAGAGCCTGCATTGGTTAGTTAGCTTTATGGGTGCACAACTCGGCAAACAACCCAGAAATCTAAGATGAGCTAATGTGTGGTCTTGGTGTTTTATTAGGAGTGCTTGAAAACAGTTTTCAGTTTATAGAATGTACTGTATATAAGCAATGGGTGGGATGTTGTGAGCTGTAGGATTGCAAAATGAGGTGACGGAGAGAGAAGTTTCAAAAGTAAACAATCAAGTCCCCCCCCTCCTGATTGGACGAGACAAAAGTTGAGGCATTGGGATACCGTATCTTCCGGACTATAAGTTGCACTTTTTTTCATAGTTTGGCTGGGGGTGCGACTTACACTCAGGTGTGACTTATGTATCAAAATATATAATTTCACATGTTTGTTATTTTCACACTGACTGCTAGAGGGCGCTCTAGGCTTGTGTACCAGTATCTGCAACTCCTGCACCACTGAAGATTTTAAAAACGCAGCAGAAACAAAGTTTGGAGTGAGCGAGAAACTTTTGAGGGACTGGCAAAAAGCGGAGGTTACTCTAATTAGCTAATTGCGGGCTAAAAGCTAGATGGCCACAGCTAGAGGGACGAGTTTGCAAATGAGAGCTTGAACAATGTGATGCCGGAAGAGGCTTGTCAACTGTGCAGTTACGCCAAGGCTGCCAAGGCTGGTGCGACTTTTTTCTTCTTCATTATACATTTTTTGGCTGGTGCGACTTATACTCCGGAGCAACTTATAGTTAGGAAAATACGGTATATGGGAGGTGATATCAGCAAAGGGAAGGACTTAAGAAAAAATATTATTATTTGATATGACCTACGTTGTGTCAAATTGCTGATCATGCTGATCCAGTTATACACAACAATCTATAAAATTTTGTAAAACATTCAAACTTGCAGACTATCACTTTAATTCCAAGTTCATCATTGAATCTCACTATCTCTTCAAATTATCAGACACATGGTCTCAATTCGATTTTATATCCCTATCACCCATCCCCGTAGATGCATTGCAACTACCCATAGTAAGGAATCTATTGATCAAACCAAAGAGGCAAATGTTTGTCTGTGTTGTTGTTGTGAGTTACTCTTTAACGTATGAATGCGTGTTTTGTGAATATGATTAATTTGTATTACCCCTGACTGCTGTCACAAAGTCTGCCCCTATTGTCTCAGATTGACACCAGCGAAGCGGATCTGTCTGATGAAAAGGCGCTGGAGCATACTTACTCCACAATAGACGATGACACTTTCCAGGCATCCATGATTGCTCTTCACGGCAGCAGCTGCGGCGCGGACCAGGACTTTCTGCACTCATCCACGCCCGAGGTAATCAAATTAAACCGGTATAAATTGTACCGCAAATAGAAATAAGTCCTTCTTTTCATTAAACGGCGCTGCCCTTTGCTGGACAGAGGTATACGGCGCGGGGCCGTCATGTGTTGATTACACACTGCTCAGAGCCAAAATGTCATGAGAAATGCTTTTAATGGAGCAACACAATACTGAGTGTTTTATGAGGACTATAGCCTCTGCTGCCTCCTGTCCACAGTCGGCAATTTCAATCCTTAAGAAAAACAAACAACTGAGAACAAAGGGCACATACTCCGTTTTCTTAATAAGACTTGGGTGTTTTCATTCTGCATTAAAGGTCAAACTTACTCCAATTTATAGGATCTCGCTAAGAAGTGAGACTAAAAGGTGCACAGTGAAGTTAACAAGAAACATTTAACTCTAAGGAATAGGAGATATCAGACATTACATCTTACAGGAATGTGCCATAATCACAGCGTATTGAAGTGGACATGTCATGCATAATTGAGGCTTTAAAATATTTTTATGAGCACCTATTATGTCCCCCTATTGCTCTTGTTTGGTCATTAAACTGTTTCAATCGCAGCTCCTTAACGTCCACTTGCGGTAATTGTGTCGCCCCATTAAAAGAGGCAGAACAAGATGTATGTCCTCTATTTGGCGACGTACAAAACTCCCGGATGTAGCCCTTTTGTCTGCTTTTGTTTTCCCGCAGCGTTCCACTCACCTAGACTTGTTGGATCCCCGCTTTGCCGCATCCAGCCTGGCGGATGACATCCCGCCGCCTCCTTTCTCCCTGGAACATACATCCGCCTATAGCCCTCCGAGTTTACGGAGTCACATCCCAGACTTTAACTCCATCTTGAGCAGTTCGGAGCAGTACCTGCCGACTCACACTGGCAAAGAGGAGGCCGTGGATGTCTTGCACTCCTACAGCCCGTTTGATGACATGATCCAGGGCCGGACCGACATCGATGAGGAGCAGCAGGTCATTGATTATAGTGAGCCTCCGATGTCTTTCGCCGATATGGACGATGTGAAGATATTGCTGAAGGTACGACACTGATGATGTTTCCACTTTAACCTCTTAACCCCCGTCTTAACCAAGTGCATTTTTTTCCAGTTCAGCTTTACCCAAATGTAAAAGCTTACATCCTATAGCCAGTGTAGCGCCTCATTTGAAAGCTAAGACCTACAAAAGTAATTTAAACAGATCTTTTTCCTTGCATTTTTGTCACGCAGTCGTCACTTTTTTGACATTTCTTTTTATTGCTTTTTTCGTCACATTTTTGTCACATTTTCGTCAACTTTTCATCGCTTTTTTTGTCACTTTACTGTTATTCTTTGGTTGCTTTTTTTCTTTCTTTTTTTCTTTTTTGTCACGTTTTTGACCCTTTTTTCGTCCTCGCCTTTCATCTCATTTTTGTCGCTATTATGACGCTAGTTTTTTCAAGAAGCTTTTAGATTTGGGTAAAGCCACACTTGGCAAAATGTGCTCGGTTCAGGTGAGAGTTAAGAGGTTTAAAAGGATATGTTGCCCCAGTATAAGTAAAAGTAATCAAGGGATTATAGAAAGTACTTTCTCCTCAACTGCTCCTGTTGCTACTTCTACTACCACTGCAACTACGGCAACTACCACTGCAACTACGGCAACTACGGCCAACAGCGGCCCGCGGCCCACTTTTAATTGGCCCTCTGCCAATTCTAAAAATATAATTGAATTTTTTTTTATGCTTTAATTTAATATATATAAAATAAATGAAAAAAAACATTAATAGAAAGCTGTGATGAAGGTTTTTTTTTGTTTGTTTTTTACTTTGAGCATATTCAATTAAAAAGCATATTTAACATTCTATTGAATTTAAATATCTGACCCCTACTGAGTGCGGCCCAGTTTGTATAGTTTATGTGGCCCTCAGTGAAAAAAGCCCCCCTGTACTATTATAAATGATAAAACCGCTGTTAATTTAGCTAAACGCAGATTGAACCTGTCACCTTAAATAATATCCTTGATCTTTTATGTCTTTTTGAATATTAGACACACACGTCTCCATTGCGTTTTCAAACATTTTCCACAGTCTGTTTGCGCTCGCCTTTTTTCTCCTCTGTGCCCCATTGCCGTCTTTTGAATTTGGCCTCACAGTTATTCTCTTTCACGTGTAACTGCTGCTGTTTCCCTCCCAAGGACGAGGACGGCGGCGGTGAGAAAGAGACCGCCGCAGATGAAGACAAGGAAGCGCTGACCTCCGGGAGCAATTTCGAAAGGACCATCACGGTTGTCAAGGGCAATTCCAGCCTGGGTTTGTGCTAATTTCTCTATTTTCTACCCCCTTTTATCGGAGTGGGAATGAGTGTGGAGGTCTGGAAAGTGCTTTAGTCTTTATTTATGTGTCATATCGTATTAAAAGACACATTTCCGAAAGGTCTTTGCGGTATTTTTTTTCCCATTTGAAAGACTTCGATGTGTGTATTTGTTTTCATTTCAAAACACGCTCAAAGGGCTATGCCTGACTCAGAACGTAATTATAACTTGTGAAATATTTGTCGCAAGGGCACTGTTTAAATATCCTTTGCTACATTGAACATAACAAATTACTTTTATTCCTTTTTTTTTTTTTTTTTAAGGAATCTAGCTATTAGCGGGAAAAAAAAGTAGTTTTGTGTTCATTCATTGTTCAATACACCCACAGCATTTTTTCTTCCAGCGTGTACCTTTCCATCTTCATTGCAATGAGCTCCAATGCAATACTCTACAAAAAGTAGTGCCATGGCCTTTCTCCACAAAATAATACTAAATAAAATACTATGCCTGTGTTCAAAGGGATGACCGTGAGCGCGATGAAGGATGGCTTGGGAATGCTGGTCCGCAGTATAATCCACGGTGGCTCCATCAGCCACGATGGCCGTCTGGGCGTGGGGGATCTCCTGTTGGCCATAAATGGAGAGCCCACAGCCAACCTGACCAACGCCCAGGCCCGCGCCATGCTCCGGAGACACTCTCTGATCGGGCCAGACATGGGGTAAGGCGACCAAACGGCTGACGAGAAGAAACGATTTGAACGCCGCCTTCGATGTCTTGATTATTATGATTATGCGTTTGATTCCACGTATTCTAATGACTAACTTCAACTCATTTAGTTTCGAAATAGTTGCAGTAATCATAAGTTAATATTTGGTCAAAATTTGATTCTTTCATTGTCGTTTGTTTCTCAAAATAGTCTTCAAATTATTCTTTGTTACATTAACTTAGTAGGGCTGGCTTAATTCATCATCACCGTCTTCATTTGCCAGATTCCCGTGTAAGCAAAAGGACAAGTATTAAGTGTTGTTAAAAACAAAGAACAAGCACAACATCAGTCATGTATGAAGCATTTTGCAGGACAGTGTTTGAACCAGTATTAAGATAAGGTTAGTAAGGTTATTTTTTATTTTGATGGATTGATGAAGATTTATTTTCTTTGTGTCACTCCCCAGTGTGACCACGGATATGATTTAAAGGAACAGGCCACCGTTTTTCCATACTGAGATATGTTCTTGCCAGAGCTTAGACGAGTTGATAAGTACCTGTCTGGTCTTTGTGCGTGCGCTCAGTCACGCAAAAAGCATTAGCGTTAGCATTTAGCCTCCCCCAGCATATTCCTATGGACCCAAACGGGGTTGCAGTTAGAAGCAACCAAGTTCTTCCACGTTATCCCTATTTAAATACAGTTACATGAGTAGTTACACGATCCAAGTCTAGTTACACAAAATTAAACATGTTGATTTTCTAAATTAATGAAAAGGGATACTATATTGTAAGGGGTAAGAACACCTTATGAACACTTCGACATCCATGCACTTTACTCCCATTTTTATCCGCTTAGAAAACCAACATGTTTAATTTTATGTAGCTATTCTTGGATCGTGTAACTGCTCACATAACCATATTTAAATTTAAATTTAAGAAACGTGGAAGAGCTTGGTCGCTTCTAACTTCACCCCCGTTTGGATCCATAGGAACAAGCTGGGAGAGGCTAAATGCTAACAACATGTTTGGGCTTTTTTTGCGTGACTGAGCGCACGCACAAAGACCAGCTCAGCATGGCCTGTTCCTTAAAATGCAACAAAAATGTAAATATTACACTAAAAATGGTTCTCAGTGGCACTCAATGTACAGGGAGGGATTCACTTGACTTAATTGAATGCCGTGTTTTCAAATGGTGCTTGCTGTGGACTAAGCTGGGCAGTTTGTTAGCTTTGGTGCATAAAAAGGCAACTCTTCACATTCTAGATCTGCTTGTGCACCTGAGGACGATCTGTGCCCATTTTATGTGTGAGTATGACTAACTTACACGCTGGTGGTCATCTGGCTTTCAACTGCCATCCTCCTTTCTCTTCACTTTCCTCTTTTGTCGGTGGTTGGGCTTTTGCAGTCCACAACACGAGGTTTATCCAGATTTAAGCTCAGTTAGGCGAGAATGAATGGGGAAACGTACATCACTCTATTTATTCCAATGCTATTGTTTGCATATGTGTATGTTTAATAAGGAACTGACTAAAATGAATTCATATTTTTCAAAACTTTCACAATCAATCAAAAAGAACTGCAGATCATATTTTTTTTTACAAATACATATTTCTGGATAAATCCTGACTGCACAATCCTCTGGTATCTGTCCTTCTCTGCATTGCACGGCATGTCTAACATCAGTGTTTGTTGTTGTTGTTGTTTTTTTAACGCACCCTCTCTGACTCACATCTCCATCCTGTCGCTCACTGCATGTCGTTGTTGATCCTAATGGGGCGCCTCATCTGCTTCATTATTTTCCTCGGGATTCATTTTCCGTCGTCTCCGCCCGCTCCCGCGCGCCGCCGTCTTTCCCAAAACCAAATCAAGCCATCTGCCGAAGATCTGTCAGCGCCGCCGCTCCCGTGTGTTACTGTGCCCTTCACCGTCGGCTTTACTGCGGAGCGCTCGGAAATCACGCTCTTAAGTGGATGTCAGAAATCCGCCGGCTAGATTTGGTGCCACTCAAGAAGAAAATGAGGAAAAAGTGTCAAATGATTGCAGATAGTAGAGATATTTGGGGAATTTAGTAAGAGAAGATGGATGTACTGTAGGTCCAAGAAGTAGGGCTGCACAAATGATTCCGATATGAATGGTTCCAATTGACACATTGCACAGGCTTCCATCATTTTCGCTCTTTAATATTCTATGCAAACAATAACATTTCGGGTTTCCATTTTATTATATATAAAAACTACTTACTGTAGTTTAGGCTACAAAAAATGTTCTTAAATGCGATAACTTTTGCAACTCTTCAGAAGAATTGCTATTAGACATTTTCCTTAAAATTGTGCAGCCCTATTAGGAACATTGTGTGCAAAGTTTTCATAACAAACATAACTCTGTACCCTGTCATTCTTGTGTATTTATTGCTGCAACGTTTAGGGCCAACTAACCTTCGTCAGGCTCCATCATTTTGACCAAAACGTTGTAGCAATAAATTCATAAGAGTGAAAAACACTGTGCAGGAGCTTCTTTTTAATGAGATACCCGGTCTTCTACACACGTGTTGCTTCCCATGATCGAAACATGTATGCAAAGTTTTAAAAGAGTCAATTGGAAGGGTATCTGTAGGGCTGTCATCGACTTATCGTTCAATAAAAAACAGATAAACGATACATTTTTGGGCTCGATATTTATCGTCTGTACATTTATCAGCATTTCCCCCATTCTTCCTTTGTAAAACCTAGATTTTTCACTGAAGGCAAATTGAGTTTCAATGTATTTCATGTTTATCGCAGCTTGTGTGGTATTTTAGGATATGATGATGCACTTTTAGAACAATGGTTTACTCATTTTTATGCCTGAGAGTTGACAGTATCTAGTATCGTTAGAGTCAATATTATCGTTCATCGCGATATTTTCCTGCCTCAATATATCGAACTGCAAATTTCTTATCGTGACAGGCCTATGTATCCGGTGCAAAAAGTGCCAAACTAATGTGAAATTGATATTCAAAAGGATGTGGCGACCCCCAAAACATCAAATCCTTCTAGTTGCAGGGACCCACTGAACAACAGAGTAGAAGGAATATGAAGTACAATATAAGATAAAGAGGTTTTAACACATGTTGTATTTACATTTTCAGCATCACATATGTCCCTGCTGAATATTTAGAGGAATACAAGGCCAGTCTAGAGCAGGAGAAAGGTAACATCCCATCTGAGGAAATCCCACCTCCGCCTTCAAGGTAACTCATTTCTCGATTTTCTGTAAGAGTAATTGTTGACCTGCTTCAATATAATTCCTCCATTACAGAAGCATTCCTAACCTTCCTGAGCGCGAGGATGGGGAGGGAGAAGAGAGTGCGTACACCAACTGGAATCAACCAAGAAAGTAAGTGTTTGGTGTCATCGTCAATCACTTATCAAGGAACACTATGGCAGCCGAGTAAAGTCATAACTTTTCCCCCCTTTTATTTATGCCTCAGAGTTGGGCTTTACATTTGTTGCTGTAATGAAAAAAAAAAAGAAAAGGTGTCTGACACTTGTCCCTCTCGCCCAGGGTGGAGCTTTACCGAGAGGCTGGCAAGTCCCTGGGGATCAGTATTGTGGGGGGCCGCGGGATGGGCAGCCGGCTGAGCAACGGAGAGGTGATGAGGGGCATTTTTATCAAGCACATCCTGGAAGACAGCCCCGCCGGACAGAACGGGACGCTGAAAACCGGTGACAGGATCGTCGAGGTGAAGAGAGAGCATTTCAGGACAACCGCACCAGACTGCACATACATCATCGGGTAAGAGTTCAGGCGTCTGACTGCTACTCTCTGGGGATTTTTCCAGGTGGACGGAGTGGACCTGAGAGACGCCAGCCATGAGGAGGCGGTGGAGGCCATACGCAGAGCTGGAAACCCAGTCTGCTTCTTGGTCCAAAGCTTCGTCAACAGACCACGGGTAAGTCTCTGAAAAGACTAACTTGCAGATATATATGTATGTGTGTTTCTATAGACGGTTCCATTAGGGCAACACAATTTGAGAAATACAAACATAAACGAATTGCGGCAGATCTGATGAGCGTATATAAAATTGTCCGGCCGATATTTGGGGATTTTGGCTATCGGCCGATCTAGCACAGAAAAAAACCCTGAAAGTGATAGAGACTTCCGTGTTTTGCCTTGGAAAGAGCGAAGTCGGGGCTTAAAAATGAGTCAACTTCAACAACTTCCTAGGCCTCAGGGGAACAGAGAAACATCACAATAAAAAATAATTAGCTACAACTTTGACTTAAGCTAGTTTGACTTAACCTTATTGAATATGGACATGCTGCATGTCATTTTGAAGCATTCAAGAAGAAGCTGAGCTACTTTAACCCGCAATTGTATTTATGATCGCCGCGCAAAATGCCACGGCTAGCAACAGTATGCTAATGCTAACGGTAGTGTGCTAGCAGGAACTAAAAAGCAGGGGACAGAAACTATATTGAATCACCTAAAGTGATCAAATAAAATTGGCCTAATATTTATGTTTTTACAGGATTATAGACCAGACACTTGGAAAAATATCGGTCGAGCATATCGGCAACGGCCAATTTAAAATCCCCAAAAATCGGAATCAGCATCAGCCTTAGAAAAACCCATATCGGTCGACCTAGTTGCAATTAGACTTGCAAATTAAGTTTCATAATCAAGATTCAGTCCTTTCGTGCACATTTTGATCTAGCTCAAACATGGAGAATAGACTGAAATATGGACTGTGAACTTAGAACTATCCCATGCACTTGATGTTTTTTATTTTTCCCCCGATACGTCTTACTAATTGCACAGTCGTAGGTTCGTGAACACATAGTCATATCCAAACCTTTTAGTAGTGATAAATGTTTTTCACCGAGGGCTTTCACTAAGAGCACTTGGCAATCTCTTAGAGTTCTTCTACAAATTTGAAATCAAGAATTTAAAAAAACAGATAAAAAAAAAAGAAAATCCTACAAGGTTTAGTAATGACTTAAAAGCCACTTTTCATGTTGAAGTACCCCAAACTTCCATAAAGGGCATTTAGCTAGATGAGCAAAAACCAGGGGTTTTGTATGTAAAGTGCACTATCGAGCAGCCATCATTTGATCCCTTCGTCACATTTAATCCCCGCTTATGTTTAACAAGGACAAGCAATCTAATGTAAAGTGAATGAAATGAAAAGTTGATATTTAATTTGACGTAACTGTAGCATTTCTCAGTCGTGTTGCTTCAAAATGTCTGTGCTCCTTCACGCTGCCTTCTCAGCCCGAGTCAATATATAGGCCATCCTCCTCGCCCGCCGTAGAAAAACACACCACTGCTCTCACATGCATGCCACATCGCACACACCAGGTAATCTGTCTTTCCCCCTTTGTCTTTTTATTTCTGTTGCATCAGCTATCCATCACACCTAATCTTTTTTGCATTATCTGGCTCCCTTCCTTCCCCCTTCCGCCCTCCTCTACTTCTTTCTCTACTTCTTCCGCTATCTGCTTTTAAAGTGCTTCTTTGACTTTGAAATAAAGACAAAATGGAATTGGAGATTTCCTTCTGGGAGTGAAAAAGGGGGTTGGTTATTTTGTATCCCGACGTTCCTATTCTGCTTTCTGTCAGAGAGGGAGTCAATGGCGGCAATGACGATCCATTTTGTCAGCAAAGTGTTCGCTGTTAGTTTATTATGCTGACATTCCCATAGTAAATGCCACTTCAACAATAAGCCCGGCTAAAAAGGCTTTGTCTGTTCATTTCCATTGACTCACACAGGCAGTTCTGTTCAATAATACATCCATCAGGCAGAACAAGATGACTTGTATTCAGTGCAATAAGCGAAAAACTCAGATTCTGATGACTTCTGAAACATTTGAAGACAGATACAGCAACTTGGCTGTTTGAGATTATTAGTGGACAATCCTGTTTTCATGTTGGAGGCTTTTCCTACAAGCACCATGAAGTCAAGGAATAAAGTCACTTTCAGAGTTGCCATGATGAGGACAATAGGGTAGTGGTCATAATGTTATGGCTGATTGCAGAATGTGCCTGTCTCTGTCTGTAAAGCTTTTTACTCCTGCCACTGTGGGACAGCCAGAGAGCTTAATAGTCTATCTTCACTCTAGTTTCAAAATCCTTCCCTTGCAAGCAGCACATAATCTCAAAGCTGCCTGGAGGTATCTTTGAAACATTTGTTAAATTGTTTCTGAGAAAGAGGCTTCCCTTACATTTTCTATGCGGGAAAAAACTTGTCCTCAAGGAGCAGTTTGCTTTAATGCTCTTGCATTTAAATAAAACCTCCGGTGTTCTTACCTACTTTTCTCTCCCAGAAAACTCCTGATTCAATTTTGCCACAACGGCTCAAATGTCTCTAAATGTCTGTGGTGTTGCTCCTGTTTTGCTTTTAGAAGCCGGCCCTGTCCTTCCCACTGTTTAATAGACAGCGCGGGTCAGCTCTGTGCTTCACTAACCAAAGCTCCCTTGCTCCTGCCCTCCCTAAGGTTAGATCCTCCCTGTGTCACTGTGTGCTGTTTCCTTTGGTGAATCTGTGAAGTGTCTGCATAAGGTTTTAGCATCAACATCATAGATATTCTTCCTAACTAGAAATATTAAATAGCGCCTGTTCTGGTCACTGCCATATTGTAAATTATGTTTTTTCTATTTGTGGGAATTCCATGTAAGCTACTTAATCGAAATACAAATAGCAGAGAAGTCCATCTGCTTTGAGGACACTGGAGTAACTATGGGCATTAGGTGGTCTTTAACAACACAAAGAAAGAAAATCAATATAGTTAGTTCTCGGAATGAATGAATGAATGTTCGGAAATTGCATTCATTGTGTTCATGGACGCATTTGAGAGCTTTTCGAGCTTGAAAAAGCTTGGAGAGCTACTAGTTAGGGACACTGCATGTAAAGGCACTTGGATGTTACTACTGAAGTTTTTCTCAAGCTAATAAACAGCTATAGTGTGCAGATGGTGTGGAAAGGAAAATCCATCTAGGTTATGCTGCTTCTTAATTGGTTTTTCTCAAATGGTTTACTTTAAAGTGGACATGTCATGCATATGGAGGTTAAAAATAGACTGACAAAGCTTTGATATTTTATGTTTTCTGTCTCTGTAAGAATGTATATCTGTCTCTGTAAGAACTAAATGATGACGATAATGAAATGCAGGCAAAAAGCTGGTGGAAATCTTGACTGGGGCTCCTCCTGCTGGCAGCTATAGGAATAATTTTAATAAAATAAGTTTGGACGTATGGCGTGATAAACATACTTTGAGCACAGAACGGCTCAAAATCGATAATGTTGGATTATGGGCTTTAAAAAAGTGGAGGACAGTTTTTGGGTTTGAACAATGGCGCATTTGTAATCAGGAAGTACAGAACGAGGCGCTGACACCGTAGAAGAAGAAACGGCTAAATTCAAAACAGCGTGAATGTTGGGAAATGCTACTCCAGGTCAGTCTTTGATGATGGAACAACATTAAAACATGATCAAGAAAGTCGATTTTTCATGATATGCCCACTTTAAAGGGACTATACGGAGTTTAAAAATGTTAAAATTAAGTATTTTCCTCCCCCTACATCTTCCAACAATGTCCTAATGTGAAGAATGAGCCCAGACGTGTTCACCACAACTGCCTCTAAAATCCTACACTGTCTCTAAAAACGGTGTTACTTCAGGTCCGAATTGCCGTCATGCACGAGCTTAATATAAAAGGTGCAGTTACACATACGACCTGAGGTGGCAGTAGTGAGTACAAGTTAAGTAACCAGAATGCCTTA
Organism: Gobius niger; assembly: GCF_951799975.1. Taxonomy (NCBI): domain Eukaryota; kingdom Metazoa; phylum Chordata; class Actinopteri; order Gobiiformes; family Gobiidae; genus Gobius; species Gobius niger. The sequence goes on from NC_136872.1 coordinate 13,237,976, forward strand.
TATTATGCATTAAATCTGTTTTTTTGTGGTTGATAGTCAAATGCAATATTGTAAACCATAAACCATGTGGCCCTACTTGCATTTGCATGCAGTTTATATGATCATAGTTACTGCTTTATTTACCTTTCCTTCTCTGCCCCAGGACTACAAAAAGCAAAGTATTGTAATAGCTCATATTGCAAGTGCTTTTTGTCCTAGTCATGTCCCAGGTTTGAAGACCCATTTTTACCCATTTGTCCGGTCCGCAAGCCTCCGACTGCCTGCGCAAGAGAAGACAACTTGATAACGCTGCTGCAATTATGTGAACAACTAGAAACTGCAGTATCATTTTTCACAATCCCAGCCCTTTCTGGCAAAACCTTTTAAGTTCGATCACTGGGCCGAAATGGTCAATCTCGGAGAGACATAAAGGGTTGGAGAAGCCTTTTAGTTTCATTCTTCAATATTCTGCCCGGCTTTACTGCATTCGCAAAGTTTTTTTCGGTTGCGCTGGCCAAAGACTTGTAGGCAAACAAGACTTTATATTGAAACAGATGGGATTGTGTGCTTCAATACTGGGTCCCTTTTCCATATCTTTTTGTCTATTGACTTTTGATTAATATTTATGAGACTGCCCTTGCAATATGCTACGGGGGCCTTCAAAGTCTGCTGACATTGAAGCTTATATTATGAATCCTGTCTCTGTGTAATTTCAGGTGCCACTATGTCTTTTGCATACAGGGTTTATTTACCGTGATGTCTGTCTTGTACTTAACAGTCATTGATAACAGATGCAGGCGAGGACAGAGCCGCAGCTGTAACAAGGGACAACAAGAACAAGGTCAGTATATTCAATTATCCTCATCTGACAGAGGCTATAATTGACATGATGATTGACACAGGAGTTTTAGGATTGTAGACATAAATTCTTAAGTTATCCATGCGTTGTATTTCAAGTGTCGTAGATGTTTTCAGCACTTAAGGCGATACACGGCCAGTGAAAACACCGGAAATAAAAACATTATGGCACACCGGATGGTGTTCATTCATAAATATTAATGTATTTGGTATCTAAGTGTAACATGAAAGGCGATCGAAATGGCGATGCGATCCAAAAATGATAATTTCCTTCCTGGGATATAGCCATAGCCAAAGACAGGAACAATATACAGCGAATATGTTCCAAATCCTTTGGGCAATTTTCTTAAAGCCACACCGTGTAAAATTTCACCCAATACATAACATTGAAATACAAGCATTTATTTTATGACAGATATTTTTATGATTGAAAAATACCTCATAAATGTACAAACAAGCATGTGCTTGCTGTGAGCGGCTCAGCTCTCCTATGACATGACTGACTTTACCGGGAGTGGGTACGTCTCCAGCTCGTTTCCATGGAGATGTCGACTAAAGTCAGCAGAATTAGAGATTTAAATAGGTTCAGTTCTCATCCAAATCCATTCTTTGATTACCCACTGCAGTAAAAACATTTTCAGTATTGAGCTGGTCATTAGGAGCATGTTTTGTACTGATGGTAATAGTATATATTCCAAAATGTTATAGAGTGTGCCTTTAAAGTTACACTCTTTCAATAGCTCCACTTTAGTAGCTCCTACAAACTCCAAACTTTCCAGTGTTGTACTCAACATTGTTTTGACGGTTTTATTCCAGAGGTATTTTTTAATATCTAGTTCCTAGCCTGATTTATCGAGCTAAATGAACTAAACAAGATACCCCCTTTCAAAAATAAATCTTTAACTTTTGACCAAATAAAAAAAGTAAAAAATAAAAATGTAAACCTGGCTCTCTCCATTATTTAGGTTTCATCGCTGAAAATATAGGCAATTTTTATACATAAAACATGGAATGACAGAAAACAATATATTTTTCCTCCTATTTTTATCTACAGATAAAGTTTCAAATTGGTTTCTCTTATTGATCATTTTTTCCCCATTCACCTGCAGTGTCTTGCCTTAAGCTACCGGGCACACATGACAGCTTTCCCTTCAAAAACAGATTATTTTGAACTGTACTGCAACTTTTGTAGTAATAATAATCCTTGATAAAAATGTGCCATTCACCTACTTTTTGTCACTGTGTCACTTTTGTGTTTTTGTCTAAAGTTGTCACTGTTTGTCTCTTCTCTGTAGGGGGGTGACAGTCACTCTCGACTTTTCCTCCGCTTCTCCCCAACTAACCCTTTCATTCCTACCCCGTTTAAGGTTTGTGCGTCTCTGTGTTGTGTCCTCATTTCTCCCTCTTTGTTTATGCACGTCACAGCAACGACATGCATAAACAGCTCCGTGTCCTAATGCCCTTATCTGTATGTAAATCCGTGTATGTTTGTGGAATCACTCGTTCTTTTTGCTGCCAACTTTGCTTTTGCTTTGCACGTAGTATGGCAAAAATATTCAAAACAATTCAAAGTTTTAATGTCAGGTGAGTTTAACCAATGAATGATGTCAACAGTAAACATCTGTTATCTCTGCCAAAGGTTTTTTTGCTGTTGGATTGGATTGTTTCTTTTCCCAAACGGACAAATTTGGCAGGATAACATCAAAACTGATGATTAACTGTTGTAATACACAGATGTCTCAACGACAGTCTGAATTTGCATAAAATATGGGATGTAGATTCAGAACCAGAAGGGGAATCAACATGAAATAGACTAGTAAATAAAATAGTGATGGCGTTTTTGTGGAGTCCTTGTCGTTGGGTGCTGTATGATTCTGTGGATTAAGAATTTACTCTTGATTCTGACAAGGAGTAAACAGTATGTCTTAAAGCGCTGCAGATTAGTGCCTTTGCAGATGTCCACGCTTACAACAAAGTGCTTTTAGTCTGAGGCATGTAGCTCAAATGCTGATTCATATGAATTCATTCATATGTCATTCGAAGGCTTTATAACATTTACCAATGTTGTTGTTTGTTTGGTAAATGTTAAAGGTGCACTATGCAACTTTTTAGGTGAAAAAACAAATCTTAATATTTGCGCGCATTCGACCTTTTAATGACTCTGCGGTGTTATGGGGGCAGCATGACACCTTTGTTTTCCCTCACAGTGGCCTCTGTCACGCTCCAGGATCAATTGTTTTTCGGAGTTTGTACCAGAAACAGGCCAGAAACCCAAAAGCAATTGATTCTGGGGCGTGATAAAAGCCACTGTGAGGGAAAGCAAAGGTGCCATGCTGCAACCATAACACCACATAGTCACTAAAAGGTCAAATACACACAAATATGAAGTCTTTTTTTTTTCACATAAAAAGTTACATAGTACATCTTTAATTGACCATAACAGCCAACAGTTGTGGCTCATTATTCAAATGGTCAATTCTACAACATTTTTACAGTAAAGCTGGTTTATTTTTGGACAAGTCTGCTTTTACCTCTGACAAATGACCCTTTTTTTTCACTTCAACTCCATCTGCCACAGCCGATGAAGCAAGAGAAAGTGAAGACGTCCCCCAGCAGCGCGGTGCTGGCCCTGCCAGTGGTGCCCCATGTGGGGGAGACAGATACAGACACTCTGACAATGGCACCCTCCAGAGCTGAGGAGGAGGAGGGAGAGGAGGAAGAGGATGAGTTTGGATACAGCTGGAGTAAGTTCTTGCCTAAAATACCATTTGGAACATTTGATTCAACATATTGCTGCAATGACACTATTTCGCCACTAGAGGTACTCCAAGTATATCTAAAACTGTGTGTCAGTCTTCACTCAATATCAAGTGTTGAAAATTGAAGCTTTTTTTTTACTCTTCTGTTTTTTATTTTAAACAAATGAAATGTGACATTAGTACAACAGGCATCTAATCAAGAACTCCAATTCTCGAAGACAAACTAGGTAGCAGTTGTATTTGCCGTAGTTAGGAAACATTAACACGAACAGCATTACTTTAACATAAGTTTCTGTGAGGATTTTATCAAAAGACAAAAAGAAACCAAATCTTCTTCAGTAGGCGGCTACACATCAGCAAACCCTGAAGGACTCGATGTCCCAATTAATCTATTAGCCGCCTGCGGGCAAAGTAAAGCACACTGTCCAACACAGTCTGCGCTTCAAGGAGAGCGGGTCACATTCACTCACATTCAACGTTAGGCAACGTGCATAAAGGACAGACTTCCAGCCGGCCGCGCTCTCCCGGGAGTGGAGTCGATGTAACTCCGAGTGTGTGTTGGGGATAAGATTGATGAGGTTGGGCCAGAGGAGGTGAGTTGTGGAGATTAGTACAGGACTGATGGTTCAACAGTGGCAGGCAGCCCAGAACAACAGGAGACCATTGGTCTGAACTGAGGCTATCTAACACACCAGAGACAAGCCAGGAGCAGCGAGAAAGACACAGAAAAAAAGTGGGATTGGGCACGAATGGGAAGGATGAGAATAGAGACAAGATCGAAACAGAGAGACGAAAGGTTAGCCTTAAAACGAACTTAACAGTGTGACATTTAAACTTTCCTTTTATCTGATAACTTTCTCAGTGGAGTGAAATACAATCTGCGGACTACTCAGTTTTTACTTATCGTAGTTCTACTTTCAGACATTTGTACTTATTTACATCAAAATGCAAGCCCATAAGGTTAATTAGATGCATTCTATTACATTTGAAATGCATTGAGACTTACAGAGTATCACTTTAAGAGAAAAGTAGAGATGATGGATAAAAGTAGCTGCTATTTCTGGTCTGTGGTTGGAAACAATATCAGTAAAGATACAAAACAAATAAATAAGTACAAATATGTCAGCTTGGCTTTGACACAGACTTGGCACAGTTCTGCCCGTATTGTCAGCTTACATCTGTTCATGGTGGCTTCTCCCCGACTCCTTTTAGAGAAGATAATCCAGCGCTATGGCAGCCTCCCAGGGGTGCCGCACATGATGGAGCTGGAGAAAGGCAGGACGGGGCTGGGGCTGAGCCTGGCGGGCAACAGGGACAGGACGCGCATGAGCGTGTTCGTGGTGGGAATCGAGCCCAGCGGCGCAGCAGGCAGGGACGGACGACTTATGGTGGGCGACGAGCTGCTCGAGGTAAACCCCAAATCTGTCATAAAGTCTGTAATCTGTAAAAGTACTGAAAGAAAATCATTTAACACCTTTTGTTTTTATTTCTTTAGCTATAAAAATACACCATTTTAATAGATACACATCATTCACCTTTTTTCCTTACATGCAGTTAAATACTCTTTCCCTTATCCACAAACTAAACTATGTTATGTTTCTATATATTTATATCTGCAGATAAATGGTCAAGTCCTGTATGGCCACAGTCACCAGAATGCATCCTCCATCATTAAGAGCTCTCCCTCCAAAGTCAAGATCATTTTCATCAGGTAATTCTTTCCTAAGTGGTAATGTGTAATAGGGTCCAGCAGAGGGAGCTGCTGTAACGGTAGAGAATTCTCATGTTGCCCTCGTCTCAGGAAGTGTGTTAGAAATGTTGATGCTTCTTAACCTCTTACCCCTGCCTTGAGTGCATTTTCTATGATTCAGCTTTACCCAAAACGCCTCATTTGAAAGCTAAGACCTACAAAACTCATCTAATCGCATCTTGTTCCTCACATTGTTGCGTGGTCGTCACTTTTTTTTGTTGCATTTTTGTCACTTTTCTGTTGCTCTTTTGTGGCTTTTTTGTCTGTTTTTTTGGTTTTTGTTTGCCTCATTTCTCAATGCTTTTTTTGGCACTTTTTTGTGGCGTTTTTGTCACTTTTCTGTTGCTCTTTTGTGCTTTTTTCATTACATTTTTGTCACTTTTTCATCTTTTTTCCTCACGTTTTCGTCCTTCTTTCGTCTTCATCCTCGTTATTGCAAGTTTTTGTCGCTCTTTTGTTGCTTTTTTGTCACGTTTCTGTCTTGTTTTTGACACTTTTTTCAAGAAGCTTCTCGATTAGACTGTACAAAATGTGCCCGTTCAGGTGGGGGTTAAGAGGTTAAACTTTGACATCAAAATGCATTTTTCTGATATGTTCAAACTAGTCTTGTCACAATACTAACATTTCAAACTCAACATTCAATTAGAAAAACCTCTTGTGTTGCTGATTTCTATGTCATGGTGTAAAATAGAATACACACTCATCCATAGCCAATAACAATGGTAAATGTTTGGGTATACAATGCAATGTATAACCGAATGTCCTGTAGTTTCTCACTTAGTCACACTATTGTTGTGACAATTGTTGCTACATGTACAACCAAGTACTACTGAATCGGCATTTCAACCCCTGTGACCTCGTCTTCCAGCTGTCTTCACCCAAAGTTACCCGACTAAAACTCACATCCTCTGCCTGACCCTTTCAGACAGCACTGTGATCAGGGAACATAAATCTGTATTGGTGACAACAGAGCAACAATTTGTATGAGTTATGTCACTTGTGTACAGAAACACCGAGGCGCTGAACCAGATGGCTGTGGGACCAGTGAGAGACAGTGAGGAAGACACAGTGGAGCCCCCAAATGAGGTACTACCCTTCGGTTTCAAGTCAGCTCAAATTTGGACCGTTGCCATAGCGAGATAACAATACAAAACACTGCTGTTCTATTGCATGGCTGGATGGCTTTTACCCCCTGCCATAACCGAGCACATTTTGTCCTGTTCGGCTTTACCCAAATTTAAAAGCTTCTTGACCCCTCATTTGAAAGCTAAGCCCTACAAAACTCATCCAAGCTTCTTCCTTGTTTTGCTTAACCTGTTACCTGCCGTCCCCCCTGATCAGGGGAAAATGGTTAGGGTTATGAACGGCAAATGTAACGTAAGTTGTGCTTCACTCACACAGATCTCACACATATTTTTAGAAACTAGAAGGTCTTGGCTTTCAAATTAGGTATCACACTGGCACAATAAGCTCTCCAGTCAATACGCTTTGAGGTTTGGATGTAAATAATTGTTAACCCTAACCCTAAGGTGGCGGTTAACTGGTCAAATTGATTGCGTTTTTGGCATGTTTTCGTTGTTTTTTGTTGTGTTTTCGTCGCATTTCTGTCATTCATTCTCATTGCTTTTTTGTAGCATCTTGGCCGCATTTAGTTTTTTTTTGTGTAACTTGACTAGAGATGCACCAAACCAATACTGGTGTCGGATATCGGAGCCGATACTGGAAAAAATATATTATTGGGTATCGGCTACAAATATCCGATACTGAACAGATAGTAGTTTTTGTTCTCAACGCCTTAAAAACACAACTTTTACCACCTAAATCTAGGTGAATATAGGCATGCTTTATGTCATTTTAAACCTAAGAACATGCAGAATGCAATCCTGATTTAGTTGTAACAACTGCAAATGTATTTTTGATCGTCCTTGCAAAATGCTGCGCGAGCAATAGCATGCTAAAGCTTCTTTTAAGAAAGCCTCTTGGTATTGGTAAATAACAGATATCGGCAAACCCCGGTATCAGTATCGGTAGCAAAAATGCTGGATCGGTGCTTCTCTAAATGTAACTGTAATAAAGCCACAAAAACGTAATGAAAAACGTGAAAGGAAAGAGCTTAGGTCTTTGCTTTCAAATGAGGCATTACTCTGGCCTATAGGCTGTGAACTCTCCAGTCAAGAAGCTTTAAGATTTGGGTAAAGCCGAACTGGAGAAAATGTGCCTGGTTAAGAGGTTAAAGTCCTCAAAATGTCTCACAGGAAAATAGAACTGAAACCTTTGCACACCGCACACATTGATCCATGCATGATATCCAGTTCTGGTTCTTAAAAAGCTGTTTTGTTGGAGAAAGTTTCAGTTTTGTAGAAGACGTGAGGGGAACTAAATTGTAATGGCCAGATGACTATGGATAGATTTCCCCTCTTGAATAGTCAAAATGTACTCAAAAGCTACTTATATCAAGAAAAAATGTTTAATTCCAATTATTTCACCTTAATAATAGTAGTAAAGTAGGCCGGACGGATGTGTGTCTTTGCTTGTTAATAACAGTTTGTGTGGCCCGCGGCCTCTGCAGCTCTGCTAACAGACCAAACCCACAAAACAGCGGTGTAGGCGCACACAAATAGACTGTTATTTACCACCTACTATTTCATTACAGGTTGAAACCACTGCCACTAACGGCGACATCACCAACTTAAAGGTGAGTCACACCGCCATAAGCGTGCACATAAATACCATCCTATGCTCTGTAGTCACTTAAAACCAAAATTGCGACAACAATAACAAGGAAAAGGACACTCAACAATGACAAGCTGACAAAACAGAGAAACAGAGACGGCAAAAAGAAAGTAAACAATGTGTTAAGTGATTTGAAAAGGAGTGTTCAGATGGACAAAAAGGTTAGCCTTCAGAGAAAAGTAGGTCCTGGTTTAGTGCATGATTTTACTTGGTTTAGACCTGGTGTAACCCTCATCATTTATGAGTTATGAAAACCATCCAATTTAAATAGACATTTTGAATGAGACTGAATAAGCATGGACAGCTAGTGGAAAGCCCCAGTCGGGACCGTCCATATGGAAGGGAAAGCATCGGGGACAGACATTTTAAATAGAGGAACATCTGTGCTGCTCCTTAATTCAAACACACGAGTCCCCAATGCTATATCTTTAAACAGAAATGGGAAATGAAGAGCAACGATGTTTGTTTTTCGATAACAGGAGGACGTTGAACCTGCTGTTGTGTTTGGTGAACCCAGCTCTGAAGGTGGAGACGAAGTGGAAGAACACACTGGAAAGGTACAAACTATTGACAATAAGTGAAAGACATTATTCCTATTGTCATATTTGGCAATGAATACACAACATCCTTCTTTTTAGGGTTATTAAAGTACATAGTCATCAGTAATTTCTTTCTGACAATGAGAAATACGCTTTTGAGCTATGAGATATGATGTAACCAATGAATGGGGATTACAGCATGAACACCCTTAACCCTTTATAGGACAAGTGACTATGTATGGCCTCCCTGCTGCACATCAGTAAGGTAAAGAAGCATGTAGTCCTCACTCAGCCAATCAGAAGAGATCACCCTACATCACAGATCCCATTACTGTGGCATTTGACCAATCGGCAGAGACCGGTCGCGCTCTAAACTTCCTGTTTTCTCTGACAAAGACCCAAGTCTGGCTAAATTCATGGTACATTTCTTTACATAACTTGAAAACTAACACTGGTAAGTTGATAAAACTCACATATTTTATTGGTGAATAATTGTGCTAAGTGCTGATATATGTGTTGGTTTTGGAGGACATAGTGAAATAAGTGAAATGACAGCATGAAAAGGCAGGCACCATATTTGATCATACGCCCTGTTCACTTAAACCTAAAGTTATTTAGTTGCCCGTTGCACCTATTACTCATACCTACAGTATTTTCTTGACAAAAGAGCCAATAAACCCTAGGACTATGTTTCTATGTTGCCAAAGGTTACTTTTTTTAGGCAAACAACATTGGAGGTGACTGACCCCTCCCACTGCATGTAAAAAAAAAAAGAAAGTTAATGCTTATCTGTTCTGTTACATGTGTAACTGAGCCACTCTCCTTTCTCTCTTCACAGACAACTCCCCAGGAGATCCCTGACTCAGAGGGACCTCCCAGTTTCCCGAGCATCACCTGCACCTACAGTCAACCAGACGTGGAAACCCAAACAAGTGAGTCAACTTTAAACATGCCTTAAAAATCTGCGATTACATGCAATTTACTTTATTGTTTTGTTATGCCTTTTCCTGGTCTGAGTCGTTCGTCCACTCCTTCCACTTTGACCTGCGACCCCACGACCTGCCCCATCATCCCCGGCTGCGAGACCACCATCGACATCTCCAAAGGTCGCACTGGACTTGGCCTGAGCATCGTCGGGGGCTGTGACACGCTGTTGGTACGAAAACAACTTTGCATACGCAACACTTCCTCGATCCAGTTTCCGCTGCACATACGACGATCATTCAACTTGTGAACGACGGCCGTAAAACGTGACCTCACTTTTTAACTATTACCCGCTTTCTTGAGAGTCAGTGTTTGCTACTTACTATGCCACCCACTCGGATTCCTTGGCGGTGCGAGGTGGGTTTAAATAGCCGTGGAGACTGAGGAATGTAGGAAATGATGTTGTCACAGGCAGACGCGCTCCTCCTCTAGGGCCCATCCATTCTGTCTGCTCGCTCAGGCCTGGGCCAGCAGCATATTGTCTGGCCCCGCCGCAGCAGACAATATCCACTTCAGGAATGTCACCTCTGAACCCTCAAACACATGCACGCTGGGAGCCGCGCATATGTACTCACTGAGATAAGATAGCCGTGATACTTCCTCCTTTGTTTCCGTTATCACAGGTGCAAAGTAACTACGAATGTTTACTCAAGTATATGTACATGTCCTTTTTTAAGTGGTAATAAGTACAGTTTAAGTATGAAAGCTTTGGTATATGGGCGGGAGTGCACATTATATAGGTTAGAGTTTTGTTAGCCCATTATAACACACCCTTTACTCAATCTTTTCTGTGCCTTCTTCACTGACTGTGTTGTTTTCTCTCTCTGCAGGGGGCCATCATTATCCACGAGGTTTATGAAGAAGGGGCTGCCTCTAAGGACGGCAGACTGTGGGCAGGAGACCAAATTCTGGAGGTAGTGTGTGGTATAATAAGCCTCACATATGACCTAGATGTGCAAGTGTTTAATTTTCCTGGAGAAAAAAAAAAATGCCCGAGGAGCTGGCTTCCTCTGTTGAAACAAATTAAAGAAGTTCATAATTGTGTGCTGCTGCTTTTTTAACTAACTTTTAAAATTGAAAAGAAGGCAGCCTGTAGGTTATTTACGAGTCGTCTATTGACCTTGTGTTGACCTCTGCTCACCACACAAGGAGGCCAGGGGTGGAGACGTGTATTATGTATGTGGATTGAAAGGCGCACACGCATGCATGCACATTCTCTCACTCTCATGACGTAATTGCCCTCTACTATTCATTTTTGCTCCAAAGCCGATCTACTCCGTTAAAGGAAAGTTAGCGGAAAAGTTAAAAGGAGGGCTTTCCCAGGGAATTACTGCCATGCTAACGCTAATGGGCTATTTCCTTTTGCCCGCAGTGGGCAAAATTCATGCTAATTGGGTATTTAAGTTTTCTGTCGGAACGGAATGTTCCATATGTAAGTGTGCAAAAATACAAATGTAATCTTAGACTTTTCTGCATTCTTTTTGTCTTCTGATGCTAGGTTGTGTTCACATTTTCTCTATGGGAGAAAGTCACAGTTCACAAGTTCACTACAATATTTGTGAAGGATTAGGTCGCCAATGCTGCCATATTCCTCATTTGGGTTAAAGTCCTTCCAAGTGACTAAAATCACGTCAAAAGTTTTGATAATAATTTTGGTCACCTCTATGAGAAAATTATTATTTATTAACGTTGAACTTTGTGGCAGGTTTTGTTTCATGTGAATAGGCCCAGTATTTACAGGAATTTAAACCATATATCAGCATTTTCACGGTTACCATGGTTACCACCATAAAATTCATAGCTGCCCACATATTCTTAAAGCAGAACTAAGTAACTCATGCCTCTAGAGGCCATAAGCCTCTGTAGGTGTCGTAGCATGTTTTACGCATTAATTGTCCATGACAGTAAATAAAGGGAGAGAGGGATATTGTGCATTGTGCCACAACTCAATTACACAATGGAGACATTTTTTTTTCACTAAAACTTGGCTGTAAAAGTGGCGCTAGCCCTCACTTAGCTTTGCCCGTTAGCCTGTTAGCTTCGTCTTTGTGATTCCATTAGTGTGTATTGCACCTCTGACCCGGAGGCAGGGAAAGTTAAAATTGTGGTGAGATGAAAGACCCCCCTATCATCCCATTAACACTTCTAGTACCCCCAGATGGACTACGCAAATGATTTATTAAGCTAAACAAGTTACTTAGTTCTTTAAAAGTGATTATGGATCATCACTGGCTACAGAGTAAAAACTGGCATGACTTTTACATAGTGCATGTTGCATCGTTTGATTTTAAAACCTTAACACAATCAAGGTGGGGTTGAAGTTATTCCTTCATGGTTCAACCCGTGTATTTAAAATCTTTACTACACTGAGCAAATCAAGTAATAAGTCGTGTGTCTTTCTACTCACAGGTGAATGGGATAGACCTGCGAGCAGCTACACACGATGAAGCCATCAATGTCCTGCGTCAGACGCCACAGAAGGTCCGTCTCTCGGTCTACAGGGACGAGGCGCAGTACAAGGAGGAGGACCTGTGGGACTCCTTCTTTGTGGAGCTGCAGAAGAGCCCGGGGCAGGGGCTGGGCCTGAGCATCGTGGGCCGGAGGTCAGAAAGACTCTGGAGCTTTTTCATGATAGAAGAGACTAGTTTTAGGAGGGGGAGAAGTCATGTGTGATATGTTTTTCGATATTAATATCACAACTGTCTTTCTTTAATGCAGATCGCGGGGACGCAGGTAACTGACAATGAAAACCTAATATCTCAATATCATATAGTATTAGGTATCAAGCTTTTAGTCAGTGTATTCATTGATAGCAGGCTTATATATCTTGGCTTGGTGTTAGGGCCGCACACCACATTCTATTCATTTCATTTGCTTGAAATAACCTGAAGGTAATTAGACCTGGTTTGCGGGTTGGTGGATACGTATGAAAGCAACAAAAGGAAAGAATCTCCCTGCACTTGTTATACACGTGGAAGAGACACGATTCATTTTTCAGGATGATGGAAAACATAAAGAGGAGTTGAAACTCGGCGGTAAAATTGGAAAGTGCACACTGGTAATTAGTGGTGAGGTGTGACAGCCAAGTATCTCTGGCGCTGACACATTGCGTTATGTTTTTTTTTTTTTTTTCAAGCTTTCTTTGGAAAACGTGGAGTTTGGAAGATATGCTCAATAAAAGATGGGATCGTTTACTGTTATTCATTAAGTACCGTGTAGATAGTTTTCACAGTCGTCAACTGCTTTGCAAGCTTTTAGATGCTCGAGCGTTACAATGGTGCTTGCAAGTCTCAACGCATACTGTATATACATCTCGTGAATTTAGCTCGCTCCATTCAACTCTCAATTTTAAGCACGCTTTCCCCTTTATCTCCAGGAATGATACAGGAGTCTTTGTGTCCGATATTGTGAAAGGCGGTCTGGCGGAGGCTGATGGTCGGCTAATGCAGGGGGATCAGATTCTGTCGGTGAACGGGGACGATGTGCGCTCGGCCACCCAAGAAGCCGTGGCTGCCCTGCTCAAAGTATGTTTACCACTACTGTACTTCGACGCTCTCGGATTGTGCGAACCACACCCATGTATGAAATGGCCTACATGATAGCCTTACTGTTTTGTTTTAGTGTTGTGTGGGGACTTTGAAAATGGAAGTTGGGAGATTTAAAGCCGGTCCATTCCACTCTGAAAGAAGACTCTCCCAGACCAGTCAGGTATTTTCATTCAAATACTTTTCTGTGTTTCAATAAAAGCTTGTATCATGCCTGCGGAAAATGCCTTCCATTGTTCCAGAATGAGGCCTGCTCCAAAGTGGACTCCCAGTCTTGTTTAGAGCCCGGGATTGTTCCCAGTTGTACCGACAAACTCAGCCAGAGTCTGGAATGTGAGTACATCTAATGATTTCTACAATACTATTATTGTTATGTTTACCTCAAAACCTCTTAGAAATATTCATCTTTCTTTTGTATTTTAGCTCTAGACCAGCCAGACACCAGAACAGTGGAGTTCACCAAAGGTCCTAATGATACTCTGGGCATCAGCATTGCAGGAGGAGTGGGCAGCCCTCTTGGGGACATCCCCATATTTATCGCAATGATGAATCCTGTTGGACTCGCTGCTCAGACCCAAAACCTCAAGGTATACATTTTACACACACACACTCAGCCTCCATACAGTATGTAACTGAACTGATAAGCAAATTGTCTTATTCATTTCACTTGAGAGATTTCCGACCTCTGGATAAGGTCAAGAGCCTACAGACGCTGGCAGTGACCTTTCAAGCCAAAATGACCATTGTAGTTGTCTATGACCCCATTGTGAGAAGACAATATCCGCTCCTGACATGGATAATAAATCTCCTACACACGCATTCAGACCACAGAATTTATAAAGCCGCCTTATACAAAGGAATAGGACAAACAGCGGCTTGAATAGAGCGCGCATCTTTTAAGCACTGGACAGCACGTAAGCACAGCTGTTCAAACATTGTGCTATTTTTGATGCCCACACTAATGAGGGGTTTAAATAACAAATATTTGTATCTTAACCATAAAGATTAAGTGCAGTCAAACATGGACTTAACTAACATGAACTTAACGCACAAGTGTGAGCAAGGAAACAGAAATACTTATATATATGAAGATCATTTTTTTGTGGTTTTGACGCTGATTTTGACATGTGTGTCTGCAGATTGGGGACAGAATCGTCAGCATTTGTGGGACGTCCGCTGAAGGCATGAGCCACTCGCAGGCCGTGTCCCTGCTGAAGAACGCTACGGGCGCCATACAACTGCAGGTCTCAAACTCACTCGACTCTGTCTCTGCTCCACATAGATAAAACGCCAGACTGTCCGATAACACCTGAGATGTCCTAGATGTACTTAGTCCTTATCAGCACTTGAGTCCTGAAGCCTTTGAAGTTGAATAAATTGCCCTTATAAATGATAATGAAGTGTGTAAAAATGTGTGTTTGTTGGATTGCAGGTGGTAGCAGGCGGAGACACCACTGTCACTGGGCCCTCGTCTCAGGAACAGGCCTCTGCGGCGCTCACACCAAGCTCCATCTTCCAGGACGACCTTGGGTAAAAAAAACTAACAAACTATTTTCTACTATTAGTCATTTTTTTAATAATTTTGTTTATTTATAGTCACATTTATTATTTACAGCTTATTTTTTATTCCATTTTGTGAGTTTGGGGTCCATAGCTTAAAACAAACACATGCATAGGGCCTACTAGTAAATGGATAAATAATGTTTTGCAAGATTATCATATTGCAGTAGTAGAGATGCACCAATCTGCCATCTGCTGATATCCGATATTTACCGACTCCATTTTAAGATCAATAAAGTCATATTTTATTGTCATGATGTTACAGATCAATTATCAATTATATCTACTGATAAACTGATAAATTCACTTTATAAACCATAAAGCAACGCTAAATTGTGAAAATTAATAATACAGTTGTGTACCCTATTTTGTATCAATCCATCTATGTGACTAGCATTGGCTCTCGTCCCATTAGCCCACCACAATACAAGGCCATCAACCTGGAAAGAGGCCCGGACGGACTTGGTTTCAGTATAGTGGGAGGTTACGGCAGCCCACACGGAGACCTGCCCATCTATGTGAAGACAGTATTCGGAAAGGTACTGTATCTTATCTATGTCTGACCACTTCCCAGGAAGTGTGTGTCGAACAGTTATTAACTTAAGTGTTTGCTCAGGGCGCAGCCGCGGAGGACGGCCGGTTGAAGCGAGGAGACCAGATCATGGCTGTGAATGGACAGAGTTTAGAGGGAGTCACTCATGAGGAGGCAGTGGGTATTCTGAAGAGGACCAAAGGAACGGTCACGCTCACTGTGCTCTCATAGATGCAAATAGGCACAAATAGACGATTGTGTTCATATCAGCGGCACAGTCTTCAGTGATTAACGATGGGTGACCTAAAATGGCATCACTATTCATCTGTGAAAACTTAAGTTCCTTTTTATAAACAGACATACACTGAATAAGAGGAAGCTTATACACAAGGCTTTCCTCTTTCTATAGAGATAGTGCTAATAGAAAACAAGTGAATGCAGTACTGAGTATTGATCTGTTAGGGATGAAATTGTTCCAATGTGTTTCAATCAACAAATTGAACTGAGCATAAGTGCATCCACCTTTGGTAGTTCTACATTCTAAAACCTACTTTTTTTTATTCCTTTTGTATTTCTCAGAAATATTTTATGAACATTTTAAGTATTTTTACAAATATTTTGAAACATCTCTATCACTCTATTAGCAGTAGGCCAGCTGGTGTGGCTGATGGCAGTATTGAGTACTGCTTCCAATTTCTCTTTTATTCTGAAGGGCTGTTATTGTTAATGATCTGGAGTGTGTTTTATTCTTGAAGGCTGACATTGTTCAAAGTGTTTTAAAGGGACAGAGTTGTGATTTCTGCAATAATGCTGCTACAGTTGTTATGTCACAGTGTTTGGATTTGTGTAAGTATTACTCACTTGTTGAAAAAGAACATGAAACGATCCTCCTGCAGAAAAGAGAACAAATGAAGGATTATGTAATGGCCATGAGCTCATCTTGACCTCATGGTGTGTAAAAAACAAAGTTGATCAATGTGTGTGTATAAGGTGGGAGTCTACCTTTCCTTTAGAAAATATTGCTGTACATTATGTTGTGTAAATGCTGTCACAAGTATTTTTCACACATTGTAAGAAATAAAAGTGACCTTTGGATTGCGTCTTGTCCATATGATTATTCCCCCCCTTTCACAACTACAGTAATTCATTATATGCATGCAGTTTACTGTTGCTAAAAGACATAAATGTCAAAGAGAAGCTTCAGTAAGGTGAAATGAAAAGGCTTGGATTTCTTGAAGGGTAATAATAATAATCAGGATGCACCGAGTTTGGCACAGGCTTGGGCTTGAATAGATGCTCTGTTGTCACTTGAGAATTAATATGGCCAGGACATAGGCTAGTGAGCTCCATTTTAATATCTGCTATGATTCACCCAATTCTTCTGTTTACAGCAAACATAGTTTATTAATTAACTTTCGAATGAATAGGCCTACTGCTTTTGATTCAATGGGCGTGATCAAGATGGCTGCCATTGTTGTGCAAAGGTCAAAATGTGACAAAAACCTACAGCTGCCATAGCACATATTGTGCCAATTACAGGCACCGCTCAAGCCTGTACGCGGACCAAGCCACTGCTCCTCTCCGTTTGGTCTTGGCCACCAGGGGACCGACCCTGTCGCCTGCGCCGCTGGATCAGCTTGTGGTGCAGAGGGTCACGTACACCCTGCACTCTGCCACCTGCGTCTCCTGGTTCAAGCAAGCCTGCTACTCATTTTGGTTCCAATAAGCACCCTTAACTTTGAAGCAAAGACTCAAACCAACAAAGAACCTTTAAACCTTTCAAACTGTCATGGTCTGTAGCTCAGTCTCTGGTGATCTGTTTACCTACTGCAAATGTCCATCAAATAAACAGGCAGCTCCAACAGGCCAACACCAACCGAAAACTGTTTAAAGTGACCCTTCTCTTCACCCAGGTTAAAGGAACAGGCCAGCGTTTGTGCACACTCAGATGTGTTCTTACCTTAGCATTTACCTGTCTGATCTTTACGCGTGCGCTCAAGCCACGCAAACGCACCCAACATGTTGTTAGCATTTAGCCTCTCCTCCGAAATGTTTGGATAAAACCAAAAAAAACGTGTCCAGTTGACATGTGATGCTGGTTTTGAAAACACACAGAGAGATTATTTGCCTCCTCAAATGACTGAGAGACAAAAAATATGACATTCGACTAGAGGACACAGCGCTGGAATAAACACTGATGGTTTCTGATGAAGACGTCATTGGTGAGTCGCTACTTTGTTTTATATGGCTAACAGTGCTGGATACTGTGGCCAATGATAAATCGTATGTTTCTACTTCGTTGGCTACATGTGTTCTGTCATTGATCTCGCTGGTGCCTGTGAAATGTGTTTTGTGCAGTGAAGCTTCAGCTGTAGTTAAACTTTATTGACAACCAGAGCCACCTTAAAGGCACACTGCGTAACATTTTGGACTATACTGTACCATCAACACAAAACATGCTCTCAATAACCAGCTCGACACAGACAATGCTATTTTTGCCATGGACAAAGAAAGAATGGATCTGGATGAGGGCCTAACCTGTTTAATTCTGCTGACTTTAGTCGACGTCTCCATGGAAACGAGCTGGAGACGTACCCACTCCTGGTAAAGTTATAGTCGTGTTTTAGCAGAGGTGAGCCGCTCAGAGCAAAAGCACATGTTTGTTTGAGGTATTTTTTTCAATGGTGAAAATATCTATCATAAAATAAATGCTTGTATTTCAGTTTTGTTTTTTGGGTGAAATCTTACGCGGTGTGGCTTTAACCAATGGGCTAGCAGGGGCTGAATTAAGTGAATTGAAGTGATTTTCATGTCAATCACTTCACATTATGCACCACCCATTTTTGTGCATATCATTGCATTTAATCACCCGCTAGTTATTTTCACATTTACTTTGCTACTACTTTTACTTTGTCTGTGTCGTT
Source organism: Gobius niger (assembly GCF_951799975.1). Taxonomy (NCBI): domain Eukaryota; kingdom Metazoa; phylum Chordata; class Actinopteri; order Gobiiformes; family Gobiidae; genus Gobius; species Gobius niger. Next base: position 13,256,139 of record NC_136872.1, read on the forward strand.
GTTCCAAATTGCTACCTATGTTACATTTGGCCTTATGGCTACGTTTAGAAGTCTGGCACATCATGTACAGTATTTTGGTTCGGTTCCCCCCTATTTCTCTGCTGTTTCCTGGTGGTCGCTGGATTTGCTCTTGTGCTTTCTTGTAGTATTGTGAAAAGAGTGGAGATCTTTGTTTGTGCTGTTATATCCGAGTGGTGACCGATTTCACAAAGGGCCCCATGAAGGCCAGGGCCTGTCTGCCAGGGCACCTGTTGTTTTAATGGCCTCTGAGCGGTTTAGGGGTGAGGGGGCTGTGTTGTGATTCTACAGGGCCGGTCTGAACCTGCCTTTCTGATGTGAGATCATATGTTGGGCGCCGTCACGCTTAAAATCATAGGGACAAATGGCGGTGCTTTCATTTTATAAGGGTGCCATTGATATCTTCCCTTTTCAAATGAAGAACTGAGAGGATGTAGTTCTGCTGGTTGAGTATTTCCCCTACCTGTACCCATGTATGGTTCTTGTTTTTCCATTTCACGACTAAAACAAAAGAAAAAGAAAATGTTAGCATCCGTAAAAAGCAATGAAACAGGTGATAGGCCTACTGCTTTTTTTTTTTGCGTAAACTTGTGTAATTAAAAGTAGTATTTGTTCATTTGCCTACATTGCTATTCCGCACAGTCATTCATTTGAACATGTGGTCAAAATAATTTCTGGTTCTTCAAGGTTTAATGAACACAAAAGCTTTTGTTTCCCTTTGAACCGAGAAAAAGGAATTTGACCAGATAAGTTAACAGCACAGCTCAATAGCTGACTTCAAATGCCCAAACCAGGTTATGCCATGGTCTTGTCAGTGACACCAGAGCAACTTTGAACAAACACAACAGATTTTCTCATGAAAGTTTCCATCTCTGATGGTATGAGGAAGAGAACACAGTGTTTCTCCTTTGAGCACTAGCGCCTGTCTCATGCAGTCAGCCGTCTGTCACTGAAATATCACTGACAGCCATCTTTGTTTTGGGCCAAAGGTGAAGTGGGGCATGTCTCTCGACAAGCCATTACAATGATATATTCTAGCATAAACTGTAAACTGTAGAGATGTTGTACTAACACTAATACTGGCATTAAAGGGCCTTCTAAGTAAAGTAAAATAAGTAAAACAAGGAATTAGTTTGTTCTACAAAAAAAGCCCCTTCATTGCTACTCATTAAGCACAATACTTTGTGTACCTAATTTAAATTTGCTAAATAGATAAGACTGTACTTTTGCTTCATGTACTCAATATTGATTTGATATAACTTGTATTATTATCATTGTCATAGTAATAGGAACCTTTCTGTTTTTGTGTGTGTGTAGATGAAAGGTTTTCTGCACACAAAAGTAATAAAACACAAACTTACACTATCCCTTGTTCTCACGCTGTGCAAGTGGAATAATGGTGCCGACTTTTATCTGTCAAAAGAAAGAATGCTTCATATTTTACATGCATACTTCAAATTGCTTTGCACTTGTTGCTGCAGCAAACATAATGGTGGTAATTGTGGACAAATGGGTGTGGGTTGATGACGAGACAAGCATGTCACATGTCAACATCGTTCATCATCATAATCTCGTACTGAACCCGAGTTCTCCTAAACTGTGCCATTAAGCCGACTAATAAAGATAGGAATGTACTAATCGACCATGCGGCGGTGGCTGATGCTTGGGTTTAAGGACAAGATGAAATGGTGTGAAGAAAATTATTATTGACAAGAGAAAAATATAGAACAGAACTGGTTTCTTTCGTTGTTATTTTCAATCTGACAGAGGTAAGAGTACTCCAAATTATTCCAGTAAATTAACTCTGTCAACTATGGCAACTTCTATTAATTCCGGCTAATAGCACTGCTTTGACTGTGTAATTGCAGCCTGTTGCTTAAAGCGTGTTAGTTGCTGACAAAGCCTCAGGTGACAGCCAAAACGGCTTCAAAGCTAAAACAACCATGTATAGATAAAAGCTTGTGTTTACAACAAGTAGGGTTAAAACTGAAACTTGCATCTATTTTTTACTAGAACAATCAGGGTTTGTCATAACTAAATAAACATATTTCTTTTTTAAGAACTATGTGACAGTTTTTGAATGACACATTCCAGGCTGACCAGATTTGTTTACTTTGGTTTTACATATCTCGCTGAGGTCCCTTCTGTCGGTGACAAACAATAGCACATCCCTTTATAGACAGCATGATATTTTTGCACATTCAAATATGTACTTTACTCCTTCCCCAAAACCCAGCTTGATCAGATGATTTATGGTGAGGATTTTCTGGTGGCGTGGCTGACTCTGACACTTCACCGTGACTGCAGGACAATGGAGGGAGGGACAGAACACATGACATCACCTGAGATTGTATTTCCTGTAGCCAACTTTCAACCAGGTGGAAAGTAACTCAATATTGAAATTAAATTTATGCACGAGCTATAAAGGTACATTTGCAATTTATTTTATCACTGAAATTACAAAGTTAATGCACCTGGGTATTGATGTTATAGTTGGAAGTAAAACAGTGCATGTAGTAATTTGATAAATATAATCAGTCCATTATAGTAACAGACATTATCCATGTTTTACCTTGCAGAGTATTGCAGAATCATAGTTTTATTTTGGTTAGAAGCTATAAATGTAGAAATAGAAAGACAAGATTTGAATGACAGATTTTTCACAGCTTCCGTGTACAGTATCCACACTGCACCTGCTCCTCTGACATGATGTTTGTCGCTAAACCTTGGCCCTCCTCCCATTGTCCGTTCACATGTGGACAACCCAAACATGCTTTAGCCATCCCATAATGCCCCAGATACACTACGGCGTGGCGTGTTGCCGCTGGTATGTTTGCACGTCCTTCAGTTCCGCATTACATCATCCGCACTTAGGCCCGATAACGCCGTTGTCTAATCAGGGCTGTATTTTATGATGCACAGGTGAAGTAATGTTCTTGTTTGCAAAGGGGGGGGTTGGAGACGTGATGAGCGGCAGGTCTGACCTCCAGCAACGACGTCGTCTCAGGGTCGTCTGCAGGGGGCCAGCATTCACGGACACATTCCCCTACAAATAGTGTGCAGTTTGGACGAGTGCACGTAACATCACAAGCATCCCGAGGGTTTCATATAGTGATTTTGAGCAGCATTTTTGAATTCTTTGGAAAGTTGTGACCTAATGTACATCAATTGTGTTTCTGTGGGCCATTATTATTGTCATATTTGAAAAGATTCTGACTCTTAAGTTTAACTGTGGTGACTGAATGGAGCAGAAAGGTAGGAAATCCATTTGAAATTCTGCATATGTGATGTTTTTCCCCATAGGAACTTGTGTTTTCTGATATCAACTTTGCCCAACAATTTGCACACACATTTGACCCTTTAATTAAAGCATATATGAGCAATGTTGTCCTAATCGTTGCGAAATGGGCCCAGCATCTGCAGCCAACACTGAACCCAGACACTGCTGACACGTTGGAAAAAGCACAGTGCTAAAATAACACTCGGCTTTTGTCTCGACTTGTCTCTGATTACCTCTCTCCCTCCGCCCTCCTCCCTCCTCCACGCTCACGCTCACGCTCATGCCCTGTGGGGAGAGCCACCTGTCCCCCTGACTCCTGGGATGTCTGTGGACTCACAGTGAGACCTTTGTGCATGGTGGGGGGAGCGAGGGGCCAAAGCCTCTTAGCAGCTGACCACTCACAGGACCTAGAAGACTCGGGGTGTGAGAAATGCATGGTAACGGTTAGTTTGACCAAATGAAACGCATGAAAGTATCGGCCACCGATTCTGACAAACAGGAAGTACATTATCTGCACTCATCACTTTTCATTTTCATCAAATACTATATTGATTGTTTGTGTGTCATTTGTTTCTATTGCCTTTGGAGTTTCATTTTATTTGGCATATACTTTCAGTACACTTTGAATTACATAGGAATTTCTGTATACATTGTCCTACAAATGAACTTCCCTTCCCTCTATCTGTATACTTCCTACTGTAGCGTGTACTTTCTATAATGCCTATCATTGATTGTTCCAACTAACAAACTAGGTGATAGCACTTTGCCACGTTTTAGCTTAGCAATGTAACACAGAGTCAGTGAATAGAGCACCAGTTTGACTAGCCTGAGCTGACCCAGTAGGATATTAGCCTCGAGCAGTTAATGATTAGCCTGATACTGGACATTCATCTGGCTGTCTGGGGGCACCCCTCGCTGTGACACTGTCTGCTCTGGTATGGATGGATAATAGAGATTCTCTGTGGGGCGCTGTGGCCTCATACAGTGAGGATGTGAAGATGGAGCTTTGGAGGCAATTTAAAAATGGGATTTAATCAGTGGTTGTTTTCAAATGTATGCATCATATAAACTCCAACAGCTGTTCTCAGGATGTGGTGCATGGTACTATACGCTCCCATACTATTTTTATTTAATGAGGTCCAATTACTGCCTGCCAGCCTATTTGCGGATTTCAGTGGCTACGATAACGGCTATTCAATGGACATCCCTGCCCATCACTCTGTGCTTTACGACCAGTCTAGCCTGCTTTACAAGATAATCTGTCAGCTGTAAGTTAAATCTATGTTTTATGTCCTGTTTCATTTATGAACAATGACAACTGTTGTTCTTGCTGTTGAACAATGACACATTAATCTTCCAACATGATCAGTCATAGAGATAACAATGACTGATTCATGGTAACAATCTCTAGATAACAATCAAATATTTAATTCATAAACACTAGAAACAGTCTTTTTATTTGATGGATTCCAAGACAGTGTTTTGACGAACTGTATGTGTTGAGGCAGTCAGCACAACATAGCAGGGATTCCACCCCAGCCCACTTCTGAAGGCAGTAGGAGGATAGATGGTGTAACAACCTTTCAAAGGGCTTTTATCGCCAGCAAAACAGTGTAACATCAGAGAATTTGGTTACACTCCTATCCCGTATACCAAAAGCATGAATAAGTTGTTTCAGCTTCTTTTGAACATGGAATGTAGACGTCCTTGGGCATGTTCTTGATAGCAACAAATTATTTGATCAGATAAGAGTCAATGTGTTGGTGGGGGTAAGACTGTTGCTAACCTTGTGCATGGTTAACCTTTCAGCGAAGAGGCTTTGGCGTCCATCCCTCAGGCCGTCTGCTTTCCCTTCCATAGGAGTCCATGTCATGTGAATTGGTTCCTTCAAACTGCCTAAAGTGAAAAACTATCTGTGCATGTTTCTGGCCATTGTCTTGGATGCTCAAATGCACGCTGCCTAAGGCTCATAGTTGCAGGGACAGGCTCCAGCCATCTTGATGAGTATGAATGCATGCTTAAGTATTTCGGTAAATGACGTTAAACGGCTGTCAGCAACTCCGAATGCTTTGACTTTATTACTTTCCCCACATCAACAGTGGAAGCTAATTACTGGATTTGTCTTGAGGGTTATTAAAGAAAAAGCAAAACAAAATCAGGTTCGATTATATTAAACGATCATTAATGGCACTCCGCTCTTCAAAAAGGAAATGAGGATAGATAAACAGAGCAGCATGGGAGGATTGCATAAATGAAGTCTTGGGGATGACAGGCTCCTGCATGTCTGAATACTTAGCAGCTTCGGTGGCTGCTCAAGGGCTGTTCAAATCGGTGAATTGAGTTCTTCCCATTTTTTTTCTCAGACGTCCATTGAGTGAATCATCTCCTGATCAAACAGAAAGGAGTGGAACGCTCAAGGGCAGTTTTTCTACATGATGTTTGTACAGTCATTGAAGAACATTGGTGGAGTCAACGGCTCATCATTTCTCATCACCTTGGTGACACTGACTGTTCCCTGCACTACATCGTCATGTGTTCCACACTGATGCATTTACAAACTCCTGCAAGCCTTATTTTGAAGGTATAGCTGTTAATCTGGAATATATACTGAATTTAGAGACATGCTTAAAGCAGTACTAAGTAACTTGTTTACCTTAATAAATCCTTTACGTAGTCGCTCTGGGGGTAATACAAGTGTTAATGGGATGATTGGGGGGTCTTTCATCTCCCCCTGGTGCCTCTGGCCAGAAAACCACAATTGCAACTTTGCTGCCTACGGGTTGGAGTTACCAATACACACTAGTAGAATCACGAATAAGAACCTAGCAGGCTAACGGGCAAAGCTGACTGCAGGCTAGCGCCAGCTAGCGTAGTATTTGCTCTCACGGAAAATTAATGAGTAAAAAAACGCGACATGTTACAACACCTGAAGTGGCGCTTATGGCCTTGAGGGGCATGAGTTACTTAGTTCTGCTTTAAAATGCACTCATACCGCCTTTGCTCTGCCCGATCCCGTCAGATCTTGGACGCTCAGCAGGGAAGGGCCTTGTTGGTTGGAAGGGAGACCGTTCGGGAACACACCAGGAAGCCCGGGTCACTGTAGTGTGTGAGCGGTTGGTGGTGGTCGGAAGTGTCGATAGCACAGACTGGTTGCCTCGCTTCCGTCTCTCTATCCCAGGGCAGCTGTGGCTACAAGCTTACCACCACCAAGTATGGAGTGAATTAATAATGACTACAGTGCATCACTTTGAGAAACATGGTAATACAGGCTTGTAAAGCACAATATGTGTAAGTGTATAGTAAGTGTAAGCCATTATTAGTATTATTATATCTCTTTTATCAAGTCTGGTTATAGAGAAGAATCTTTTACAAACTTCCAACTATCAGCTTTCTCCGAAGATTTTTTGCTTTTCCTCGTACATTTTCAGGTGACTTGCGAGCAGATCCACAAGCATTCGCAAATATTGAAATTAAAAGCTTTTTTTTTTGTTTTCTTGACCTCCTAGTTCTTCCCTCAGGTCTCAGGTGCATTTGCAGAATACATCTTTGCAGCAAATTCTTGAGGTAAAGAATTTGCTGCAAAGACAGTGTCAACATCGGAATCTGGTACACCTTTGGCAGTTGTAGCAAGATCACAGTTGAACAGATAACAGCTTGTAGAAAAATGTTCCGATTTTGCTATCGTCAGAGGATTTTACTCTCCCTTCAGGTAATCCCATACCGAAGAACAAGCTTGATGTACCATGCAAAACAGAGGCCTCATAAATTACAGAAATACCTGTCTAGGCACATAAATTAACTCTAAATTACTTTTCCAATCATTTCCTTCTGTCTTTTTGCCCCTTTTTGTTGTCTTGATATATATTTCATACATATTATAATATTTGTATTGTCATATGTTCACACACATTCATTTGATTCTGCTTTATATTTCGTTGGAATCAGCTGAGTTGGAAATTGTGCTGCACAGGTTTTTTTTACCGGCAGCGTAACAATAGACCATAGGGAAGCATTCACCTGGCCGGAGACGTGTAAACAAGTCTTAAAGTGCTGCTGAGGCATGCACTGAGCCCGTTGTGGTTGCAAGTTAGACGCCCTGACTGCCTCACCCTGCGGGGCATCCCCATAAATCAAGAACTGCAGGATAGAAACACGGGATATGTCAGGTAAGCAGTGTGCTAAGTGAACAGCACACTATGGACTCTATTCTGAATGCCACTGGGTAGTGAGATTTGTAATCGGTAATGGAGGCTGTTAAACCTCTTTTTATTGTGCAAAATGTGCAAGGTGAGCTGTTGCAACTTGACTTTCCATGCTTGCTTTTTTTGTAGCAGAAATGCAAACGTAAGCAAGGAAGCTTTTAACGCTTTTCCACACGTCAAACTGAAAATGAAAGGGAATAGCTATATCATATCATGCATATCATCAACCTATTACTTCTATTACGTGCTCTATCAAGAAGCCTTTTGTTGAAGGGAGACTTGAACCACTGACACCTGCAGATTAGTCATCCCTGGCAAAAGTCAATACAAAGTTAAGCCAGGTGTAAGTAGAGGTTGTGGCTAGAGCTGTAATTCAGTGGCTCTAAATGTGTCATCATCCGGGTGAGCAACAAGTTCAGCGCGGAGAATGAGCAAGCATGTGAAAATGTGGGTTGAGTAGGGCAGGGCTGCATTATTCAGCATATCGAAACTACAACAAGAATGGAGATATCAAAATGGCAGAGTTCAAACTGATTGGGGCCCGGATTTGATCCTGATCTGGGCCTGGTGATGCTTGGCAGGTCTAGTGCTTTGTGATGTTTTATGAGGTAGTTGGTGTGAAAGGTTTGTACAATGGAAGACCTCTGCACAGTACTAAAAACATACTGCGTATACTTATCACAACTGTTCCTACAACTGCTACTTTATCCTTAAATCCATATTAGAATATTTTGAAATTAAATATCTGTTATCACATGTTGAAACTTTGAGATTATTTCTTTTGTAATCTGAACTGAAGTGACCTCAGATTCTTCCCTCATCTGTCAAAACAAGTCAGAAAAAAGGCTTATTTTATGGCAGGTTGACATCAGAAGTGAACCGTGAACTGTCAAGAAAGCCGGGTTTGTTTTTTAGCCCAAATTCTGCAACCCCGTACAAAATGTTGGTGCGAGCTTGTGCCGCCCAAGCCATGGTGGAGAGATAAGGATATCGAAATAGTCAGGGATGAAGGGTATAGTTTTACGGTAATATTTTATGCGTCAGTCAACAGCCCGCCTCAGTGGTCCCTGACAATGACAGAGATGGGAGGGAATCCCAGTTTTCCCAAGAGGATCATGTCTCGTTCGCATAAAGGGCGAGAATTTATGGCGGTGCGCGGACAGAAAGAATGGAGAAGTCTGGTATTGACAAGGGAAGAGGGGGGGGGCTGGGGATTGTGTTTGAGTGGAGTCATATGAAGATCGATGAAAGGTGAAAATACAATCGAAAGCTGCAATTACTGTGCAGTAGATAAGTTCTAAGTCTTTTTTTTTCTATTCACAGCCCTCCCAAGATCTACCGCTCTTGACCTCAGCGGGTCAGTCCATTGTGCTGCCTCACAGTTGACCTGAGGATGGCCCCGTTTGACCTGAGTCAGTATCCCGGGAGTCTACCGGCCCGAGGGACATTTAACTTCAGTGTGTGAGTGTTTGCAAAATGACTGTGCCTCAGCCCTTTTTCCCTGCGCCGTCACATGTGGTTGCCAGGAAACACTTAAAAGAGGACGTTTTGACCTTTTGGACACTTTGCTGGGAAGGTTTCACACAGGGTGATTTAATACGGGGTAACTTAAACTCAACATTAGCGGACTACTTTCTCGACTGGATCCAAGTGCAGGATAGGATATGTGATTGGGCTAATAAGTACTCAGGTAAAAAAAATCATCCATTGTTTGCACGTCTTTACTAAATTTTCGTTACAAAGTATAATAAAGGGTGTGACCCTTGTACAGACGTCTGCAATGCAATAATGAGGGCGTATGATGATTTGTTAGAGAAACATCGTCTTGCCTTGGGCCAAAACGCGTATTGCAGTGAAGAAAAGGACTGTCTGAAGTGGTTGGTGGTTCTTCTGCTGCAGGGTTACTCAGTGATTTTTCGTTTTATTCAACGGAAAGTCTTACTGTAGCTGTAGAATCTCTTAACCTCTTAACCCCCACCGAACCGAACCGAACACATTTTCTCCAATTTGGCTTTACCCAAATCTAAAAGCTTCTTGAAAAAACTCGTCACATAATAGCGACAAAAGTGAGATGAAAATGTGGATGTAAATGCAACAAAAGCATGACAAAAATGTGACGAAATGTGAGAAAAATGTGAGAAAAATGTGACGAAATGTGACCAAAATGTGGTGAAAATGAGACAAAAATATGGCGAAATGTGAGAAAAATGTGAGAAAAATGTGACGAAATGTGACGAAAATGTGACGAAATGTGACCAAAATGTGGTGAAAATTAGACAAAAATATGACAATGTGAGAGAAATGTGACGAAATGTGACAAAAATGTGACGAAATTTGACAAAATGTGACAAAAATGTGACGAAATGTGACAAAATGTGAGAAAAATGTAACGAAATGTGACGAAATGTGACGAAATGTGACAAAAATGTGACGAAATGTGACGAAAATGTGACGAAATGTGACGAAAATGTGAAGAAAGGTGACAAAAAGTTACGAAAAATGTGAAGAACTGACGAAATAGTAAAAATGCTACAAGAGAGTCAGAAAAGTGGGAACAAATTGCCAAAAAAGCAATGAAAATAATGCGAGGAAGTTCAAGAGAAAGATCAGTTTTAATGAGTTTTGTAGGCCTTAGCTTTCAAATGAGGAGTTACACTGGCCTATAGGCTGTGACCTTTTAGATTTAGGTAAAGCCAAACTGAAGAAAATGCACTTGGTTAAGGCCTGAGTAAGAGGTCAAACGAGGTCAATCTGATTTTTAAGCATAACATATTGACAGCGCTACTTAATAGCTGTGTAATATAATACTTCACAGACTTTGGGAAATCCCGGGTGTATCACAACCAAAAAGTAGTAGCCCGTCCATTCATGTATAGAGGATGTATGGAAAAGGAACAAGTCCATACAACCTGACAGTGCTTTCTTTGATACCCAACACAAGCACCGAGACACTTCCTGGCTCGGCTTGGAAGAGTCGACGGGAGTGAAAAGGCCAGGGATCAAGTGGGATTGAAGCTTGTTTTGTTCACTGTATCTGCAGCTCCCTTCCTGTCTGATATAGACCTCCGATATCCTATAGCTGAGCAGAAGAAAAAAATAATCCGTTGTCCTCTTGATATCTAGACCTCCGAAACAGATGGTGTGCAATGATTGACGGGTTGCGCAATAAAGTGACTGCCTGGCAGGTCTAGGTGGAAATTATGGCCACATTGAAGTTTCCAACCAACAGGTATTAAGAGGTATAATAGGAAAATCCCATAGATAAACACGGTAAGCTAGTGTACATATTGACACTAGCAACTGGCACATGACTTGAGCAGGTTGTGCAAGTTGTTCTATTTTTCAGTCCCCAATAGTTAGAACCACTAGAATCCCTATAGATTGCAGGCCTGTGTCAGTGAAATACATTTATGGCAGTGCTACAGTCCTCCCCGCTCTTTTTTTACTATCCTTACCATCCTTACCACATTATGACATCATTACATAACTTAAACCCACAGAAGACAAGACTGTACATTTCTGCAGAAGAGGCATGCCCCGAGTCTGTAGAGCACTGTTACGACCACAAAGCCGCTGAACTTCCTCTTATGACTGCAGTACACTTGTCCATTGTTATTTGATCGTGGATGCTAGCGCAAATATTAGCCGGGATTTAGTGCACTCGCCCTTAGACTCTGAAAACACGAGAAACCCAAACAGAGAGAGGGGCCAGACGGAGTGAGAACGCAGGACGGATCGCATTCCACTCATGCTTCATAAGGCTATTTTTATCAACTTAAACAATATTCTGGTCATTTCTTATCAGATAGAGCGATGGCATGAAGCTTTTCAGTTGTGTGGGTTTGATGCTATAGTACACAGCCATTACTACTAAGACTGCTAATTGTCCTTTACTTTACTCTACTATTTCACTATCACTGCCACATAAGTCACTTTAATGAATGCATCTTGCCATGGATGCTACGCCGTGGGCCAAACGAATCTGCTGTGCCTCTAGTAAAATACTTGAGTATCCAGTAACTGTCATTGAAAAGCCATTAAGCATTTTTCCGAGATGAAATGAGATATTTGTGGACAAGACTTATTAAGTTTTCCGCGGCTTCATAAATCTCCCAACATGGAGCTCAGCATGTCTGGAAATGCAATAAGGCCGGCACAACCGATCTGATGTATTGCATCCATCAACAATATGACCAAGTGCAACTCACACAGCTCTAATTGTTTCTAAGGGTTCATCAGATTTGGATTATGAAAAGCTTGACAGCGCCCTGTGTTTTATGGGACAGCAGGTTTTCAGTGACAACTTTACTGCAATCCAATACTGCTAATACGTGCCTGTATCCGGTGTCCTAATTGTAGCGAGCTTCCGATATTGGACTCCTTTACTTTCATCTAGTGGATTGGGCCATACATTTTTGATGTTGATTTTTCTTTGCGTAGTGTGTAGTGAGTAGAACAAGAAGTCAATTCCTTGAAGTAATGCTGCAGTACAAGCAGTCATAGTATGGCCACATATCCAAGGCAAGGGCATTACTTCTAGTATCAAAACAAGTACAGTGTTGACAAAGCTTAGTGTCATTGACCCTTACGAGTACAGCAAGCAAACTAAGAAAAGTACAATGTCAACTTTCCCTCTCTCTTACATAATGCTGCGGATATGAGTTTAGGGGGGGGGGGGAGAAAAATAAAGCTCCAATCCCCTACTTAAATCTAAATTAACTTGTCCCATACAAGAGCGGGCCGTGCAAAACACCACTTGTCTTGGGCACAAAGCCAGCATCAACTCGGCCACTCTTTCATGTTGAAATGTATACTTATAAGGCAAAAAGGCAACCTCTGTTCAGGCGTAGTGTACCATGTAAGTCCCTGGAATTTTGAGTCATTACGCCATCCGCTCACAAAACCTGTTCAGTGCGTCCAATTACCGAGGCCACCAAGCAGCGGTGCCATAGGCTTAACATTTTCACCTTAAAGAAAGTACATGCTTCGGTTAGTCACGACATGCCGACGGTTGTAACGGCATGTACTTTCGCCAGAGGTGGGAAAAGTGGGTGACACGTGAACACGCCGTGACTTCAGTTGCTAAAGTGGAGATGAAAGAAATGAAGCAAATTTTTAGATGTACAGTATTTAGACCTGGTTTAGTCCTTATTTGATCTACTTGGAATGTGAAATGTTTTATTGAGAGCCGGTACTTGGCGCGAAACGTCTGAGAACCACAGATTCCGACAGTTTTAAGAGAACTGCTGACATACCAGGGCAACTACTTCTTTGTCATTAGTTTTATTGGCCATTGTCTGGTTGAGCTGAACAGGGGCTTAGCCAGTCTAAAGCCTGCGGGGGTAGCGATAAGGAAGTGTAAACCAAATAAAGCTGATTTGCACTTACAGCCGGTCAACTGCAGTGTGAGTACTTGCTGACTGAAATGCATAGGTTCCTTGCAATTTTACTCTCTTTGTCTTCTCTTATATCGACGTTGTTGCTACTTTTTATCAGTACTATTAAACCACACATCTACTTGCTATTCATGTCAGCAAGAAATTGCACCCAGACTGAAATCGAGGGGCCGCCCTTAGCACTATTCCTGCAACTTGTGGAGGGAATGCATTAACGTAGATTTGCAACAAACTTTACAGAACATTTTCTTCACTGCTTAACCATTGGCTGCTGAGGAACAACAATACAGTGCCCTCTTGCCTCACTATTTATTTGCAAACCAAAGAGAGTGTCATGTTTCCTGTGATGGCTTTTCCGGAATACTCAGTCTGGAACTCCAATTACACAGGAAAGATAAAGGCTACTACTATTACATAAATACCACAAGCCCTTGAGATATTGCGCATTCCTGCTAAGCTCACAATGAATAGCTTTAGTTTTGTTACGCTACAGCAGACATCCAGAGAAGCACGTCGTTCTTCCTGAAACCTGCTTTATGTCAAGTGCGTAATACGGCAAAAGTTAAAACATCAGCAGTTTGCTAATTGCCCTTTGCCACATCGCAGAAGCACGTCTGGTTAGCCACAATCATGGGAGAAACCGGTGCTTAAAAAATGACAGACGGAGAAGATATTAAATTGCCATATATTATTGTTTTTTTTACTTTCACAAAAGTTTCACGACGTAAAACGACATTGCAAACAACAACCATGTGGAAAAAAAGGTCATCGTTGTTCAAATATGTTGTACAATTATAGAATGTTAGCTTTATGCTCACTTGCATACATGCCCAGAAGACCAGGATCAACAACCTGGCTGTGTTTTATTGTTAAGACCATGTAGTCAGTTCAGTCAAGCGTCTGTGTGTTTCAATGTGCAACTAATCTCTTGCGTTTAAGACCATTGCTCAAGACGGTTTAGCTTCAGTCGATAAAAAAAATTAAATAAAAAAGAAAATTCAGAGACATACTGTACAGTAGCTGGTGCTCAGAGTTTGGCATATAGGGCAAATTGCACTTGCTGTAACACTTAAACCAACCCTTTGGCCACTTGAAAACGGTCGCGTCTTAAATCTCTCAGCACAGGGAATCTTTAATTTTCCGAATGGTTGATAATCTGCTCCTTTTTAGTCCGGGCCGATTGTGGTTTCGACCTCTCGCAGAGTTCAAACCACCAAATTTTCCACTGTGACTCCAACCGCGCTGAGGTACTTAAGCAGCTCGACGACATCCAAGCAGTTACTTCAAAAATAAATACAAAAGGAAAAAAAAAGTACCATTTTGGTTTCGTATTACACGAAACGTTAAGACAATATGCGTTTTTCATTGGTGTGGCATGAAGGTTGTTGTAATGTGGAGGGAAGGGACTGTGTGGTCCATCTTAAGTGGGTTCAAGTCGGGCTGCACAATAAGCTTTGTCACATCACATTGAATGCGGAGGTTTATTTATCCTTCTTAGTTTCTGTGAATGTTTTTGTTTCTTGAAAGTTGTGGCTTGTTTCACTCACCATTCTTTACAGTTCTCAGTTTTAAAGCTGCACTGCGGAACATTCCAGGCTATATGTTGCAATACGCCATTAGGGCAACTACCCGCAGAAACAAGCATGCTCCTAATGCTCAGCCAAACAATGACGAAAGCAATGTTTTTAGTATGTCAAAATAAAGCATTTGCATAATGACCAGAGATATTTAAAGCAGAACTAAGTAACTCGTGCCTCTAGAGGCCATCAGCGCCACTGCAGGTGTTGTAGCATGTTGCGTTTTTTAACTCATTAATTGTCCGTGAGAGTAAATACTACGCTGGCGGAAAAGACAAAGGGAGAGAGGGATATTGTACATTCAATACAATATACTGTTTAAGTGTTGCTAGCCCGCAGTTAGCTTAGCCTGTTAGCTTCTTCTTCGTGATTCCATTAGTGCGTATCGCGCCACTGCCTCGGAGGCAGGATTGTTGCAATTGTGGTTTTCTTGCCAGAGACACTGCAATCATCCCATTAACATTTGTATTACCCCCAGAGGGACTGCGAAAAGGATCTATTATGGTAAACATGTTACTTAGTTCTGCTTTAAACCTCACGTTTGGCTATACATCTCCATGGAGACGGTTTGGTGTCGTCCCAATCCCAGCTAAGTTACAATTCAGGTGTGTTTTTGCATGTTTTGAGGGATATTTTTCACCAATATAAAACACACATAATGAAATAAAGGCTTGTGTTTTATTCTCCAGATGAAAATGTTGCACAATGTGGCTTTGAATCCACAATGTTTTTGTTTTTTTAAGTTCAGAACTTGCTTGTCGAACTCATGAACAGTGCTATGAAGTTCAGCAGTTAAGGCATGTCACTTGTTTTGGGATTATTGTGCAGCCCTACTATTGTCAAAAAAAAAGAGAAAAAAACAAACTTGCTAAAACCGAAAACAGACCTAAATATGTCCTTCTGGGTAACCACTATCCAAAACAGTAGTACTCATCGGACTCCACCCTGAGCTTCAGCGGCGATTTACTGAAAGCGTCTCCGTTGATGACAGTTTTCTCCATGTACGAGCTGAGGTCCGTGGGCGAAGGGTGGTCGGGGATATCGTCCAGAGTGTCCAGGTAGGATCCCACAGACAGACCGTCCAAATTGTCACTGTTCCCGTCGTTGAGACTGTTGGCGCTGCCCCGGAACGAGCTGCCGTCCTGGCTGTCGGACAGGCTGTACAGGCTCCCTGACAGGCTGCCGTCCGGACTGGCCATGCCCCCCTTGTCCTCCATCATCCAGCGGATCGACTCGATGCCCTCGTTGATCGACATGAGCTGCTGCATCAGTTTGACGTCGATGGCTCGCAAGTTTGCCTGGGATGCAAAAAGGAAATTAGTCATACAAGCTATTGGTCATAGACATAATGGATGATTTCACCAAGAGAAACTGTGCATTCATTCTATCATTCTATAATAACCGTACGCAACCGAAAAATGCAAATGAAACTTCAACAAATGTTAGCATTCTTTTCGCTGGGCTACGGGCACAATGGACTATTTCTCCCAGTGTGAACAAAGGGAACAGGAACTTGTATTATCCCAGTAATAGAGCAGTCAGGAAGCATGCGTCCAGGATTCTGAATGATTTGTGGACCATCTACACAGTGCGGCCATTCACTAATGCCTGCCTCGACAACTGTTGCATTTAGTCGGAGGAAATGACCGGCTTAGGGTCCATCAAAGGGATTCCCCAATGTCCAAGAGGCTGACAAATGCTTCGTCAGGGTGAAAAACGGCCCGACGGACAGCTGCCAAAGCCTAGCCGTAGTCAAATTGCATTAAAATGACTGGTGTGTTGTTCCAGACAGCTGCCTTGAGCTGATAGTGTGTTTGTTTTGGGCAGTACACATGGAAACAGATGGAGGAGTATGGCAGCAGATTCCAAACTGCTAACTTGTATATCCACAGAGTAAGGCAGCAGCAGAAAGACAGCATCACTAAATGAATTAGTCCTGGCCAATTCAGCCAGTGTTTTGGATGGAGATTTAGAATGTAACCAATTAGTGCACACCCAAAAAGACTATACCATTTTCTAAACACTATAACGAGATAGTAGCTTGAAATGCCCCCACCACCTTTGAACCCAGTGACCAGAAAAGGGATAATAGTGTTTGAGAAACTCGGTCAACTTGACCATCTGCTCAGTCATCTTAATACCTTCGCCTGGACTTACTAAAATAAGCACTTTACCTTATGTTCATTGAAAGCCTCAGAGCAGAAAGCCCGATGCGTATTGGTCGCGTGACGGTAATCGACACCAGACAATTGGATTTCTCTGTGTAATTTGAATGACAAGCGGAGGATGCACGCAGGCTCTGCGAAGGGCAGGTGTGAATGGTTGTCACCTACTGTCCACCGGTTTTACGCAGACGCTTAGGCTGACAATGCTACTTTCTTGCATTTCACAACCACCTGTAAACGTGTACTGGCAGTTTTACACTTAGGGACATTTCCTGTATCTTTTATCAGGCTGTTGAAACTTCCTAATTCATTCAAAGTTCCTTATGCGCATGCTATAACGCACACTAACCAACCTGTGTTTAACTGTATTGGCACAATCGTATGCAATATATTCACATGTACTTACCATTTCTTGTTTTAAAATCAAGAACTTGCTCTCTAGTCTTTTAAAGTCCGTGGATTTGGCGCAGAACTTGGCAGAACGCGGTGCCTTCTCGTGCTTGTCGTGATGTTGTCCTCCAACAAGTGAGCGCACAAGACTCTCCGGCACTTTGCGCCCCAACTTTGTCTCCAAGTCCTTTAACTCCGGCAAAACGTTGCTGTCCTCATCCATGGCAGTGGTAGAAAATAAACCAAATGTGTCGCACCCAGGAGAATAGTGGAAGGTGCGCTTGTGGATTGAAGGAAAAGTTAGCTGGAGAAGGCGAAGCGCTCCGGAGAAGCTCTTCTTTCTTTTTTCATTCAAGCATATGACAGAACAATGCGTATAACTGCGAGTCAAAACACTTAACCATTTCGCATTACCTCATCGCAGACCTCCCACTGGAGCTTTTGACCAGTAGCTCTGCTGTTTAACCACCACGCGCTCCCCCCTCTGGCGCCGCCTACAAGCAACGTCCCTTTGAAACCGGACACCTGACGCACAGGGCAAAGCCGGCGCGAGCAGCGTCCCTCAAGCCAACTCGTGCATAGAGTCACATACGCAAGCTGTATTTTATTATGGCAAAGCATTTAATCAGACAGAGGAAGTCATATATTACATACATATTAGATAGGTATATAAAAAAGAGGAAATGGCAAATGAATACGGCATCAAAAGGACCAAGACAATAGTAGAAAGTGTAAAAAGTCGCCTCCAACAAAAAATACAGCTATGATTTGCATAAATAAAAGTGAAATATGAAGGCTGCAGCATCAGTCTCCTCCAGCTTCTAAACTTAGCTTTGTGCGCCCTCGTGAGGAAGTTAAGGCACAATAGCGATGCTTCATAAACTGCACCCCATCTCCTAATAATGTACACAATCATTTTCTTTTGCCTGTCAGATTCCTGTTAGCAGGAGTAATATCTTACAGCTCATCAAGGCACTGAATTCACCCACAAAGTATACCGGCCTGACCAAAACCTTACATTAGCACCACCTGGTGGCCATGACAAACTCTACTTGCATTACAACTCACATTATTTTCCATCAGAAAATGATACGATTTAGAAGTATTTTACAACAGTATAAATAAGAAAAGATGAATAGATACGTTTTAGCCTTTTAGAAACAACACAACTAGACAAGCTGCTCATGCGTTTATGAAAAAGGCACAAGGTATAATTTAATAGTGGCTTCAAACAACAGATTGGCTCTTGTCATCATCATATCTCTGGTACTGATCGACGAGCAGAGGCTGGTGGCCCTCCCTCCTGGACTTGGCACGAACTGCACATGTGGTGGCAGCAAAGATGACGGCTACCACCACCAGGGCGGTGACGATGGTCATGGTGATAATTTCAGTCATGGTGAAAGGTTGAGCTAGATATAGAAAACAATCATAGTCATATATTTTTTGTTATATGTTTTGTTATATTTTGTTTTTTTCTTGCATTTACAAAAAATTATAAATTACCTGGCCATTCGGTTTCATAGCTGTAGCCCAAGTTTTCAGGGGCAGTGACAAACATCTCAGCATTGGTCACCGGTGGCCAGAAGGGCACCATGTTGTAGCCTCTGTTGTGGCCAATGGGAGCATTTTCATCTGGGTACACGGCAGCATCTGTTTGCAAATACACACAAAGAATAACTACTGTGCTGAATACAACGGTATATTATGCTATGTAGGTGTATCACAAAATGAAATAAATGTGCACCATTTCTGGCACAAGTTTTACACACCTGGGCTGTGTCTCCTCAGCCACTCGTCAAAGATGGCGTCTGTGTATGTGTGCAGCAGGACGAAGATGGGGTCGTTGGGTGAGAGGTGGGTCTGTCCCCCTGTGCCGTTCAGGAACAGATGGGCGAGGTTATGGAGGCTCCTCACAACTGGGTCGTAATTTCCTTGGGGGGCACTATAGCCTGCCAAAAGAGGGAGAGAAAGAGCGAGGGAAAACAATAAACAAAAAAAGACATGTTTAGATTAGGGGTGTCAATAGATAGAATCATTGTGAGAAGCAATATTGCATTTTTATGACTGTTTCTTTATCTTACTGTCCTATAGCATTCTGATTTAGCTTTCTTTAAAAAGACCATTTCTTTAACCAATATTCCTAATTGCCAGCCTCCTAGTTCAAGTGCCTAAAACAGCCATTGATTTGACCGATCCTTGTTTTATTTTACTCCCCAAATACTCATCAGTCAATATGTCCTCAACCAAATACAACAGTAAACATCAATTAATCCAGATTAATATGATGTTTAATTGTCGAGATTGAAAACAAAATGAAAGCTTTGAAGCTACCTTCAATTGAGTTCCTGAAGCTCTCGTCAGAGGTGGAGTAGTAGGGAGGAGTATCAAAAGCGTTGACCTGGAGGCATGCAGCTACATCCTGGGGCTCAGGGAGGCGCTGCACCATGGGACGGTTCACGTTCCCTGCTGGGTTCCTTCTGATGGGAGAGCTCTCTGTGCCTGGACAAGACAGTTAAGGAATATCTGCTTTCATCGTTGTATGAAAACAAGTTTATGGCTAATCTGAAATCTTAGTTTTGTTTGGTACTTTGTGGTTAAACTAAAGTGTTTACTTTTAAAACCAAGTTTATGAATCCAGAACAATGGGCCTTACTGTTACAGATGGTTCCCAGTGTGTCATAGTCTTCCACACTCTCACAGATCACTCTCCACTGAGAAAACACTGAGTTTGTACTCAGAGCATTCATGTCAAAACTGCTGCGGGCCCCCATCAGATCATCTGTGCAGATGTCACATGTGCTACCGCCGATGGCGAAGTTCCAGTAGGGCAGGGCAAAGGAGGGGTCCTGCAGCATGTCCTATGGGAGGAGGGGAAAAGAAAATCAGTGTGAAACTTTGAAAACCTTTGCGCATATCCCAAGAAAATGACAAGTCAAAAAACACTGATACAAAAGTTTGAAGTGCAAAATATCCAACATGCCTCATTGGCACCTAATATTTATTTCACAACAAGGCAGGCTCTAGTTTAAACTCATATGTTTGGTTTTAATCTACTGTTTCAATTATGTTGATTTGAATTAGTTAAACTAATCCAACCATTACTCGAAGCCTTTGCTTAAGGCTTCTCTAATTGTGTTGCTCTTCGCATTCGCTACGCATTTTACGCATTCATGGACTTACACTGTGGCGCGTGGTTGCCTTATCTTAATCATATCAACCATATCACATTATTTATGCTCATTACTCCGTAAAATGATCGTTTCACGTTGATAATCGCCCTGAACAGCGGAGGAAAGAGTTCCTCACCTGCATGTCCTGCTCCAGCTGCAGGAGGTGGTACCTGTGCCAAGTCACAAACCCGGGCCCCTCGTGGGAAAAGTCCACTCCTCCGAAACTGGCCTGTCCCGCGCCCAGAAACGTTTTGCTGACAGAGTAGTAATGAGTCCACACGAAGTAGTTGTATATTGTGATGTTCTCAAACTGCACGGTGTTTCCATCCGGTCCGAAAATCTCCTCGTACCGCCGCGTGGCAATGACCAAGTCAGGGTGCACCGTGCTTTTAGCCTGGTCCAGAGCGCTCACAAAGGCGCGCTTTTCCTCCGCGCTGAGCAGCATCACGTTTCTTCTTACTGGGGGATTACAGGATTAACTGAGTCATACATGGATGATCAGACAAAGGCCTAATAAAGTAGACAGATTGACAACGTATTGACAGCGTAAAAAGATGATTACGCATGATAAACTTTTTTTTTTTTACGCTTACCAACAGACACGCGCTCGTCACAGTTGACCCCGGTGAATCCATGCCTGCACCTCCCGCAGCTGAACCCGCTGAAGTTCCCGTTGCACTGACACGTCCTGTTGAAATAGCGCACGGGCCACCTCTCCCTGTCGTCGCGTCCGTCGTGAGGATACTGCGGGCCGTGCCGTCGCGCATCTGCCGCGATAGACACGCACTGTCCTCTGCCCGCGCCGGCGCCGCACGGGTCATTTTCCAGTCCCCGGGGCGTGGGGCAGCACTGGCCGCTCCTCAGTCCCTCCGGTGTGACGCACTCCCTGGGGAACTGGGCGCTCACAAGAAGCAAAGAGCTCCCCAAAAGTACACAGACGCACCGCAACATGACCCCAGACGCGCGACACCAATAACTTTCGCTGAATTGTTTAGTCAACAGGCATTACAAATGGGTGAAGTGCAGCAGTGGTTTTGCGCAGTGCCCCCCCCAAGCAGGGCCCTCAACCTTTTATAGCGGATTAGCGCATGACTCCCAGGATTTCAGACTCCCGCGTGACCCCATCACATAACTTTATATTTCCTTCTGAGGCACAGCAATGAGCAGTGTGATCCGGTCATGCACACCGTTATCCTGCTTCACAATGAAACCGTAAAAACACCTAAAAAGACAATCAAATGTGCCAATAGGCCTGATTGTTTATCAAACCAAAAACATACACAATAGAATCAGAATAGGTTTTATTGCCATTGTTTGTAAACAGGTTCACAAACTAGGATTTTTTCTCAGTGAAGACGTGCAACATTAAACACAGAGTTTAGATAAAAAATAAGCTATACAACTTTGAACAGTAGGGCTATAAGAACATGCATAAAGAATATTCAAATGAATAAGATACAAAAATAAGAAGTAAAAGTTGGTAAGACGACAACAATTGACATAGAACCACAACGGGATTGTATTTGCATATTGTGTAGGTGTATAAAGTGATAAAGTGATATAAAGTGATAAGTGATAGCAGAGGATCTAAGTGTGGACATTCCACAAAGTGCAACAGAGCAGATTACAGTCTGTGCTGAGTTATTAGGTCTTGTTATCGTTCATGAGTCTGACGGCTGTGGGGAAAAAACTGTTCAAGTGGCGGGATCTATGGGTCTTCATAGACTTGATAGACTAATAGAGGTCAAAGGAACTGTCCACCGTTTTTCCATACTGAGATATCTTCTTACCTGAGCTTAGACGAGTTGATGCGTACCTGTCTGGTCTTTGCGTGTGCCCTCAGTCATGCACAACGACCTATGTCTCCAAATGGGGTGAAGTTAGAAGTGACCAAGCTCTTCCACGGGCTCGCACAAAGACCAGACAGGTATGTATCAACTCGTCTAAGCTCAGGTAAGAACATATCTCAGCATGGAAAAAAGGTGGCCTGTTCCTTTAATACACCAGTGGGTGATTCTGACCATGAGCCTGGCTCGACAACTGGAGGTGGTTCCTTGGACTCTGCATGCAGCTGTTTATGTGCTGATCATTGTGTAGATCTTACAAGATGTGGTGGAACAATTATGCTCATGTTTAATTGATAAAGTAGAATTGCAGCTTACTAAATTAAGCAAAAATGCTGTATAAGCTATTTGGAGTGATTGTTGTATTTTATGCTATTGAAGTATTTTCTCTTGTACATTCATTTTTGGTCATTTGACTTCACCCCCACCTCCCGCCTGTGAGCTCAAGGCTGCAGAGCTCGTGAGCATGGAAGGGCCTGCGTAAGCCGGGGTATAGTCTGGCCCTGATGTGGTTTTCACAAAGACTGCTTTATTAACAATAGACTACTACGGTAGTCATGCTACTAGTATGACGCTGGTGGTACACAAATATTTAACCTTTTCAGTCTTTGCTCAGTTTGAAGATGAGCTTTTATTTTTTTCGGCTTCACAGATACAGTGGTTAAATCTTTACTAAAGTATTTCACAGGAAAACTGGTTTGGTGTAGAAAATAACAACAATGTCATCTATATCTTTAGGTTCTGTGTTTATAGAATTATAGAACATTTAAATGAAATACAAAATATGTATGAAGAATATATGATTAAGACTTTGCTTCTGTCGTTCTTTATGAGCTCCCAGTGTGGCGCTCATTTCCCTCCTCACTTTTTGGCCCTCCAGTTTGAGAGTCTGTTTACATTTCTGCAGGTGAACGAGCCAGAAGAGATGATTAGTTTCAGCACATCACGCAACCCCAGTGGCAGAGTCTTGATTAGTTGTGTGTGCTGCTACAACAACCTGAAGACATCCTCAGAAGGACAAATCCAACTCATAATCTGCTCTGGATGGATTCTCCTTTACATATATTTATCTCAATACTGCTACAATGAATGTATGCGTCAGTGAATGTACGACATATTCTTTTGAGGCATTTCTAAAGTGGCATACCTGAAATATGTCCTAAATGGAAAAAAAAAACTTTGGCACACTGACCAACGACCAACCCAGAATGTCAATCTGGAGCCTCATACCTGATAAATACAGGATCATATCTTTAGTAATTGGTAAAACAAACTCCCCGTTTCGGTCGGTAAGGCCCAAATTCCTACCCCAGTCACATGAGCTTCACGTTGGCGCTCATAATTCCTGCAGCACGTAACGTTTTTTGCAAATGGGCCGTGACTTTGAGGATTACACAAAGCCCGGCATTAGGCTCAGTCTCATGTACGCTTCAAGAAATACATTCCTTATGCAGAAGAAGCGTTCCCATGTAAGCATAGCGCTATTCAACCCTGGGCCATTAGATCATTTGTCTGGGGCTGACTTTAGGATACATTCATCAATTATGACTGTGGATGGTGCCTATACGTGAGATTCCCCCCGAATGAGGCCATTAATAATCTACAGCTATTGAGCGGTAAATGTACTGTGGAGATTTTAAGGTCAGTTATGAGAGATACATTTGGCTTTGCTTTTAGAAGAAGCTTTTATATTTTCAGCATGCAGACCAAAAAGTTTATATAAGCCGTAGCTGTCCACAAGAATATCAGTTTGGCCTCATGAGCTATTGATGACAATGAAAAGTTGTAAGTGCAGGAACCCAATAAAAGTTCTAGCTAGCATGGAAGTAAAACTTTGTGGACAGGCCATACAATCCCCAGAAGGTGCAAGTGCAGGGATTTTCCACAGAGGGAGACCTTTTATGTTTACTTCAAAGTGGTTTCAGACACGGGGAGAACATGCAGAAACCTGGCTCCACAATGTCCCAAATTTGCAAGTGTTTCACCAACCGGTGGCAAAACATCTGGGCTCCTCCCAAGTCCTGTGACCGCTCACCCGACTGTAGCGGTTCATCTCCCCCTCACTTGTCCATGTGTGTGGATGTAGCCTGCCTGGATCATGTGAGGAGATGTGACTTGGGCTTACACTGCTAATCCTTTGCCCCGGGATATAAAGAAGAAGAAAAAGAGGGGGAAAAAGGCACAGAGGGAGTCATTAGAAAGAAGCTACAGGAGGTGTTCTTATGACTGTCTGCCCTCCTGTCTCATCAATATCCATGTATTGGTAATTTGCCTAATCGCATGACGAGTTGAAAAGGAAAGTAAATCCAACATTTACTATTGCCCTCTGTAGGCATATCCCGTTCCACAGTGCCCCAGAGAGTTACAGGCGCAGTCACTTAAAGATCTTTGGGTCAACTCCTGTCATGAGTTGTCCGGCTTCTTGGTTACCTAGGACTCTCTGGCCAACAATAGCTTGGTGGAGTTAACTGCAAGGAAGCACTTTTTTTCCCCTCCTTCTTGGGTAAACAAGTATTAGCATTAGTAGCAGTAGTCTTGTTGTTATTCTGCGTGCATGTTGGCAAGTTATACCTGACAGAGATCCTGGCGTAAGATATGGTCCTCAAAGCTTTTGAAAGGTCACACTGATGTGAGTGACAAACATGAACAAAAGTATGCTTTCACTTTCATTTGGCACAACCCAGACATCGTTCGGTCTTGTGTCAAAGATTACTATCCTGTGATGTGAACTTATGCTCAGAACATTTGCCTTGATTCACATATTTATTTATTTAGTTATAAAATGCATAATTAGGTTCAGTCCAGGGTGTCCTACTTACCGAACTCCATTTTGTGCCATCTCCGGTTACTACGAGTTTCCCCCATACATTTATAGAGACCATTTCTCACTGAGAAATCAATTTAGCATTTGAATAGAAAAATTAATTAACTTTCCAATTGTTTCCATGCCAGATAAAGAGAAAGGGAGCATAGCTGCAAATAATATGTGCATGCCTATATTTTTTTTTTGTTAAAGGGCAAACAGGGATTTGAAACAATACACAGAACAATTCACTCTCACATATTGGTTTTGCGTTGATAAGCAAATGAACAAGTACACGCATTTGCTAACTCGCTACATCAAAGGAGAAAACAATAGGCTTGTTGCCGATTGCATAGTGAAATTAATTACATTTGCAAACAAAGTTTATGTTGAACTAACTTCATTCATTAGGCGCTACCGGTTGAAAAGAAAATACACACACATTCCAAGTGATAGTGTCCCCATTGGCTTTCAACCTGCAGCTGCAGTACCTCATGACCCCAACAGATGGCAGTGAAAGCTTAAGGAAGTCACTGGACACGACTGGTGAGTTCAGTTAAAAAAAATATATCTACAATCGTTTCATTTGTTTTTGTTTTTCTACGATAGTCTGACTATTAAAGTGAGAAGTGAGAAATGCAATTTAATTAGAAAACCATAATCGGTATTTTTTCAAGAGGCAAGACAAAAAAGGTGTCTGTTTCACTTTCATTGTTGGTGTGCTTTGAGCCTCAAACAATGCCGGAAATAGTTTTGCAGCTATAGCCTACTAAAAGTTTGCGGAAATACAGAATAAGCATTTTCAACGTCGTGACAAAAAAAAAAAAAAAAACGACAGCCCGCCATTTGTTCCGCCAGAACTTAGTGCCAGCTTGTGCTTGCCTTGACACGCTGATGAATAGCGCGGGTTAGCCTCTCAAACGAAGCCCTCTACAAATATCGGGATGCTGTCTACTTAGCACCCGCGCCAGCATCCTTAAATCTGCTTCTCTCCAATACCCGGGCACTCCAGGTGATTTACATAGCGATCATTTAAAAGTGCTCGGGGTGCCACGACCAATAAAACTCAAAGATCTGCCGCCCAGGCTGCTGCTGTAGCTCTTGATTGCTTTTTAACGGTCATTAGTCTTGTGCGGGCGCTCTCCCTCTCCAAACGCGTGGTAACTCCATCCCGTGAGCGCAATAGCCCCCACAGATGCCCCCCCCCCTCCTACATCCCGACTGATGTATGAAACAGAGAGAGGATATTGGCAGGTATACAGTAAATGAGTTCGGTGCCTGAGAAAATGCAGTTGGAGCCAAGTGGAAAGGCGCATCAGAACGAGAGACAGTAGAGGTAATTAGCGGGGAATAGCAGACTCGCTCCGGGGTGTGGTGAGAAAGAAAGAGGGAGAGAGGGAGAGAGGGAAAGAAAGAAAGAAAGAAAGAAAGAAAGAAAGAAAGAAAGAACAGCTGGCTTGGGTTTAAGTGGTAGTGTCAGCATCAAGCAATTAATACGAGTCTCAAAAATTAGGTTATGACACGGTGAAGGTAGTTGCTTTGTTACTGGAGGAACAGCGGATCAGATATGGAATGAGAAACTAATCTATTCTGTGATAATGTGGGGCCATTGACGTCGTGCGAGTCTGGACTAGGTTGTCATTGGACTCAACAGAAATATGTGTTCATACCCATCAATAACGCTAACCTTATGTATGATATGTTTGAGCTCAAATACATTGGGGGTTTGGACCAGTTCGTTGCAGTTTAGCCACAAGGGGATGTGTTATAAGTAAGTAAGTGCTTTATTTGTCACTGTACAATTGTACAACAAAAATATGTTCAGGTGTTAGTCCTGAGCCGCTGCGACTGAGTTTGCCACCACTGTGGGCCAACCTTAACAGCCTGTTTTTGGAGGAAGGGGAAACCGTCGCACCCAGCTGGCTGCCTTCAGAGATCCTCTGATACAGTGCAGCACCTCCTGGGTTTGTCCCTGTTTCAGAGTGTGGCATCCTGCACTGGTCAGCTCCCCCACCTCCTCCTTCTTCTTCCTCCTGAGCAGCTCCCTCCACTCCACAGCAGTCTTTCACCATCATCTGGGAAGAGCGCAGCAGTTAATCTGCTTTATTCTCCTGTGAATCCCCATTAGCCAGAACAATTGTAGGGACAGAAGGCATGTGTGGCATAGCTGTGAGTCTTCCCCAGATACCTCCTCGTTTGTCCCTTCCTTGTTACCTGTAGCGCCCTCCAGTGTGCTCCAGGTGTGGGGGGCTCTTGGTGCCTCTTCAGTGTTTCAGAATACATTTGTAGGTCTCAAATGTCTTTTGCTCATAAGCTCGACTCACTAGTCTCGAATCAGTGATTGGAGGAAGAAAGAAAAGATGATTCACAGGGTGCCCCTACGGACAAGGTGAAGTATTATAACAATAGACATCGCATATCCCGGACATCATTGTGAATCGTTCTCTCCAACATGAGAGTGTGTGACGCATAATGCCAACTAAACAGGGAGTGGAGAAGAGGACTTGGCTGATTTGCCTGAAAAATGGCCGCTAATGATGTGGAGTAGGTGCTGCTTATGCTGAGTTATTCCTCGTGGTTTGGCTGTGCGTGGGAGGATGAGAGTGGAGCGCTGATGTGCTGAGACTTCCGCAGCTTCAAGTAGATCATCTGTCAGCACTAGGCATCGTGAACAAAATAATACTGCCACAACTGCCTTTTCCTTATAGCAATGCTGAGGTATATACAGCTGTACTGCAAATTCGCCGAGTGATTGTGCACTGATAGATTGAGCAAAAGGAAAGTTTCGGAGCGCACTCTGAAACTTCCACCATTGTGCAAATTAGCAACATGCTTCACTAACGCTGAATAAACTCGCGGTATGCACTGTGAAGAGTGTCTGACTTGAAAATTAATTCAGAGCAACTTTTGAATAAGGACGAGCATTTGGGAAAGGGAAAAAAAAAAAGAAATAGAGCGATTAATTCAAAGGGAGTGGAAAAGCGCTAATGATGTCCCGGTGTGGGCCGTGAGCAAACAGAAGGTGACGCAAGAACTGACAACCAAGGATTGACTAATGAGAAGACGACTTAATAAGTATATGAGAGAAATGTATCCGAGTGTTTGAGCAAATAATAGCTCGGAGTATTTGGGGCTCCACCGGTAACAAATAGCCGACATTCCTCTTCCACGTTTAATGGTATAAACTCAAATTTTCTTTCCAGCGACTCATGTGTATTTGGTAATTTGGTTAGATTCGATAAAGCTAGTTTTAGACTTGCTAATATGAGGACTTGAACTTGCAGTCAGTTACTCGGAGTGTCTTAATTACCGTATTCTCCAGAGTGTCCTAAGTCGTATTCTCTTTTCATAGTTTGGCTGGGGGTGCGACTTATACTCAGGTCCGACATATATCTAAATATACAATTTCACGTATGTTTTTTTCACACTGACAGCCACTAGAGGGCGTTCTAGGCTTGTGCACCAGTATCTGCTACTCCTGTACCACTGAAAATGTAGAAGGAAAGTTTGGCGAAAAGCGGAGGTTACTCTTACGGCAATGTAGAAAATATAACAAGCTAGTCGTGGGCTAAAAGCTAGATGGCCACAGATGAAAAAAAGGAGTTCGCAAATGGCTGCTTGAACAACGTGCTGCCGGGAGAGGCTTGTCAACGGTGCAGTTACGCCTCCATGCCCAGGTAGTTGCCAAGGCTGGTGTGACTTATGCTCCGGAGCGACTTATAGTCCGGAAAGTACGGTACTCTGCTGAAGTGCATTGTATCTCAAGTATTGATTCTTCAACTCACAGACTTGCTATGACTTCAACTGGATGTAGATACAAATTGCATTCATTTTATTTTCAGTGCCTTGAGTAATTTGGTGCTAAATATAGTGAACAGGTTTTCATGCCTTGTGTTTTGACACGCTAATGTTCGTAAGCAAGTGGATAATTGCTCTAAACCAGCCAAGTGTCAGTTTTATGAAGAAAAGTAAACAATAAGTTGACTTTGCATTGTTCTGATGAATACGTGACAAAGAAAGAGAGAGGATTTCATATTGGACCTACTCATATCACGGCACTTGGCAGAATGGTGGCACCACGACGGCCACTTGTGTCGCGTCCAGTACTCATTTCCAAAAAGTACAGCAATAGAAAATATAAATAATTAATGCCTAAATAAGTTGGGTTTGTCATAAAGCATTTGTTTTTTCGAGTTTTTGCATCACCCGGGAGTGACTCAGACTTAGGTGCTGACACAGTGAGGACTTGGTGACTCAACTGCCGTCTGTGGACACTTTTACCTGTGCAGTTACGTCAAGCCCCCGGAGCCGTCTGGGAAGAACATTTCACCTGCCACTATACCTCCTGTACTCTCTGCTCCACACATTTATTAGCACACATTATATCACTATGTATCTCATTTGTTATGCGAGCCGGGGTGACAAAGGTGAAAATGTTCTTGCTAATTTAATGCCTACTGAGACAGAAAATTGGATCTACTTCGAGGGAGCCGTGAACGAAGAGTGTCACAATATTTGAGTCGCCAATTCCTACCCCGCGATTAATTCAAATGCAATTTCCGTGGGATCTTTTGACTGTTGCCTATCTCCTGTGGATATTTCTTCATAATTGGAATCGCACTTGGTCTCCGGAGTTGGAAAGCCTTCTCAGGATAATTTTGCCATCAGGGATTTACTGAGGAGCATGTCGGGAGAAGGCCCAAATTGTATTGAACCATGGCAGCGGTAAAAAGGAGGATATCTCATTTTCTACAAGCAAACGGATTTAAATGAGTTACTGTACGTTTTTTTGGCAGGAGGCAAGGCTATAATAGGAAAGCTCACTTCCCGTTAGCGGAGTGGACAAAAGCGGCAGACAGGCGTAGCAAGACTCGCAGGGAAGATGTAGCGGCGGCTCATGCATAGCTAAGAGGATATAACATGACTAGACGTTAGCGATGCACTGCCTCGCCGTGACAAAGCAGGAGCAACACTTTTGAGATTCAGGACAGGTGTGCCTTTCACTCAGCGACGTAATCTCCGAGTTTCTCTCAACAATGTAGGTCTTCTGCAAAATAACAGGGTGCTTAACGGCAGGACTTTAGCCTGATGCCAAGTTTATTAATCCAGTCTGTAGTGTCTCGCTTTGAAATTAAAGTCAGTCTAACTCTAAGGAACATTCCAGGTTAGGTTGAGCAAACAAACTGCCATAAAAGTGATACATAAACAGAGACTAATGTGCTCCAAACACTCAGCTTTCGCTCGACATGACAATTGTGTATTTGCATTGGGTCAAAATAAAGAAGATCTAATGTATTCAATCCTGGTGTAGTCAAAGCAAGGCAGCAACATATCCATGGAAACGAGCAGTGGATGATGGGAATTGAAAGTGTTCAACAAGTATCTTTGAGTTATTAATTCTGCCACTGCACAAAAGTATGATCAAAATTCTCAAACCTGAGTAACCTCATGCCCTTGTCTTATTAACGCAATGTTCAAATTGCATAGAGGTAACCGCTCATGTTAGAGGTTGTAGTCTTGATTGATTATTCAGCAGTGTCTACGGTTCAAAATCGTAACCAAGTTTGTAGAATCCACTCAGTGTCAAACTGGAGATCACCGCCTACCAAAGGATGCGTTAAGATTTGAGGAATTTTTTTCTCCTTCTTTTTGACCTTCATCTTGACATTCATTGCAATGGAATGGAAGCACTTACAATTCATCCGCAAACTTTTACGAATGCCTATATCTCGTGGCAAAAAGGAGAAATAAGCAAGTTCTTGTAAAAAAATCTGAAGAATATTCTGAATGACTGAGCAATTCAGATTTTCTTTGAAGAGAGTATCCTTGAAGACTCTATTGTATGTACAATATTTGAGTTAACATAATTCAATATACGGTACAAAAGATTTTACTTGCAGAATCTAACATGTTCAATCTTATTTTCTTGTATTTAGAACCAACCATCCTCAACGCCACAAGTGCTAACTACTCAGCCACTTGTTCTTTTTTCTTCACATTTTTAAACTCCAAACTGTGTAAAACTGAAAGGAGGTTGTAATGAAGTGTCATAGATGATGGTGATGTTTCTAATGAGTGTGGTCAAAACAGTCAAAGCAGGTCCATGGTCTGAATCCGGTGTACAGAATTTTATGCAGCCATATACTTGCCTGACCAGCCAGACTCTCCTCCAATCTGTTCAAAAGAAGAACCACCAGGACAGCTGCAAGCAGCCAATCACTTCCCGATTTTACCAGTATCGGTCAACTCACGGGCCAAGAGGCGGACTTCATCACACCAAGAGACGGAGGTCACTACCCTCTTCCAAAACATTCAAGTGATGGCATGCGACGCGTGGCTACTGATACTGTTTTTCTTCTGCTCTGTTGTTTGTTTTAAATGAGAAACAGCATTGTGTTGGTAGACATTAATGCTTGCTGAAAAGGCTTCCTGCAGCTTGTCTGTGTAGGCTCTCAGTTGTACATGAGTTGTCCATCTACAAAGAAGGTTATTGCATCATCTTCTGTACTCTGTTGTTGAAGTGTCCCCTCAGGGGTGGGACTGAGCCAAGCGAAACTCCTCCCTGTGGTCTTTATCTGGGCTGTGGGCTGAACTGAAGCTTAGTGCACTGACGAAGCCTTTTGGATGAAACGTTCGACACTTCAACTACAGAGTACAGAAGAAGACTCATGAACTTCCTGCAGCTGGTTCCTGCGTCATAATTGGTTGATGTCGTCTGCAAATCACATCCACTGGGAAATCTCAGAAATCATGCGCTCTCCCAGACTACATGTCTTTGAAAAAGCATGTAGTTACCTTACACAAAATTGGAATGGACAAAACTCTGAAAAGTCAGTGGGATGTAGCCCTCTTGAAAAAAAAAAAAAAAGAAAAAACTTGGGATGGGACCACAGAAGAATCAAACATTTTCAGACGCCAAGAAGTGAGATAGAAAAAAACAAAAGTAACTGTCAAAGACTGAAAAAGACTGTAACCAACTTGAAGTGTCCAGAAGTACAAGGTGTTCAGTGCTCAGAGACATTGCCAATGTGAGAAAAGACTAAACACAACCACTATTGATCAAGACACATAAGCTAAAATGTTTAGACTGGCTCAGGAATGATCTCAAGACAGATCTTTCAAAAGTCTTATGGACTGATGAGACTCTTGAATCAAACAGCCTTTCAGTTTTTAGTTTGGAGTTTGAAAATGGGAAGAAAAAGTAACAATATGGTAAAAAAACAACATCAACAACTTGCTCACTTGCGTAATAAATGTGCATGCAGTGTATACTGTAACTTGACAAAGCAGACTTTATGTGTCAATTACTAAGCCAGGAGCTAAAGTGCTATTTTGGGGGCATGTTGCACCTGATTTACCATTAGAAACTAAATTAAACTAATTTGTTGTTAACCTTTTTTCATCCTTTTTCAGTAGGTAAATCACAGTTTTTATTGTATGATTTAGATTGTATGTTTTTTTTCCTTCTTTTTTACAGTGCAGTCTAAAAGAATTAGCACATTTGTTAGAAGAGCTAGCCCTCAAATGAAAACTCCAAGTTTTATTTAGGCCACTTGCATAACAATGAATCTTATGTAAAGCTCCCCTTGTTATAAAATTTTAAACGCATCTCTCTTTGAAGCGACTATAATTGAGCATTTACGTGAAGCCTCTAATTCTCTGTGACGTTAGTTGATGGCGGCAAAACAACATTAACCCAAGCTGAGCACACATTTGGTCTCCTCATTTGGCAAGATCTCTTTGGATTAAAATGAACTCTGTCGCGGGGGACGCACGGGGGGGGGGAGGAAAAAAAAAAGAAAAAGAGGGAAGAAAAGTGACACAGGATTTCCTTTCAAAAAAGTTTCCAAAGTCTTGTGGCAAAAAGAGGAGAGGCGGAATAAAAATGTGTTGACTTGTTGACAGGTGCCACAGAGTCGTGACAGCTGTTGTTAAGCTTTGTGTGGTTTTGATAGCGCTACATGGAAGACTTCTGTGCCGAGGAGCAGGTGGGCTAATTTACACAACACTGAGGTTTAGTCAATATCGCTCGTGTGAAGCCGCCCGCTCTTCCCTGACATCAGATCGCTGCCAAATTAGTGGCAGTGTCTCAAAACGCACCCAGGGAAAATAATGCGGAGGAACCAAGAATACTTCATAAAAGGGCGCAGTGGATAGTGACATTGCTTTGTTTATAATGATACACAGTACAGGTAAGGTTAGTTTCGTAACAGTTTGTTACTTAGGCTTGTTCATTAGTGTGCACTGTCCCAAATAATAAATAAAACTAACGCTCCAAGCTGGAATGTTTCCAATTTGTCGCTAATTTCCAGCATTGTCCCGCCCTGGCACACTCTCAATGACACTCATTCTTCCTGGCCCTCGATGACCCCATTTTTCCTTTTTTTAATGGTAGCACCTTAAAGGGATATTTCAGGATATTTGCCATAGGGCCTCATTTCCTAATTATCCTGAGTGTTGTTGATTTCTGGAGATATATATGTTTTTTTAATTCATGCAGTCCTTATATTTGAAGAGTTTAGTGGCGCTAGGCTTGTGCTAGACTAGTGCATGTCTATGGTAACTAGTAGCCTGCATTAAAAACCTCTTCAAAATCATCAGGGAGACCTCCAAACGTTGCCATATCTGATTTGTAGAAAGCTCCTTTGTGAATTCCATGTGTTGTAATGGCGTCGCAGGTAAACAAACTACTGTAGATCTGGTAAGCTAGCAGATCACTCCGCCGCTTCGTAGCTAACAACCGGGAAGCTGATGCTGCTCAAACATAAGTTCTTTTAAATGCAAAATGGTTATATTTCAAAACGTATTCAGTCAACACAGACATTTATATCAGTAGTCTGGTGTTATGAGTGATTTTCCTCAGGTGCACTGTGCTTGGGTCAGACTGTTTTTAATGCGGGCTATAGTTACCATAGACATGCGCTAGCCTAGCACTAGCCTAGCACCACTAAACTCTTCAAACACTCTGGATAACTAGGAAATGAGGACCTATGTCAAAAATCCTGAAATATCCCTTCAATGCTTCCTTCACAGGCACGGGGAGAACAAACCAGCTCCACACAGAATGATGCCACCTCGAATCAAACCTGGGACTGTCGTGTGAGGCGAGAGTGCAAGCAACTGAGCCACCTTTCGAAGCTGCCATAGCTCGTACGTCCATTTTGATTTGCAAGTTTGCTTTGTTGTTGTTTTTGCTTCACTGATGCGTAAAGACAAAAACAACAGGGGGACAGTCAAATCAGCCATGTGCCTGGGTAATTTAAGATTCCTCATTGAACATTCTCATTTGACAGGGCCGCATGACATGCCCAGTCTTCCAACAGGGATCATGCAACTTTTATCAGCGCTGGCACAAAGACAATTCCAAATGCATTTTTTATCCCCCATTCATCATTCATGCTAATCATCAAATACTAAAAACTTGCTTGATGCAAACGCAATTTAGCTCTTGTAGTTTGTCTTAAAGGTATACTGCACCAAGCGGTTTGATCCCTCCCGACAAAAAAAAAGCCAAAGTTTATGGCATCATTCTCATTTGCTAAATAATGAGACGGTTTAAACGTACACTCAGACATGTTAAAAATGTATGAGTACTTTCTCTTTGGGCTGGATTGCACATTTAATCATTTAGGGTTCTTGTATCATTGTGTAACTCGTTAGCATAATAATGTTAGCACAGCCTTGGTTCATGATTACCCTTTGAGGTTTACATGTATAAGGTTCACCCCGAAATAGAGATGGAGTTTCTAAATTATACAGCAGTCTAACAGGGAACTTGTTTTGGATGGTTTTAAGACACGAAAATGTGCAGATACAGAAAAGTGTGCGTGCATATATCGCACGCAACAATTAAGGAATGATGTCGTAGGCCCTGTAACTATTTTGTGTGTGTGGAATAACATCTGTTGTTTTCGCTTTCAGAATATTGTAAAAGCCGCTAAAGACCACAACTAGCAGTTCAAACTTTACTCACTCCTTCTTTCATTATTGCTAACTGGTACTGGGTCTTTACAGTGTACAAAATGTATATGTGCAAATTCACTGTGGAAATATACATGGGAGACATATTAACACAAAATATTGTGATCAATTTGCTCAGTTACTTGCATAACTTACAAATATAACACCTGAATGTTAAAGAAGAGCTAAGTAACTTGTTAACCATAATACATCCTTTTCGTAGTCCCTCTGGGGGTAATACTAGTGTTAACGGGATGTTTTGAGGGGGGTCTTTCATCTCCCCCGGTGTCTCTGGCCAGAAAACCATACTATCAACTTTCCTGCACTGGGTCGGAGGCCCCAATACACACTAATGGAATCATGAAGAAGAAGCTTGCAGGCTAGCGGGCAAAGCTAGCTGCGGGCTAGCACCACTTAAACAGTATTTACAGCCAAGTGTGAGTGAAAAAAAAAACATCTCCATTGTGTAATTGAATGTACATTATCCCTCTCTCCCTTTGTCTTTTCTGTCAGTGTTGTATTTACTCTCACTGACCATTAATAAGTAAATAAAAACGCAACATGCTACGACTCCTGCAGTGGCGCTCACGGCCTCTTTGTTCTACTTTAAAGGCACTATACCTGAGTTGTTTTTTTTTCTTCTAGTAGGGGAAAAGATTTGGTTTTGTCCTCCTTTAGTATATCGTAAACCCACAGGGGAAAAAAAAACATCTGCTTACAAAGCATTTGCCTTAATATCAAGAACACTCAGGCTCGTTTTCAAGCATTTCTATGACAATGACCCTGAAAAGCAAGTTGTGAAATGTGTCTACAAACTCGTCCTTGTGTATAATCGGAATATTTCAAATACGCCAGAAAAGGCAGGAATGAGTTTGGACCACAACCAACATTAATCGTGAGGCTTCTTTTTTTCATTGTTTGAAAGAGGAAGGTGTCCGGTGCAGGGTCTCTAACACATCTGCTACTGCTTTCTGATGACAAGTTAGCCTATCTGATGCCAAAACATGATCATAATTTGCATTTTTTTTTTCTCTATTTTTTTGCGGCTGGCACTAACAACCTCATCTCCCCCACAGTGCAATCAAGGTGAACGCAGCGTCTAAAGGTCGCCCCTCTCTCCCCACACAAGACAGACAGAGCACCAGGACTCTTCCATCACTCCATTGATCACAGCTGTGTGCCTGCTCCGGAGAGATGCCCTTAGGCCTAATTAAATATTAAACCTTTTATTGGCCCCCACCTCGGTGTTTGTAAATACATTTTGACGCCAGGAGGTGGGGTGGGGATGGGGCATCAAAGATTCCAAATTCCTGTCCTGACTCAAAGTTGTGGTTATTGAAGTTGGAACCTGCCCCCACCCTCTCCTCTCGTCCCCGCTCCACCCAAAGCATTTAGCCCGCATTTAGAATGATGAAAGAGAAAGGAAATAGCTGCCGATGGATTCAAGGGGGAATGGACTGTATACTGTATTCATCATCGGTGAAAAATTATACTCCCCGACTATGCAAAGAGGCTATAAAGCAAACGTGAGGCTACTTTTATGGTTATTTTAATTTCTATGTATAAGAAAAAGTCAGGGAATAGACAAGACAAATTGCAGCCGGTCGATTTGCAATGTTTTATGGCCTCATCAAAAGCAGTGGAGGAGCCGTCCGGTGCACAAGCCTCGTAAGACCCAAACAGGCGATAAATAACACATAGGCGACAGTGCTTCTACGATGTCGGTCTTGGCGAGCCCTTCTAATTGATAGCCTGGCCCGAGCCATCGAAATAAATCAGGAAGTCCATCATCAATAGACCTGCCAGCAATCATGTTGGAAACCCCGCCGAAATAAATGAATTGACCGTGGTATAAAACATATATTGGCCTTCGCTGGACTCGCACCGTCCATAATTCACCGGCATAAATTATACTGCTTCATAGACTCGTTGCTGGATTGCCTTTGGAGAGGTGATGGGGAGTTTTGTGTTGAGAGTTACAGGGGGGGACATATACAGGAGGAGAGCAGCAGAGGGTGCTGTTCGCTTTAGCGTCGGTCGCATCCACCAGGAACATTACATCAGTGATTTCTTTCCCTCCCAGCGCTGTATCATCACCATTACATGCCATTTATGTCATTAAGGTGGCTCTGTGTGGCGCGGCGCGAGGGAGGTTTTCGCACACTGCCACGGCACATAACAACTTGGCTTTTTTTTTTTTTTGCGTGAGAACTTCTGAGGGTTCGAGCCAATTTACTTGAGTGAGCATTCATTAGAATTCACAAAGGTTTTTAGTTTAACGTTAAGTTGGGCATAATTGTTTTTTTTTAAAGCTGTTCTCCAGAAAAAAAGAAAAAAAAGATTACTGGTTTTGCAATTTAAGTATTCACAAATGGGGTAGCATTGCTTGTTTGTTGGGGAATCATTCAAATGAAATCAGTGCTATAATTACTCCAGCAAAAAGGTTATTTGCAATCAATATTTAGCTTGTCTGTTACAAAGTAATTTATTGGTGCAATGATTAGTCATGGTCAGCATTGTAAAAAAAAAAAAAAAAGATACAAAGTTTTTCAGTCTTAGTGTAAAGTTGCTTTGAGTAATGCGATTTGATGTCCCAAAGGTCCCTTTTTTGTTGTGCTAAATGTCATTCCTCACACCTTAATTTTGGAGCAACGCGTTTTTCTTAATAGTGTTCATGTCTGAAGAGCCACGAACCGTAAAAAAGCGGGAATGGACTTGCTGCGCACAGACTGTCATTAGGTGCTTGTGTCTCAGTGTTTGTTAGTCCAAGGAACACCAGAAAGGATGAGCCCAAAGTAGGCTGACATTTAAGGGGAGAGAGTGGAAGAAAGGAGGAAGGCTCTGGTTGGTGCATCGAGGCATGGATGGCACTTCTCTCTGCTGATTACTGTCACAGCTCAAGATGTAACTGTGCGGGAAAAGACAGTGGCATTTTGGGCAATCTTTAACATTGACTTGATGGATCTTATACAGCTTGTCAGATTCTTTGCAAACAGAAAGCTAGGAAGTGTAGGTGAAGAGTCATACAGTGTCTTCTACTGCGAAGGTAAAACAAAGAATTGGTCTGACATTTCTTGTATAATTAACTTTTCAACAGTATACTAATTTGGCCAGTCAGCCCCTCCTACTTTCTTTACAAAAGCTGGAATGTTTAGGGACCTGCTGATGGCAAAAGAATTCTTCCATGAGTTTTGGTTGGAACCCTTATAGTCCCATATAGACCTTTGGAAGTACAGACTGATTTTCCCTTACCAACCTATGAATGCTGATCCCGTCAGATCTCAGAAGCTAAGCAGGGATGTCCCTGGTTTTTACCAGAATAGAAGACTACCAGATATGCATGGATGTGCTCCCTCTGTCCAGTATCAGAATTTGTTTCCACCATGTTGCTTACTAACTCCAAATGTGAAGTGATTAAAAAATGTATAATTTCTTCCAGATGACTCCCCCTTCCCTTCTCAGCCCTTTGTGTAAGACTTGCATGGGCACTTCTGTATATGTTATAGACTGTGCAAAAAAGTGCTATACTAGTAAAGCAGATGCATACTTGAAAAAGCCAAAAAAATAAATAGTTTGGAAAAGTGAATATCTTATATTTGATGCTGTTGGTTCCTTTTCAAACAATGTTTTTGTCTTTTTCGTAGCTTGAACGACTTGTCAGATTCTCTCTAAACAGTACCAATCTTCAAGTGCTTGAGCTGTCTGGACTGACATGTCCACAGTCCTTCTCATGAGCCCTAGATATGCTCTCAAGCCGGTGAAAAGAAGAACTTGATTTTCGCCGTCACCTATTGCAGTGCGCACATGTTCTCGCACACTCTCTCCAACACTCGCTCAGCAGTCAGTTGAGTCCAGATTGCGGTGGCTGAAGATATGTGGTTGAATCATCAATCACGAGAGCCTCCCTCCGGTCAAATCAAGTTTGTCCTGGTGTGAACAGAATGCACTGCCAGCCGAGGGAAGGACAGAACCGCGAGCAGGGGGCACGCATGGGGCTTTTCGTGACACCCGGGGCACATCAATCTAGCAGCAGATGGATGAACGGACGATGATTAGGGTAAAGGAAAGGTTGGAGTTGCTAAATGCCAACTGGGAACTTTTTTTTTCCCCGAGTAGTGACTGATTCTGTTGCTTTTGCTGTCCACCCCCAAAGCGAGATGAGAAACAGCTGGATGGACCGGGGGCTCCTTTGACCGAGAGCCCCACCTTTGAAGGACCACTGGCGGCAAGCCCCGACATCTCGGTTGGCAGATGAGATGAAAGTGACCTTGGGTTGTTGACAAAGTTGTTTCTTTGGCATTTGCATGTTGCACTTGGATCTTGGAAAAATAAATGTGCTAATTGTTGGCAGAAAACAACCTTGAGGTCAAATCCATCATACACAACTGTTCATTCATTTTTGACGAACTATGACCCATCTTATCTTATAATGGATAAACTTGTCGCAAGAAACCATTATCTGTTAAGCACATACAGTAATTTGCATATCGTCTACTGTTATAGGTTTTAACTCTGATGCCTTTCCTCAAGCAATGCCCAGTTGTGGTTGTGGACAAGCAGTCATTGGATTTGGCAAGTCTTTTACTGATTATTTCCCTCGTAAGTCGTGAGCAATGGGATTTCTATCCTCGCACAATCCAGTGAGAATCCATTACGCAATGGATACTGCTGAAATTGACAGCTGCCCACATAAGAAGCAGCCCTCCTGTGCAGTTTCCATCTTACTAGTTCTTCCATGTCTTTTGCTGTTTGTCAAGGTCAACTATTGCATCTGCGTGGAGAGAGAAATCTGGGGCTATAACCATGTTTGAGCAGCGGGATCTTGGTAAATGAGAAATCTGAAGTGCTCACTAGATAATTGGTCTCCAGGTATCTTCACACAGGATTTGATTACCATGGCTTTGAAGCCTTCCAGGCACATTTGCCAACAGATAGAAGAAAAAAACAAAAACAGTAGTTTGGTGATTGGAAACTGGTTACAATATCAACAATTTCCTCAAAATTAATTGTAAACTGAGTTAAATGGAGAAAAACAAAAAGGTTTGTGAGGAAAAATATGACTCAATTTTCCTTCCGAATTACCTTTTTGAAAATATTTTGAAAATTTCCATGGTGTGTGACACTCGTGGAAAAATCATTGAAACAGTACAGTATGTAGGATGTATTGGATGTGACAAAAAGCCTATGGCATGCAATAATTCTCAAGTTGTAAAGAACCCACTTCACAAACCATCAATCATAAGGCAGCTGGGAATTTGAAAGTGTTTTTAGCATGACAGGTTCTCACTGATACACACATTTGCACTTAGTCGAGGTGTCTGCCACTGAGCACTCGTGGAGGCCAGTGTGACACGCTGCTACATGGCTTAGACACTTCGCTCTATGTTCCTTTCAAAGCTCCTATTTTCATCAAGTACAAAGAAAGGCTTGTTAACATCATAAATCTGTTTTTACTCGCAGCAATCCCACATTATCTTTATTTTTCAGAGCCGAAAGCTGACAGCTGACTGCTAGAACATGGGTTTGGACTTTGGAGGTGCAAATGGTACTATAGTGGAAATAATAAATTGTGGTTGTTACTTTGAAAACCCTCCATCATAGAAAAAGACATGCTTTTCAACAAACAATGTTTTATTACCACACAATACTTCAACGCTGCAATGCTACCATGAGACTCTAGTGCTCTGGTGAAAAGCAAGATTATCCGATTGCTGTCAGGTTTGAATAGGGTTCAGTTTATCTGATCGCGCACTTGAAAGACACTCTAATGTATAGTGTTATCAGGGAAGGGATACATACCCAGATTGTGTTGTGAATCTGAATGCCTATAGAGTATACTTATAATAGATCATACTTTAAATGCCTGCTTTCCAGTTTATCTTCGTGCTGCTCCCAATTAGGTCGATATAGGCCTTTTTCCACGTGCCTCAGCTGTTTGGACTTGCAAGGGTCATTCACAATCTAATCCAAAGGTCAGAGCATACTCCGTTATTATAATTCTCTGCTGCTAACTCAAATACTCAAATCTATATTGCAATCCAAACTGCACTCCAGGATAAAGACACAAATGGACACAGCCACCACAAAGAGGATATCTGTATTCATCTTCACGTTCAGAATATGCTAATCTGTTCTGAGGTGGATTTTCTCCCCCCCCCCCCGTTTGACTCATCATATTATGTAACTCAGCTATTAAAGTGAAAACAAATCGAAGAGAAGAATGGATTCGAAGATCTGTGATGCCTATTTACGTCCGGCGCAGCACAGTCATTGGGAGACATGCTAAATACACACGAGCAGTTTCAGTCTGAAGGCATGTTGCGACAGAACACTCGCTGCTTTTGTCAACAGATGCAAAGCTGAGTTACTTGCTTGGTTGCAAGTTGGCCACATAATTATTGCTAACCTTGTTTCGTTTATTTTAGACTGCAGTTATTATGAAAGCCAGCGGGGAAACCAAAGAACATAATGCAATAAGCAAAACTTATTTTATGAATTTAACTAGGGCTCCTTTTAAGTAACAACCCAAAATTATCAACTCAAGGACAAATAATACAATTTACTGTACAAAAGGACAAAAAAAAAAAGTTTCCAAATCTTCACATCTTTGTTCTGCAACACTTTGAATCAGATCAAGAGGAAAAAAAACAAGGTTAACTTCTCTTTGAGACTGAGCCGCTTTAAGCCGGGTCTGTTTTGATCCTACCTCTCCACAGTATACAGTATATCCTTGGGAGTACAAGTGCCTTCCCTGCATGAATATTCAAATGGAACAGAAGACACGAGTAAACAATACGTAAAAAAAAAAAAAAGTGGACACCAGTTCTACTAAAGCCGGCACACGGTGTAAAGGAGTACTTCAATAATTGTATAACTGAAATGGAGTATCACAAGGACAACTTAATACATTTAATTTGTCTTTTGCCTCTGATGGAATAAAGCAATGGTTCTCAAACTTTGAAGTACTACTTCATTGAATATTAAATCTAAATCATAAAATAGTTGAGCTTCCAAGCACCGCCAGGCCTTCATCAAGATCAAATAAAGACTACAATTGACCTTTTGGAAAACCCTGCCCCCAAAATGGTCCTTTTTCCAATCAAATCTCATCGCAACCGTTGCTACCAGACACTGTCCTTCCATAGAAAGTAATGGCGTTCAGTCGGTTTTTCCCTTTCCTGGTTGCAAAAACAAAATCAGTAGGAGTGCCTGCTAACTTTTAGGCCAAAGCAAGACTCGTTTACCATCCGTCTTGTGGATGGTAAACTTGAGGCGACAGAAGTAGCTTGGGGTGTGTAATGAATGAGGATAGTGAGATGCTTATTGAGAAGTTTGTAAAGCATGTCAAGTCTGTACAGTGCAATATAATCCTAGAAATATCCTTGTATACTGTATGTGCTTGTCCCATGTCTGAAATCCAACCCATGTCGAGAGAGCGCGCCCAAAAAGTACTTGAATGCATAGCGACAATAACGATTAAAATAGAATTATCAGAGCCTTTATTGCTTGGCAGACTCCACGGAAGGACTTCATCTTGCATTACATTCACATTGCTTCCAATATGTTTAAATTAAAATGTGGCTAAACTGATAATGTTACGACAAAGTGACGCTCCTACAGTGGGTCATTAGCTTCACTGTCTTCGTAAATCCGCACGAGCGCTTCAGAGAAAAGTTTGTTGTTCCGAGT
The DNA here is from genome assembly GCF_951799975.1 of Gobius niger. Lineage (NCBI taxonomy): Eukaryota > Metazoa > Chordata > Actinopteri > Gobiiformes > Gobiidae > Gobius > Gobius niger. The sequence continues at coordinate 13,298,636 of NC_136872.1, forward strand.
TCAATCCATGGCTCCACCCGTTGCCTCTCTCTGGAGAATATTAATTGGATAACATCATCAGCGCCAATCTGCTGAACAAATTGAAATTAAAAGAGCTACACGGATTCTTTGGATGACCTGAGCTACTGAAGGTCAGTTCCACCCAGAGACTGTTATACCTGCAGGTGTTCATTCAGGCTCAAGCCCACTCTTGCATTTGTCTTGACGTGATTACTCAGGCGTCACCGCTCATTCTTATTCGCAGCAGGTGTCCAGCCAATAAGCCATTCAAAGTATAAATGAGAGCTGCGTATTGTACAAACCTTGAATATATGCGCAGAGGTGACTCAACTCAGCAGGAACATAAGTAATTTTTTGCAGAATGGGAACAAAGACTGTGCATATGTGGAACTTAGGGCCCGTCTTGGCTATGGCTACGAGCAATATTCAAACTGTTCATTGTCATTTTTAGGCCCAATCCTTTGCTATTTCAATTCCTAATCTTCAAATGCACTTTCAGAAAACTCCGATCACCATATGGTCAGTGCGATTCTGTCTTCTGCTGCTCCCACCACATTGTTTCCAAAAAAGAGAAAAACGGCAAGACTCATCACATTCTGTTTGCTTTGCTGGTACAAATTAAGCAAGTGTTTTTCAAGTCGCTTTGGATTCAGTAATTCCCAAATGAAAGGCTGTTTGAGTGGCTGTTTAGCTGCTCAAACACAAGTCGAACAACTTAGATGAAGAACGAGCAAATATCACCAAAAAAGGAGCCTCCTACTGCTATAGCCATGTCTGTAATTAGAAGATACACAAGTGGCTTGGAGAAGGCATGCATTTGAAAATACTGAACACTTCATTACCCACAACGCAATGCATAGTGCTGAGGTCTAAAGTTCCTGAGTGCGTCTGAATGTCAACACTATTCCCTATATAGGTCTTCACTATATAGTGGTAGCTCCCACTTGCAGTGTTGCCCAAATGACCAAAGGATCGTGAAAAATAGTCTGTAATATGGTTGTGAGAAGGGTAAATAAATATTGACCATGGAGAGTCCAGGAGTCACAGGAGTCCAGCTCACAACGACAGGTTTTTGATCTGGATACAAACACGAATGATTGAATGCAGCCAGAAACCTTGTGTTAATCATATGCTGTGTTGCGATTATGAACAAATCAACTTTGATAAGCCATTGCGGTGAAAAGCTGGCAAAGTTAGCATCATCCTTTTAGCTTATTTTGTGAAATGATTGATAGTCCCCTTCCCTATTAATGTAAAATTTGTAAGATGAACATAGATAGTCTGGCTCGGGCAGCTGTGGCTACCATTACCACCACGGTGTAGCACTTTGGAAGCTTGTCAACTCAGGCTTGTAAAGCGCAATACAAGTGTAGATTACGATTATTTCTCAACTACATCCGTAAATAAACTGAATGATGACTTGAATTAGTTTTTTTTTCTTTTTTTTAGTACAGAAATTAATCTTTACCAGGGTTTAGTTTAGTGCATGGCTATGTGTAAACAAGCAGCAACCTCCCTCTCTCTTGGTGTAGCTGCGTTTTTTTGCCTTTTTCTTTGAACTGCATTTACTGGATGTTTTTGTTGGTCTTTGCCGTGTTAAGCAAACACAGCCAGCTTATGAGCTAAAGACATTTGAGACCTAGAAAATGTCTTCTTCTGAAACACTGAAGAGGCACCAAGAGCCCCCCCACACCTGCAGCAAAGTGGAGGCGTCACAAGAAGCGCTACAGGAAACAAGGAAGGGACAAAGGAGAAGGTACCCGGGCAAGACTCACAGCTAAGACACACATGTATTTCATTTTTTCTGGCTAATGGACGTTTACCGGAGAATAAAACCGATGAATTGCTAAGCTCTTGACTGCATAGAGACCCCGGGTCACACTTTGAGCACCACTGCACTAAAGAGTCACTAAAATAAATTACAAACAAACCAGCTTGCTCTTGCTCAAATTTGATGGATGATGTGTAGCACACAATTATGAGGTCAATCATTCATCCCAAGTCCCCAAGTTTGTCTGGAAGTTGTAAAAATGTCACAGGACAACATTTTAGACATATTTTTGTCACACCCTGCCTTGAAAGGTCAAAATTGTACTTTTTGTCGATAACTCATCAAAATATCAAAACAATATTTTCTGTCCTCCATCTTGATGTTTTGTCATTTTTTCACGACATGGATCAAAGAGGCATTTTTTTAATCTGAAGGCATACAAAAATCAAGGCATGTAATGAGGCATACAGGTATGTCTTCAAGCTGGGCTGCTGATGTTGGGGATGTAGTTGTGGGCAGTGACACTTGAAGGTGAGTGGTTTGTGGCAAAAACATTTGCTTTAAAAAATAAAATAAAATCAGCTGGTTTTATTCGTAAATATTACGCTTGTAGGAGTAATACTTGTCGATTTCAGTAACACCCTGACATAGGATCAAAATGCACTCAGCTGAACCTTCAACCTGTCAAAGTGACAGCTGTGCAGGGCCATAGGTTACAGTTTTTACATGTCCTGAGATAGAATCCTGGTCTGAAGTACCTATAGCTGAGGATGAGCATATGTTTAGCTTGATGTGGGAGTTCCTCAAGTAAACCCAGACCATACAAACTCCTCATGGCCTGGGAAGTGAACCTGGGACTAATTTACTAAAGGCAAAAGCATTAACAAATAAACACCAGCAACTCAATACTGATTCAATCAGTGCTATACATTTGTGCAAGCAAACACACAAGTATATTAAGTGTATTTCCTTTTCATTTAAAAACCATAAAGTTGATCTATGAACTATTGTACCTGAATGTCCATCAGCTTTATAGCTTGTCAAAATCACACTTATCATATTGGATATGGAGGCAGTCATTAGCAAACAAGACATCTAGCCGATAGTATATCGGCATATAGATTAACATTTGAGTGACGGCTCTGTATTACCTTTGCTCTTCCCTCTACAGACTGAGAAAGCAACCTTTGACTAACATCCTTGAATGTGTGACAATCAACTTGCAACGGCATGGGTCATTGTTAATATCTGGACATTGTTCATATCTGGCATTGTTGACCTGATATCATTCATATCAGGTTGGTCTTTTGGCAAAATCCCCCAAAATGTAATGGTTTATGATTTTCATATCGGTAATACCTGATTGCTAACAGAAGAGCGTCCAGTGTCCATCTCATCACATGGAACAATATAAACACATTAATGCGCACACAGAATTTCTTATAATAATAATGGCCCTGCTGTTTTCCATGTAAAATAGGATCTAGTCTGTATGTGGGAAAGGGCCAGGAACGCGTGGCTCTGTAAACTAGTAACATACATTTCAAATTCACGTCACACTAGATGTCTGACGGTTTGACTGCTGATGCCTGAAAAGCTTGACCCCCAGATCTATTACATGGTTGATTCTTCAGTGGCTAATGCTAGCATGTATGTCTCCAACTGTAGTGTGTTTGCATAGCACCCATTAGAGCCAAGGTTGGTGATATGCTCGTTCACAACATGAATTCACAGCGAATAGAATTGTACGATTTGCTTTTACTCATACTAATTTATCATCTAAGACAATCCCAAATATATTTATTATCTTTAAAAGTGAGGCCAAAAGTACGCAGCAAAATCTCATTGTCGCTCCTAATCTCCGATGCAGGTCACCCTCTGGTTATCATGACCTCCCTCACATATTTCCTCAATCTTTCTTGGGCTTTCCACCGCAGCGGGGCACTAATTTGACCGTAATATTGCTCACACTGCCATGACTAATACTGTGAAGGACAGAAGGAAACAAGACCAAAATACAGCTACACCCAAACTGCTGCAGTGTCGAGAGTCTGAGCGCCCGCGTGGTTTTATGGGGAAAAATCGGCTGCACGGGAGAGAGCCATCTGGAGAAGGCATTAGAGCTAAGACCTCCAAAGAGAAGAGCAAACGTGCCACATCTGATTGGACAAATGCCGGCTGCTCAGACAGAAGGAAGATTAGTACCTATAGAAAACAGGCGCAGAATACATATGATGTTTTTACCGTTTAAACAATAGAGATTTTATCGCCGGATTTTGAGCCATTCGTTGTCAGCAATCTGTAAGAACTGCTGAGAACTGAGACCCAGGGGTTAAAGTTGAAGGTGGCTGTTAGATCCATGGTCTAAAAACACATGATGATGTTGTAGTGTCCTTGGGCAATACTCTTGACCCATCTTTTCTATGTGCAGTCAGTCTGAATATGAGTAATCACAGTTCACATGTCTTTGTTGCAGATTGGTAGCCGTGTTCCCTTCAGATCCAGGGTGGCTTCTAATGCCTAAACCACACCACCGATGCCACTTCTACTACTTTACTACGGTTTCTTTAATTTAAAAGATATTGCAGTTGCAAACATTGGAGAACCAATACAAAGAAAGTTCCACGCTGAGTTTGTACACTTTGAAGATGTTACAGTAGTATGTCCAGAAAAACAAACAAAAAAACAGTGATGAAAGAGAATAGCTACTGTATGTACAGTGGAAACACAAACATGGAAACATACGTATCCATCCATCCATCCATCCATCCATCCATCCATCCATCCATCCATCCATCCATCCATCCATCCTTCCACTTCCACTTCCACTTCCACTTCCACTTTTCCTGGTCATGGGGGCAGCTGTTGGAGCTGCCCAAATCACATTGCGTTCTAACCGGGCCTGTTGGTCTCTCATAAGGGGCTACTGAACCGCTCTTTGTCTGACCCATCACCAAGGACCTTTTTGCCATGGGAGACCCTACCAGGGGCACGAAGCCCCCGACAACAGAGCCCCCAGGATCATTCGGGTGCTCAAACCTCTCCACCACGTCAAGGTGGCGGTTCCAGGAGGGGACATACATATCCTTACTTAAATAGATAGTCAGAGTGGTACAGGTGACTGTGCTTCCACTGACACATTATACTTTATGCAAATCTCCCCAAACAAGTCTCAATGATGGATTATTGTTGCTGCTAGACATTATCATATTGTCCTAATTGCTTACCGCTATTTCTCCTGCTCATGATACTGCATCAAATTGAGTCTCAGAACTGAAATCGAAGGGAGAAAAGCCTTTCACCTCTATGTGCTAACTTTTTGATAAGCACAAAGAGACATCTTAACCACTTGTCAGTCAGCCACCGTTGCTGCGGTTCTAGAAGACAGGCATGGCCAGCAAAACAAACAACCAGCAATGCTCCATCTCTAACCCCCATCTCGGAATAAATGGGCGAAATCCGCCAGATCGCTAAACCGTTTCTTGATAGCGCACCAACCAACCTATTTGGCATCAGATATTGCATGAGGAGGCTAGACTGGCCAAGTGTAAATAAGAATTTCCCAGCACCGCGTTGGGTGTATAACATGTTGTCAGGTGGCCACAATGAATGAGGAGTCGGCAATCAGCACCAACCTTCGCCTTCACCAAGATGGAGGGCCTCTCGCCGCACACACAAACAACCAATCACGTGTGGACAGTGATTGATGCCTCGTGCAGCTTTGAAATCTATCACCTCAACCAAGTGGCTGTCGGGAGCGCGGCTGACACATTGTTAAACACGGTTTAATATGCATCAGGCCGAGCCAACACTTCATTAATTCTTTATTAGGCGGGGCGTTGTGAAGCCATTGTCCAAATGTGTGTTTAATAATCTCGGCGCTTTGGTGAACATAATTTGGTAAGCTCCTGAAATAGGTTAACACACTCGGAGCATTCATCTTCTTCTGCTTATCCCGGGAGCCGAAGCTTTTTCCTGCAACTGTGGAGCACATCCATGACACTGGCAGTTAGTCAGTCACAGGACATATTTATATAAACAGCTATAGCACACTTTCATATATACAGCTTGCTACTGAAGTGTATTTTGAAGTCTGATTCACTGTGGAGTTAACAATGCAGGGCTGGAGCTCCCTCCTCAGGCAACAGAGGGAATTTTGTGATGAACTGCTCAGAATGGGTGCAGTTGTGGATTGTGGGCTTTAACTTCTTAACCTCCACCGGAACCGAGCACATTTTCTCCAGTTTGGCTTTACCTAAATCTAAAAGCTTCATGAAGAAAGCGTCAAAGTAGAGACGAAAACGAGGATGAAAATACACCAAAAAGAAGAGCGACAAAAACATAACTATAAAGTCATGAAAAAGCCACAAAACACCAGCAAAAAATGTCTTTAAATGTGGCGACAAAAAAAGTTATGATCGGTTTTGTAGGTCTTAGCTTTCAAATGAGCCTAGAGATTAGACTACTCCATAGCAACTAAGAAGTACAGATTGGTGCGCTATATACAGTGGGAGGAAAAAGTGAGTACACCCTGTGGAATGTCTTGCATGTCTGCCTAAATTTGTCATAAAATGTGGTCTGATCTTTACTAAAATCACAAGAATGATTAAACAGTGTCTGCTTGAACTAATCCCACTCAAACATTTACATTTGATCATATTTTTAATGGCCATAACATGTAAACATTCACAGGGCAGGGAGGAATAAGTAAGTACACCACCTGAATCTCACTGAACTGCAGCAGTTTTGTAAAGAGGAATGGTCCAAGACTCATCCAGTTGTTTACATGTTATGGCTAATACAAGTATGATAAATAGGATCTTTAATAAAGATCGGACCCCATTTAGTGACCAATTTAGGCAGAAATGTAAGAAATTCCACACGGTGTACTCACTTTTTCCTCACTGTAAATCAAGTGACCAGAATGAACAGGATCAATCAAAACTCAGGGAAGCAAAGTATATCTCTGAAATCTGATTAGAGAACAACATCGTACATAGATAAAACTTTGTGTAGGTCACATTTACTCATCAATTCATCAGTGCATGTCTGGAAACTTAGATTATTTCTTTGCATTCATTTTAACTCCTCACATTCAAATAGCCATTATGTATAATCATCTGTATTCCCTGATCTGCTGTCTTTCTAAATCCATCCAAAGTTTCACCTTTTGTTGATTCAGAGTGTATTTGACATCTGACAAGGATCAGCATTAAAGAAACATGACCCTCGGTACTTGTGATGGGAAGGTGGGGCCAGGAGGTCTATTGTAAGTGCATGAGTCAAAACTGTACATGTGGGTGGAAGCACAAAAACTTTGCTCCTCTCCCCTGGTTGGCCTTACAACTGGTGTCGTGATCAATTTAGAGCCTCTTTTTTTTTTTTTTTGGCAAGGTCTCAGCTCACATAAGTCACCGGTCTACGTGGACTTAATGCAGCCAAATGCGTAGAGAGATGTCCTATTTTCTCCATGACTATTTTCAGGCACAAACTGAAGAGGTGTGAACTGCGAGGACTTCTTGGCAAAGAGTCAAAAGCGGGTGTTATTATTGGTGCAAAAAAACTCTCAAAAGGTGAGGTGAGGTAGCTCGAAGGAAGACGGGCGAGGCTTTCACGGATCTAAGAATAAAGCGGACTGTTGTCTCACTGTTCTCACAAGTCGAAGAGAAGGAAGATTTTTGCTAACGAGGTGTTGACGCCAGAATATGTATTGGCTCCTTATGCATTAGTTTTTTTCTCTTTGTTATAGGAGACATAATGATGCCGGTATCTAATGTGAGGCAGAACAGTTTGCGAAACCTACGCTGACAAAGGGGAGGAAACAGTTAGGCCCGGGAATCTAACTTTTTGTGAGCTGATTTATCATTTTAAAGTATTTTCGCTACTTACACCTGAGTTTAGACCTGTAACTTTCCACTCTCAAATATATATTTTTAGCCTTCCGGATAGTTGCTGTCCCCGCTGGCTCCCTCCCCCAGAGAAATAACCATCCAAACTCTGACATACAGCCTGTGTTCTCCATTGATCAAACAGACCTGCGCGGCACTGCCAACAGCCCTGAGGCGTGCGCTGCCAAATACTGTACATGAACTCTTCTTGTTAATGTCCCCATGTTGCTGATAGTATGTACTGCTGAAGGGGATATACATTAGACATTAGGGACCAGGATTTAGGAGCGGCATGCATTTCAGAAGTCTTAACTGCAGCTAGAAAGTTTTTAATAAAATACCTTGCTGTAGGCAGAATGTTTGTATATATTAACAAAGTATTGACTGTCTTTTTTTAATGAAAACCATTCAAATTGTAGAGTTAATCTTGCGGTTTTCCACTGTCAAAGCCAACATGTTACGCAGAACTCATCCAGCCCTGTACTGGAGCATTTCATCTTGGGGTCAGCCTGTCGGACCACACAGCTGGGCATGGATGATGCCTCTTTTCCACTTGCAGACACTACGGGGTTAGTCCGACACCTCAGTAGTCCGAAGTCTCATTAGTCCGAAAATGTCCCATTGAGTAGGGGTTGAAAAATAAAATTAGGTTTAGGCAAGATTCCACTGACCTTAAGGTTAGGGCCAGTGGTTGTATATGGCTCTCTAATCCACAACACAACTGGGTTAGATAGATTTCGAACTAATGGCACCTCTGCTCAATGGTAAATTTTCAGACTAATGAGACGTCGGACTAATGGAGCGTCAGACTTATGGCATGGCACTAGACACTACATAGTCCAATACTTGGTCAATCCGATTGGGCGAGCTTTTCGGCTGCCGAGGCCAGGGCCAACCGGTCTGACCAGGTATAAGTTTTGGCACCAACCTCTGGCTGTGGCCAAGGCACTGAACTAAGACTAACGTGATGTGAATAGATGCTGGCCTTTGATTGGCCAGAGGACAGCCCTCACTATCAACATGCAGGTCATACGGATGTATTATTTCATCATACCGCTGTTCTAAAAGGGGATTTTGCCTATATTAGCTTTTAGCCGTTGTTAGCGCAACTTTAGCTGGTGTTAGTATTATATTTGCATGTTGCTTATCTTCATAGTTTGTCTTCTAGCTGCTTCTTTCCTCTAGTATTTGCCTTGGCACCTCTGAATGATTCCATAAATTCCACCAGAAGTCGGCATTTGTCCACAACAACTGCGGTTGTGTAGTGTAGTGGAGAAACAAGCGTGTACTGGGTAGAGTCGATAGGTGGCAATGCAAGTACATAGACCGTTTCATGTGCGGTAGAACCGTGTTCAGTGGAAAGACGGCCAGGGCTATATGTTCATTCATGCTGTGCAAGACACCGAACCACATTTCTGGTAGTTGCTTTGACTTTTTCTGTATCCATTATTATTATTTTTATTTTCATGTACTCCTATTTGAGAACAACTTTTGTGCCAAGCGGATGCACTTGCCAGCGGCTTCAGCTTTCTTGAGAGCAAAATTTCCTCTTTGTTCTTTGTTTTTTGAAGAGTTCCATCTCCTTCCTCCCCATCCCACACGTTTCTTTAAGAAGTCCCAATTAAAAGAAAAATGTTTGTGTGGGTTAACTTCAAACAATCACAGCTTTTCGGGGGTACTGAAGGTGCAGCTTTGGCCCAAATTCACAGAGAAAAAAGTTTGTTTCTGCTTTCCCCCTCCACTCTCTCTCCAGTGCCGAGAGGGCTGTTGCTCTCATATCAGAGATCAGCACATTTGTTTAATGTGCAAATTAACTTTCATCCCGTCATGCTAAATTTAACATAGTACAAAGCCAGCCTTTATGGGGAAAAGGGGGGGTCGATGAGTGATGGCGCTTCTCACATTTTTGGAAACCTTAACAAAAAAGTGTTTCTATCTCTGGCAGTAAAACTCAAAAATGTGTTTCTGGACCATTGACCAAAGTGAAAAGCTAATTGCAGATGACCATTTGTCCTTTATAGCAGAGCTCCAGGAATCATTTGGATGGGAGATGCTTCATCAGGTCACATTTTATGATTGGAAATATAATGTATACAAGTGTTCCAATATAAAAGTATAATTCTTTAAGTATATATTGTTGGTGGACCAAAATGTGTCTGTTCCTAACCCATATATGAATATTCTGACAGGAAACGCCCCTTCTATTCTTCTTTATGTTTAATAGTTTGGCGAGTTGAATAAAGATTTAAGTATAGACATAACTAATTAGACACGGGAGGGAGTTTGGGAGTAGTGCTCCAATTAACAGTGTTGACGTCCCAAAAGACAAATTCGGTTCACTTACTTAAATTTCCCCCTTCTAAAACGATTAATACATAGAATGATGAAGGCTGTCCTGGGAATGCAGCCGCTTCTCCTGTTTGCACAAGGTTTTCCTCTCACCAAAGCTTCACACTTCACTCCTTCAAGCCATTCTGATGTCCCCCAAGATTTACAGTGATTCCCCAAAGGTTTAATTATCTGTAAATTTTAGAACAGAAGAGAAGACATTGTAATCCCGTAGCCGACTAGTGTCTGTCAAGAGGAGAAATTTTATATTCTAAATGTCACTTTGTTCTTCTGCGCTGACACAGATAAATATTTATAGTATATATTTAAAAATACATGTATGAACTAATTTGTGTTTAGATTCATCTCTAGAACATTGCATTGTAACACTAAGAACAGTCACAAATGGAGCGGAATAAATGTGGTACATCTGACTTTACCCCTCTCCTGCTCCCATATGAAAAGTGTATGCAATAACAGATGAAACAGTGTTTGTATAACCGCACCTTTAATATTCATGAACTCCTTTTTGAAGTGGTCCACTCATTAATCTGGGCTAATTATGGCTGTAACACTTAGAGACTGGATAGAGGGGAAAGATGCACACTAAAAAGGCACTACTCTGGCTACGTTATTGACACTACGCTGTCCTAGATAACACGGTGCATAAGCAAATGACTTGGTTTTAAAAACAGGTAGGCTGCGCAGTGCGCAATACGCATGCATTTTACATGAATTACATCTAAGTGTTATTTGATCTCTTCTCTTTGTTGTATAACAGTCACAGATGAACAGTCTACCCAGAGGACATTGACAAAACACCATGCAAATATAAAGCTAAAAAAGGTTTGCTATGTCTACCTCAACAAGTAAACGTAGTAGTGTTAGTGGTTCCATTTATGATAGTTCGATTAACTGTTGTTTAATCATCACTCAAATGCAGAAGAAGCCATTTTCAATCAATGATTTGTGATTCATTCATTCTTTTTTTTCCCTCACATATGTTTGTCTTGATACGGACGGACCGTGTGTTTCTCTGAATGGTTAATCTGCCTCTTAAAGGAATAGGCCACCGTTTTTACATACTGAGATATGTTCTTACCTTAGACGAGTTCTTTAGGACCTGTCTGATCTTCACCCGTGCCTTCAATCACGTAAACACAGCGCAGACGGCGTTAGCATTTAGCCTCTCCCCCTCTCCTCTATAGCTCCAAAACAGGTCAGGATAGAAGCTACCAAGCTCTTCCACGTTTTCCCTATTTAAATATGGTTACGTGAAGTGTTACACTACAAAGTATAATTACACAAAATTAAACAATGTGGATTTTCTAAGCAGATAAAAGGGGGAACTATATTGTAAGGCGTAATAATACCAGGAGTAGTTCGAAATCCGTGCAGTAATCTTCACTTTACTGCGCAGTAATCTTCACTTTACTGTGCGGATGCCAAACTACTCCTGGTATTATTACCAGGTGTAATTATACTTTGTAGTGGAACACTTCACGTAACCATATTTAAATAGGGAAAACGTGGAAGAGCTTGGTAGCTTCTATCTTGACCAGTTTTGGAGCTATAGAGGAGAGAGGGAGAGGCTAAATGCTAACGCCGTCTGCGCTGTGTTTACGTGACTGAAGGCACGGGTGAAGATCAGACAGGTCCTAAAGAACTCGTCAAAGCTAAGGTAAGAACATATCTCAGTATGTAAAAACGGTGGCCTATTCCTTTAAAGCAGTACTAAGTAACTTGTTTACCTTAATAAGTCCTTTCCGTAGTCCCTCTGCGGGTAATACAAGTGTTAATGGGATGATTGGGGGGTCTTTCATCTCCCCTGGTGTCTCTGGCCAGAAAACACAATTGCAACTTTGCTGCCACCGGGTCGGCGTCACCAATACAGACTAATGAAATCACAAAGCAGAAGCTAACAGGCTAATGAGAAAGGCTAACTCTGGGCTAGCGCCACTTAAACAGTATTTACTAAATGATATCCATTGTGCCATTGGATGTACATATCCCGCTCTCCCTTTGTCAGTTCCGTCAGTGTAGTATTTACTCTCACGGACAATTAATTAGTAAAACATTTCAACATGCTACGACACCTGCAGTGGCGCTTATGGCCTCTAGTTACTTAGTACTGCTTTAATCTCTCTCACCTGAACTTGGACAAATTAAATGAGATCCCAGGCAATTAGAAAAAGGCTAGTCTGGCAGGACAATGGGAAACACTCACATGTCCACTCCAAATCTTCAAATGGAATGAGCAAAGGCATGATGGAAGTACGTAACACTTCATGAGTCCACCTGTAAGTGCTGGTAGAAGCGTCTCGATTGAGGCACTGTCATTTAGGCACTGCAAGAGCAACAGAAACGTGTGCAACAATGGGATGCAACCACTCCTGCAAATTCGGGATCATTGCAACACAACAACGAAAAGAAAACTGTTTGTAATGAGACTGTCAGCGCCGCATGGTGCTTATTTCGCATTCAGCCAAGGAAAGAAAAGAGCCTACTTTGAATCCATTTCGGTCAGGAGGTCAGTTTGATGTGGCGCTTCTTGGATTTGTGAGTAAACACACTGAGGCTCGCTTGCCTATAATCACGGTAATTGCAGATGACCAAACACCGACTTCAGCATGGAGACAATGCGGACGTTGTCTCGCTTCACAAACAGGGGAGACCTTGAGGGCAGCCTCGATGAAACCAAGCCGCAAAAACAAAATCAAGCTTCTTGCGCCCTATACTTAGAGCATTAACTATTGATAACGTGAGCATGGCGTGATTACATGGCACGGTGAGTCTAATTACATCATAATATCGTTGTAATTGCATTGCCATGGGTCATATAGAACCGTGTCCTGTCATCTTCGCAAACATCCAAAGGGTATGACGGGGATAATGAGCCTTCAGAATGAGCTGTCTGTACATGCATTGGATTACTGTACCACTGCTGTCTTCTGCATCATTAATAAGGCGAGTCGTCAACTGTATCTGCCTTTTAAGTGACGAGCCAAGTGTTAATATCTGAAGCATAAAACCGCGGATGCTTTAGCTTTCATTTGAGGCAGAGAAGGCTCCTTGTTATTCCGGTTCTGGCGGGATGACACTTCTGGGTTGGGTCCCAGTAGAGAACCCCGGGAGAAAGTAGGTCAAATGTTAAATCGGCGGCTGAATCAAGAACAGGGCACAAAAGAAAGCTGACTTATCCGTTGTCTTGCAAGCGGGATAATGCCGTCACTGTATCACTTTGTGCTGTGTGAAAGGGGGGGGGGGGATGAAAAAAGGGGATGAAAAAAGGCTTGTGTAATTGCCAATGAATTATGGAAGCAATTAATTAACTTTTTCAACATTTATGGAACAATGCAGAGTCGTTTCCATTTCAGTTTCTTTTTCAAAGCCCGATACCACTGCGACAGTCACGACGCGAGGCTTCACGACAATTCAGGCAGACAAAAAGAAGTCATTGCAGCATCTCATAGTAACGTGGGATGGAAATGGCTTTGCACGTAAATTCAAGCAATCAATCCATCAACGCTTATTTGTATTAAAAGAGCAATAACACGGCGATTGAGGTAATTACTTGGAAACAGGATGCACACATGATCTGTTTTATGGTAATCTGACCGAGCCCTGTGTGAAAATGGCCGGAGACGAAGCACAAATGTTTTTTTTACCTATTTCCATTCGATTACTGAAGATTTAGTGTGACTGATTTTCAGTGTGAATAATATACGATGTTGGAGAATGCCATCTAAAGTTTGGAGGATGGAAAAGGGGAAAACACAACCTCTCGCCGGCAACCTTGCCTTTACATTTCTAAGACGGGGAGTGATCTATGGGAGTTAAGCATTCTTTTTGAAGTCAAGAACAGAACCATATATGGATCAAACTGGTATTTTCCATATCTACCTTGTCAAAAACCGCATATGTTTTTTTTTAAATGTTTTTCTTACTCCGGATGATTCTACTTTTGAGTTTTGACTTTCTTGCGACTTTCGCTCCCACCCACTGCGGACAATCAGATCTCACACCATTACAGGGAGGCATAATGAAAGTTCAGCACTCCCACTTCACGCAGTCTGTAAGTGGCTCTCCAAAAAGTTTCAGGTGTGAGTCAAGTTTAGACCTTTCTCTTCTGTTGGACAATTAGCATAATAGAAAGTTGTAATTGTAACCTAGAGAAAAAAAGAATCATTAAAATGTGGGTACACCATTTTAGTCAGATGCTATGCTTTCATGCCTTTAAGCAATTATGTATTTTGCGTTTTCTCATCTTTTATGAATCACAACAGCCTTTACCCTCCGATGGCTGACTGGCAGGTTTGACACAAATTGAGCCGAGGAAGCCGATGATTAGAAAGTGCTCGTGACAGGCTGCCGGATGTTCGGATAATGCGGCAATTTGGGACGACTGTTTCCGCCGGTGGTGATAGGCAGAGGTGTGTGAAGTTTTGAAGCGGGGCTGGTTGCCGGGTTTTAGTCTCATTCGCTTGGCTATAGAAGATGACGTCCGTAATTTGAAGATAATATGAGGGTCACTGATGCAAGAGTTACAAACGGGCTGAAATAAAAGAAGTGAAATATGCTTGTCTAATGAAGTGGATGGTTGGTGTTGTGGTTAATTCCTTGGATTTGCTAAAAGAAACAAGTAAAGTTTTTGAGGACAATAACTTTTGCTCCTTCGCTTTCTACCATGCATATTATTTATACACGTTATACATTTTCTTCATTCACTTGTTAAGTTAGCGTGAGCCATGTCTTGTAACGTCACATTTCTCTGTTATATCTCCCTCGCATGCATTTATAGGCTTAAAACGTTATATTTACTGTTGCTAAAACCTGTAATTTCCCAATACTAATTGAAAACAAGCTTGGACTTTATTGAATCCAGCTCTGTCTGTGACACGAAAGACTCTGGAACAACAATTAAAAGCCACTCCAATAGCCGTGAAAAGGTGCAACCCCTTCCCATCGGAAACAGTGTTTTCCAATGGCTTGGCAAATCCAATACACTACACAGGTCCTGTAATTAGATGTTTCAGCTCAGTGACGCTTAACATTGCTCGCTCCCTATTGTATTACTTACTATTTCTTAAGTTTACCATTTCCTTCCCAAAATGTGCTTACTTCACAAAAGTTCTTTGGCGTCACGACGACTGCACTTAAAGCATATTGCCAGTATGTGGTATCAGCCCAAGGGGACATGAAAGACGCAGCGTTACATATTAGACACACACGATTAACTTGACCAATAAATGCAATGCCCTTGCCATTCACTGCTGAGAGGCACTATCAAAACAAGAGGCGCAATCTTGGCTTCAAATCTGGCGTGAATTATGCATTAAAGCTGTCTTAGTGGAGTCATGTAAAGGAGAACCTTTGGCATGTCAATAAGAAAGAAACTATTGCAAACATTTAAAACGCCCTGCAAAATGCACTTCCACTTCTACTAAGGCCCGATCTCACGATAAGTAAGTAGATGAGTAAGTGCTTTACTTGTACCAATACCGTACAACGAAATTCTGTTCAGGTGTTAGTCCTGAGCTGCTGCGACTAAGCCACGGCGCTACTGGGCGTCAACCCGTATGTTTTTGGACGTAGAGGAGACCGTAGCACCCGGAGGAAACCTGGCTGGCCGCCTTCAGTCTCCTCAGAAACAGTGCACCGCCTCCTGGGTTTGTCCCTGCTTCAGAGCGTGGTGTCCTGCACTGGTCAGCTCGACCTCCTCCTTCCTCTTCCTCTTGCACAGCTCCCCCGCTCCACAACAGTCATTCACCAGCTTCTGGGAAAAGCGTAGCAGTTAATCTGTTTTATTCTCCAGTGAACGTCCATTAGCCAGAACAATAGTCGGGATAGAAGGCATGTGTGGCTTAGCTGTGAGTCTTGCCTGGATACCTCCTCGTGTGTCCCTTTTTTGTTTCCTGTAGCGCCTCTTGTGACGCCTCCACTGTGCTGCAGGTGTGAGGCTGTCTTTGTGCCTCTTCAGTGTTTCAGAAGAAGAAATTTGTAGGTCTCAAATGTCTTTAGCTCGCAAGCTAGCTGTTTGTTTACTTTTAAAAAAGCTGCTTTCTTCAGGACCAATATGGACTCTAAAAACCACCAAACCTCGCAAACACATGGCAAAGACGTACAAATATACCCCGCAAAACAATAAGGAAAACAGAATCAACAAATGCAATTTGCAGGAAAAGGCAAAAAACACAGCTGTACCAAGAGAGAGGGAGGTTGCTGCTTATTTACATGTCGCCAATGCCATTCAACAAGAGACGCCTTAATTAAAAAGTAAAATACTGACGCTAACACTTAATCGTTTTGACTTTGACATGGAAGATAACTCTAATCTCGCTTTACAGCTACAAGTAACAATAGATCTAAAATATAAAGTATATTCTCGCTGCCAAATTTGGGACCGGAATTGAAATCAAATCAAAGAATTGTCCCCCAAAAGTCTAAAGCAATACTAAATATCCTTGATTCGTATATCCCAGAAAGCATTTTCACATGCACAACGATCACAGATGTGCGCTGTTAGTGATTGATAGCTCGAGTGTGTCGACATTAGCCCTAACAGAGCGATAAGTGAGAGGACATGTTCCTCAGTGATCAATTACAAAGCGAGAGATAGAGCACGTCATCTGTAAAAAGTATCTATTGCCACGGTCAGAGACGGATAGGGCGCTCAGGTAATTCCACGGACTGACACCCCAAATACATTATCCGCTCCTTATCTTCGCGGGGCGCTGTATGGGCTGCACCCAGTCCAGCAGATAGCAGCCATAGGACACGAGGTGGTATAGCAGGAACAGGAACGACATTCATTTATCTCAACTTAATGGTAGTTGCAACGCGTGTCAAAATAGCGTGCTTTTTTAGAATCCCGGATGCTCTTGCTGTACTTTGATTTGTGTTGTCTTGTTTTGCAGGCTGCGTTATGCATTCTCAAGCGTTCCTCGGCGACTTCAGGAATAGAAATATGTTCCGAACACAGGCATCCGTTTTGTCAGTGTCAGGAATAACCGGCGCCGCTATCAAAAGAATAATAATTAGGTTGTACACCTCACAAACTCACTTCAACTTGCCGATGTAATTTCACAATAGCACAAATCCAGCAGAGGGATCTGGTCTTCTTTGTTGCTGCATGCATTCGGCACATTAACACTTCAAACCCTGAAAAGTTGATGTCCCGGATATCACACAAGAACATTCTCGCACACTTTTCACGCTGCTCAATGGTTCTTTGGGGGCTGCCACCATTTTTTTTTTGACACTTGCTTCCTGTAAACACGAGCGCTGGCTTGAGGTACACACATAAATCTTGTGCAGCTGCTTTGCGAAGCTTCTAAAGGGGGGCTGAAGGCAAATACAGTTCATCTGAGGGAAAAAAAGAAGAAAAAAAAGTGACGTGGGCAGGATTTTTTGCTCTGTGTGCCAAGACCTAACTGTAAAGTCAGGGTATTACTCACAGAGGATTGTACAATTTCCAGACCTAGATTCAACTGAATAAAGAATAGTTTTTCATCTTCAACAGGCAAACAAAAAGACACCCCACGAGAAGGAAAATAATAAGAAACTTGCAAATGTGTCGACTGAAAGAACAGTTTTCAGCTGATGCATGGGTCCAGATCAGTTAGTGTGCTAAAGTTAACTTCCAAAACATCTCTATTTTAGAAGAGCAATCTTGGATTTCACTTTTTTGTTCTTTTTCTTTTTTTTTTGGACAGATGGCAATGTTTTAAACTCCATCCAGAGAAACTCCTCATGTCAGTTTTCCTTGACATCACATTCGCATCTGTATGTGGGCGGGAGGGTCACTGAAAACTGCCAGGAGGAGGCGCGCTGTCAACAAGTGTAAGTCAAGTTGTCTTGTTTGGACTTCACATGATTGGATGTAATCACCCAAAGGACTGCGAATCGACACTATTATATGAAAAAAGCAGTATCTGTCAAAACACGTTTTTGTACTGCCTGCATGATCTGATCTAATGGGTATGCTAATTGCTACAACACAAAAGTGGTATATAAGTTGTGAGATAGAGCTTGCATTGAGCAGTACGAAGAAACTCATGCCCCTAGAGGCCATAAGTGCCACTGCAGGTGTGTCGTAGCATGTGACGTTTTTTTACTCATTAATTGTCCGTGAGAGTAAATACTATGCTGACAGAAAAGACAAAGGGAGAGAGGGATATTGTACATCCAATTAAACAATGGAGATCTTTTTTTTTTACTCAAACTTGGCTGTAAATACTGTTTAAGTGGCACTAGCCCGCAGTTAGCTTTGCCCGTTAGCCTGTTAGCATATTCTATTAGTGTGTATCCAGGAAAGCTGCAATTATGGTGTTCTGGCCAGAGACACCAGGGGGACATGAAAGACCACCCAATCATCCCATCAACACTTGTATTACCCCCAGAGGGACTACGAAAAGTATTTATAAGGGAACCAAGTTACTTAGTACTGCTTTAAGGTGTAGGGCAGTGGTATGTAACGGCATAGAACCTCTGGCCCTCAAGATTATTTTGACAAATCAGAGATCAAATGCCTGTTAAAGTTCTCAAAACTCTGCTTAGCAGAGCCGATGTAGCAAGGGAATGTCTCCAATGACAAATTATCAAATCACCCAATAAAGTCATGTGTGATGTAGCCTACAACACTGGCATTTATTGAGAGTGGTCCTACTTCAGGCTACAATTGGGGGTTTCGGCCCTCAGTCTTTTGACGATGAAAAAAATCGGCCCTCCATCAAGCAAACTTGCCTACCCCAGTGTAGGGTATAGTTTAAACCTCTGTTATCACAAGTAAATGCACTGACCACCGATCTTTGGCCCTTCACACCTTAGACTTTGATATGCAGCCCTTGATGAAAAGTTTGTACACCCGTGCTTTAGGCATACTGTGTTGGGAAATAATGCAGGGGAGATGGTGGTTACCCCCTTCAGAACTGGGTCATTCTCAAAAAGCCCACCGGCTTGTTTCCGCCTGTAGTATTACGCTCCAAAGAGATTGCTACAGCTGTAGTTGTACTCGCTACAGTTGTGGTAATTGTGTTGTGTAGTTTTTTTTTTGCTCCCAAATAGTGTCAAGCTTCAGAGATCAACTCGCTTTCACACATTAACAGGTAAAACTTGTTCCACTCTTAGCCGCGAACCGGGAGTCCAAAAAAACATTAGAGCAGATAATCTCGCAGAAGGCCACCAGCTGTTCCTCTTGCCTTTAACAATGTATCGGCCTGATGGCAATTTCCACCCCATCACCAAACTCAATTTTCAAAAACGTGCGGCCAGACTATTTGATATTTATCACGGAATTGGCAAGTAATGTCAGCTTCTGTGCTGCCAAGATAGCCCATTACTCATGCGGGCACAGTATGGGTGACTTCAGCCTGCTCATTTAGTTCCAGGTCGTGACAAATGGCACTGCCTTCATTGTAAGTGACTGCGGGTTATTTGTCTTTGATTTATACACATACATTGAAGGAACAGAATTGTACTTACACATACGGATAATTAGTTGTAGTATAGCTGTTGTTGTTTTAGCTACAGTCACTTCTTCCATTATTCTAACATTTTTTATGCTAAATTGGTCAAAGTGGAACGCACATCATTAGGTGATAAAGTCCATCCTCCCATGACCTCATCAACTCCAGTCTGTTACTTTCCACTCCTCATTGCCAACTCATTCAGCCATTCCTTAGTTAAGATTGGCCCACGCAGGCTTCCTTTCACCCTTTTCGCCATATTAATCAGCGCACTCAAGTACAACCACAATCTTGCTGCAAGTCATGGACAAATGATTACAGCAATCATTTCGTTAAAGCCGCCGCAGTTAATGTCCAAAATGACAAGAAGTGTGTGCGGATCCCACGTACATCTGCTGACCAGCACTTGGCTACAGGCCTGGACTTGGTGATTGATAAATACAATGTGCTGCTGAGGCGGAGGTGGACCGTAATTGCAGACACATTATTTTGACAGTAAACTTTCTCTTTTGGGTGATGCATAGCAATGAGGCAGCTGCGAACTGGAACTAATCGATCGGGGCAGGCCAGCCAATCACTCAGCAAGCTCGCTGTCGGGTTTTTGGCGCATACACACACACACACGCACACACACGCACGCACACGCCTCCAATTTTAAGAAGTCACAGCAAACAATGTGTAGGAAAAGTCGGATGACAAAAGCCTGAAGCATTGATTTGGTGGTACGTATACACATGGCGAGCTGGAAACCTTTGTTAACCTTTACAGGCCTATTATCACTAACAATAATACTGCATCACTTCTGTCTAGAGGGTATGCTCATGTTGTCCCCACATGGCAACAGCATAGCAACAGAAACTATAAGAGTCACCACTGGGTTATGAAAACATTTATTTTGACACCGTCTGGAATGTTCTGTACGGTGTCAAAATAACGTTGTCAGTCTCCAGAGCACTTTTTTTGAACGCTCAGAAAGTTAAGTTATACTTTATTCATCTCTGCAGAGAAATTTGTTCTCTGCATTTGACCCATCCTCAATGTCGTTGGCCGACCTGTAGGAGCAGTAAGCTGCCAGCTTGGGCCGGCGCTCTGGGACCCGTCTCCATGATGTGGAGCCAGGCTGGTGGTCAGAGACACCTGGCTGGAGGATTAACCTATTGCACATGTTTTTACTACTAACCTATGCAGACACGGGGAGCACATCCATGTCCTGGTGGAAATCGAACCTGGGACCTTCAAGCTGTGAGGCACGAGCGCTAACCGCAGCGCCACCGTGCTGCAAATGCTTTAAAGTAAATGCTTTAAAGTGATTACATTTCAAAACGAGGAGAACGAGTAATTTCAAAAGTAAACAATCAAGCTCCCTCCCCTTCCCTCATGATTGGACCTCACAGGCCGATTCACAGGAAAGCTTTGTCTCATTGGTCAAAGTTATGGAACAGGGAAATCTTGTGAGTTGCTGAGACTTCACAAAAATGCCATTATTTTATATTACTCACTATTAACGATAAATTGCAGGCCCAGGCGGTCAAATATAAACAATCTTTTAGGTTAGCAATATATTAAAACTTACAGACTATCACCTTAAAGGGACTAGACAGAGTTTAATCATTTACCCCAACTGCCGCTAAAATCCAGCCCAGTCACTCATAAAGTTGTTACTTTGGGCCGAAGTACAAACCATCTCCACCGTCATGCACACGCTTAATATGAAGACTGCAGTTACGCACAAGATATGAGGCGGCAGTAGCTAGTATAAAAATGACAACTTCCATCTAGTCCCTGTAAAGCAGAGCTAAGTAACTGGTGCCCCTAGAGGCCAAAAGCGCAACTGCAGGTGTCGTAGCATGTTGCGGTTTGTTTTACTCATTAATTGTCCGTGAGAGTAAATACTACGCTGACAGAAAAGACAAAAGGAGAGAGGGATATTGTACATTGTGCCACAACTCAATGACACACTCGAACTTGGCCGTAAACACTACTTAAGTGGTGCTAGCCCACAGCTAGCTTTGCCCGTTAGCCTGTTAGCTTCTTCTTCCGTGATTGTATTAGTATTGCACCTCCGATCCGGAGGCAGGGAAGTTGCAAGGATCGTTTTCTGGACAGAGACACCGGGGGAGATGAAATTCCCCCCAATCGTCCCATTAACACTTGTATTACCCCCCAGAAGGAATACGGAAAGGATACTATATTAAGGTAAACATGTTACTTAGTACTGCTTTAATGGCTTACTTCTTCTTTAAATATTACTCACATAATTCACTCCCCTGACGAAGTTACTGTTGTGGCTAGCATTATTATAGAATTACAGGAAATGAGTATGCAAGATTAACTTATGCTTGCCCATAAATAAAACTGCAATTTTATTTTTAATCATTATTAAGTTATAGCTTTCATTCCCTTTACAATCTGGCAACTATACTCCGAACCCACTTAAAGCAGGTAAACTAATGTAAACACTCCATTAAAAGCAAAACAAAATGCAGATTTGTTACCCCAGGTGCAATGCTAGTTGCCACAGTAAAACGCATTGAAAAAAAGCAGAAATACATAGTCAATGTGCAATTTCAAGGCCGGTCTCCTGCCTAATAGCCATCTCTCCCTCTCTCTCCCTGCACCTGCTGTAATTGGTTTCAAATTGGTGCTCCGACAAAAAAAAAAAAAAAGAAAAGAAAAAATCATTCTTTTGGGCAATAAAACAGGTCACATTAAACTCCGAGCGAGCGAGCATCTTGTGTTGCTCTGAAAAACACTTTCCCTGTAGTTCTTAAATGCTCCAGTCTGTTTTTATTTATGGAAAAAAAACAAAAAGCAGGCAGATTCGCAGCTTGAAGGCTTAATTATTAGTCAATGGGGGCTTACTCGCACGAAACAAAAGATCAACGGAGAGCGCGCAGCCTTATTTTGGGTCAGGCACAAAAGAAAAACTAATGCAGGATAATTCATCTTTCTGCGGCGGCAATTATGCAGCTTCAAATAACCAAATATTTGATGAATAACAAATTATCTACATACATACTCATAAAAAAAAGACAAAGCACAGAGCTGAAACACTGTATGTACATCACAAGAAATCACAGAAAAAAACAGTCATTAATTAAATATAGGAAACCCAAGAGTACCGTTGAGTCATTAATAATATGTCTATTTTCCCCATTGGCCATTTTCAGGTTTGACAGATGGTTGTGCGCCAAATGGAAGGAAAACAGCTGCACCTCAAAACAAAAATAATGTTTCCGAACTAATTAGAGAGACGTTCTTGTTTTGTGGTTGTGGTTTTATGACAGCCTCCGAGTATTTTAAAGTCTTCATTCAGAAGGAAACCCAGTCTCGCTCCTATTACAGTTCAAGATGGATGACAGCAATTACAGACAATGTGCTGTCAGCTTGAAAACGAGGAAGTGCCGTTAACACGAGCACTTGGCGCCTTAAGTAAAAGTCTCGTAAACTAGAGGAAGTACGATGCAAATAAATAAAGTTTTGTATTTTTTTTATGCCTGAAGATTTATCATATGAAAGAAACATGACAAATCAAAGCTGAACCAGTGGAAAACATTCCTTCTTGTGTGTGCAGATGTTTTCAGATTCAGATATCATCTCGAGGACTGGGTTAAGGAAGTTCTATCTTCAGACACTTCTTTACTTTACTTTACTTTGCTTTGCTTTGCTTTGCTTTGCTTTGATCTTTATTGAAGAGACAATGTACAGAGACATTAAGCTCTAAGAGACAGAGATGTACTGCACCAGATTATTGCTAAATAGCTAGTTTCCATCCGTAGTCCCTGGTAACATCAAAAGAAATAACACTATACAGTCAATCACATAGTCAGTCACATGCACTTTACCAATCACACTACATATCATTCTTATTAAAATAATTCAGTGCTGCCCCCAGTGGTTCACAATGAATAAGCAAAAGCTACATTTTGTCATAGAATAATGAAGGACCTAAAACCGGCCCCTGTCAGTGCCCGCAGGTTTGGCCTCTCAGCAGCCACTTTTTCAATTCTTCTCGCTCTCGTAGTCAAAGGTTAGTCTTGTAGATGATGGTTAAAACTCCGGATAAGGAGGGGGAGTAAGAACTGTCATCCCACCAGCTATTTCTTAAAACGCACACTTATTCAAATACTCTTTGTTCTGGACTGAGATTTCAAAGTGTAATAAGTTGTAGATTTAAAACAAGAAGAAAAATGCTAAGACTATAGAGTGAGAGGATATTCTAAAAGGACCCAGGAACGGCTCACGCTCACGCTCTGTGCAGTTGCTAGATAACACTGGAAATAAAAAGCCGGCGTGTCAGCAAGAAAAGGACTCCAACTCCACAGAGATCCAGGTGGGAGCGGCCGGAGGGAGGGAGGGGGGTGGGGGGGGGCTAAGCTAAGAAAAGAGATGGCGCTAGAAACTGTTAATGAATGGCTATTGGAAACTCGGGGCGGACGCTGCGTTGCAATGCTTATACTCACTCATGATTAATGACTACCAGGCCGGTGTAATAGGTACCACTGGGACCCCGGACACTGGCACCTTTTTATAGAACAACCCCAAAAGGAAAAAAAGAAGAGAAAAAAGATGAAGTCCCTGTAACACTGCCGCTTCTCCCAGACAGAAAGAGTGTCTACGTGGCCCGCACTCCAGCCCCATCATAATGCTATTCTCTACAAAGAAAAGCAGTTTTGTCAAATCAACCGGCAAATTCATTACCGTTTCCATTGCTCAGCAAGTGTGGCCCGGTCTCTGCCGCCTGTGTTTCTTTAAGCAATTAAAAAGTCGCCGATATTGCCTGCTGAGGAAGAAGAGGGGCATGAAATGTTTTGTTTCTGTTATGATATACCTGGATTACGAATTTCTCATTGAGTGTCGTGATTTGCGTATTAATCGGTTGTAGGATTAATGTTGAATACCATTAACATTGACATTTTTGCTGACTGGCCACTGTAGCTACATTATAATCAAATCATGTCACTCAGTGTTTTGTCTTGCCACAGTAGCTGAGAGGTTTCTGGTCATATTCAAAATGCCAGGGTGAAATGGCTCGATTTGCTTTTAGGGTCTATCGAATACACCGAAAACTAGGGATGCACCGATCTGATACTGGTATCGGATATCGGAGTCGATACTGGGAAAATATCCAAAATTGAACCGATGTCAGTTTTGCCTCTCAACGCCTTAAAAACACAACTTTTACCACCTAAATCTAAGTGAATATGGGCATGCTGTGTGTCATTTTGAAGCTCAGGACCTGGAGAATTCAATCGCCGAATTCGTTTAAACCTCCGCAAATCTATTTTTGATCGCCGCGCTAGCAATAGCATGCTAAAGCTAGCGGGTGCGCGCTAATGCTGACGAAAACTAATCAAGGCTGGGTCAGAAATGGCCTAATGGAGGAAGTCATGTCTCATTTAAAACTAGAACATTTACGACATACCGTGAATGCCTCCCTCCAAACATATTACAAGATCTGGCAACCATTCCTCAATTTTTTTAAGTCTGATTTCAGAGTATAGCCCATATATCTTCACTTACTTTCTGTCTACCTATTGTATCATGTAACCATTTTATTTTGTTGATAACGATCATCACTAACAATATCACTTATGCTCAATTAGATGTTTCCCTTTTGTTTCATCTGTCTTTGTCCTTATTTGTGAGCACCGACTGCTGCTGTTTTATTGTTATTGTGATTTGGGTTGGTTGTTCTTAAATTTAAAAACAGTAAAAAGATTTGAATGAATAATAAGGCTGGGTCAGAAACTATGAAAGAAATATCTAATCAGATCAGATCACTTAATGTGAGTTGTTTAACCTAAAGCCTGTTATATACCCAAGGATATTTAGCGTAGAAAAGTCCAGTGATCCTTGTTTATCCAAGAGTTTATAAACAGATATAACTGATAATTGATCTGTAACATTATGGCAATAAAATATGACTTTATTGATCTTAAAATGGAGAAAAAAGTCAATTAAATTTTTCACACACTTTAAAGAAAGGTCTTGGTATCTGTAAATATCGGATATTGGCAGATATCCGATATTATAGCAAAAATAGCTGGATAGCAAAAACGCTGGATCGGTGCATCTCTAACTATACTGAGTTATAAAATAATATATATCGATCACACTATACAGTATGCACTATACCAGTGGTTCTCAACCTTTTGGAGCCGCGACCCCAATTCTAACAGTTAAAGGGGTTCGTGACCCCGTCCGAGTCACACCATGAGAAATAGGAACATTAGCCGACATAATTCTTAAATGTGTGGTGTACTTTCTTAAATGTGAAAAAATCAGACTCAGTGCAGATGGTTGTCAGGACAAATTCTCAAGAATTTGGAACCCCTTTCTACATTATGGTGAGAATATTCCTGTTATTCTTTCTTACTGTGTTACTTGTCTCTTTGCAACTGCCACTCTTATTCAATAATCTCCCTCCCTTTATTGATGATTTTATTTTTTTTGACTAATTGGGCAGGTACAGTGGGTTTAGGTAAGGGGTAGAGTGTGTTTTGATTAAAGTTATGCTTTGTTTGTGGTTTTGCATAATTGTAAAATGTAAAATTCATAAATAAAGTAAAATAAATAAATAATAATAATTCTTAAAGGGAGTATAAAAATGTTAAAATGATGTATGTTCCTCCCCCTACATGTTCCTCCATGTCCTAATGTGTAGAATGAGCTCAGACCTGTTCACCACAACTGCCTCTAAAATCCACGAGCTTAAGAAGCTGCAGTTACACAAATGACCTGAGGTGGCAGTAGTGAGTATAAACTGGCTAACATGCCTCTAGCCCTTTTAAAAAAACAATGGATAAAATAAAATTCAAATTCCGAACAAATAATGGCACTGCTGCAATAAAATATTATATTATATGCTAATAAGAATATGTATATTTTATCTACATGATCTGGTGACCCCCCAAATTTGTCTCACGACCCCCTTGGGGGTCCCGACCCCCAGGTTGAGAACCACTGCACTATACTACCACTGTACAATCTACCAATAGAGTATTTTCATTATCTTTTTCCAGATTCTTCGGTCTCTTTCCATTTCCCTTCCACACGTATGCACTTTAAAGGTGTGGATGAAGTTAAAGCAGCAATAGTAGGTGTAAATGCTGTCATTTAAAATTTTTAGCTTTGACATCCACAGGAGGCAGAGCAGCCGACACAGCCCCTCGGTCCATAGGAACAACATCTGCGGAGGAGACTAATTCGTCGCGCGACTTGCGTTTTGCTTAACCTTTTCCGCGCCAAGCCAACATTCAGTCGCTTATCCCACATCTAATTTAATCATGGGCATGTTTAGCATTTTTGACTCGAAAACTATGACCGCGGTGGCGCATACATTATTCATATTCTTTTGTTCTACACATTACCAAACCCACGGGGCAAGAGACAGGGTGCATCTCAGTTTCCAATTGCAATCCTTTTGACTTTAAAACAACTTTGACTGGCTGTGAGTAAGCCACAAGTGTGTATGGTGGCTATATCTCGTCTGCTTTTACCAAATAGACATTCATCTTTACTCTGAACGCGCTACAGTGCAGCACATAAATTTCCTAAATTAATCTCTCTGTGTGCAACACGCGGCGAGGCTCGGCAATTGAGAAATGAATTAATCATTGTAACACAATTGTGGCGTTTGCATTTTTCAGGGTTATTTTAGAGTGATTGCATGTGAACAAGCCTGGTTAAGGAGGGAACTGTTAGCTGTGGGAAATAAACAAGGTTTGTTTGTGCTACATAGGAACCAGGGCACTTGAGTTTACGAGAGAAACACTGCGTTAAGTCCTGTTGTGTCCCATTGTGGATGATTTATGGCATCATAATCATGCAATTGCATAAGAAAGAAAATTACATGCATTGTGCAAGTGTGATTGGTTATTCTGTGCTTTCTGCAACAATAATGAGTTGGGTTTGTAATGAGTGATGAGTACTGCAGTTTAAGGGTAGATTAGATGTAGATTAAGGGTGGACCTCAAAGCAGGGAACACTAGAATTGGCAATAAACATGCAACTGTGTGTTGCAGTCCATTATACTGCACCAGTTGGTGGTAAAATTAGTATAAATGAAAATTAAAATCTTTCAAATTACAATTGAGATGCAAATGGCCTCATTTGAAAATTGGTATCTATCCAACCCCTACAGTTCTTATACAATTCATGCTGCTTGTGTTTTTATTCTGTGCATCATGAGGCTTTAGCATTCACCTTATTATGTCGTAGTGGAGGAGCTGTCCATGGTCCTGAACCATATGGATTTCTTTATGTAATGAAATGCAGATTCATCATGTTGGCATTTTACTCGGGGGAAACTTTGGCTGTATAATGCTCCATGACCTGTCTGACCAAAAGAAGAAAAATAAGTCACCACCTGGATTTAACTAACTGTGATGATCTGGGGTTGCTGCAGATGTTCAGGTCTAGGTTCAGCAACACTATGTGCACAAAGACAACCAGCTGATGGCACAAACATATTCCAAGATGACAACGCTAGGATTCATCAGGCTCATATTGTAAAAGAAAGGGAGCATGAGACATCACACAGTCCAGATCTTAACCCCATTGAGAATCTTTAGGATGTGCTGGAGAAGGCTCCACAAAGTGGTCACACAGCCCCAACATCAATCTTGGTGAGGAATGAATGCAACACTGGAAGTTTGGACTTTGCAGAGGCTTTTTGAAGCATTGCCACAGCAAAATATTACAATGTGTGACCCTTTTTTTTGTGGTGGCTTCTAGAAATAATTTTGGAAATGCCAACATGTCTGAGACATAGAGAAAAAAGCAACAGGAGGTATAAGGGTGAAGTGGATTTGCAAAAAAATAACACATCAAGAAAAAGAATTTCACAATCAAATAGAGTTAGTGCCTCCTTGCTACACTCCGTGTCATGCCCAAGTCTTTATGTCATAATCCTTCTTTGTCCCCTTTTTCTGCACAAATATTTAACCTGTTCACTGGCTCCTTTTCAAAAACTCCCTTTTCATGCAGCCCATACAGGGGGAAGCATGAAAAGATTTGGCTCAGAGATTAATTGAAGAGGGACCTTAACAAGAAATGGGAGCACGGACGGTGCGATTGTGCCGAACCTTGGCCGGATAATGGCGTCTTGGCGGCAGGATTCCCTCCGGAGGTGTCTCTAAGCCGCGGACAATGGAAGAAAAATAACCTTTCGGGCGCTCAGGCTGACACTGGGCCCACCCAGCGCAGATTGGTAGCATTGTGCCAGACAGCCGCTCTTAATTAGTTTTGACGTCACCATCTCGACGATTGTATTGATCTCGCAGCGAGGGTTCATCTCCTGAGATCGCATTTTGTGCTGAGAACTAGCAGGTACGATGTTTTTCTGGGAATGACCAATCACCTCTGTTTGGGGGAAGTTAAGCTCACTGGCAAACTGTCTTTCCCAAAGGTAAACCCCACCATCATAGACACAGAGGCTCAAGACGTCACTGACACAACAGAATAGGGTAAACAGAACTACGGAACCGGTTAGATTTTAATAATGTAATAATATTGTTAGCTGGACAAACTTCTTCAAACATGTTGTGTCCACACTCTTGTTCTGCTTCGACCGTTGTCACTGTCACCGAGGCCATACGTCAAGCTGCCACATGTCTAACTCATCTGTGTTATTCCATCATCAATGACCCCATGACTTGACTCAATCCATTCCTTACCTCCGTACGGTCCCGTCATTCATTCTTTATGATGGCTCCTATAACTGAGCGGCAGTGCGGTCTGGAATTCAGCTTTACGGAGGGGGAAAAAAGGGGGAGCCTGGCGAACGCAATGCTGTCGATATATCACGGCAGACAGGGGCCAAGATTTGATGGTGGAGGCCTGAGCGAGACAGGTTTAAGGACTGGCATCAGCAACCTGTTCGTGTCCGCTGTGATGTTGACGGATAAGCAATCTGCAGGCAACATCACCGCAGCCCTGACGGAAAGTGCTTCAACCAGACATGAAAGGATGGGTTTCTCAGCAAGGATTCAGACGTTGAAAAAGGGAAATGCAAAAAGGCTGAAAACTGTTTACCGGAAATAGATTGTGAAAAGTATGCTTTTTTTGTGGCCTCAGTGTGGCACATGTGATGTATTTCCATGAAGCTTTGTTGCTCTGATAGGCTGCGACGAAATCCAGAACGGTGGTCAGTTTACAAGCATGTCAATAGTCATTACATCAAGATGCCTCAAAACTAAAATCTAATCAATCTGTACCTCCCCAGACAAAATGTATCAACAAGAACTCAATGAAAGCTACTCTTTGAAAACACTTTGAGATATATTATATTGGCTAACTCCTGGACAACTGAGAGCTTACAACAATAGCCTCATCAAAATGTTGGCAGTTTGTAATCTCACCGAGCAACATTTTCTTCTGCTTGAGTCAGTTTTAGTGAATCAATGCCCTGTTTCATTTGTTCCGAATGTGAAAATATTTTCATATTCCGTTCGACTATAGAAAAAAGTACAATTGATGACAGTATCATTGCTCCTCTTTAGTTGAATGAATTTCTGTGAACAATCCACAACACACTGTGTATTGCACTACTTATTTCCAACATGAAAAAGATGTCTTTCACAGCATGGATAGTGAAGACAGAAAGAGGGCTTCAAAGACCCTGCTGGAAACCATTTAGTGAAAACAGATTTTGGAAAGTTTGCATGTTTTCTCTTTGTACTCTAGCGTGATTACATCTGAGTAAACGTATTTCTTGAGCATTTCTGTGAAGAAACCATCAATCATGTCCAGAGAAAGACTTGCCAGTAGAGCCTCTGTGGACTGAGTTCTCTCCACACACTAGCTCCTCCGTTTAGCCAGCTAAGGCATGTGTCCATAGCAGATGCAGCCCAGCTATTGGCAGCTGTATGCTAATGTCCTGCTTTGAGTCAGCAAACAGAGCCAAAATGTTCAGGGCCCACTGCCACGCTGCCTCCCCCTCTGAGTCCTCTTCTTCCACTGAAAAACACACACGGAATCACCAGAGACTTCGGGGTCTTGTGAAACAATCTACATAAAAGTTTGGCGCACAATATTCTGATATCTACTTCGGCGTTGCAAACAGTTTTCAACTCGAAAGCGCCGCAACAGCCCAACCTTGCATGAAATATGGCAAATTATACTGCAACTGTTGTCATTTTCCGGGGTGAAATTGGTTGATGTGTTTTCGCTGCTCTGTGACTGGCTGCCGCGGTCTCGCCTCTTCTTTCTCAGTGGCTTGACATTATCAGTAAACAAACTCTACTTACAACCAAAGACAAATCAAGTGTTGACCAGTCATGATAAAGAAAAACTGATTTGGAGAAGAAGCCAAAATCCATATGACAAATTAGACAAATTTGACAGGATTTAGCTTTTTTCTTTCCCCCCACTAGTTTTCCTGCCTGACATTCTTTTGTGATGTTGAATGGATGCAAATTAAGATGAGTATGTCCTTGTTTGTGTGCAACCAGGCAGCATTGTATGAATTAGACATGAGTGTGTTAAAAGTTCAATAAAACTTTGCCTTTTCTTGTCACTAACATATACGTTTTCTACCTTTCTTCATGAAATTACCACTTCACTGGTGTAGAAAAACAAAAAGATTGATATGAACCGCCATCATTATTCCATCAAACAAGTGATAATTAGAAAAACAAGAAACCCGTCATCGGCACTTTAAAGGCTTGTCAACACCATCAGAATGACTAATGGCTAATTAACAAACTTGAGCATTATGTGAGGTAAACTTTCTGATACCGTAGAAAGCATTGGCAGCTTCATTGTTCTAGAAAGTGCGGCTTCCTCGGCTTCTCGGCCATTACGTAACCGGATTTTACTATGGGATAAACAGACTCTTAAAACTGCAGTAATTGCTTGTGGTTGTCGACCAGAACAATTCGGTCAAGCGAGGAAAAAAAACAACATTCGCTTTAATATGAAGAACCACCACCAAGCCAGAATGCACTATATCGCCGACAACCCCCCGACAACCTTGTATTTCTCTCCTGTATCCTCATTGCAGATTTGATCCAGAATTATGAAAACAAGGTGAAACAGCTTTAGCCCAGTGCGCTCATTAATCAACAGTCGGCGCACATTATTTATCTGGTGGCTTCTTGCAGCCTGCGCACTCCACTAACCTCCAACACTGTGATATGTTAATGCAGACAGATGCTCTTGCATAACATTTGCAAGTCATTCCTGTACAATTAAAAAAAACGCATGAGAAAAAAAAAAAAAAAAAGTGTCGTCACTAGATTCCGCCTGATAGGTAGTGGTTTTGGGACAGTGTTTTAGCCACAAGAGGCAACAGATAGGGATGCACCAATTCCAGTATTGGGTATTGGGCCGATACCACATGCTTGTACCCATTCATCTAGGTCCCGTACCAGAAACCGACACCACTTGACGAGAAAATAGCAACAAACTGGAAAATTCTTTAGTGGAAATACAATATTCCACATAGAGCTGACTTTATTACAGACGACACTCCCTAAATCAGAGTCTGTGCTGGATTTAACCAGAGCTAAGTGTTGTTAGTGCTGCAGCGTGGAGTCTGCAGTGTTTACAAGATACAGGCTAATGTTGCTAACTAGCCGCTAACTAGCCGCTAATAGCTCTGCTGATTCTTAACCCGCTTTATGCCCAGGGGCTTAATTCATCTGTCAAACTAACCCAGTAACTAAAAAGTACTCAGAAAATACAAAACGAAGAGATACAGCATGTCCATATTGAGCGAAATTCAGCTGCAGCAAAAACAAACAAAATGCTGTAGCTACTGGCTAAGTTGCTATAAACACAAGGGAAAATCCACACGTAGCTGTAGTAAAGGTGAAAAGAGACCATTTATCTGCAGTAATAAGCAACCATATCAATACTATTGTTAAATACAAATAGAAAAATTAATAAAGCACAAGCTTTGAGGAGCTTTTGGACATGAGCCGTTCTGTCTATGATGGACAGAGCAATACAAATTAAAAATGATACTGAATGAAAAAATTTAAAATAAAATGGCATATGTTCAATTCTGATACAAGTTCTCTTAAAAGTGTGGCCTACTTCACTCAAGACAATGTAAATGAGTAAATGCATTAATTCCTAACCAGGCAGAAAATGCCTTGTACTTGTATTCATACTCATATCGGTTTTAGAAATCGGTGCATCCCTAGTAACAGAACCATGGAACTTAACCTCTTTTACCCAAATCTAAAAGCTTACAAACCTACAGGCCAGTCTAACACCTCATTTGGAAGCTAAGACCTTAAAACACTGATCATTTTCCATGTGTTGTTGCCGTGTTGTCATCGGATTTTTGCCATTTCTTCATCGCTTTTTTTTTATCCCATTTTTGTTACTCTTTTGTTGCTTTTGCTCATGCTCAGTAATGTCAAACTGAAAATCGTGGGCTGCTGCAGTGTAAGGCAGTGGCATTTACCCCCCACCATTTTGTTAAACCCACAAGTGCCCACACAAGCTGCCGAGCATATTTTCACAGTCGTCAGGAGAGAGAGTGACCCTTGAGCTCCAATTCAGCGCGCTCGACAAGGAGATGACACTGTGTCAGTCAAGACAGGGGAGCAGAGATTTGCTTTTAGGAGTTGGCAGCGCAATTGGGGCACAATCCACGAGATGGCACAGTATAGCAACCGTAATTGCGCTTTTG
The DNA here is from genome assembly GCF_951799975.1 of Gobius niger. Taxonomy (NCBI): domain Eukaryota; kingdom Metazoa; phylum Chordata; class Actinopteri; order Gobiiformes; family Gobiidae; genus Gobius; species Gobius niger. The sequence continues at coordinate 13,331,738 of NC_136872.1, forward strand.
TTAAAGGGGTTTGGAAGCGTTTGCTTTTTAGGGGGGGGGGGGATTTTGGAGGTGTAGGTCCAACGTAAGACGGGACGGAGATCAGGGGGGAGGTTAGTTGACGACAAAACGAAGAACACACACACTTTCAGGTTGCACTCTTTTGTTTGTCGACTGAAAAAGACACTTAAAATATCGGTCAAATTTAAAGCAGTACTAAGTAACATGTTTAGCTTAAAGAGGGGGTATTATGCTTTTTTCAATCACATAGCACCAGTCTATAGCACACTACAATGATGACGAAACCTTCTGTTGGTCTGTAAATGCAGTAAATTAGAATAACTGCCTTGTATAAAATTGCTCTCTCAAAATGGCTGTAGCGAATGTCTTGAAATAGGCCTCTGTCTCTTTAAGAACCTCTGACCCTTTCAGACATGCCCCCTCCACACGCTGTCTGTGGCATCAGTGGAGAGGGGGTTCTGCTGAGGAGCAGTGGTTGGTTACTCGGCTGGTGACGAAAGCTCGGAGGCGTCTCCAGGAGGTGGGGGCGTTCCTAGGAGGACTCAGGCAAACCTATCCCTAAAATGGCTGCCATCAGAGTTTTTACAGATTACTCAAAAATACGTGAATGTGCCAAGGCAACACTTCAGGCATGTTTTTAATGAGGGAGTGACATAATAACATGATGTAAAGCTTGAAAAAGTTGATTTTGCATAATACCCTCCCTTTAATAATATGGGGTAATACAAGTGTTTATGGGATGATTGGGGGGGGGGGGTCTTTCATCTCCCCCTGGTGTCTCTGGCCAGAAAACCATGTTGGCAACTTGACTGCCACCGGACCGGAGCAAGCAATACACACTAATAGGATCACGAAGAAGAAGCTAACATGCTAACGGGCAAAGCTAACTGCGGGCTAACGTCACTTTAAACAGTATTTACAGCCAAGTTTGAGTGAAAAAAAATATTTCCATTGTATAATTGGATGTACAATATCCCTCTCTCCCTTCGCCTTTCCTGTCAGCGTAGTATTTACTCTCCAAGACAATTAATAAGTTAAAAAATTATATCTTGCTACGACACCTGCAGTTGTACTTATGGCCTCAAGGGGCAAGAGTTACTAAGTACTGCTTTAAAGCTATGTGGAGTTGGCACATACTGTATGTCTTCCACAATCCACAATGTCTTGGCTCTTGCTTTTTGTCACATTGCACCACAGACTTTAAATCCCCATGAGCGAGCGTCCCGGGACACATCATTTGACACAAGATTCGCCGGCCCTTGTTTAGACATGAGAATAAACCGATTATCCCGGCCGCGATAATGTCATTCTTATCGATCTCCCCCATGTTTATGCTAATGACTTATCCATAAATCTTTACAAACGGATTTAGCCCGGCGCCGAAATTAATCGCAAGCTATTCTCGCCGCTTTACTCCCATCAGGTCGGTGGCCGCTTGTATGGATTTAGTGAGCGATCCGGCGGGGCGGAGTTTGCCAAAGAGAAACGCAAGTAAAAGAAGTTCAGAGAAGGAGCTAAGTCGAACGTATCCATATTTCATTATCGCCAACACCCTGCAGTTGTTTTCGCGTGTAAAGAAGAAAAAAAAAAGAAGAAGAGGGGGACTGCATTATTCAATCATGAAGCAGCTAAATATAAACAGATTAAATTTTGAATATTTGTCAAAGCCGGCGCGCGAGGGGAACTGTCAGAGTAACCCACTTCTAAATCTCTCTCCAGCGCAATCATTTCATCTCGTTACACAATGGATAAAAAGGGTCGCGGTACTCATTCCGCAAATCCGCTCACTTTTGTTTTCAAATAATATTATAATGACGGTGTTTTGTTTCATCATAAGAGGAAGATAAATTGTTTCACCTTCTGAGCAAACAAAAGGGATCATTTGGATGAATGCGGGAAACAAATAAATAAATAAAAAATTCAAGTGTTGTGTTGAATTGTCAAGGTTTGTGGGTGGCACTCGTCCATTACGGTTGACCATGGCGAGGTCCCATAGGAGACAACCTTTATAGAAGAAGAAACACTCATGCTTCATTTGACAAATATGACATCCCTCCGTTCTCGGTAATGGATTTATCCTTGTTGTGTTGACATTGACCTCGTCACGGGGGAATTCACGGGTCAATCCTCGCTAAGCTTTGGCAATTTCAGGTTAGTGGTTGATTTCTCTTCTTTGACTGATGTGGTGAGTAGAGATGCACCGATCCCGCGTTTTTGCTACCGATGCCGATACAGGGGTTTGAGTATCTGCCGATGCCAAGAGACTTTCTCAAAAGTGTCTTTCTCTGAGTGAAAATTTGAATTGACATTTTTCTCCATTTTAAGATCAGTGAAGTCTTTTTTTTATTGTCACGATGTTACAGATCAATTATCAATTATATCTATAGATAAACTCTTTGGTAAACAAGGATCACTGGACTTTTCTACACTAATTATCCCTGGGTATGTGACAGGCTTTAGGTTACATTAACATAAACAACTCACATTAAGTGATCTGATCATTACAGATATGTTAGATCAGTTATATCTTTAACTAAAATACAAATACTTGGCTTCAGCAGTGGCTATTTTATTTTATTAGGCTGCTTTAAGTATTTCTATTATAGTGTCTGACCCAGCCTTGATTTGTTTTTGTTAGTTTTTGTTAGCATTTGTTATACCGCCAGCTTTAGCATGCTATTGCTAGCGCGGCATTTTGCGCGGCGATCAAAAATGCATTTGCGGAGGTTAAAACTAAATCAGTGATTGAATTCTCCAGATTCTTAGCTTTAAAATGATATACTGCCAGTCCCGGTGTCAAGAGGTTGCGTGCGGACAGTCCCGCCCCCTCAGGCAAAATGTAGTGTTTTTCATTTTTTTTCATTTATTCTTTTCAGTCTATGATGTGTTCAAAACAACCCAAAACTCAGAAGACACAACACTGACTCTAATAAACCGTTTTGGAAATTCAAATTCAGAGTTTCCCATGGTCCTTGAACCCATCACACACCTGCTATCTCATCAGTGCATCATCCCGCCATAAGGAGTAGCCTGTAGCCAGCAGCTATATTTTCTGTTCAAAGTGGACATTCGCAAATGGCTGAAAAAGCCAAAAACTACACCGTCATATCACGTTTATATGTGGCTTGTGTAAAACTGCATACGTTTTCTCATACTATGCATACACGTCATCGCCCCCCTCGGTTTTCAGCCACCCCCCCTTTTGTACTGCACTGGCGCCGGGACTGTATACAGCATGCCCATATTCACTTCGATTTAAGGTAAAAGTTGTGTTTGGCGTTGAAAGCCAAAACTGGTCTCGGTTCAGTATCGGATATTTGTTGCCGATACCCGATATCGTATTTTTCCCAGTAACTGATCCCTAGTGGTGATATCATATGGCAAAACTGTCTTAAAATACATCTCACTCTCACTGAAGACTGTATTGCCTTTGACCACCTCCGAAAAAGGAAGCAAAACGTCCGTGTTATTTAAAATGTTCACTCCAATAGAATCAAAAGAAAACATTACATCGACCTAAATTAAAAGGGTTTATTCAAAGCTCCCCCTCGCAACCCGCCCCTTTAAGACGCCCCCATCCCCACACTCCCCATCTGAACAAACAAAATGTTCTTGCGTAACTTGAGTGCCTTGGTTATTTGCTATGTTCCCGTCAATTCCCAGAGTTAGTTCACAATGTGTCCTGTAAGACATCTATGCAGCCAATGTGTTTGTAAAAGGGAAAGCTCTATCTCGGCCCATAAGCAGCTCTTTGATGTGATTCCTCAAAGGACGCTGCTCTCTCAGGTCCCTGATGGATGTGGCCTCACATGCCTTTCCTTCCGACACGTCTTTTGACATATAGGCTGGCTAAGTTTATGTCATAGTTACATTCACTTTGTGTTTCAGAGCAACTTGATGTTATATTCTGATATGTTAAGATGTAATGGTCGGTAATAGGTCCATGTGTTTGTGGAGGTGTCAATGGTTTTGTAGGTATATAGATGATCGTAATCAATAATAATGATAAAAATATAGTTATCAACATCTTCAGCAAAACACAAGCTTAAAGGTTAGCACAGAAAACAAGTCCCGCAGAGTAAGGGGCAAAAACTTTTTTTCCAACTCATGGCTTGCAAATGGTAAACAATGCCTGTAGACCTGACAGCCGCTGCAGATTTTAGGCTGAGCTAACAAGGCTAAAGACAAAACATCTGTCAGACAAACTCCTATTAAACCGCATTGCCGCGGTGCGAAAAGTACTATTTTGCAGATCCCCAAAAGCAGGAGTTTTTTGGTAGTTGGAGAGACCCATTAAAGCCATGCTGAGCGGCGCGCACCATACCAGTCCTGAACATCCGCTCTCACGCTGAGTATCGCTGACTCCAAATTAGTCAAATATTTAGCCACTTACATCACCACGGAGCAATTTGCCAGCCTATTATTCAATTACCAGATGTGGACCGGGGCACATAAGCTGCAGCGCATAAGATCCACAAAACAACACAAGTTTTTTTATTTTTTTTTATTCTAGTCTTGGCAGCGCATCGTACCTGGCAACACAAAGACATAATGAGGGCTCTGATTATAACATGGCAACCCCTACAAGATCCAAATAATGTGTCACTTATTAGCCGAGCTGCATGGAAGAAAAATAGCCAATTTTAAGCATAGCATCAGCCAATCTGCCTAGCCCGCTCCGCAGGACTGTCAGTGCCCGCGGACCTGAGTGCTCCTAATGTGGCCCATTTTTTACATCGTGGCAGAAAAGTGGACACTGAAACAAGTTTTGTTGTGTTCGGAGGCATTGTATTTGTGCTCGGAGTGGAGTTGTTGTTTTTTTTCCTCAAGCTGTGCAACTTTTAAATTAGAGATTAATTTGAAAGCAACCCCCTATACATTTTCAAAGGTTCACTATTAAATAAAGAGACACAATAAGAGTGTATCATTACAATATGTTTTTTTGTAGTCTTGTAGTAATGTTTTTGGACCTGTTTTTTAATCATATCTAATATATTATGCAGCAGCCTGATGGCTAAACCATACTGGTAAGAGTTCCTTACTGCTTACTCTGCAATAACAGCCCTACATTAAATCAGCATTTTCACCCAAAGGGATTTTTTTTCTTTCATTTACTCTATACTCAGCTGTGGTAAGCTCGGTCTGTACAGTAGCCACAGCTGCCCGTGCAGTAGACTGACAGAAACAAGGCTGCACCAATCTGCCCCAACGTAAACCCTACACTTGCATATCACTCATCCAAGCTTCCTGGTATTCCCACATGATCCCCCTCCTGCTATTAACCAGGCTTTGATTTCCCATGACTGGGTATTCAGATTAACCACAAATAGAAAGTCAGACTCAATTCAATTATCCATAAAAGTTTATGGTCAATTCATTGCTTGTGGTGCAGACAGGTTAGTCAGGATTAAACAACGAGGAGCCATGCATTAATGCACGACGTGGAGTCAAGATTTTGCTTATATTACAGTCCCACAAACAGAACATTTTATAACAAATATTTACTAAACTCACTAAATATGCCAAACTACAGGTTTTTAGTCGGTCTTACACTGTCTGAAGGCTTGTCTCAGAGCGAGCCATTCTCTCGATGCAGCGAGGATCTCCATCAGGCTCAGCAAAACAACATCAGCACACGCTGCATCGCCAGAATCACAACACAACAGGACTAACCCTGCACTTTTCTGTTGAAATATACACCGCTAGTATGCGGCACTCCTGGGCTGGAGTTATTTCACTTTTTAAATTGGGAACATACTGAGATATGTTCTTACCTGAGCTTGTTGATACGTACCTGTCTGGTCTTTGTGTGTGCCCGTGGAAGAGCGTGGTAGCTTCCAACTTCACCCCTGTTTGGAGCTGTAGGAAAATGCTGGGAGAGGCCAAATGCTAACAACATCTTTGGTCGTTTTGCGTGACTGAGGGCACGCACAAAAAACAGACAGGTACGTATCAACTCGTCTAAACTCAGGTAAGAACATATCACAGTATGGAAAAACGGTGGCCTGTTCTTTTATACCTGAAGCTAGTTAGCTACCGACAGCTGCAGTGGAGTCCGCTTTGGTCCCACAAACTGAAATTCCTTATGTGATGTTTACGCTGAGATCATTTTATGTAGGTCTGAAAATAATGAATAGTGCCTTAGCCATTTTCAATAGAAATGGAAAGCTCATAAATTATCAACAGTATAACCTAGCTGCTTGCTCTCCTCTACGTCCCATTCATCAAAAATGTTGAAATTAACAACAAAATCCATCTCATTCGTTCCTGTCAGTCTCTCGTCGAGTCAGGGGACTTGTCACCAAGCGTTTATCTGATCCAGCTGTGTTATGCGTTGCTATGGCAATGCCCATGGATATCCCAGAGATTTAACTACCGGACTCTGTGTGTGCGGTTATGTGAAAATAATGCACGCCTGTGTACATCATCCATATTTTGAACGTTTCCAATATTGGACTTTTACATCCTAACGTAATGAGAGGACTATGAAAACTTCCTGAACACTGTACTTTCATAAAAAAAGAAGAAGAAAGAAAACCAAATGTGGTTGGAGTATTGGCCCACAAACATTAGCAGATTGATCTCAGTTGTGTCGTCCACTTTTCTTTCTTCTTCCTTCTCATACCACTGTCTTTGACGCCCAAATCCCTTTTCATTCCCTGCCTAGAAATCCCTAACCAACAATCTGTAGTAATAACATACTGTATTTCTTAATAAGCGCATTTCCTACATGATTAGCACCAGCACACTATCGGTTCTGGCGGGGTTGCTAATGGAAGAGGATAACAGGTGTACGCACTCTTCTCTAACCATCTGTTCCTTTCAAAACACCGTACAAAGATGTCTTGCATGTAGTGTAATGGTATGTATAGGGGTATCCGTATTTTCATGGGCTGGTGCAAAGCTGTCAAAGAGTTTAGCACAAGTGCAGTTTCAGCAGAGACCGGATCAGGCTTAATTAAGAGGTCATCACTGTCAACGCATGCTCTGTAACACATGCTGAGATACTGTTTTTTGTTGTTGTTTTTTATCAAGCTAACATTGTAATTCCTCACCATAGAGCAGCCACACAGTGTTGATAAAGGGAAGAATAGTCAATACCACTCTGGTTTTTAAATGGGTCTTACAGTATTGGCAATACGTTCACACTAAATGTTTCATCACAGTGACCCACGTACATATTACAATTAATACGATTATTTTTACAGTAAACTGTAAAGTAAACAATAGGACAGATCAGTCATATTGATGTTGAAGCCAGTAACCTTTATAGAGGGTGATCATGAGACGGGATAATGATTTAAAAAAAAGATCCCCTTTGGCTCATAATAATTCAAATGGTATGCAAATTTGACATTAAATGAAATATAATTTATGCCTAATTTCAGTCTTCAATATTAATATGAATGACAATTGTCTTATATAAAGCATGCTGTTTTCCAGGACCATTATTTAGAACACAACCAATAAAGAAAAAAGGAAAAGCCAATATAAGAAATAAGATATGGAATGATGCATGCAAAATAATATTGAAATGCTGGCACTGCAAATGGTGTTTATGACTGCTAAAAGGTCAATAAATATATTACGAAATCTCCCTGTCGAATGGTTCACCTTTTCCCGGCGGCCAGTACAGTGAACCACCTCAGAACTATAATAATTCATCTTTATTGTCAGCCTCCAGTTTACAAACCAACAGGATGCACTGCAGCGGAGAGAAACCCTCGCACTGAGTGTAATCGCACATTAAGATGGATTGTTGCATGACAGCCGTAAGCCCACAACAACACCAGTGAATAACTCCAAATATTTCCAATCGGAGTGAGCCCAAGGGAAGATTCTGGAGACTTTTATTTTTTCCTTTCTGAAAACAAGACAGATATACTGTATACATGAAAGGAATTAATGGGGAAATTAGAGTTTTTTGTTTTTTTCTAATTCTTGAATTGATGGTGAATTGCAATCTTAAAAAAAAAAAATCACATTGTTGACTTATTGTTGAAACAGCATTCCAATTAGTTGTACTATACTATCTGTAATTCTAACAATAAGAATTGCAACATGTTGCAATGTTCCATTTCTCTTGTTGGTCGTATCTCCGCCCCCGATCATGATCTGCAGCTGCTGTGGATCAGCTGATCCCCACAGAAGGCTGCAATTTCCCCCCATTGTGCAACCAGTGAGTTCTGACAATCTGGTGGAGCCCAAACAAGATTTCACAACAGTTATTCTACATCTAGTTTTAATAACGGCAACCACTTTGCCCCAATGATGGGAAGCTTAATGTACACACATGTCCTGTTTGTAAATGAGTCATATTTGTGCAGCCCTTTGAGGCATCTGGATCTGAAATGGAACCACTGACCATGGATCCAGCCTCTGTGCCACTGCTGCCTGTAATTGTAGCAGTAACACTTTTGCTTTCTATATTACATGTGTGGGGCTGTATGCAAGGCTAGTTAGGATACCCATGGAAGTAGGCCATTCTCAAATTAATTGTATTTGGCATGAAACCAAGCTGTCGACAAATATTGTTCTCTATTAAGTAGAACGCTCCAGTCTCTCTCTTTACTGGAAGCATCACTTATGCATTATAGGATGTTTCTTCATCTTTTAATGAGCAGAAGTTGACTGAGGTCCCAAACAACATGACAAGGACTTGCTGAAATACTGTATAAATATGGAGTTTTCATGCTCTGCTGAAATATTTAACTACGACCAATGAGGGGATGGCTGCGGAAACTGGAACATGCAACTGTTTTTTTTTTTTTTTTTTTACAATGACACATGGAAGAACTTGAATAAGTGAAGATGAGATGTGCAGCTATATCATCTTAGGGGATCCACACAAACCACATGCATATATGATGATTAATCGTGAAAGTTTCAAAAGAGGAGTAAATAGTCATGTAGCCTTCACAGAACGTCAAGGCTACACGAGGCGGAATGAGATTTGTATTCTGCAAAGTGGTACAGTATGTAAAATATTTATCTTTTTTCACCTTTACGGTAAGACTTTATGTAAAGACAAAATAATTGACAGGAAGATGGAGATACTCAAAGAATTCATGAAATATAAATTATTTGTCAATCATATTGTGGTGTCATGGAATACATGTTGGGGTTTTATTCAGTCGCTGAGCAAAAATCCAACCAACTATGTAACCATGCAGTAAAATAGCATGGTTTCAACATTGTACTTACTGCAAAAAACACTGCAGTCCTTGTTGTTGGCCTGTTGTCAAATGTTTTAATCACAAAAATGTCAGTATCTCACAATCTCAAGCATATCAATAACACTTTTTGCCAATTGATGTTTGTTTTCTTCTGCATTTAAGACACTCACAATGACTCACTTTTAAACCATCGAGTTGAACACAAAGAAGCAATTTGGTTTTGCTTAAAAGTAACTTCACTCATCATAGCTACCTTTGATCAGGAAATCCATGGTAAAATATGGCAACAGCCGAAATCACCAAAACAGAAATCAAATAAAAAAAGATCCTTTTAAACTCCTGTTACTCGACAATTCTCGCATTGCCGTGCCAATCATTCCTTCTCACTCATTTCACCCAAAATGTTATTCCACCGTCTGCATATCACAGTGTCGCGAACATTCCCAACAAATTGGCACATTCAAGCGGCCCGCATATTGTGTCTGCACTCTCTATTGTGGATGTGATTAAGGAGGACAGTATTAACAAATCGATTGTGTTTTGCAGCTGACAATTTGGGCGCCTTGTTTGCCAGTGTTTTGATGGAGGCCGTGGTGTATTGAGTGGAGTGAATTCCCCCGTGTCACTTCGAGTGGATCTGGGGGTAAGCTCTTAATTCTTCAGAGGGAGGGTTCCGCGGGATTGTGAGCCGAGGAAACACAGCAGGGCCCATGATGTATTGCGAGTGCACCAAATCCTGTAATCTACAAGGGGCATTAAGGGTCATTAAGAGTTGACCTCCATGTGTCGCAACGCAGGAGGGTGGTCAAAGAACACCGGGCTTTGCACACATACTGGCCAAGTCTCACAATTGTTCAAATATAAGTCGCACTTTTTGTCATAATTTGGCTGGGGGTGCGACTTATACTCAAAAGCTAGATGGCCACAGAGCTAGAGGAACGAGTTTGCAAATGGGTGCTTGAACAATGTGATTCCGGAAGAGGCTTGTCAATGGTGCAATTACACCTCCATGCTCAGGTAGTTGCCAAGGCTGGTGCGACTTATACTCTGAAGCGAATTACATATGTTTTTTTTTTCTTCATTATGCATGCCTGAGCAACTTATAGTCCGGAAAATACAGTACTACATTTGCTAAAAAACAATGTGTATTTATTCATTATAGATATATTTTTGTAGTTGTTTATTTTGATGTTGTCATGACCGAAAGGAGAAGATCGCGGATACAAGCAGTCAAAATGAGTTTCCTTCACTGGGTGGCTGGGCACACCCTTAGAGATAGGGTGAGGAGCTCAGGGACCTGTGAGGAGCTCAGAGTAGAGCTGTTACTCCTCAATGTCAAAAGGAGCCAGCTGATGTGGCCCGGGCATCTGTTTCGGATGCCTCCTGGTCGCCTCCCTGGGGAGGTGTTCCAGGCATGTCCCATTGGGAGGAGGCCTCGGGGAGGACTCAGTACACGCTGGAGGGAATATGTCTCTGAGCTGGCCTGGGATTGCCTCAGGATACCCCCCAAAAGAGCTGGAGGAAGTGTGCGTGGAGAGGGAAATCAGGGCATCTCTGCTCAGGTGCTGCCTCTGCGACCTTGCCCCAGATGAAGCGGAAGAAAATAGATGGATGGATTTTGATGTGTGATATGCCATTGAGGTCTCAGGCAAATCTTACTTTCAAAATAGTTTGTATGCATACACATGTACATGTATATTCCTTTCTAACAATGACCTGAAATGGCTATTATAAAATTATACCATAAGCTTTTTATATTGATGTTAATGAAAAAAGAAAAGACAAACAAGCACTGAAATGAAACTTATTGTGACTGATCTAAAACGTTGCTTTATTCCTCATGAGTGCCACATCTAAACAACCATGACTGCGACGGATACAAGGTCATAACATCTAAATCCTCCTGGGATATGGACCTGGTCCTCTCTGGCTTGTCTTGTTAGTTTCGTTCCTCACCAACACACAGGGCAATGTCAACGGCCTTCACCCACCACTAACCTCAAAACCCACCGCTAGCATGTTATATAGAGCAACAACATACAGGAATCAATAATGGGTTTGAAACCTTGAAAGGTATAGGCTAGTATGTTTAGTGTGTTTAGTCTTTCTTCTGAGTGTCTTCATGCATCACTTTTACTTCTCAGACCAGACTTTCCTGGGAGAGGACCAGGTCGTGTTCATGGAAATGATGCTGATTTGCTGTGTCTACAGGAAGCCTAATATGAGCTTAAAATACAATAGGTATCTCTTCTAAAATTATCATTTTGATAACCCACTGCATAAAAAAATCTTTGTCATCGTCTGTCTGAGGATTAGGAGAACATTTGGAAGCTTTATTTTTATGTTTTGTTTACTCTTTTGACATAGCATGCAACATCGTAACATAGTATTTCAACACGGATAGACTCAAACAGACAAAAGCAGTGATTATAAAGATTTATTGACATATCTATCTATATCTATATTTGGTGATCAGACCCCGGAAGTAGACATTCACACGTATATGGATTCAAGTGAGTATGGACGGGTAGGTTAGCGTTAGGGATGTCTTCCTCTGGAGCCAGGACACTGGTGGTGGTATGAGTGACTGGTGAAGGATGTAGCGGTGTGAAGGCATGGAGGTGGCTGAAAGTTGGTGACGCTGAAATGAGTCTTCCAGGCTGAATTTACACCTAGGCTTCATAACTTGAAATGTCTCAAGGTATACCTTTACTTTGGCTACAGAAGACGGAGTATACATAGCTACAAAAAGATAAAAGCAAGTTTGCATTTGTTTTGTGATCGAATGACTCAGTAGAGCTGACACTACTATTGATTTGACATGTGTACCTCTCCCAAGTGTATCCAGTTTTAACCACATCGGCTCATATTCTGTTTGCAAGTGCATAAGGTATGCTTCTTTGTGCGTGGTAAACTTTACTCTTGATCAAACCCATCTTTCCAAACCACACTGTGGAGGAACAAGGGAGATTGAAACTTAAGAAGTTGCCGTCGTGGCGCCACTAGGATCTGAAGGGTGCCATAGAGACGCCTGTCAATGGAGGAAGAGTTCATGTGTGTGTGTGTGTGTGTATGTGTGTATGTATGTGTGTGTGTTCAACTGCTAAGGTAGGTGTGTGGGTACTAGAGGCAAAAAAGTTGCAAGAAAGTGCGGTTGAGTATTCTGGGTGCGTAGGTTGTCTTTGTAGGTATCGGCTTTGATTTGGATAGTATATCCAACGAAAGGTGCAGCCTGCAGCAAAGTGTAAGGTTCTGAGCTAGACTGACCTAATTAAAAGCAGAAATAAAACTGTGAAATACAAAGGGCTTTGTTAGATTAGGCTATGGCTTGTATAATTCAGTGGTAGTTGCGTGTCAAAAGATTTCATTCTGTTTTATAGTCTGTTGCTATCTCTTGTCAAACAATGCACTGATGATTTCAAAAAGGTGCTTGATACTCAAATACGAGCCTCAGAGTATTTTTAATGCCTTTGTACAAATGAAACAAAGTTCTCAATATATTTGTTATGCAAATTTACAATGCGACATTCACAATTCCTTTTCTGGCTAGAAATAAAACTTTCTTCCTATGAATTCAGCTGGCATGACGAAATTTGGAAATATTGGTAGTAGTAGTTCTCTTCTCCCACATTGTTCGTTGTCGTCACATAAGTTGAATGTACTTTCTTGTGCCTTTGTATGTTTTGCTAGGTACAGTTTTCTGACTCATTTTTATCGGAGTGTGCTAAATATACCTACAGTCTGCCCGAAAGGTCTAAACTTCCGGCTGTAATGTATTTGTAGCCAAACAGCATCATGTGGCAAGTTACGCAAGTCAATAGTGAGTCGGCCTTGTACTAAACTTTGAGGAAAAAGAAGGACGTGATCAGGGTAACTCAAAAATACGTACACTTCTGAAACACAATTATCACTTGTTAATAAGTAACATACCTGCAGCTAGACGGAAGCCTCTGTAGATTTGCAGCTCCATGCACACACTTTAAGTGTCAGCGAGTGTTAGGAGATCAGCAAAGGAAAGAGTGTGAATCTGTCGAGCACAAGGTGAGACTGTGAAAAGTATTTTCAATCTGTAAGAGTTTAACATTTTTTATATCTTGAGTCAGACAATAATAATAATAATAATAATAATAATAATAATGATGATGATGATGATGATGATGATGATGATGATAATGCATTGGTTTTATATAGCGCTTTTCTGGACACTCAAAGACGCTTTACATTGCATTATTCATTCACTCCATACCCGGTGGTGATAAGCTACTATTGTAGCCACAGCTGCCCTGGGGTAGACTTACGGAAGCGAGGCAACCAGTCTGCGCCATCGGCCCCTCCGACCACCACCAACCACTCACTCACACACTTCATTCGCTAGGCCTGGTGTTACTAAACGGTCTCCCATCCAAGTACCGACCAGGCCCTTGCCTGCTTAGCTTCCGAGGTCTGACAGGATTGGGCATCGCAAAGGCGGTATGGCCAATAAATACATTAGCATGGCTGACGCTGTAGGGTTTGCTAGATATCAAATCTATCTTGCTATTGTGGATGGTTGTGCATGCATGGTCCCACCCACCACCACACCAAAACAAAAACAATCTGTCAATCTGACCACCTTCAGCCAATTCCTGTATCAATATAAGATATTATTTTCTGACAAAATCAAAATACTAGGCTGCAAGAGCAGAAGTTACCGTCACATAACAATCCCACTGTGAGCGTTTTCGGGGAGAATTTAGTGTTTCCAAATCCAAACATGAAGGAAACACAGACAATAAGGGAGCAGTCAGATCGGCCATGAGGAGGCTTGGCTGCAAACCACCGCCGAATCCTCAAGTGAAGCGCGAGCAATTCTTCCATAAGCACGACTGCGTGTCCAGAAGGCTCCCCGAATACTGGTCCAAATGTCCTTAAAGCTAACAGAGCCAGAAGCAACAAGGCCGCATATTAGACCACGCCACCGGGGGGACACAAAGCAAGACAAATGGGGTCAGACCAGGCAATTTCGGGCCAAACATTATGACTATTAAGCAGAACGAAGAAGTTTTGGGCTCGTAGTTTAAATCATTTTCATTTGTAATTAACTTCAAAGGAACAAACACAGTCATTGAAAGAGAGCCACTTGGTCTGGCCTGAACTGGAAAACGGATAAGTGGTGTTCAGCTTCAGAATAGGGTGCATAATAAAATGGATGGGATATAAAGGAGATGACTTTCTTACTGGCTCTTTTAAAATGCCCAAATAAACAAAGTGCAAAGTGCAGTTTTGGCACTAGTACTGCACTAGATCGGATGGTGCAATCCCAGAGAATATTTTGGAAAATCATTCCTGCCTCTTGCCACCTTCCGTTTGAAATGTATGTAATGGCAATGGGGTACGCACTCGCGAATGTAAGCTGTTGGAGCAAGCAGGAGTGGGTGACAGAGCCAGACAAAAGCCCGCGCTCCGGGCCCTTGACAGGAGAATTAACCTACATCCGTTTGATGGAGCACCTTGAGGAAGCCTGCACAAGCAAAAGGAAATCAAACTCACAACCTCTAAGACCTTCTCGCTGTGGGGCGAAATGGGGCTTTAACAGCGCGGGAGATGTCCGCGGAGAACCGACAAACAGCGCGCCTTATTCCAGCAGACGTTGTTGCAGTTGTAACGGAGACAGAGGAGAAGGATTTGTTGGTCTCGTGTTGAAACAAAGAACAACAGTGTAGGAGTAATTACAAGTGAATGTTTGGATTACGAGCCCAAGAAGGAAACTATCTTGGTAATCGCTGGGAGGAAAACAGATCATTGAAGAAGTCAGAGCTTATAAGTATTGGGTAAGCGTGATATCTGAGTACATTTTCTCAATATACAGCTGAAAGGTAGCTTGAAAGGAAGCATAGCACAAAGCCCTGCCTATGATTGCTCAAATGAAAGCTTGGAAAGTTCTGTGGAAAAGAGATGCTACGCGATCCAAATCCAACAAAACCCTTTTCTTTCTTTTTTTTTGGGCAAGACCAACCTTTTTGTGATTCATTACCAGCCTCATAACAGAAGAACAGATTGTATTTACACATGACTCATCCAAATTCAACAAATGTTTGAGAAAGCACAAACAATGGGTAATCAGGAATTGACTATAATAAGTAGTGGAATCACACGCAGCTATAAAAGGCTTGATTTCTCGATCATGCGTCATTGTTCCTTATTGTCTTTCAACCGTGGTGTGTCAAAAGACTTGCTGTCGAGGGTTTAGGCCAGATGTCTTTGCGGAAACGGTCCCCTTTACTTCTCCTCCACGCTTTGGACTGACACAAAAAAACGACATTGGTCTGTGACTCACTGTAGTAGGAATAATTGAACTGAAAGGAAATTGACTTTCAAGCCGAAAATGGGCGAGGACTCACCATTGACGCTCATCCCGTACATTCACCACAAATAGGGTACAAAGGGGCTCCCAGGTGCGTGTCAGTATGTCAAATACACTTGAACAACAATACCCGTACAAGCGCTATATCGCCGCGCTTGTAGATGGATGTGCGGAGGAGCAGTCCTGAATTACTCCTTGTCACCACCTCATCTGCATCTGTCACACACTTAGTTTGAAGGCCCCGCGGCCACGTCAGCCAGACAAGTGCAAATACTTGTTGAGAGAAAAAGTGGCAAGTGAAAAGGAGCCAACGGGGGCCCAGAGTGAGAAATCAAGCTATAATGGAATGAAAGGAAGTGGGATAAACAAGGGAAGGAGATGGGGAAAGGTTTGAAAAAGCGAACGCCGGGATGTGAAGGGCACCGAATCAACCTGACAAGAGGCTCCGATAACAGTTGCTGACAGCCTCCATCTGACGCATGTAGACTCGCGCCTCCCAAAAGATGTAACAATAAAACCTATTTTGAGCCTTAAAAGTGGCAGATATGATATCGCGGATACAACACGGTTTTCCTCTGATATAAAGACAAGCCGAGGAAGGATGCAACCAAACATGGACTTGGCAAATGATCAATGCGTGCTCGTTTTGATCGTACTCGAATTGTTTGATGCTTTACTGACCTCTTGTGGTTGGACTTAGTAGTGTTGAGATCAAGTTTGGTTCTGGTACATAGGCTGTACCATGAACCGTGATTTGCCATATTGTTTCAAGTCGCATGCCCTTTTACATAGGTTCAGACCATAGACCGTGAAAAATAATAGACGACTCCTCCTCACTCCTCCCCGTTTGCCACAATGACTACGCTCGAGGGGGAAATCATGGCACATTTACAGACTCCCCCTCCCGAGCTCTGACGAAGCATGTTCCTAAAAAGGGCATAAGGGCGGGATCTTCACTGTATACTCGGCCCTTTGCGTGACGCGTAGTTCGCGCAGCTTCAGTGCTAACAGTCAGAGTCGTTTTTTCCTATAGGCAAACTATGCAAGGTGTGTAGGGCCCCCGCAGCTGCAAGGGCCCCGCATCTCAGTCAAACTACGGCGTTGTCTCACTGATTAATCAACGCGTTGTTGCGGGCCTATTTGTCTCAACGATGAGTTGAATCCTCACGGTTCTCATGCGGGCAGTTACTTACAGTAACTCTGGTTCTCTGAATGTGCACAGGCTAATTCTCAGTGGTCAGACAGAAATAACTGTCAGGTGCAGGTGTCCGATAGTTTTAAATCAGCGGTTCCCAAACTGTGGGTCAGGGACCAGAGGTGAGAGAATGTGACCATTTACCATTTTAAAAAGTTGGGAAATAGACCAGTAGGAGACTAAATCCCAGAATCACAGTGGCTTAGTGGTTAGTGGTTCTCACACAGAAGGACGGGGCCTGAATTGAGTTCATTATTTTCCACTTCTTCCCTGCACTAATGCACAGTGGAACCGTTTTTGACCGTACACGGGTTCGCTCTTCGTCGACTTACCATGGGATGGGTACTGTAGGGCCCCCGTGTGGATTTTTGCTTAGGGCCCCAGAAGGGCCAGCTCCGGCTCTGCTAACAGTCCGGCCCTCATTAGTATGAGATTTCTAAAAAAAAATTACGAAAACCAGCCTGGTTTCTTTAATTGTAACTAACCCAGCGTTATCACAGGAGGAATATCTAGCTGTAGAAAGTTTAAGAAAATTAGAAACCAGGCTTTTGAAGTTGTTTTTTAACGTGTCAAAAGTGCAATACATTCCAATGGGGGACTAGCAGCTATATGGAGGTACTACAGCAATGGCGGCCCGCAGTGCCGTCGTCCCAAAGCAGAGCAGCCAGCGGCCATTGGTCTGGACTTGCACCAAAGTGTCCATGGCTCATGATGTCATACTGGCCCACCAATTAGAGCTCTCGTGTAACTCCCCTGGTATAATCAGCACACATAATTGCGGAGCTAAAATAGACTGAAGCCCGGATCGATACGGAAAAACCTTAGAGGGATCGGGTGTGCGGATATCTGAGCGAGAGAAAGCCGGGGCCTCGTTTCAATGTGTAGAAGTCAATCTGCGGAAATAAAAAAGGTGGCGGAGAACATGGTAGGAGTTGAGTTCCCTAAGGAGAGCACCATTTCATAGCACACTGCCCTGTGGTACCTCCTGGGCTGGAACTAATTGGTGCAAGATTAACTTTCCAGTGGGATATAATGACCCCGAGCACTCCTACACATCTTTGGATCAGTGACACTGGAAGAGAAGGGAGAAAGGAGGGGGGGGGGCTGGTTTCCGAGTCACACGCTGGAGGTGATTATTATTTGGTCGCGGACAGTCTGACTAGCACTTTAGCCCAACGGGACAGAAATAGCATGCTCCGGAAAACGCTACAGGGCAATGAGACACATTTCATGAGAGTGTGGACTGAGATGCACCTGGATCTGCAGTGGCCACAGTGATGGGAAACAAAAACATTATGACATCATGGGATTTTTTGTTTTGTTTTTCCGACCCTGATCTGGATCCTCCGTGGGTTGAAATTAGCTTGACAAAGTTCAGACCTTCGTTTATCGGCATCTGCAACCTAGAGTTTTAGATCAGAGAGTGGCAAACTCTGGCACATGTTATAATCCAGTAAACAAAGTAGTTAAGCCCAAGTAACAGTTTAGACGAGTTCTAAGAATAGCCACCTCTAACTATGGCTGGGAGTTAGTGGTTGGTGGTGGTCGGAGGGTCAGTTGGCCCTGATGTCTGCGGCCACGCTTCGGTCACTCTACCCCAAGTGCAGCTGGGGCTATCCATAGCTTACCGACACCGAGTGTGGCATGAATGAAAACATTGTCCCATGTGAAGCGCTGTGGGTGATTTGTGTTACGTGAACTATAAGATTAGATAAGATAAACTTTGAAGCATTGGAACGACCACCACAACTGTATTCACCAACATTTTCTCATGTTGGCTATAATCTGAAGCGGCATTTGTTTAACAACTATAAAAGCTGCTAAAGGCCCAGCCATTCATAGTACTGATAATAGTCAAAATGTGATGCAGCTCGATCTGTGCTAAATGAAACGCATCGGCAAGAGGCCTATTTAAACTCTGGTCGGCTGCTATGACCCCATCTAATTGTTGTTTACATTTTCACTAATTAGAATAGTCTTTGTTATGGACAAGGGCAAGCCATTAGGACATGTAAAGCAAAGTCATGCCGCGTAATTGATCTGCAGAGCTGGTGTTCAGGTCTCACGATGTTTGCTGGATCTGTATGCCATATAGAAGTGCATATGGTCCGAGACAAAAATGCTTGGTTTGTGGGAAAGTATGAAATGGCATTTCCCCACAGACCTAAGTGAGGACGAACAGTTTGTTTTCTGGGCTGCGTTCACACTTTGAGATTGTGCTTATGCGGCAGTGTTTTAGCTACAATGGGCCTCCCTATAGCTCTTTGTATCGGTGCCTCCTCTCCATGCCCTGGACGACAAGAGACAGCGTGGGGCATATTGCTGCGTTGAGCGTGTTGCTCGTATCTGACTGGCTTGTTGTTGACATGGGTGAACCCTGCCATCATTGATTGCGCCGCTGTTTGATTATCGGATGACGCCTTGTTTTGGCAGGAGTTGGAGTATGGATGATCACACAGCGTGGTTGTTGTTTGCATGATTCTTTTAACCTTGATACAATAGATTTGCAGTATTGGGTAGCAAGCATCTTTACTCTGTTTATTATTGCAATCTTCAAAACGGTTATCGAGAATCACATTTTTTTTTCATCATTGTGCCGCCACATTAAAATGATTGAGGTGTTTATTTATGTATTTTTTGGATGACATTTCATTGGCCTAAACATCCATACTTTGCCTCTCACGGTGATTGTTTATGCAAAACCTTTTAAATTGTTTTCACACTGCCAGATTTTATATCTTTTACTTTCCCAGACCGCGTAGTATAATCTAGCGTTCCTACCTATCTACCTACAATCCCTCTTCCCATCCTTTTCACATCACTATCACAGCTTGTCTACCAACAAAGCATTACCTTCAAAGCTGAGAGCCTTTGACAGGATGCACTGTGGTTGTACAGAATCATTCATCTTGGGGGAATCACGGCTCCTTTCTTCCCGACAGTCACATGTCCTGGTTATTACAGCGAACCACACACTCCTTTCACCTGCCAGCCGTGGCTGTATTGACACATGGACAGATTGCTTTTTTGTTTTGTTTAGTTAAAGTTGAATGGTGGTGCAGTTCTTAAATATCGACGCACAACTCGTGGGTCATGCCGGCTTTTCTAAAGACCAAATCACCTCCTTTTATCATTTGTTGCAACAGATCTTTGATAAAAGCCTTCATAGGAAATGCCAACCATTTCTATAGCAAATGTGGCGGCCATCTTTGACTGTTTATTTGGACATTACATTAGTTTGTCCATTTCACTGTTTAATGCTTGATCATTTACAAACTGTTCCTGTTTGTAAATCTGTAATATTGTTCAGCCCATTGAGTTAATTTCTGTTTTGTTGTTGGGAATTTAAATAATAAATCATTAAATGCATTAAAAAAAGCATTTGTTTGTCTCATGAACCAAATTTTGTGACATTTGTGCAAAACGAACATCCACAATTCCAATCTAATATGGAAAATTAAATCGATAAAGTGGTCTTTTTGTTGTCGTAATAATACAGGGAAGTCTATATTATGTCTTTGTGAGCACATGATTTCCCTGAAATTGACAGATTAATTAGTACATTTATTTGACATAATTTAGTTTTTTTTTTAAAGAAAAGAAAAAAGAAAATGCTGTACTTTACAAGCAAAATCATTTTTCCAATATTTTTTCCATTAGTCAGCCAAGTCAAGGTAAACACTAGTCTGGGCTTCGTTTTTACATAATTATTAACGTTTTCTAATTCAATTTGAAAGTAAATTACACAGTGCAAAGATAAAACATAGGGAAAGCAAGATAAAAACCTGAGTAAAAAATGTAAAAGGCTGGAGAATACATAAAGGTGTGTCTTTCCAGTTTCTGTCCGGCAGCTTACAACTGTCATATTGCCTGTAATAACAATACAATGCAAACTGTGTCATTTCACACATCAGGATCCAATGTGTAATGGGTCTCGGTGGGCCGTCCATGCATAATTTATGAGCGAGAGACACGGGGGACTATTGTGTCTGCTCCACAGCGCAACTGACCAGAAGCAGGAAGGGCCTGTACATGATAGCTACTCTCCAAAACAAGGGGGGGGGGAAAGACATAACAGGTCTAATTTCAAAATGTCTGCTAATCGTGAGGCAAGAATTCCAATATCGGTATTTAAAAAGTGTCACATCCCACTTGTCTCAATCTCTTAAAAAACACCTTTCTTTTTAAAACTTGCTCTCCGACGTCATCGTCCCCCTCTCACCTGATTTATTTTGCCTGACAGCCCCGCGCCACAGATGAACTCGCAGACACTAGCAGATAAATGTTTAAAATAGCCTTTCTGACTCAGTGTAAAATGTAATTACATAACCCACTTGCATTTAGGACAAGGCTGTGTGACGTCAATGCAACAATGAGCTTGTTTTTTTTTACACATCACTCAAGTATGAGGCAATTACAGAGGAATGGGGATGGGAAACCTGAAGTAAACTGTCAAAATAAATAACAGCACGGGAGAAATCCAAGGCAACAATTCAAGTATGCAGTTGATCCAATTAGAAAATGATTGAACAATAATCTATCCAAATAAACAAATAATATGAAAGGCACTTGTTCTTTTGAGAATATACAATGCATGTCTTAAAAAAAAAAAAAAAACAGTCGATGTTTTACAGGGAGCACAAGGTTATGGTTGAGTTTTGGGGTGAAACACGCTCCAAGGGAGATCAGCTAATGTGAACTCTTGTACTTTACATCAACTTGGAGTACGCTGACTATTAGACACTGGTTTCAATAAGGAAGAACATCCAGCATTAATCCTAATCCATATGCAGGTCATGTTTGTATCTTTTTCCCAATGAACAGGTTCTTTATTTAGTTTTGAATACCTTCATGTCAGTTTTCAGACCAGTAGAAACACCAGTGCGACTGAGAGCTTACACAAACATGAAGCCTCGTTAATGCAACCCGGGAGAGTAATTTCAGCATCACCAACCTCCAGCTAGTGATCGCTTCCGTGAGGGCCACACCTCCACCTCAGCGTAAAAGCCGCACCTCCGTAGCAGCCAATCATCACCCTCGGTTCCGCTTTTAAGCCTCCAGCAATCATGGATCGTTTGCTTTCCAGCTGCGCTGCGACCCACCTCCGCCCCATCTCCACCTCTTCTGCCCACGGCTTCTCCCTGATGCATCTTCACGGATCTCCAAACCACCACCAGGCTCCAGGGAACACATCCATGACTCTAAGCGTTTGGCCATTCGGACATTAATACATACATCGATGTCTACTGCCGGGGTCTGATCGTCAAAACAATATACATGTCAAAAAATCTTCCTAATTGCTGCTTTTTTCTGTTTGAGTCTATCCAAGTTGAAATAGGCGTAGGCATCATGGTGACGTGTCAACAGGCAGCAAGCCCCCTCTCTCTCTGTACAGCTGCATTTTGTACCTTTTTCTGCTAAACGCTTTTGTGGTTTCTGTGCTCCACATTGTTTTACTGAATGCTATTGTACGTCTTTGCAGTAAAAAATAGACCGATCCCCACAAAAACACGGCAAAGAGTCCATGATGGTCCTGAGGAAAGCAGTTACAGCTTGCTAATCTACACATTTAATCTTTTGAGACACAGAAGAGGCCCCCACACCTGCAGCACAGTGGAGGAGCAACAGGAAACAAAAAAGGGACAAACTAGGAGGTATCCGGGCGAGACTCACAGCTAAGCCACACATGCTTTCTGTTCTTGCTAATGGAGAATAAGACAGAATGACTGCTAAGCTGGTGAAAGACTGTTGTGGAGTGGAGGGAGTGAAGGGAGTTGCGCAGGAGAAAGAGGAAGGAAGGGGTGGAGCTGACCAGTGCAGGACACCATTCTCTGAAACAGGTACCGACCCAGGAGGCGCTGCACTGTTTCAGAGGATCAGAGGAGTGCTACGGTTTCTTCTACCTTCAAAAACATGCAACAATGACAAATAAAGCACTTACTTTCTTACTTTCTTACATATGCACACATATCATCCACAATGCTGCTCAAAAAGTTCCAGTGGTCACACAATCATTTACTAACTTCGGCAAAGACTCAGACAGGATTTGCAACGGTCCCACAATCACATCTCATAGATTATAATTTGTTTCACCTCGTTCGACAAAGATATAATTTATGGAGTTGTCAAGTGTGCGCACCGGCTATAAACAAGAGGTCAATTGGAGTCACAATAAACATATCACATTGCAACAATAAATCTCAATGCAATTTGTTATTCGTAGCGAGGGTGGAAGATGTCCTGACGGTTGACTCCTCATGAAAATTTGATTATCACAGTATGAGATTTGAGCAAACCCACAAAACAAAAATAATCATACTCGGACATACTTTCTACCGCCTCGATTCCTCATTGACGATAATTTGTACGTCGAACTCGGGCCGATTCAAATACCCTGTTTTAAAAAAAAAGCTGGATTGGGCGTTAATGGGGTTTGACAAGGCTCCACTTTCTATCAAGGTCTCTCGGATAAGATCCAGTACAAGATAAGAAGAAGACAGATCAGAAGTAGAAAAGAGAAAACTGCAACTCACAGATACTTAGTGGTTTAACAGTTAGGCTTAATCATTATGCTGCTCTTTAATTCTCAATATTCCCATGCAACGCCGTTTTAAATTAAAGGTTTTAAATCTTTCTTTTCTTCAACCCTTCCACCAAAAGGCTGTACGGTTAAAGTGACCTTAGCATTAGACATTTTATCGCAAATCAAGAGTCATGAAATGGTTCTGGAATGAACAAACCTGATTGATCAATGCAGTGTAATCCATGTGGAAGATTGAATATATGGGTTTGGAGGTCATGAAGACTTGGAAAAAAAGAATCCATTTGCTCAACAGTACTGCTTGAATTACCTCATACAGAAACCTCAATGAGGCCACTGTAGGCCTTTGCAGACAAATTTATTATTGCAACGCTTGTCTTTGTGCTGGTGCACCTGCTATGTCTGGCTCTGTTTTAAGGTCAGCGCTGCCTGGTTCAGGCAAAGCTTCAGACGATATTCCTTTCAGAAAAGAGCAGAAAACACATGTCTACCCTCGGGCGACAAGATTATTCAGGTTAGTTATCAAATAGCCAGCTCTTTCTTCGTTTGACTTCATGCCACACACACACAAAAAAAAGGAGACAGTAAGAAACCCTGAGATCGGGTTGGAATTTAAAACAAAAGGAGTGTGTCGTTTAGCCTTGAACTTCTGCACAAAGTTAAAAGGCTGACATAAAAGGAGCGAGTTTAGCGGGAGAGCAATTTAGGATGTCGATTTGTCAGGGGCTAAACAGAATGTGAAATCCCTATTATGCTGAAAGTTTGACTCAAATTGCCCGAACAGGGTCCTACTGTATGTGTCAACTTTTTCCACTACTTACAGCAACGACAAGCACTCGCAAGATAAGATGAAATGTACGCTCTTAGTAAGGCTCCTGCATTTAACTCCATGTTTAACCAGTATTACACACAATTGCTCTTTCATGTAGCCTATAATTTATTGTTGTTGACGGAAGCATACCTCTAAAATCTTCAGTAGCACATGCGTATGTATATTAAAGGAACAGGCCACCGTGTTTCCATACTGAGATATGTTCTTGCCTGAGCTTAGACAAGTTGATACGTACCTGACTGGTCTTTGTGTGTGCCCCAGTCACGTGAAACGACCAAAGATGTTGTTACCATTTGACCTCTCCCAATGTGTTCCTATAGCTCCAAACAGGGGTGAAGTTTGAAGCTACCATCCTCTTCCATGGGCACACACAAAGACCAGACAGGTATGTATCAACTTGTCTAAGCTCAGGTAAGAACATATGACAGTATGGAAGAACTGTGAGCCCTCAGTCACGCAAAATGACCAAAGATGTTGTTTGCATTTGGCCTCTCCCAGCATATTCCTATGGCTCCAAACGGGGTGAAGTTAGAAGCTACCAAGCGGTTCCATGGGCATGCACAAAGAACAGACAGGTACTGTATGTATCAACTCGTCTAAACTCAGGTAACAACATATCTCAGTATGGAAAAACAGTGGCCTGTTCCTTTAAAGTACCGTAACCTAATCCCAAGGTGTATTTTCACCTTCACCCATGTTCTTGCATGACAGCCTTATAAGAAGTCAGTGGCTATCTGTCTATTTGAGTGCACAGCGGCAGTTGAGACGCAGCAGGGTTTTGTGCGTTTTCTCCTGATTGCATCAAGTACAAAGACTCACACGGCTGGGACTGTGGCGTATAGAGAGGTGTGTTCTTTCTTTAAATATATGGAGCATTCTCGGTACATTTCCAGCTGTGCGAGCCAGTCAACTGCTTGCATAACCCATACGAAAATACTTAACCATACCTTTTACATCCACATTGTTACATTCCCATAGACACGGCGGAGACACTGGCCCCCACAGTGATCAATGTGACACTGTCTAGTACTTGCCATGATAGGCTAAGGATGAAGCACTTGCACTTAAGTGTGAAATAAGAAAGGTAGAGTGATCGCGGCGGAGAGTCTTCAATGTTTTATTACTGCACTTTCTTGGCACTCGCTCCGAGTCCGGCTCTTTCCCGTCTGTGCCCTCCCCCCCTTTTCCTCTCCAGCGAAGACACACATCGTACATCAAACCATGCATTTATGCCAAGCAATTGAATTCTTATTGGTTATAAATCTGTGCGGTGACAAATGAGGTGGCCTCATGTGTTTTTTTGCATTACGAAAGAACATGCATCTTTCGTGATTGATGCCTTTAATTAGTGGCTAACAAAGACGATCTCTTCTCAACGTCAGATATACCATTAGAATACTGTTAATATAGGGAATATAAGAGGACGATTGATGCTATATACACTAATGCATGAAAAAATCGGCTTTGCATGTTGATAAATAGAGCAACTGCAGTGAATGAGACATAGCCTGAAAATCTATGTTGAGCCAATCCTCTTGTCGACAGTGTAGACATCATATGGTCTCTTGTAGATATAAGCCTATTTTTGACACTTTTTAGAC
Source organism: Gobius niger (assembly GCF_951799975.1). NCBI lineage: Eukaryota > Metazoa > Chordata > Actinopteri > Gobiiformes > Gobiidae > Gobius > Gobius niger. Next base: position 13,357,426 of record NC_136872.1, read on the forward strand.
CTCATTTAGCCCTGACTTGATCTTTCTAGCCCATCTCAAATGCGCAGTATATTATTACAAAGCCCTCAAAGTATCCCTGATCATCTATATCCTAGTATCTCTAGCTTGGCTTAGCAGAGACAGCTCATGAAGCCAGGATCTTCAAGTGGATATCTTTTGTCCCAGAAGACTGCAAGTTCGAGGAGCACAACTTTGCCTAATGCGGGTCTTACATCAGACTAGAGTAGGATAAAGAGAGTCAAGCTTTGACTTAAACCGGACTTACTTTCCATCACCTCGTCTGTGGTTAAAGGCTTCCAAGCAATGACCCCGACAGTTCAAAGCTGGATACGAGAGGCTACTTGTAAGTTGCAGCGAGGCGATCACTTTACTGACCTGGTTTAAGAAAGCTCGAAACGAATCAATACATGGCTTTTAACAACGGTTACATGAGCTGCAGCTGGGTAAAATTATGTCATTACTATAGTGAATTGTAAGAGGAGCTGATTATTGTTTTGTTTTTTTAATGTTTCCAGGAGAACCGTGGTCTGAATGTATATGCTGAGAAAGCAATGCTATAGTTCTGCAAGAAGGAAGAAGCTAACACAGTGCAAATACTTAATGAATCTGTTCTACCCAAAAGAACTGAACAAGTTGAGTGGTGCGAATTTAGATGAGCAAGTACAAGTATAGAATGTGAAGTGCACCGTACCTACTGCGAAATATGGAGGTGGTTAGCTGATGCCACTGGCTCCAGCAGAATAAAGTGAAACCCCGCTAGAGGCCATCTCAGTACCCTGACCTCAATATCATTGAACCACAGTGGGGAGAGCTCAAACCTGCAGTTCATACAAGACAGCCCAGGAACTTACAGGAACTGGAGGCTTTTGGCTAAGAAGAATGTGCCATTTGTTTATTCCCATGTCTGTGTGGAATAAATATATATCTTTGTGTCTTTGAAAGGTTTTGTCAGAGTGCCCCAGTTTACCCTACCATGAAAAACATACAATGGGCCCCTTCTGTATACAGTGCTCTCCTGAAAAAGTGATTATGTGCACATCTAATCTAAAGTACGATTATTACGTAAAGTGTAGAGTCCAAGGACCAAATGAGGAAGCGTGAAATACAAGTCCAAGTCTCGCTGGGGTTAGGCGAGTATTGCTTTGTTGCAACTGCTTCATAAAGCGGACAGTTAAGGAAAAGTCGGGGGAATACCGTGGTCCAAGTTCAAATGAGAGTTGCTTGTGATCGCAGCCGTCCACACGTTCACATCTCTCTCGCTTTGCCACCCAAATAATCCCCTTTCTCTTCTGTCTTGTCTTGTCCTGCACATCTGTCCAAACCTCCCCGTCTCCCGCGGCGTAGCGGAGGAAAAAAACCTAAGAACCTCCTCATTTATGCAGACCTTCACAGGGCCAATCGCGCTCTGACATTTTGTCTCACAGTTCAGCGCGTGCTATTCCCAAAGGGATCTATTAACTTATGGTACTCAGTGAGCCGGGGGAAGCGGAGAGCCAGATTTCAGAGTGGATTAGTTAATCAATACGTGTAATATGGGGGAAGCATTCAAATAGATGCATTCGTATGTGGTGGGATGATACAGGCCAGGGGCGGCGGCTGTGAGGTCCAGTTGCGTTCACGGTGTATAGTGGGTGGACTTTTTTTTAGGAGTAAAAGCTTTGGGAATATCCACAGAGTCTAAATCAGGCAGTGCTAAAAATACATTGGTGCAGTGGTCTCCTATGACCACTCAAAGGTGGAATAAAACGCAGAGAGCTGCGGGTCGGATGAACCATCATTGAAAACCATCGAAAATCATCACAAATCAATACATACAGCGAATGAAGCAAGTGGTCGTGATGTTTTGGCTCATGTTTGTATTGTTATTTCTATTCATCTCGTCTCTGTAATCTTTATAATGTCTACGAACCCTGCCGTTTCTTTCTTTATGCAAATTATACCTTTTCATATCCCAACAGAGCAAGAAGAGGAACCAAGCTCATTATCGAGCAACTTTACTGCTTGAGTGAACTACTTTTACCTCAACATCAAACTCAACCTATTTTGCACAGTTCATCAGGGTGTACCATAATCCAGTCCATAAAAGCCCCTTAGAGATGACTACTACTACCAGCGGCAGCAGCAGAAGCTCATTTGGGACCAAGAAGCCTCGGCTCACACACACATACCAGACAGTAGCAATAATCTTAGACCCAAAGCGGTTTACATTATGCAGTTAGTTTTCATTGCCCTGTGCAAGTCAAAAGGTGTGCGATCTCGAGTCATTAAAGCAGAGAAGTAAAACATCAGACGGTAATGGAAACGGCAAAAAACAAATACAGACAGTGGAGAGAGTGGTGGTTTGTATCTTCTCTTAAAAAAGTGAAGAGTTGTTTTTCAATTGACCTTTTAACATGTGCAATAATCTCTGTATCAGCTGCACTTTATTAACTCTGAGTGATCTTCTTGAATGCCGACTGTAACAAGTGAATTTCTCCTTTGTGAGATCAATAAAGTATTATCTTATCTTGTCTTATGTTGATCTTTTACAGTGGTTTACGCTCTCGTCTCATATGTCTCACAACAAGAAGTCCCCGGATTTGATGACCATGCCGAGTTGGTCCCTCTTGAGTCAAGTTTACATGTTCTTCCTCTATAGTTCTCCCTCTATAACATTTACAACTGGCTCTCCCCTGGGGCCACAGCTCCCCTGAAAAAGATCAGAATGAAAATTGAAATGAAAGTCTGTGTCTCAGAGGGACTTTGCTGGTTAAATAAAGTATGCTTATAATCTAAGCCTGAAAAAAGAAAGGAGAGGAAGGAAGGAAGGAAGGAAGGAAGGAAGGAAGGAAGGAAGGAAGGAAGGAAGACAGAAAGGCAGGAAGGCAGGAAGGGATTGAGGGAGGCAGGGATTGAGGGAGAAAGAAAGGAAGGAAGGAAGGAAGGGATTGAGAAATAAAGGAAGGAAGACAGGAAGGAGGCAGGGATTGAGAAAGAAAGGAAGGAAGGAAGGAAGGGATTGAGAAATAAAGGAAGGAAGACAGGAAGGAGGCAGGGATTGAGAAAGAAAGGAAGGAAGGAAGGAAGGAAGGAAGGAAGGAAGGAAGGAAGGGATTGGGAAGGAATGAAGGAAGGGATTGGGAAGGAAGGAAGGAGGCAGGGATTGAGGGAGAAAGGAAGGAAGGAAGGAAGGAAGGAAGGAAGGAAGGAAGGAAGGAAGGAAGGAAGGAAGGAAGGAAGGAAGGAAGGAAGGAAGGAAGGGATTGAGAAAGAAAGGAAGGAAGGAAGGGATTGAGAAAGAAAGGAAGGAAGGCAGGAAGGAAGGCAGGGATTGAGAAAGAAAGGAAGGAAGGCAGGAAGGAAGGCAGGGATTGAGAAAGAAAGGAAGGAAGGCAGGGATTGAGAAAGAAAGGAAGGCAGGAAGGAAGGCAGGGATTGAGAAAGAAAGGAAGGAAGGAAGGAAGGAAGGAAGGAAGGAAGGAAGGAAGGAAGGAAGGAAGGAAGGAGGCAGGGATTGAGGGAGGGAGAAAGAAAGAAGACAGGAGAGAATACAGTGCCCTGCGGAGTGCCACATTATAGCATAATAATCAAATGATTCTCATACACCAATGAATTGCAGCCTAATCATAAGATAATATTAGATTTGTCAATGACCCATTACTTTCAGAATAAAGGTCAAGCTAAAGTGCTTTAACTACCAACAAAATTGCGTAGATTAGATGATGTAATGGTAAAGCCTGTCTGTACATTCTACTCTTTCTTCCATGTTTCCCATCTTCCACATCCTCCCATCACATCCTAAGCCCCCCCTTGGAATCATCATTACGCACACTCGCCCGTATCATCTACAAATATTTGTATGCTAATGCTTGTTTTGCTATTCGGCCCTAATTAGCGGCGGCGGTGCTGTGACATGGGCTAGCTAACAAGCTGCGGCACTCTCGGTGGGCAAAAGGAATGAGTAAAAAAAAAAAGAAAAAAAAGGTAGCATCCCGGGCCACGTTTCCCAAGACCAAAGCCGGAGCAAAAAGAAAGGGTTCCCATTGAAGCGCCTCAAGCCCCGCTCCCAATGGGAACAGGTCAGTTAATTAGCCATGCACATGCAAAATCCCTGGATGCACTGCAATATAAAGAGCAGTGTTGTTATTTGGAAAGCTACAACTATTTTGTAGCTGCTATCGCCTTTTACTTGTCTTGTTTCCCGTTGTTAACGTGGGCAGATTAGATAACTAAACAGGCTGACACTGGACACTGGTATCTAGTTAGTCACTATATGTAATACTGTTTTGTTTTCCAATGCTTATAGGCTGCGTCCTGGGGGAGCAGCTCTTAGCAAGGCCCGGTGCTTGTACATCAAATCCGAATGTGCCAGCCTCCCTGCTTGTATTATTTTTAGTCCGAACCCAGAGGAAATGACTGAAACTTTGTTACTGTCAAAAACTCCCTTCATTTATCCTCCCAGAAAGTATAGCTTTCCATCAGACCCCCTTAGGCAGTTGTATTTTTTATTTACTTTTTCATTTGTGATAAAATATCCACGCTATTCACCACAGGCCCAGAGTGGCCCCAAGTTTAGATGAAATTAGAAATCTATAATTCAGTTCAGCACTTTGGGAAGTGCCCGACAGTGTCAATGGTTGGCGAGGCGCGCGTTGGGAGAGACGGCTTTAAAAAAAAAAGGAGATTTAATTTCTTACGCCTCAGCCCACCACAGCTTAGAGCGTGGCAAAGCCTGCAGAGATAAACACAACCTTGAATTGTAAGCTATATGCATAACAATGTATTCTGTTTTAAGTATAATAAGAAGTCAAAGCGGGTTATCACACAACTGCTGAGCAAAAACACAAAAAAGAGCCCTTACAACAAGATTTTGACAAGTCGTGGTGTGGGGCCTATACAAAAGACCTCAGCGCTTGATCTCCTGACATGTTATCTGACACATTTCTCCGTTCTAATTGCTCATATAGAGGAAAGTGCAAACCCCCCCATATCTTTTCCTGGAGCCTCTGCCAGCTGATAGTCACTTCAAAGATCCAACTTAGTGGGATGTTATTGAATTTTTGACGGGGGAGGACGGCCGGCGGCAGAAGATAATATTGCTGGAGAGTTCTTTTTTTTTTTTTTTTTCGCCCCACAACACTCAGGCCAATATCATCAGATATTAAACATGGACCCATATCTGCTTCTTTCGGAACAAAGCTGAGAAAGACCGAGCAAAAAGGCAAGAAAACACAAGAGGTATTACCTGCAAATACAGATATCAATAACATCTTATGAAGAAAACTTTAAACAGACCAGGGTAATTGTGGAGTCACTGGGGTGCACTTGACCAGATTGATTATGTCATTCTTCCACTCAACACACATATATGTTTTTGTGGTTGTTAGCAGAGTGATTAGCATTCCAGTGACACTTCCATGGCAGACTGTTTTAACGTTTAAAAGTAAAACTTGACTATCCTTTATTACAGTTATGGATATCTGTAATTATATTTTGTCTAGTTGTATTTAATTTAGACTAGTAAAAATTACAGTTGCAGATATCTGAAACTCAGTTTGCACGAGTCAAGCAATTAGAGATATTTGTAAAAAACAAATAAACAAACAAACACACAGCAACCTTCTATTAAGGCACCGGGAGGTCAAAATATGTTGGCTTGGCCATATAAAAAAAGGCCTTTTAAGTACTTCCTTGTTTAGAGTGCCTGAGCTTGCTGCTTTTTTGCAGTTTGGATCCCTTTCCCAGGACCTATGCAAACTTTCGGAACTCATTGGGACACCAAGAGCAATCATACTGCTGTCTCTAGAGATATTTGTAAGTGAGTTTTGTCTAGACAAAACATATTTTGAAGATATCATGAATTGACCTATAGACGTTATGCAAAGTAATTCCGGATATCTGCAACTTAAAGCAGAACTAAGTAACTAATTTCCCTAGAGGACATAAGCGCCATTGTTGCATGTTGCGTTTTTTTTTTTACTCATTAATTGTCTGTGAGAGTAAATACCAAGCTGACAGAAAAGACAAAGGGAGAAAGGGATAATGTACATCCAATGACACAATGGAGATATTTTTTTTCACTCAAACTTGGTTATAAACACTGTTTAAGTGGGGCTAGCCCGCAGTTAGCTTTGCCCGTTAGCCTGTTAGCTTCTTCTTCGAGATTCCATTGGTGTGTATTGGTGCTCTGGGTCTGAAGCAGAAAAGTTGCAATTGTGGTTTTCTGGCCAGGAGGAGATGAAAGACCCTCAGTCATCCAACACTTGTATTACCCACAGAGGGACAACAAAAAGGATTTAAGGTTAAGGTTCACAAGGCACAAAGCCAAATTGTCAGTCAAAAAGCAGTTTTGTGTTATACCTAAAACATTTTTAAGATATCTTAAATAAAGCTGAGTTTTAGATATCTCTAATTAGAATTATGCCTTGTAAAAATTAGGTTGTAGATATCTCAAACTAGAATTATTACTGAATTACGACTATTCAAAAATGACATCACAGATATTCATAATGACATCACCCATAAAAATGAATGGGAAATATGATATAACTTGCACTTGTAGAAATGATTTCACGGATAAAATGATATTAAGTAAAGTATACATATTATTATTGATATCTGAAATTATAGTTTTTACTAGTGAACACTGAATTAGCAATACCTGTATTACATATCCAGAATTTTTATTAAATGTTAAAAAACCTGCCATACACTTCTGGTTTTTGCCGCTTATGTCTAAATGGAATAGATTCCTGAACAGGGTCAAGACCGTCAAGTCGCCCACAATCTGCAAGATATGCCAATCAGCAGTTATTACAACTTCCAAGATGTCTTCTGCATTAGCTGTCCATCACTGAATACAAACTTTACATTTGAAGTTTCCGTGGCCTTGTGAAGCACAAAGTCTCTGAGCTCAGACTCACTTTTTTTTCGAAAAAACCATCTTCTTCACTGCCAGTTTGCATTCATGAGCAAGGCTAGCCATCTTTATCACATTTCTTCCACGGCTGACGCTACAGTTTGAGGCGAGACCACGTTGGGAAATTTGGCAGTGGAAATCTTAATTGCGATATCTGTCATGTGCAATTTGTGACACCGCTGGGTACTTTTCACGAGGGAACAAGAGGGGATCATTGTCATTGCCTTGTCATCACATGAAATGGATGGGGTTCTGCTGTTGTCATGCTCTGAATGGAGACAATGTCGGGACGCGCCAGTGGCTGTGGGTAGGGCAATGTCTCAGTCAGAGTTGCAAATTCATATAATATGCTATTAAAGGTTATTTGTAAGAATTCATGCAATAATAGAATAACAACCGACTGATAACTGTCTAATGTGGCCATGACCATTAAAGCTACTTGTGACATTAACAGCATTGTGTGGTATGAACACAGAACTGTGCTCTCAATAAAACACTGTTGTGTTGTTGTTGTTTTTTTCATTCAAACTAATTAGACTGCTTTTGTTTTAAACAGTACAGGATTTGTTCTATTGTGAATAGGTCAAAACAATCCATATTGTTTACAGAAAGGGTCTTACAATACCCTTTCTTCAAATCAGTAAGTGACCTTTTCTGGGGACAAGGACAGACTGTAATCGAATATGAGTTATCATAAAATGCCTCTTCATTTTGCTTCACTTTCACTGTCAACCTCTTGAACTAGAGCACAAACAAACAGTGAAGGACTTTTGAGAGCCATTATGTGCCATGTGACATTTTGGCTGAAAAACATCACTAAATCAAAGATTTAGTTATTTATTTTTTTCAGCCCCGGTGAACAGAATCGTGTGTAAGTCACTGACTGATGAATTTAAGTCCATATATATATATATGTATGTATGTATATATATATATATATATATATATATATATATGTATATATATATATATATATATATATATATATATATATATATAAATATATATATATATATATGTATATATAAATATATGTATATATATATATATATGTATATATATATATATATATATATATATATATATATATATATATATATATATATATATTATAGAAAACGCTATCTCAATGGCCGCCGCCTGGGCGCCGCCATGTTTATTTCCCATACCGACTTTGAAGCTAAGCAGGGACGGGCCTGGTTAGGACGGGGATGGGAGACCGTTTGGGAACACCAGGAAGCCTGGCGACAGTAGTGAGTTTGTGCGTGGTTGGTGGTGGGGGCTGATGTGCGCATAATTGTTCAGCAACTTTGAGCGTCTGGAAAAGCGCTATATCCGCGGCCGGCCCCCACGTGATGGTCCCACCAGCCGCGGGCATTGACCACGGGTCCATATGGACCGCGGTGCTGCTGTCCGAAGACAACCCGCCGTCACAACAACGCGAGTGCACGACATGACTGCCGTGCGTGTGCGCGCATCCACACAGGGCGGTGTGTGTGTGCATGTGTGCGCGCGCGTGTGTGCGCGTGTATGTGTGCGCGCGCGCATCCAACCAGGGCGATGTGTGTCATCGTCACTCACCGCTAACCTGCAGACGCTCCGCACAGGTACATCCTCCACAACACATCTGCGCGTCTTTGTTTAAGTCTGTCCTGCAGTGACCGAGGCTGTGGTTCATTATAGATCCAGCCTCTAATCACACGCGCTGCTCCGACTGATTTCTCCTCCGTGTGAGTACAAGCGAAAATGAAACTACAACTTAACGAGCGCATGGCCTGCACTGCGTAGTTTTTTTCTTTTTTTTTTTTCCTGCTGTACCATTTGTTTTCTAATTTGCTTTCACGTATTGTGAGCCCAGAGGTACATTTCATTCTAAAGCAGCTTTGAACGCATTGCCAATTTTATTGTAAAGTTATAAATACTGTCTAACAACGATCATTAGGCTATTTCATTTCAAAACCTACTTATTATTTTTTTGATTGTACACTACTGTGATGCACCAAACCACTGGTCCTGCACCGTGAACCAAACCGTTAGAGCTGAACCCCTAATATTTATCCATAATTATCCCACTGTCTCTTGAATTCTATTCCCTGCGTTTAGCGAACATATTGTCGTTGTAGTATATAAGAAAAGAGTACGGGTGCATTAAACACTCCAATTGCAGATTGTTTGAAATTATTTTTAGCATTCATTATTTTAAACATTTGTAGTGGCCATAGTTTTTGGACTGGGTTGGGAACCACTGCTCTACAGCTGAACTGTGTGACGGGTTGGACATTTCTTTGTAATCACTCATAATCTCAGAATATCAAATGTGGAGACTAGCGAGGCCCGGCCGAAGGCCGGGTCTCAGCTAGTAAATATATATATATATATATATATATATATATATATATATATATATATATATATAATATATATATATATATATATATAATATATATATATATATATATATATATATATATATATATATATATATATATATATATAATATATATATATATATATATATATATATATATATATTTATTATTTGCCTTGGTTGCCCTTGTTGAGGCAATGGACAATGGCCCTGGCCTGTGTGAGGTAAATGAGTAGAAAACCCCTGAAAGAATCTCTCACTGCTCAAGAATCCAACCTTGAAGCTGCATCTCACAATAGCACATTGTGTGAATTTCCACATTGGCGCATTACAGCAAATCTCTAAACTAAAGCATAAGTGCCAAGGCAAATATAAAATGTATTAAAATCAATAGCTGTTATTAAGCACTTTACCCCTATCACATTCAGGGGGTCATAAAGTGGCACTTTCCTTGAACCTACTAAACAGTCTTTCAAACAACTGAATTATTCAGCCTCAAAAATGTCGCATTATCCAGATATACAGATTCATTTGTGGATAGTGTTTCATATTTGAATTGATCTACCTTTCAAAATAGCCACTTCAAGCAAAAAAAATCAAGCATTTCACAGAAATTGATAATACACTATCAACACATTGCCCGGAAAAGCTACATTAGAGAGAAATTGTATACACAGCACTTATAGGCACCTTTTAGATATCTATTACTCAAAACTACATACAAGAGAGCCACTTTTGAATAAGACAGGATCACAAGTTTAAAATAGGTCTACAGCGGAGATTTTGAGCCATCTGCCCTGCTACACCTGAGATGGGGAAGTGGCAGGTCGTTAATAAGGCAGAGTCTGGCTGTGGTGTTCTGCCCCGGTGGCATATGCCGCTCTGTTGACCCGATGTGGCATTTCCCTTCAGCCACAAAGAAGCTGTGTGCCTATTTGAATACAGAAAGGGTTTAATAGTTTACGCTGCACACAGCAGCATTTTAAGGCAACAACAACAAAAATGTTCAGTAGCAGAATTTGCTTCGTCAACATTGGCGAATTGTGAGCTTGTGGGTAGACACAAGAGCCAAAGCTCATTTAAAATGGACTCGGGCAAAATGGCAAAATACTCTTGTGGTCGGAGAAATCAAAAGGAAAATACAAACCCTACTGCTGCGCAAAGCCAGCAGTGTTTCTGGAACATGTTCACACAGGACTTCTTTGGTCAAATAAATTTGGAATGGTTTATGATCCTGTGTGATAACCTTTACATTGCAATTATTCGCTGATATCAGAGGCTCTAGTTTACAAAAAAAAGGCTTAACTTACGACTTGCTCGCTCTGCAGGGCACTGTAGCACTTTGATTGCAGGTGACAATATCGATCTTGTCCAATGACATGAGCCAATCATTGACCCACAAACCCTTTGATTACAAGGCAATGTGCTCGACCGGTACTACAAAACTCAACAGAGGCCAAAGTACCCACAAGATTACTCTACTTTCCAGATAAATCAACACCTACCACTGGCTTCATCCAAGTCAAATCAAAATGTCATGTTTTTGTTGAACCATAACCCTGTGACCTTCAATATTTCAAGAACTCACAATGGCTTTAAAACAGTCTCTTAGCACTTTATGACTGAAGTTTCCCCACTCAACTGCAGGATAGCTATCAAACACCTTCTATCATACATGTACAATGAATCTTCATTCTTTGGATTGCATGTCAACGCTGCAATGCAAAAATAGTTTGGTTTCAAAGGTACTTCCTCCAACCACGAGGTGTCACTGTAAATAAAAACAGTAAAGCGTGTGTTCAATTGACTCGGTAAGGAATTTCTCGCCGCGCTTATTTGCCCAAACCTTTTGTCGTTGATTTATTTTTTCCTCAATGCTCTGTGAAAGTGAAGTAACCAAAGACTAAGTTGAAGCTATTGAAAGCAATAACATTGGATTATTTGACAGATATAAAGGCTGCACAGCGTTCAATACCTTTCCCAAACATTGCCAAGAAAACCACGTCCACATAGTAATACAGCGCCGTGTAATTGTTTTACGGATACAATCGGGGGTTACAGCTGAAATCTAGCTCTATTTTTTGTGTATTGTGTTGTGTAATTTAACAGACCTTATCAAATACAACTTTAAAGATGGTTAAATAATGTATTCTCCATTAGCAGACAGTGTAACCATTAATTCAAGCTGATAATGTGTGAGTAATGAAGTACTAGGAGGCATATTTCATGGCTGCATGTCACGTAGACTGCACATGGAGTGACAGAGTGCCACAATTATGTTGCGCATAAAAAAGGGCTTCATTTACACATCCTTTAAGCAGCTCTAGGCAAACAATAGGTCACTTTAATATGAGCAAGCTTTATCCTTCAGGAGAAATATGAGCTCTGTAAATTTGTAATGGGATTAATATATTAAGGAAGACAAGCAGAGATATATACGTAAGGAGTGAGATCAAATGATAGTTAATCTACTGCAGGGCCATAGAAGAATGGAATGTGATATTTTTAAGATGCGTATGATATCAAAAGGCAATAAAATGTGCTTACCCTCTATACAAGTGTGTCCAATGTGCACACACATTAGTTCATGTAAGTGGGGCTGTGAGGCTATTAACACAGTCAAATCTTATTGCTTGTAGTACTAGGCTGCTATGGAGGTTCGAGTTGGCAAAATTCTGCCCACCCTTCTCCAACCGCTGTCAAACTTGGCACAAAGTCTGATGTGTAACAATTGTCTCATGAGCTTTTATGAATGCCATTAAAGCAGTACTAAGTAACTTGTTTACCTTAATACATTCTTTTTGTAGTCCTTCTGGAGGTAATGCAAATTTTAATCGGATGAATGGGGGGTCTTTCATCTCCCCCTGGTGCCTCTGGCCAGAAAACCACAGTTGCAACTTTCCCTGCTCCGACCCGGAGGCGCAATATACACTAATGGAATTACGAAGAAGAAGCCAACGGGCAAAGCTAACTATGGGCTAGTGCCACTTTAGCAGTATTTGCAGCCAAGTTTGAGTGAAAAAAATGATGTCCATTGTGTAATTGGATGTACAATATCCCTCTCTCGCTTTGTCTTTTCTGACAGCATATTATTTACTCTCACGGACAACAGTGGCATGGCACTCTAGAGGCATGAGTTACTTAGTTCTGCTTTAAGGCAAAACTCCAGGCTTTGGGTCAAATTGGTTTCTTAGCATGTAAACCTTCACCAGGAAAAAAGAAAGAAAAAAAGCCTCACAATATCATGTTTAATTACTGCACTGATTAAATGCTTATTCATAGATTTATTTGTGAAATTGTAATTTCAAGACCATTTTCTCAAAATGCATTTTTCTCTCATTGGTGCGACAATATCTCCATGTAAGTAGCACCCACAGATGTCAAGCTTTCCAGTCAAGGACTTCACAATATTTAGATATGTTATTTTCAGAGGGATTTAATATCTGATCCCTAACCTAATTGATTTTGTTTTGGATTTCAAAATACAAATACAAGGCAAAATTCAAATTTTTACAGATTTTTCCACAAAAAAACAAACCAAAAAAAACGCCTACAGCTTACAACAAAGTATCTCAAATCCCCTCTGAAAAAGTCTTTGTTTCTAATATGTTAACAACAAAATTAAACACAAACATTTAAAACTAGCTCGCCTTAAAATAAATTCATCGCTACTGCAACGCTCCTCAGTGTCCCTGATAACCCTTCACAATTCAGGTTGCTGTCAATACCTCGAAACACATGTTCTAGCGGGTTCAGAGTCTCCAAACATTATTGGAACGACCACATGCCCAATGCAAACATGGCGGCTATTGACAGTGCAGAGCCAGTGCTTTGTGTTAAGTCCACACTGCTAAGTCTTTTAAAATCCTGCGGAGAGAATCCATAATGCCAATTGAGCTCTGAGTCGCAGACCTGGGTGAAATCAATTGGAAGTGCACTAAAAATCTCAAGAGGCAAGGTAAATTAGTGAGGAGGTTTAGCTGGTGCGGTTCCTGGGGAGGTACAGAGGTGTGGACACAAATCGAAACAGCATATTCGTGCAGCAGGACATCTGGCTTTTGAGTTGCTTTTACTTCCGAACCAAGCACATTCCTCCAGTTTGTCAAAGTCGCAACAAAAACCAAAAGAAAACGAAAGAAGAAGAATGAAAACGCAACAAAAGTATGATGACAAACGCATCAAAAACACATCCATAAAGCATCGAAAAGTGTCATAAAAGCATCAAAATGGCGTCCAAAAAGTGTCAAAAAAAGCGCCAAAAAAGTCATTAAAGTGTCAAAACAGCGTCAAAAAGGGTCAAACAAGTGTAAAAAAAGTGTCATAAAGTGTCAAAACAGCGTCAAAAAGGGTCAAACAAGTGTCAAAAAAGTATCATAAAAGCATCAAAACAGCGTCAAAAAAGTGTCAAACAAGTGTCAAACAAGTGTCAAAAAAGTATCATAAAAGCATCAAAACAGCATCAAAAAGTGTCAAACAAGTGTCATAAAGTGTCAAAAAAGTATCATAAAAGCATCAAAACAGCGTCAAAAAAGTGTTGCAAAAGCATTAAAAAAGCATCAAAATCATAAAAGTGCAAAAGCATCAAAATCATAAAAGTGTCAAAACAGCGTCAAAAAAATGTCAAAAAAGTATCAAAAAAGTATCAAAAAAGTATCAAAAAAGTATCATAAAAGTGTCATAAAAGCGTAGTCAAAAAAGTGTCATAAAAGCATCAAAAAAGTGTAAAAAAGCTTAAAAATATCAAAAAGCATCAAAAAACGGCATAATGCAACAAAAAAGTGGCAAAAATTAGAAGAAAAAAACATGAAAAAAAGCAATGACAACGACGCAAGGAAATCCATTGTGATCAGTTTTGTAGGTCTTAGCTTTCAAATAAGGCATTCAGTCGAGAAGCTTTTGGATTGATGATTTGTGTTTTTTGTTTTTCCCTGCCTCTCTCTCACCCACTGAATTCTGCCCCCAATTGTCTCGCTCTATAGCTCTATAGTCTGCAGCAATGGCGTTATATTTCAAACCTCTGTTTTGTTTTTCGTTTTCCACATTTTTAAGGGAAAGAGCCATATGATGTGATGAAGTAAAAAAAAAAAAAGCATAAAATGTGTACGGTTGTCTCTTTACCAAACACTTTAGCAATGAGTGGGGGGAAAAAGAAAACTAAAATTGCATCCTTCGCTCCCCAAAGTGGTACGAGAGCAAAGTAAGTGGATAGCATCGCTGTATAAGGACTGATCCTGCCACTTTCCCATTGATTTGCATAGTCACAGATAACTGATCACGCTCCATCGGCTACAAAGCAGCTTTAAGCCGCGCAGGTGCTCATTCGGCATGCACAGGACAAGGCAAGCGCACCGGGAATGTTTGACTCCAGAGCAGTTATCGTCAGCCATTAGGTATTTTTAGATTCGGAGATGGATGCAAAGTGACGATAAAATGCCATTAAAAAAAAAAAAAGCAGAGTGGCGTGCCTGATATTTCGAATCACAGATGTGCGTATCCTCAACTGCTCGTGATGCATAGCTCGCAGATCTATTTGGGTTGAAAGCCATTGTGTCTTACAAGTGAAACTCGCCATGCTCGGCATTGGGGGAATCAACCAAGCGTGATTTTCAAAGGATTAAATATACACCATAGGATAACAAGTGCCACATGCTCAAGTAGCCGGTAAGAGCCAGAAATGTGGTGCAATGACGCCAGTGGGATTTGAGACTTTACAGAAATAGATGGTGGTTATGAATGTTTCAATACTTCACTATTTATTTTCATTCATGGTCATTTCAAAGGCAATTTTATCAGAATTATTTATGTTTTTGATTCAAGGAAAGAGACGAAAAAATGCACGGGAAAAAAATATTCTTCTTCTGCTCATGTTTCCGGCAGACTATAGGCAACTAAAGGCGTATCGCTGCCCCCCTCCAGTGAACTGAAGTATTACACCTCCACTCTAAAATCAGTTATCGTTTTAGATAGGATCCAGAGGAGGTGGAGGTCTTTGTGATGCTCATAATTGGAAGAAAAAAAAAAAGTTGACATGTAACATCAATAAAACCTTTCAAGATAGTTGTGTGATGATCAGAATAGCTCCTCAGGTTAGCCGCCATGACACCACAGAAGACTATTTCATTACTGTTACTCCACACGTAAGGGTCCCATAGACATACCGATGCTGCGTGCTGCTCTCCATCTCCCTCTCTGGTCACATGCTTGAGCGGTGCCATCTGCGCGTCACACATAAGTGTCGAGGCTAGCCAGCGCTTCACACGCCGCCCTGCCCCTGCCCAACACTCACATTACCGATCCCCGTCTGAGTCACGCTGTTAACCTCCGCTCACTCCTGTTACCAGCTTCGGGGGTGACAACATCTGCGCGTCTGTCGGGGGACTGATAAAGATGCTGGTTTGGTCATTTGCCAATTAGCTAAACACAGGAATGAGACAGTCGGGTTGTAGGTATTCTCTCGCCTTTAATGATGTCCGAAACTTCAGAAAAATGGAGCGACGGTGGGGGTAGCAGGGAGTGGACTTTTCCCCGGGCGGTCATGGTTTGTCAAACATTGTGAGGTACAAATGACAAGTGTTGAGACGGGGACGCAGGAAGCAGACCGTTTTACTGGTCCGCTGAGAAACGCATAAGCGAGTTTTGGTCGGAGAGCTGTGCAGAAGTGACCACAGGAAAGATTTGTGTGCACTGACTTGGATTGTACTTTCGGGCAGATGTGTAAGAAGTAGTTGTTACTGGAAACGAGAAAAATATCTGTAAAGCTGCAAGATTTTGTCAAAGCTCTTAATTCGTATGCATTTCTAACTCAAAGAATAGAAAAAAAATGTATTTGTTTATAGCTTATAGCTTTAGTCAGTAGTCAAAGAACTCGGAACGTTTATCTAGTATACAATCTGATATTCTTCTTTTTATGTAAAGCTTTTCCAAAATAGTTTATGATAATGTATTCGTTTTGGATGCTGCATAATGTTGTCC
This sequence comes from Gobius niger, assembly GCF_951799975.1. Taxonomy (NCBI): domain Eukaryota; kingdom Metazoa; phylum Chordata; class Actinopteri; order Gobiiformes; family Gobiidae; genus Gobius; species Gobius niger. The sequence goes on from NC_136872.1 coordinate 13,373,664, forward strand.
CTTGTTTTGCCAGTTTCTTGCACCGGGCATCTTGGCTCACATTAATGTATCCTGGCAAAGCATATGAGCAATCTCATTTCATTAACCCACTGTTATCAATGTTTGCTCATCTGTGACTTCTGCACGCGCTCAGAAAAGGGAAACAACTGGGCTGGAAGCACTTGTTCTTTGTCACTTCATGCAAACCCGGGGAATGTTCTGCACACACGCATTAAGCGGGGGTTCAAAGACGCTAAGAGAAAATATGTGACAGTGACAGTAGCCAGGGCTGGGAGGCTAATGAGTTCAAGTCTTCAAGAATAATTTGGATTTTCGGAACACTGTTACGTTAGTATGGTGTAAATATTATTGTAATATGCATGTGAAGTAAAATAATACACATTTTTCCAAGCATTTGAACGGCACTCTTTGTACTCCTTGTATGCATGTTTTGCAAAGAGTTACTTACATTATTTGTGTTTCTTTGTGTAGCGCTTAGAAGTATGATCATAAATGTACCTTATGATAAGTCCGTAGGGGGTAATACAAGTGTTAATGGGATGATCGGGGGGTCTTTCATCTCCCCCTGGTGCCTCTGGCCAGAAAACCACACTTGCAGCTTTCCCTGCTCTGACCTGGAGGCACAATACACACAAATAGAATCACGAAGAAGAAGCTAACAGGCTAACGGGCAAAGCTAACTGCGGGCTAGCACCACTTAAACAGTATTTACAGCCAAGTTTGAGTGCAAAATATTATCTCCATTGTGTAATTGGATGTACAATATCCCTCTCTCCCTTTGTATTTTTTGTCAGCGTAGTATTTACTCTCACGGACAAGTAATGAGTAAAAAAACGTAACATGCTACGACACCTGCAGTGGCGCTTATGGTCTCCAGGGGCATGAGTTGCTTAGTTCTGCTTTAAAGTGCTCTTCCAGATCTAACCCTGTTCATGACACATTTATACTAGTGGTGGGCCGTTATCGGCGTTAACGTGCTGCGTTAACGCGAGACTCTTATTGGGCGATTAAAAAAAATATCGCCGTTAATCTATTCTCAAAGTTGGGTTGGGTGCTGGGTCTATACTCTGCAAGCTATGATGACTTTCACCGTGATATTTTATGGTCAGCACACATTACACGACTTTTATGCCCAATTTCGGACGCACAGGAGAAACGTGAGTGAATATAGCGTCTCCAAAGCGAAGACACACTTAAGCAGCGGCCAATGACAAGGTGAAAAAAGACAGAAAAACACTGCGGCGCCTCCCTCTTTCAAAACAGCGACATAAACAACTCATTTCATGGCCACAGTCCCACACGAAACAGCGCAACTTTATCACCAAAAGTTCACAAGAGCCTTTTCCAGCTACATTTCAACCGCGAGCAGAGTTTAACCGCAGCACTTACGGAGTTTGGAGACGAACTTTACAGCTACTTTTCTCCGAGTCCGTTAGCTTCTCTTTCTCCGCTCCGCCCGTTTACTTTTCTGATCAAATCCAAAGAAATACGTCCCGCATCTTCGTGTTGTCGACGTTTATCTCCATTTTGACAGAACTATCGCCAGGTTGAAGCTCGTAGTAGCAGCAGCTGCAGCAGCATGAACTGCGTTGTTGTGACAGTGTTCACGTGACACTGTTGACCAATCAGGAGACGCGCACATGTTTCCCACGCTCACAAACAGAGGCCTATATTTTCTGATCTGGTAAAATGGCCCACATTACCCGTAAATAAATAGTTGTGGCAGGACTCCTAAAAATTAATCTAGATTAATCTTGATTAAAAAAATTAATCTATGCCCACCTCTAATTTATACAGAAACATGTTTGTTCTCACAACTCACCAAAGGATGCTGCACATAAGGCAGAATACCACAAACGGAAAAAAAAATGGAAAAAAAAATCAGATATTTAGACTTGTGATAGCATTTGTCACTTTCCTCCATCTCTGTGGCTGTGACCCTGGAAAGATTTAAACCTGGGAGAGCGCGACATCGCAGTGCACCGTAATTACACACGACGGGTGAGTTCACAGCAGCTCGGCCCCCCCAAACCCGCCTGTCAGTGGCAGTGCACACTTTCTGTCTTTCTGATCCTGTTCGCGAGGAGGAGAACAACAGAAGGGTGTTGCTCCGCTGCGGCCCTGTGCCAAACAGTCTGTGGGTCTCTCTCATCATTCTTACCTCAGGCAAGGCCACTGTGAGGTTAGCGCAAGCATCTGAAGAGAGCTAATCATAGCATCACACGGCTGACTGTACCTCCCCTTTACTGCACACTGTAATACGGGCTCCTTTTGGTCTTTGGACTGTTCCGACATTCACTCCCACTGAGGCGTTGGCAAATTGATTACGTTTTTAAGATAAGATAACAAAGAAACGTGTAAATGTAGAGTCAGATTATGAGATTTTAGAGCGGGTGTGCACCTCTGTAAAGTCTGAAGTTCCATCTCAGTTTTATTGAGAGAAGAGAGAGACATTTGGGAAACTGTTGAAGTCGAGATTCGTACTCTAAACACAGAGGCAGCCTTGCAAACTGATCTTTTCTCTCCGGTAAATCAACTTCAGTTAAGTCACAAAACCTTTTTTTTTATCAATGTTTGAAAAAAGATCATGTTCTGAGCTGGGAGTGCAACAGCTACTCAGTATCAGTTCGTTGATATCACATTTCAAACCTCAAGAAACTTTTGCCGAATCCTGATAATCCCATATACAGAGCTATACTCGATTATTGAAAAATTCATAATCACGATTATTTTAGTCATAATTGAAATCAAGTGCGCCTCGATTGAAGAGAGGTCCCTGTTTCACACCTGCCCCCTGCTGGCCAGCCCTCACACCTGCGCAAGCAAACTGAGCAGTGCGGCCAGATGACATCATCACACAGCGCTGTTTGTTTTTATGTCAGGCAAAAGCATGAGCCACGGCACGTGAAATGCGAAGGGAAAATAATCCAGCGGCATGAAATAATGCAAGTTTGCTTTGCTTCGTGAGATCGCTTTGGATGGACAAGCGGGAGGGCATCCTTAATCCTCATCAATCAAATATTTGCGAAAGCTACTGCTATTGTTTTTAATTTCTCTTTATTTTTCTTTATAGAATGCATTGTGCTGAAGTGCTGTGTTGTCGTGTCTAGTCAAGACTGTTGTTTACTGTATTTTGTGTTTTTTTGTAATCCTGGCTTGGTGTTAGTTTGTCAAATGTACCTGTTGAAATTGTTACGTATTGTTTGTTTGTCTTTGTCCATCCATCCATCCATCCATCCATCCATCCATTTTCTTCCGCTTTATCCGGGGCCGGGTCGCGGGGGCAGCAGTCTCAGCAGAGATGCCCAGACTTCCCGATCCACACACACCTCCTCCAGCTGTTCTGGGGGGACCCCGAGGCGACACCAGGCCAGCTCGGAGACATAGTCCCACCAGCGTGCCCTGGGCCTTCCACAAGGCCTTGTCCCACTAGGACATGCCTGGAACACCTCCCGCGGGAGGCGACCAGGAGGCATACGGAACAGATGCCATAGCCACCTCAGCTGGCTCCTTTCGACCTGAAGGAGCAGCGACTCTACTCCGAGCTCTTCACGGGTAACTGAGCTCCTCACCCGATCTTGAAGGGTGCGCCCAGCCACCCTGCGAAGGAAACTCATTTCGGCTGCTTGTCCTTTCGGTCATTACCCAAATCTCATGACCATAGGTGAGAGTGGGAACGTAGATCGATCGGTAAATCGATTACCTCAAGTGGAGGAGTTCAAGTATCTGTTTGTATATGTCGTTATGAATAATAATTTAACAAAATAAACAAGAAATATACTTTTTTATGATGCAATTTTTGTAATTGTATGTTACGATTGCTCCATGTCATGTTACAGCCTGTTGGGATTCAATGGGAGAACATGACTCAGAACTCGGCGTATTGGACATTTCTAAATAAATTCATGCAGTACAAACGAATTATGCAAATCCAGCCCGCCCCATAATCCAGAAATGATCACAAGAGATACCCCTCCAAAGTGCTCCTCCTGAAACTAGTTTGAGCAGAAGAACACATCGAATCATCCCCAGAATAATGCCGTGAGTCATAAATATCACCTTACTTTGTGCGAAGCAAAGTGAATATCGGATACAGAGCGCCAGAGCGGCTTCTCCCACTCAGCTTTATTTATATTGCGCACTTGGCACAATTCCAGTTCATCTTTTGCCCAATCTAAATGAGGCTTAAAAGAAGAAATTCTATTCTCATGGATATTTCACTTTAGCTTGTGAACTTTCTTATAATAGTGGCCCTTCATTAAAAAAAACACATCTTGAATTGTGTTCTGCTTCATTTATGTCACATTGAGTCTGTCCTCTGTGTCCAGGCCTTTATTTAACCAGCATAGTCCCACCGAGATGAAGAATTTCCTTTCAGGGGAGTCCTGGCTCTCGATCAAACCTATGCAGATGGGGATGACGTGCAAACTCCACACAGAAAGGCACGAGTTTAGGAGCACATTTCACAACTTTCCCGTAGCAAAACAGTCACAACAAGTAGCCTGCTAGTTCACAATCGATACAAGGGTTTTATAATTAGATGCAAATGTCAGCTTTTATTTGTGCAGCACTTTTTTTTTATTCACTTAGTTTACATTCAATAATTTAACACAAATCTTCGGGCAGTGGGAAAAGGAGCTTATATAAAGTACAAGAAAGCAAGGACACTGCAGACTATAGATTGTGGATAGTCAATGGATTCCATTGTAATTGTCTAACTGTGAATCCACGGCTCAGGAACACTCTTTGCGATCTTGCTCCTTTATCTGACAAGCAGAAACCGGCTTTAAAGAAACTATTCTAAATCTCTGTTAATTCCATCCAATGAAACTGATGAAACGTTGTGTCGTTGAGCACAGCCCGGCCACAGATAATTTCCTATATGGGCAGTAATTACGAAGCAAAAGGGTGCGGCTGGTGGGGAGCCATCAGTCAAATCCTGGCAAGGTTAGTGCTGACCCAGTGCAACTTAGCAGGCTCTCATGTCACCGCACCGCCCTGTCAACGTCTGATCAAGACACCTGCCAACCGCAAAAACATGGCACCTATGTGGCTCACTTAAACTTAGCCATCTGCTTTACAAAGAGCTGCAGAGGAAGCCACATTCACATTCCATTGTCCGGAGGTTGTACGGAAGGAGGCCAAGGACTGGTAAGCGTGAGAGCTAAAAATCCAAGATCAAACATCCGAGATCCACAAGGACATCAAGCAAAAGAAGAAGACAAGTCCTGCCTTTCTGTGCATATGATCTTCATGACCATCAGCAAAGAAACATTCATGTGTGAGGAGGGTGAAGAATTTAAGTACACATTATGTAAGAACACATAGAGTAACATTATCCAATGCTGGGGATCTCAAATATAATGACTCAACTTTATCAAAATACTGTTGGTCACACTTTATTTTACACTACATTGTACCCAACTAACTTTAGTACAATGCAATCTGCTTTCTAGCAATGTGTAATAACATGTACCTATGCAGTACATACACAATAGAATCATGTGTATTAGTACTTCGGAGGTACATAATGCAATAAGACATAAGAGTTATAGTTATAGTCTTATGCCTTATTACATTATGTGCCTTCAAACTACTAACACACATTATTCTATTGTGTGTGTAACATGTAGGTACAAGTTATTACACATTGTTACAGAGCACATTACATTGTACTTTATGTGGCAGGTACAATGTGTCAAACTAAAGTGCTACCGTAAAATGTATCAGTCAATACGTGTTTGCCTTTCACTTTACCATGTGCTCCTCCTAAGGACAGGAACTTTGGACGTTCTGAGTGTTGGGCAATATTTTTTGGTGGAAACATTGACCAACTGCTGACTATGACAACACTAGTGCAGATTTATGGTGCGGCAATACTTGTCACAATACTTTCAAAGCAGATTCTCATCTTCATTCAGATTGACAACCTGGATCATGGCAAGAACATACTTTCAGTTCGGATAGACACGTGTGGTCAGTGGCTCATCACCTGCACCGGTGTATATAAGCCCACGGTGCTTCATGGTGGTCATGTAATTGTCTTACACATTCTGATCATTATCAAACCTTGTCCAGTTGAAATATTGTTTTGGAACCACATGTGTTGTCTTTCCTGCAGAGAACAAATAGCACAGCCACACTTTTACTGAAATAGGCATGCCAGCAGACTCTGCTTAATGACTGCTTATCTGTTTACTACAAGTGTACAATCAGATATTTTCTCCTCGGGGGAACTACTAAGACTCTTATTTCATTGTTATGTGCGCTTCCTCTTCCTCGGGCCGGCCAGGTATTGGCCTGGGCAGACCTATTAGCATAAACTCCTCTTTAAAATATGCCCCACTCAGCAGGACGGCATCGGCGCACGTGAACAATTATCAGACGTTGCAGCCACAATCGCTTCCCATCTCTCACCTTAACAAACAAGTCGGCATCAGGTAAACAATTTCTGCATTAGCACGTCTTGATCATCGCGTTGCTTGCTTTTAATCGCGCCTCTGTTGAGGGAAATTATGACCGTCATTGGAGACAAACTGAAGCCATTATATACGTAGGGTGCTGAATTGCTGCATTCTACAGCTAGTGGTAAAATGTCAACCTTTTGCTGCCTGGCAGTGCCTGCAAGCATTAAATATTATTATTATGCCCACGCATTTGAATGTCTCGCAGGCTCAAAGACCTTTTTTTTTTTCTTTTTTTTTGAGTGACAGCTGTCAAAAACATCCACATGAATAACTTGCAAAATCAAAATGGGAGAGTGTTCAGTGCTGTTATGTAAGTTAGGCTTTTGGTAAACTTCAGATTTTATGTTTCTACTTAGAGTTCCCGGGGTTTAAGTTGGCCGCTCTACTTTTGGCCACACAAGTGCGTGTCAATTCGGCTTCACATCCACATCTTTTTTTATTAATCCTAATGAGCCGTTCGCCTAACAGGACAATTCACCAGCGTGTGGGACTCTCCCCTCGTCGGCCATCACGCGGATACTCAGTGAAATGCAGCTCCGAGCGCGCGCAGCATCCCATCCCGTCTCTCTCCTCCCCGTCTCATCCTCTCTGACTCCCTCTCTCTCTCTCTCTCTCTCTCTCTCTCTCTCTCTCACCAACCGTCGCCGGGAGCTGCGTGTATGTGTGTGTGAGAGCGCGCGCGCGAGAGAGAGCGTGTGTGAACGTGGTCTAATCTGACAACACGCCGGGGCTACGTTTGCAAAAGCAAATCTTCAGCGTTCAGTTTTTTCGCGCCCGTCTTATCGGGGGCTCTCGTTGTCTTTTTGTCGACAAAGATAAAGAGAGCAGGTAGCCATTTCGATACTTTTGGTTGTTGTTGCTTTCCCGCACGTCATTTAAATACTTTTTTTTTTTTTTTTTTTTTTTTTCACACAAGGTACGATTGTAACGGAATTTGTTTTGGCATTTTCTCTTTTGCAGTTCAAAACCACTAGCTGGCCTGTTTTTGGAATAAGACAAGAAACGCGTTGCTGGTTTCTGACTTTGAGGGACGAAAAGAACCGGGCTCCTCTGGAATTTCCCGGGGAGATCTATTCGGACGGCTCCGGTAAGTGGGCATTTTTCATATCAGGAAGCTTTTCTGATCAATAATGCATGCGCGTATGAGTGCACCATTACGGATAAATAAGTAAGCGGTTCCCTTCTTTTTTTTTTTTTTTTTTCCTTTTTTTTTTTTTTTTAATTACAGTTACCGGGGCTTTGCATTCCATCGTCCGGCGATCTAGTAAGTGCTACTTTTTTTTTTGTTGTCTTTCATGTCTCGGAAGAAAAAAAAGTCGCTAAATGGCCGGCGCGTCATGCCTCCAGCGTCTCCTTGTTGGGATTATTTGGAAGTTGTGTGTGTGTGTGTGTGTCGTGAGAAAGCCACGGGACGCATATTTTTGCATATTTGTTTTTGGGGAGGGTGCGCTGTGTGGTTTTGAAGAAGTCCGCGTGGCTCGCTCGCCCTTGCGCTCCAGATGGCTGGCGAGATGTGATCGCAGGGGCTCCTTCCGACCGTCATCGCCGTATAACACTTTCCACCACCACGTACAAATAAGTCCACGTTCAGTTTTCGGCATGACTCGCTTTTTTTTTTTTTTTTTACGTACGCATACACAGATATAGTGAATGCATTTACCGGAGGGGGGAGAATATGTTGCAGAGTGAGAGAGCGAAGTGTGGGGTAAAAAAGAAAAAAAAAAGTTTGGGGGATTTATGGTGATGTTGTTTAGTCCCGGGGCCATCTGGAGGCTGTGCTGGCGCGTGCGTGCGCGCGTGCCACGGGCTCAGGTGATTCGGAGGAGGGTGCGCGTGCCTGCCTGCCTGCGAGCGTGCGTGCGTGCGTGCGTGCGTGCGCGTGGGTTGTGACTCACCCCCCGTTTTTCCCTCTCCGTTATCTGACGGGGGCTTTGATGGCAGGTGTGACGCGTGATTGACAAGGCACATGCCGAAATGCCTTCTTTGTATCCTTGCTTTTGCTTGGTAACTTTGAAACAAAAACCTCCCTTCATTACCCAACCCTGTTTAAGCCTCCAAATGACAAATGATTCATAAAGCCAATTAGCTGTGATTTGCTGTCATACAACTTGTGTAAGAAGAAGAAGAAAAAAAAAAGAGCTTTGCAGTTAAAGCAGCAGGATAATGAAGTGAAAAGTTTGCAGTGTTTTCGCGGCCAGCTGAGCCATAGACTATCCCAAATGAGGGCAAGGACAGCAGCTCGCCTCACAGTGCGCTTGTGTGTGTGTGTGTGCGTGAAAGCTCAGTGGCTGGAGCAGAGTGACAGGGGGCTAAGTGAGCATGACCATTGAGGAGCAGTAGTAATAGCATTAGGGCCTGCCAGTCATGGGCGGCTGCAAGAGATAGGCTACTGTTGCATTGCAAACGCATTAGTGGACACAGGAACCAGAGATATGGGAGCCACTTTTTTTTTCTTTTTTTTTTCCTATTTTACCCAAACATGAACGCCTGTAGCTAAAGGTCAGGCCTCTCTTTGTGGAATCTGGTGGATGTGCTTTAGAGATCTCTGATTGAGATAATGTTAGTTTTTCAGTGACGTCTTTGGCGCAATTATGTGTGAGTAACTGTGAAAAAGTTCCTAAGAGGTGCGAAAATGGCTGTTATTGAACATTGTGTTCATAAAAAAAACAAAAAAAATCTCTCCATCACTGTGGACGGCAAGTAATAGTTTCATGGCTCATCGGAGGTGCTGACATGGAATCGCAAGAATCAATGTCCAACGTTTCCAATATCCTATTTTGATACACTTACCTTCCCTAGAAACCCTTTTAGATGTTTTCCCAGTGGTTTTATAACATCAGTGGTTCTCAACTGGTTTCGCTTTAAGCCACATTCAGCCCAAATATGCACACACACTTCTGATGATTCAAGCCTTGATAACCATTTTTTTTGACAAAGGACTCAATGCTTTCTGCGACCCTCTTTTGGCTCCCGACCCACCAGTTGAAAGGCGTCATCAAAAATGTAACGATTCCATACCTCCTCAAACACCGCATCCTATATAAAGCAAATTCTTAAAACCTTCATCTCCGAAAATACATTTTCATCGCCGAAAATACATCCTAGCAGTCTCTTAGAGCAGCTCACATTGTGCTGAGATGCAAGATGTGCTGCATGTGCTGTCAGGATGGCAATTTCTCGCACACCCTTTACGGATTAGTCCCAAGTAAAAATGTCTTCCATGCGATCCCTATTCTCAGCAGACGGGCACCATCCGGACGATTTTTCCCTTTTTTACCCGGAGTGACACTTCCAAAGCCACTGTCCACACCACATCAATCACTGCGGGATGGGATTTTTGCAGCAGTTGGTGGGCATAAGCTTGGAAGACACGCCTGCTTGCTGGGCCGGCGCTGCAAAACAAAAACTATGATATCATGCATTTGCGCAACCGAAGCTATTTCAGTGTTGCAACATATCACAATGCTATTACTGCACACTCCATTCATCTTAAGTCATGGGTTGTTTCATCCAATCAAAACAAGGCTTATAATAATTTCAAATCAGGAGCAAAACAAGGCTTAATTAAGAAGATCATGACTTTAATGGATTTCTGCACACCATGCTATTTTAAGGCTTTAAAAAAACAACTTCTTTTGGCTTACTCCATGTAATTCGGAACATGCATGTATAGAACATTGCCAAGCACTGAACCATATGTCTAAACAAGATCACTGTTGATTATTTTCACCCCTACTGCTCTTATCAAAGAGAGGTCACTGTTTCTTTGTGGGGATTGTCCTTGAAAAATCCCAACAATAAGTAATCCGATCACCACTCAGACTTTCCTCTAAATATATTTCTCTCTCCTATTAATAATGCTCTAACACATTGTGCAGTGTTTAAAAAGAAATCCACCCACCATTCTTCTGGTGTCTGCACCTCCACAGAGAGCTGGAAGAGTGCAGTAATTATGGTTTATAAACCTGATCCAGGTGACATAATCAGGGCACGGCTGATATAGCAAAGTCTGTCATTATAAGAGCTGAGGAATTCTCCTCCATTCTGTCTGTATATTGGGATGTTTGAAAGGGCACTGGAATCACAGTGGCTATTGTTAATATGAAGGTAAATAATGATCTATAATGTGCACACGTTGAACAAGTAGCTGCGCTAAATCTGTTATCATGGTTACCACATTTTCTAGACTATAAGTCGCACCAGCCTTGGCAACTACCTGGCTGTAAATGCAGCGTTGCCAAGCCTCTCCCTGCATCACGTTGTTCAAGCTCGCATTTGCGAACTCATTCCTCTAGCTGTGGCCAACTAACCTTTAGCCTGTGATTAGTTTTTTTGCTTTCTTCATTGCAGTAAGAGTAACCTCTGCTTTTCACCAGTCCCTCAGAAGTTTCTCACTCCAAACTTTCCTTCTGCTTGTTTTTTTAAATATAATCTTCAGTGGTACAGGAGTAGCAGATACTGGTACACAAGCCTAGAGCGCCCTCTAGTGACTGTGAGTGTGAATATAGCAAAGATGTGAAATTATATATTTTGATATATAAGTCGCACCTGAGTATAAGTCGCACCCCCAGCCAAACTATGAAATAAAGTGTGACTTATAGTTCAGAAAATACAGTGCTTGCTGAGAAAGTCCTTACTTTAAAATAATGTTGAAATTGAGGGTGCAGATTATATATTTGCCATGATACAATGTTGGATTGTTTCATATAACTCACAATGTCTGAGGACATGAGTAAACATGCATAGATAAGTTCTTGATCTTATAGAAGAAGATCAAGATACAAAGGGCAATACAAAGGTGTGACGTTGATATCAAATGACATGGTTTAGCAGCTTGTAATATGGAAAATGTATTACCCCATAACTATATACCAATATATTTTCATTACTATAATAAATGCAAATTCTAAAATTAGCACTCCTACTGGGTTCTGGAGTCATTTTAAAGTGCATCTAGAAAAAGGTGCCACTTGAGGAAATTAGTAGACGAACCCCTCAGCCCTAAAATTCAGCAGCCGCAGCAAAGCGATCTGGGCGGCCATATTGTCCTCATGTTGGCGCTATGTGGAACACCTTGATATCGGTCCAGGGCTGGGAACGCGCAGTAGCCGTCTCCCAGGGGCCGATTTATAATGAGGATGCGCTGTCAGATAATTAGGTACACCTGGCACAGGCATTTTCAGGAAATTTTTGATTCATCGCAGAATGAAACGCCGTACGCCTGCCAGCATGAAAGAGGGGGGAGAGAGGGGGGGGGTGGGGGGTGGGGATCTCTCCGTCACTTCATCTCTCCCTCTCACGGCGGTCCGGGCTTTATTTATTTATCCTAATGCGCTTGGATGACGGCGGCCTTGCTACTCAAACTTTTCACGCCGCACACACAAAAAAAAAGTGTTGTTCCATTAAAGAGCTGTAAGAAAAAGCCGAAAAATAATAACGACAATGTAAGACCGCAACACTCCAGGCTATAAGTGAGTGTGGACAAACTTTATTTTTCGCCTTGTCCATACCAGGACCAATAGCAAGCTACGAATAACTGTACCATGCTGTTTGCCGTTGTCTCATTCCGATCCAATGACATGTACAAAATGCAAAAAAAAACAAATGTTTCTGCAAAATGACTCCATCCCAGGTGTTTGTCAGATGGGAGAATTCATCAAAGCTGTGCATATAGCCATTTCCAGGAGAACGTGATTAATAGAATTGGCCCAAAGTCTCGACTGTAGGATCCTTTTTGTTGTTGTTGTTGTCGTTTGCTGATGGGAAAATGCTGGCTGCGCGTGAGAAGAAAACCTCCTCATTTGTGCCGTTTATTTATCAAAGCTGTAACTCAAGCAATAAATCAGACGCTCATCATTAAGCTGTTAAAGAGCAACCTTTGCATTGTTGCAGAGATATTAATACTATTTAGCTGTGCAAGTTTTGTCAAATCAGCAGTGTTGAATGTGTGCAAATGACCAAATGTACAGCATGCTGAAGTGGCAATTTCAAGTCGAGTGATTTAGGTTAGTGCAGATGGATAGAAATTGAACCCTGCTTCCCTTTGTTAGTGTCTAAAGTCTATGTTCAGGATTGCGACACTTGTTGTACTGTAAGACCAATTGACTGACTGTCTTGGGTCAGAAAGCGTCCCAATGCGACAACATTTTGCTATACGTCTCCACAATTCATTACATCACTATACGTTTCTCTGATAGAAAAGCGAAATGTTTTCTCTCCTATCCACGCAATGATGCCCTATAGTTTTATATAAGTTATGCAGTCAACATTCAAAATGTGCTACGGTCTACGGAACAGACACTCAGCGCAGCTTTAGGATATGTCTGAGCTGAAAATATACCATATCGACTTTCTTTGCCATTCAAATCAATTGGAGAGTTTTGATAAAAGTAAGTGGGGGATGGATTGTGCCAAGTTTCAGTGAGATACCAAAGATTTAACGACATTGTGTCTGTGATTAGATATGTGGTTTATGTTTTATTTAATCACATTTCAGTACACATGAGATTCTCGTATTATGTTTTAACGCAGTTTTAACTACAGCGTGACAGAATTGTTTGCAAAGGCAATTGTACTTTCTCAATCCGGAGTACCACAACAGTCTTCACCATCTTCTGGGAAGAGCGTAGCAGACGAACATAGTCCGTCTTATTCTCCAGTGAACAAACATTAGTCAGAACAATATTAAGGAAAGAAGCTTGTGTGGCTAAGCTGCGAGTCTTGCCTGGATACCTCCTCAATTGTCCCTTTTTTGTTTCCTGTAGTGCCTCTTGCGACGCCTCCACTGTGCTGCAGGTGTGATTACTCTTGATGCCTCTTCAGTGTTTCAGAAGAACTGTTCAGCCCTTTTTTCTTTTTTTTTTTTTTTTCAACCAAACTGACACAAAACTTGTAAACATGCAAAAAGATAAACCAGAACCTTTGTGGACGAATTATCATGATCACAGTCATTTCTAGGTAGGACAAGACATCAACTATACACCAGTGTTCATCTACTGCGTGCATAAAACTATACTTTATAATAAAAAGTAGAAAGTTGACATACCCCAAGGTCTAGCAGAATCCGTCAGTAGTTACACATCTCTGCCAGGAAACATGGCTGAACATCATGTTTGATCTACTGTCTCTTGATTCGCTGGTCTTTCTTGCCTCACTGGTCATGCGGTAAAAGAGAATCAGGCTGTCTGTCAAAATATTCCATTACTGGCAATTGTGTAGTTCAAATTGATTCCTTGGTTACTCGCGGAGGATGATATCGTATTGATATGCCGGACTGCAGGACTCCACAGCGAAGTGGGCTACATCGCGCGGGTTATTAGCTCATCTATCATTGATCTTCTAATAGTTCCAAGATGATAACTCATGTCTTTCTTCTTTATTCCTATCACATCTTGCAACCCGGCTATGTCTTGAGCAGCACTACTCTTCTCTGACTGACAGATTGTATTGTTATAGCACACCATCTTGTGCTTTAAAACTTTAGGGGGTTCTTATAGAGAGCGATGAATTTGATAGACTCTAAACACTTGGGCTTTTGCTGTTCTTCTCAGTGTTTTCACATTGAGTGCATTTTGGGCATCATTAAATCTAAATCCACAAATAACAGTTGCTTTTGCGGAACCATTATGTGTATGAACCACAGGTGCTCTAAGCAAATGACTTATCTTTTATAGGGCAAATGTCAGCACAATCTTACATCTTGACCTTTTTGTTCGCACAACGTACTGCACAATGGAGTGGCCCTTTTTATCTCGCCGCATGCTTTAGCTGCTGGCGTCTGGCAGCTTGACAGATTCAGGGGGGCTAGCATGTTGGCTATTGACGTTACAGTCTGCCGAGAAAACAGGGGAGGAATATCGCAGGCGACCTGGAGCCGGGGCACTCGCAACAGTTCAATGCCGCTGCTACTTCTAAACCGGCATGAGCCAGAGAAATCAATTAGACCTCCTCGGTTTGCGATTTGATGGACTTCTACCATGGGGACGGCTGGGGAAAATCAAAGTGCTCAAGATACAAAAATATAAAGGGGGGGGGGGGGGGGGGGGGGGGGGAGTTGCAGGAATTGAACTCAAGTGGCAGTTTGTTGTGCGTGTTTGTCAGATAGGACGTTGTTGACCTCAAGATGGCATTCATTCTCTCCGAAACACACTTGTGATTCCAAACAGCCTCCCCTCTTCACACTTAAGCAGGCCCTTCGGTGTGGTTAGGTCAGTAATGAGAATGGCTTGCAACAACTGCATCAGAATCAAGCTTTCGTCAGATTTACTAGTAGCATTCGTACAGATTTGTTTTCATAACGTAAAGCCCCTTCAGAATCAATTGGGCGGTCATCGAGAATCACGCTTCAGTCAACGCACAAGCATGTTCGGCAGACGGTCACACTTTTTGGTGTGACTGGCTGATATTTCGTTTTTGGAATGATATATGCGCTTAAGATTGCAAGCAAAGCCTCCGATGTCCCATCTCAAACAATTACAGAAGGCTTAGCAAGCGTAATATCCACGGCTATAATTTATTGACGCTGTTTTCGTGCAGTTTCCAAACTCCGCGAAATGAAAGAAATCTCTATATGCTACCAGCAGAGACATTTGGTTTGCATATCTACGGTAGTGTGGTCGATTGAAGACGTCACGGCCATTGATGAAGGCTTGATGCATATTTCATGGAGTGCAGGGTATTTGAGTGGAGCCTACTGTAAATACCGGGGTGGAGAGTGCACGGCATAGATTTCACAGCACCCAGAGGCCTCGTACTCTTTGATCAGTCAGAAAAGGAGGACACTTTTTGATGTTGGCTCTACCTTGGACATTTAAATCAACCATCTGACAGGCTGGCGGAGCTGACAAAGATGTGATCTAATCGCTTCACTCGTGCGGCGTGGATTAGTATAGTGGAACTGTTCGTGTGCAGGAATGTAACGCAAGCCCCGTTTGACGAGATTACCCAAATAATCTACAAGCAACGGAACAAACTAGATATGAACTCCGAGGCTTGCAGGACCGGGGTAAATACTTGAGTGGATGTTTTTCCGGTGCAAAATCAAATCAAATGTGCCCAAAAAGGCATTCAGGGACATTCAAATACTATATCCTCCACCCCCTTGCATTATGTGGTTGGCGCACTTTAGCATCGGCCAAAGCTAAGCGCTAACTTCCTAAAACGTCCACACTGTATGAACGAAATGGGGGACAATATGAGCACCGCAGGTAATGAATATTATGTTCCTGCTCCTAATCTCTGTGTGTACAGTCAGAGTTGTCTCCTGATGGCTCTCACATGTAAACATACAGCCCGGCTTCCCACTCAGTCCGGCTGGTGGTTTTGGCAAGCGTCGGCACGACAGATCTTTTGGCATCGCCAGAGAATAACAATGAGGATTTGGGGAGGGATCAGTTGCTCAGTGCTGTGCCAAGCTGGTGGGGTTTATGTAATACTCTGCCTTCCACATATAGGTCTCTATACCATCTAAATTTTGCTCTAGGTTTATTCCATTTGAGATGAATTTATTTGTACAGGGATAGAGGGAGTATAGGGAGTAATAAATTCGAGTTTTGGACGGACCCTTTGAGCTGGAATCGGTGAGTTCAAACAAAATGGGAGAGTATCAAACCCTTTGCTTGTTGTGGCTTGTAATAGCGTTCTCCATGCAAGTTGATGTGTGTTTTTGCACCATTTGTTAGCTTCTCCGCAGCTGCATCACCCACTTTGAAGTCAACCCCTTCCCATGCCCTCCTCTTCCTCTTTGTTTTCCCCTTCACACATTCTTATGAAAAAAAAAATGAAAAAAAAAGTCAGGGATCTGTCAAAACCCGTTCTTTCTTCTGTCTGGCTTTTTTCAGACAACTTTTGTCTTGTGTTTTTTCCCTTTCATTTTTTTTTTCTTTTTTTTTGGACTGCCATGGCATTTCAGTCAGCCCTGACACCCCAGTGGAACCCAGAATGCCAAAACTGGAAGGCTGAAGGGTTTTCTTTTGGAAGACATACGATTTATCCATTGTCAGCACTTTCACGTGGACTTTGTATGAGTTTGGACGCCGACAATGTGTCACGAGCGCCTAGTGAGTACCTCATGTCAAACATTTGATAGAAATAATTCTAGGCTGGTCAAAACCACTTAGATCATTCCCCTGAGACACAGCCATCAGTATTTATAGATGTAAATTTGCTTCGATGCTTCAGCAGATGGCTTGGGTTTTGATAAGCATCTGGACATTATTAGCTAAAGTGGCAGAAATGCACAAAAACGTGACTTCAAATGACGGAACAAGTGTAATCATTTTGAAGGCATTAGCCGCGATAATTTGCGCACCTACTGACCCCGTCGCAACATCAACAAGAGGATCTCGCGCTGCACTTAAAAAGGAGAGACGGATCACACTGGATTGCTATTGTACAACGTATTCCAATAATCCAGCCAAGCCTTGACATACACAGGAGATAACATTAGCATCCATTGAGTTGGTAGTATGGGGAAAATCAATGGAAGGTGAAAATTAAATTTGGGCCAAAGAGCCTTTAGGCAAAGTGCAATTTGAAAACACATCTATTATGTTCCCCTGGGCGTCTGACTGGAGCTGGCAGGAGATGGAGAAAGTATGTGAGCTTTATGGAAAAAGACAGAGCTGCGCTGTCAAAGAAATACTCCCCTCCCATCCCATCTCACTCCTCCCCTCCTGATTGCCTAATTTAGTTAGGGACACTTGCTCCTTATTGGATTCATATCATATAGGTCGGAGGTGTCCTGCATAGACCACTCTATCTACTGGAGACGCTGGGGTGTGTAGGGAAGTGCCCATTTTCCTCGCGAAGGTGAGTGAGCACTGAGGGAGGGAGGGGGTGGGGGCAAGATAAATGATGGCCGGTCCGCTGTGAGAGGGAGAGGTGGGCGAGGAGTGGAGATTGAACTGTTGACTTGGGGGATCTGATCTTCCCAGAGAGAGCGAGAGACTTAAAAGCATTATTTGCGGCGAGATAAAAGTGATTGCCGGGAGGAGTTGTGGCTAAATTGTGACCCAGTTTTGGAGTGCAAGGGAAAGCCGACGTGGGTCTGGAGAGGTCAAGACGTGTCATTGAGTTGAAAATGGAAAATGGTCTAAATGTGTTCTTCAAATTGTTGGAATTTCCCCTTTTAGTCATGATTTTCTTAAGTTATAGTTCTTTCATGGACCAATGAGTCTTCGGTGTAGGACCTAAAAGAAAAAAGAGATGACTTTTTTTGATTCAAATCCAGGGCTCTCTGTTAGCGGTGCTGCAGTCGCACGGCCTGACACCATTAGTCCAGTGTTCTGATGGGTGTGAAGATGATCCGGCCGACGCACGCCTCCTCATGCATGGATTCCCACATTTAATTCACATCACCCAAAGTCTCAGGACGACGGCTTCACTTTGCACTGTTGTCTCCTAATGAGCTACAGCAGCCCCTTTTTACATGCTTGGCCTTCAGAGGTGGGAGTACAGTAACGAGATACTCGAAGAGTATGTACTTTTTTTCGGAACATGTACATGCGTTTCCAATGACATCACGCATAGTCCCGGCGGCCATTTTGAAGTAGAATTATGCAGTACTACAACATGTAACAATATGTCTACTCAGGATGAAAATGCTTGACAGTGGCATTTTTATGTACTCGTAATCATTGCTCATGAAGATAAGTTAAAACATGGCCCCAGAGACGCACGTTTATGTGACATAACCAGCATGTGGCACAGATGTAGCAGCTCTGTCTGTCGAGCTACAGCATGATTTACTAAAGATCTGCTTCACTCCTCAGACTAAATTAACACATCAAAGAGGAAACAGAAAACCTTTGTCTGTGATTTTTACAGTTTGCTATGTCAACATAGTCTCAGTCTGAGTCCGTGTTTAAGCTGCTCAAGACGCTAGCATGCTACCGGTTAGTAACTGTCAACACGATAAACACATGTGTGGCTCACGTCTATGAATATTGAGGAAACATTACAGTCACAGCTCAGCTCTGACCTCTGTCACATGTTGTATCCAAGGCTAGATGTGTGGAGTGTGTTTCAGGGCTTTCTCTTGGAGAGGTCAGAGCTGAGCTGTTGAAGCTAAACTCTAACCGGTAGCATGCTAACGTCTTGAGCAGCTTAAACACTGACTCACTGGTTTCTTCACATAAACGTGCGTTCTCTGGGGCCGTGTTTTAACTGTTATCTTCTTGAGCAATAATTACGAGCGCATAAAAATGCCACTGTCAATCAGCTGTCTTGTATTCCTATAGAAATATAGAAATATAGTTACATGTTGTAGCACTGCATAATTCTATGTTGGTATTCAAAATGGTGGCCCTAACAACACAAGTCACATGACTGAAAGGCATATTATTGGCTGGCTGCAGTAAAAGCAGTAAAATGTAGAAATAGTGCTAATAAACTGCAGAAGAAACTGTTTCAGATTCAAATGAAGTGGTCTTAGGGGTGCTGAACTTAATTTACTAGCCAATTTTTGTGAATATTTCTGAAATGCAGCTTTGATTTGAAAGTACTAATTGACAGTAAGCATCATTAGCTGAAGCCCTGGTCTACGATGAGTTATCCGCCCCCTTTTTTAAGCTCCATTGAAGGTTATTCAACACTGAAACCAGTATTGATCAATCTTCCATCTGTTAACGCAAAAATATTTGTAACCACAGTCCTTCTCCAAAGTCATAATTAACCCAACGAAGCATACGCACGCACACACACACACAAGGGGCGGACACTGCACCTATGCAAAGTCTACAAAGGTTGCCCATAAATCATCTGCAGTTTAATGTCAACAAGATGTTTAATTTGGTCCCTGAGAGTGCGTAATTAGTTCAATTAGCCTCGCTGCTATACAGGGAAGCACATTTGTAAATGGACCTGGGTCAGCTTTGGACTCCTAGCTGCATTATTTTTTTTTTCATTTTTTTTTTCCCACTCTCTCTCTTCCAAACCCATGGCGTAATAAGTCAGCCCTTGCCCTGACGCTCCACAGTGGGATAATGTTTGCTCAAGCTCCGCTCAATGAGATTCAGTGCTCGGGCGACGCCATTACTCCAAGCTCATTGCCGAGTCAGGTTGGGTGGGTTGGGTCTCCCACTCGCTGAGAGTGGAGGCAGCCAGGCGCCAGATGAGAGAAGGCACCTCTCCAGACAGATTACATGTCTGTGGCGGAGCGTTGCGCTTTTCACCTCTGCCTCGCTCGCTAATGAAGCCGGAGGATGTATTAAAACAGGAACACTCCTCTCTCCCGTCTCCGTGCGCGCTTGCTCTCTGTCGGCCAATCACATTCTACTTGTCCAACCATTAAGTCAGCCGGTGCTTCGCTTGTCTTACATTATAAGCTTGTGTTTTCAAGACTTTCAACCGCCCCAGCAGTGGATTTGTCCGATTCTTCAACTCCCCCATCAGCACAAAAGCAAAACTAAGTCGCTCTTTTGTCCATCACAAAGAATGCATTAAAACAAACTTGCGGTTTATCAAAAAAAGGCCACAAACGACAAAGAACCAGGAACTAAATACTGTTATTAGAGGTGAGATTGCTTTGTATGAAGGTCAAAGAGAACCTGCTTGGCCCTTGAATCTCAATCAATCTACTCTTCAGATAGTCTTCCCACTCATCACCAATCACAGCAGCTCATACTCAAGTCCACCTCATCGCCTGCCATCTCAAAAGCAAAACCACGCTCGTCATTCACAACAGTAAATCATACTCTTCAACGGAGCTCCAACATAGAATTTGGGTGGTTGCTATCGGCTAAGCGCAAAGACTGCAGTTTTAGTTGTACACTATGATCCGAAAATGCAGCCGGACCATTCCACTCTCCTCCACTTCAGCATTAGCGTATTTTCCCCACCGACACTTTCACTAGTCATGTACCGCAATCAGGACAACATGCTCCTCTGGCAGCCGGAACAGGTGGACAACAAGACAGCGAACACATTTGCGCTAATTGCAGCAGTCAGCGAGACGTATCTGAAATGGAGACGACAACACAGCGCTCGCCCTGCAGAGGGAAGTGTGAGCAGCCGCGGCCCGAGCCAAAGTGTTTTAAATGGATTACACCAGTGTGTCATTGCGATTACACGCTCCTCACAGGGACCGCCACGAGATGAATTGTATTTTATGGCTTTACAGCAGATCTCTTTTCTTTCCCTTTCTCCTCCAACTTGAATGATTTCCTCCCTCCGCTGTGATCCGTGTTCTGAATATAGGATTGTTTTTTTGTGTCTTTGAACTGCCGCATAAACGGTTCATCTGATACCGCTCTTTAAAGGGACACTTCCTATTCTTATCGCAGGTTTGTTCCCGGAGAAACATGTTTTTGTTTGCGGGATTCAGTCTGCGGCGACTTTCTCTTAAAGTCTGTGCATTTGCATTTTACACACTGCCGACTGAGCAACCTCAAAGACCACTCATACCACTCAATTCTGATACAAACCAACATTATCTAATGATGAAAGCGGTTGATTATTGTTGCTCCCAGAGCTCAATAATGACTTTGTAGATCAAGCTCCTGGTATAGAGTGATTATCAGCCTATTAAGAAATTATTTTGTCGTGTAAATGTCTAGACAGGCCTCCTGACCACAGTGGGCAAACACACTGTAACCACTGGGGGAATATATGTCATACCCATTATACCCATGTTTTGGGTTGATAGGAGAAATCTCACCACACACAGGGTGAACATGCAAACTCTTTCCAACCTAGGACCTTGTTGTTTGGCATGCTGGGGAGCTCAGGCTTCCAACACCCCTAAAGATATGCACAATAGGACTCCCCTGAAAAAACAGATTCGTTATCATAATGGGACTCTTTCCTGGTTTCCTGAAATTGCTATCCAATTATTATTTTTTGTGTCCTTTAGTTTCTCATGCTTTACACACCTCAGAATAATTACCACCAATAAGTAGCACCGGTCTGAAACAGAATACATTTTCTAAACTGGGTGCAAACCATGACTGAACCAGAAAAAACAAACAAACCACATAACCAGAATGAATTCATGAATGCATGAAGTGGTCACATTTTTATAGCGCCTTTCTACCTGCTTTAGGCACTCAAAGCGCTTTACATCTAGGAACCAGTCACCCATGGAGGACACTGGAGGTGAGTGGGTGATCACAAGATGACCCGCTCTACTCTCTGTAGTTGATGAATGATCATTTTCAGTGAATGAATGATTGTTATTCGAGCAACTTAACAAACAACAAACAAACCAATACATTTTTCCATATGTGCCCTTTATTATTTACCATAATAAATGGTAGCTAATTTCCCATTTTCAGCATCACCCAGCATGCAGGAGTCAAAGATTTATTCCCACTGACACTTTTTACGACATACTGTAGTCGCCTCCTTTTCCCAGTCTAATGTTTGTGCAACAACCACTTGAACGTGCGCGGCAGGCGGGGTCAGCAGTGAGAGCTCCGAGTCAGTGCGTGCGAGGAAGGTTAAGTCTCAAAGGGAGTCCATTAATCAGCGAGGAGCAGCGGGTTAAGCAGTGCGCTGACCCACCCGGATGTATGTTCAACAACAGCCCCGATGCCGGAGCACTCCGTCACTTAACTTGACTCATTCCCGCTGCCTTCCCGTCTCCGCAGCGCGCGCCCCCATCACCAGCGCTCACAGCTCAGTAAAGCCAGACTGGCTGTGACAGGCTGCTTCAGAGCCAAAGCTACGTGGGTTGGATTACATCTGGTATAGACGCACATTTGGGCAATGCGGCGGGAACATTATGCGCATGTAAGTGTTCACGTACATGCGTCGACCGCGGTGGCGTCAGGGTGTTGATGGAGGGATTTTAATAGTCAATGGGAAAATGTTCAGAGTGTTGTTAGTGGAAAACTTTACTTTGAGATGGAAACAATTTGAAAAAGATTTGTTGTAAGCAGAATTGTGTCTACAGTTTACATCTGTTACTACCACCGTCCCAAATCAGACTCTTGGTAATAGAATAGCCTGCCAATAGTGTTCCTCATTGACAAATTTACTTCACACTTGTTGAGACTTTCCAGGCCAGTAATGACACATTTAAAGCGGTCTGTCTTAACTGCCACATTTCTCATTCACCTGGCTCTCCACTTCACCTTGGACTCCTTGATCCGCCTCTTCCGCCCACGGCAATTGCACAATCCCTCTTCCCCTCTCCGGTTCCTCAAGTGCCAATACGGGACTTGATGCTCCTCGTGGCCTCAAACTGTGGACACTCGCTCCTCAAACTAATCATAGGACTGTAGCCTATGAAACCTAAGCTGCCTTCCTAACAATGGCCATTGTGCGCCACTATTGAGAACCATACAAATGAGTATGTGCGCCCGGTGGCCGCTGGGACAATGAATTCTGCTGGCTTTATCACATCTTGGCCTGGCCTACTATTAATCTTGTAGACTGTATGGGATAAATTATTGCACTGAGGGATTTGTAAGGCTATGGATATGGATTACATTGTCCGACGGTATATTTGAATTGGGCTTCTAGTGTAATTCCGGCGGACGGAGATTAAATTTAGCTGATACGAGCGTAGGCTCCAGAAAACCACGCTATTATAGGTTATGTCAGTCTTTTGTGCCTCTAAAGGACCAGCATGTGTGTTTGATAGTGAAGCAGCAATAGTTTGTGACAAATTGTTTGGCTGTGGATGTGTCTTTTAATGGGTGGTTCTTATTTACCCCTGGACTGTGCAAGAACAACCACATTATGACTTCACAAAAGCAATTAATCTGGACAGCATTGCAGCAACAGTGCAGACATGTGTAGGAATGAACTTGAAACCCCCCCAAACTCAGGGGGCTTTAAAGAGCAGTACTACACCTGTGCAAACAAACCTCAGAACGATGACACAGCTTTGGCTTTGTTAATCGGACCTAAACATAAATAAATATAAGTCCTTATCACTAGAGATGCACCGATTTCCCCCCCCCTTCTGATACAGATACTTGGGGTTTGAGTGTCTACTGATATCCGATACCAACCGATACCACAAGACTTTCTTAAAGTGGCTGCTGTGAGTGTAAAGGTGAATGGTTCTCTTTGCACACGAGCTGTTAAGAGGTTTTCTATTTATAAACTGTAACATTAAACAAGGATCCCCGGACCTTTCTAGTACACTATATCCTTGGCTACATGACAAGCTATTGGCTACATTAAAGGGATGTTTCAGGATTTTTGACATAGGGCCTCATTTCCTAGTTATCCACAGTGTTGTTGATTTCTGCAGATTTTATTTTATTTTTTTAATTCATGCAGTCCTTATATTTGAAGAGTTTAGTGGTGCTAGGCTAGTGCTAGGCTAGTACTAGGCTAGGGCATGTCTATGGTAACTAGTAGCCTGCATTAAAAACCTTTTAAAAATCATCGGATAGTCCTCCAAACGTTGCCATATCTGATTTGTAGAAAGCTCCTTTGTGAATTCCACGTGTAGTAATGCCGGCCACAGGTAAACAAACTACTAGGCTATAGATCCGGAAACCTATCAGATCACTGCTAACAACCAGGAAGCTGAGGCTGCTTAACTATAAGTTCTAAATGCAAAATGGTTGTATTTCAAAAAATTATTCAGTCAACACAGACATTTATATCAATAGTCTATAATATTATTAGTGATTTGCCTCAGGTGCACTCAGGTCAGACTGTGTTTTAATGCTGGCTACTAGTTAGCATAGACCTGTGTTAGCCTAGTACTAGCCTAGCACCACTAAACTCTTCAAATATAAGGACTGCATGAATTAAAAAAAAAATAGTAAAACATTCTCAGCAACACAGGACGCAGGAAATTAGGCGCTATGTCAAAAATCCTGAAATATCCCTTTAACATAACAACATAAAGTTATCTGATCATTAAACTCCTTATGGATTACTCATATGGTATATCAGCTATTCTTTAACAGCATATGTTAACTAAATTGCAAACATGCAGACCTTTAGCAGTGGCTGACATTATTTTACGCCTCGTTTCTGTCCCGGTCTCCGTTAGTTGCCGCTAGCATTAGCATGCTGCTGCTAGCGGTGGTATTTGTGTGGCAATCACAAGTTCCGTTGTGGAGTGTAAAACTACCCCGCCAATTGAATTTTCCATATTCAGTGCTTCAAAATGAAGGACAGCATTTCGAAATTCACCGAGATAAAGTTGGCGAAAGTAGTGTTTTTAATGCTTTGAAAGCCAAAACAGGTGTCGGTTTAGCATCGGGTATTTGGGATTGATACCCGATCCTGAAATTTGACCAGCATCGGTGCGCCCCGTCTTTGCTTTCATCCCACAAATTGACGTTCTCTTTGCTCTCTCTGCCTGCCTCAACATTTTTTGTTTTTATACAGAATGACTCACGTACAGCAGCGAAGCCATCCATTCAGGCCTGTCCACTTAGCCTGGTACTTGATTACCCGCATTTCCGAGTGGCTGCAGAGGACAGGGAGGGATTGGGCCTTACCCCCAGGGGACACTCTTGGCCCTTCCCGTAAATAGGGGGCCACTAATGGAAAGCTCGTCTCCACTCCGCCATTTAATGCAGGAAATTCTGCTTATGGTGATCATAAAAATAAACACATGAGGGCCAAATGGATGCCGGGGGTCAGCACGGAGCATACACGAACTGGACGTCATTGCCAGGTGTCTGTGGAGAGTGTTGCCCCCTGTCTGCGAGGTTAGCCATAGCAGATGTTAATGCATGTCTGTTTGATCTGATAAATCTTCTTCAAATGCAAGTCTCAAATTAATATCGAGCTAAAACACTGTAGTTAGCTAAAAAATCACGATCCAGTTTCACGGACCCCAGTTTGAGAACTCTCTTACATAGAGAGAAAAAAGAAAGTCTTGCTGGAACCCTCTTTACCTTTTGGCAGTAGCTCGTTTTGCTTGCCTCACTCTCTCCTGTAATGTTTATGAACCTCCAGGGACAGTGTATAAAATATTCATTGGTGCTGTGAGGCAAAGTGCAGGCAGGCTTAATGTTGGCGTTTTAGTCCCTTGCCATGATACTAACGGCTTTACGTGTGTTTTGATGAATGGGAGCTAAGCGGAGGGTTAGATACTGGTGAGTCATTACTAGTGTTTACTAATATCCAAGTTTAAATGTTGTTGTTGTTGTTTGCGCGGCTCGATGGAGGTGCACCGCCATGAAATACTGGCACAGTCTGGAGCCTGATACTCATTTATTTTCCCATTTTCCCTGGCACTCAAACGCCGTAGTGGCGATGATGGCACTGTGGTGATTCAGGAAGCAAGACCAACCACACACGGATATCTTCAGCAGCTTCCAATGGAGCGACGCGGAAATGATTGCAGAATCTAATATAATACAATATGTGTCTTAGAGATCCTTTAAAGGAACAGGCCACCGTTTTTCCATACTGTCTGGTCTTTGTGCGTGCCCGTGGAAGAGCGTGGTAGCTTCCAACTTCACCCCCGTTTGGAGCTATTGGAATACATTGGGAGAGGCCAAATGCTAACAACATCTTTGGTTGTTTTGCGTGACTGAGGGTACGCACAAAGACCAGACAGCTACGCATCAACTCGTCTAAGCTCTGGTAAGAACATATCTCAGTATGGAAAAACGGTGGCCTGTTCCTTCAATATAACATTACTAGAGTGATAGATTAGATGCCCTCCCTGCTTCCTCCTTACCCATGTATCCAGTCTGGGAATGCCTCAGAAAAACCAAGGACCTCGTGTGAGTGCTAAAATGGCATGCTATATGCAGCCTACAAATTTTATAAGTTCTCAGAGGCGGAATCACAGTGAGCGCCCTGCTGAATAAAAGAACAAAAGTAGAGAAAATGCATTTTCCTGCTCAATAATAGGATTTAATGAAGGCAACAGCATCAAAGCCGGTGGCTGTCAGATACGTATAGGCACGGGGATTATTATAATCTGCTGCTCATACATTCTGCAGGTCATTCAATCATGTGGCAGACAGAATCCTATATTAGCAACAGCCCTCATGTCCAGGATGTTCACTGTGTTGCTGAGACAGTGTAAATAAAATAGTGTGGTCTTATGCAGAGATTTCCTTTTAATTTGCCCCCAGTCTGTTTACCTGAACAAGCACCTTTGGCTAAAGCCGCGACCAAATACAATCATGATCCTGCATATAAAGTGCAATCCGATAGCTGTGTGTGTCGCTGACATTTGGAACACCTTTCAAGTTGTCTCAGCCAATCCGGCAATACCAACAAAAACTGGTCACCTTAGGGAATAGACACGGTGAATTTGAAACAGGATTTTATTTATGTATTTAGTTTAATCAATTCTCATAACTTTTTTAGTGAAATTTGATTAGGAATGTAATTGTTTTATTGCGAATCATCTAACCGTACCACATCAGACTATCACACAGTACAGTATGGTTGGGAGGCTCATGAAGGATTTAGGAGGAGGCTGTTTCCTGGTACACCATTAACAGTTTAATCAAATGCATGTAAATATATGGCTAAAAATACACACAAAGAATCCATTACAGAAACTGTTGTGGTTAGCGTCGAGTGCAGTTCCCTTAAAGAGAAGAGATAAAAATGTGAAAGCAGCTCCCAGAGGAGCCCTGCTTGATAATATATGCAAGAAAAAAAATCTATTATGAGCCCAATGACAAGAGATCAATGTAGCCTCTTAGTCCCAGTGACAGGCTGAAACTAATACAGTCATTAGCGTTAATGCCACCGCGGTATAAATCGAAAAGGCGTTATTTTTAATGGGCCGACTGCTGCTGCGCTGGGTAAAAACAGTAATCCAAGAATAGGCCGCGTGTCTTTGGGCATCTGTAGCTAACAGTGGGGAACGAAGGGAGAGATCTTTGAAAAATCTGTGCAAGAACCCATTGTTTTACCGTCTTTGCTAGAAGGAGCAGGTTGGATGTGTTTTCTAACAAAGTGCAATGAGTCATTTCTGTTGATGTGAGAAAATAAACAAGGGACTATAAAAAAAAAAACAGCAACAACACTATCCTACTGTATTGTCACATGGAGTGTCATAGTTTGTGTATTAATCAGTAAAAAAAAAACAGTTGCTGTGAGATTTAAACACAGCTGGAAGGAAAAGAGAGGCTTTGCATTTTGCTCGGTGCGTTGCATCCAAATTACAAGCTGCGATAGAAGATGCAGTTTTCCAGATAGATTGATGGATTATCTCAATGGTAAAACAATATATGTATTTCAAGATATGAAATGAAATGTAGTTTGTTCATTTGCGTTTAAAGAAGAGTATTCAAGCTTGAAACCTGCACATGTGTATCTTTCTAAAAAGCAGTGGTTACTGTTCTGTGGGCAGACAGATAGTCTCTGGCCACACAGCGAGACAGTGAAAAGCAGGCTCTCCACTCTCCACTCCCCGCTCTCCCCTCTATCGCTTCAGTTACACAGCCGGCTCACCAATCAATGAGAGCCTGCCAATGACAATGTCTCTGTTACTACTCACCCCCCTCCAACCTCGCGTTCCACCTAATTATATATGCATTATGTGTTATCACTCCTCTCTATATAATATGCTTCTAAAGAGGGCTAACCCACTTGACTCCACTGGTTTCATTCGCCGCCAATGAATCCATGCAATATTTATTTATGCTTGGAGAGCTGATAGTCAAATGGATGTGCAATATGTAGCTGTGTTTAGAAATGCTCCTGCTATGTTTATTTGATATAAAGCGCAGTCTGCATTGGAGTTTAGATGCAAAGAATAATACCGTATGAATGGGACCAATGACGGGACAATAAAGGAAGGAATGTACTTCTGAGCACATGAATTATTCATATAAGCGGAGCGTAATATAGGCATTGTGGGTGCACTCTACATTTTGTGTGTGAATTAGTTGGTGGCGTGAAAGGGATTCGCGGTTCACGCAAAAAAAAGGACAGATATTAAAGGAGCATTGTGTGTACTTTTTAGTGATTTATTACCATTTATCCAGATCTGTTGCTGGCACAAAGTGTACAGTGGTTTCTCTGTGATTGCACCATCAATAAAAGAAATGAAAAAAATAAAATAAACTTTTGCGCATTGAAAACACTTAAAGGTGTGGCTGTTGGATTGAGCAACAGCACTGCGAGAGTTAAAGTGCAGCGTGGCAGCTCGGTGACAAACAGCGGGGAGGTGGCGGCTGCCCGGCACGAAGTCTGTTAGTTAATTGGACGCTGCGCCGGTCTCGCTCGTAACTTACCTGAGATTCCCATCGACAAAGGTATCCTTCAGTGGGTCAGAGCAGAAGAAGAGTGTGTCTGTGTGTGTGTGTGTGTGTGTATGGAGGGGGTGTCCGGATGCCCCGATCAATGGATGCCATCTTTAACGCCGCAGGAAGGCCCAAGACCGTGAGGGTGGAAATTACGGCTATTTGCACGCAGGAGAGCGGTGATTGGAGGCTAGGAGGTGGGGAGGGGGGGGGGGACTGCCGGTGAGAGCAGGGCCCCTCCTGGAAAAATCAATGCTAATGACTGGTGAGTGCCGCCAAACACTTACTGATACTTTCAGAGTGCTGGTATTCATGAACGCAAATGCTCTCTGGGTGATAAGACTCAAGCCAAAATTCACGGCAGCGGCATTATATAAGAAGTAGTAGACAGCTGCTACTGGTGACTACTGTAATGCACCAGCCAGAGAATGCCTTTGTGGTATAACTGCCCTGCTTAAAGAGACTAGATGCAACGTGGTCATTTTATACTCACTACTGCCACCTCAGGTCTTACGCGTAACTGCAATATCTATATTAAGCTCGTGCTTGGGCTCATTCTACACATTAGGACATGGCTGGAACATGTAGGGGGAGGAAAATATTTAGTTTTAACATTTTTAAACTCCATGTAGTCCCTTTAAAGGGGCTAGATGCAAGTTAGTCATTTTATACTCACTACTGCCACCTCAGGTCTTACACGTAACTTTTATATTAAGCTCGTGCATGACAGAACTTCAGACCCGAAGCAACAACTTTCTGAGTGATGCAGGATTTTAGAGGCAGTTGTGGTGAACAGGTCTGGGCTCATTCTACACTACATTACTGGAACATGGAGGGGAGAAAAATACATCATTTTAACATGTTTAAACTCCGTATAGTCCCTTTAAGCTTTTGTCAAGGTAATGGAGGAAGGATTTTCTCAAACATGGAAATGAAAAGCGGAGCTCGATCCTAATGTTAGCAGGTCGGCTAGTCCAGGAAAGTTTTCATTCAGAGTCCGCCGCTTGTTCAATGTATTTGTCCTATAGCCGTTAGCATTTAGCTAACAAACGTTGGAAATTATGAACAATCCAGATGTTTTCAGCTGTTGTCAACCCATCAAACACGTTTAGGTGAGGTCAAAGCCTCTTAGAAATCATTAATGAATGTGCAGACCGGTTTCGATTTTACATTAGGTAAGAAGTACCGTGTAAAAGTGGCCTCTGAGCTAAATGCTAAATTATATTCTGTTATTTTCTTTGTTTTGTGGGGTCAGATACACTTCCAACGAAAAAACATAAGCATGTTAATGATGGAGAAACTACACATATTATATAAATGCTGTGAAACAAAGTCAACATACCTCGTCATACTTTAGCATAGGTCCTGGCTTTCACCGTTCACTTGCATGGGTGCAGAACTTCCATTACATTTCCATTTGCTCTGTATGGGCCTTTTCTGCAACACAAAAGCCATTCTGGTTAATCAAAATTCATGCGCGTCGCACATTCCTTGACACATCTACAAACATTAATTACTGTATGCAAAGATGCCCAGTTGTAGCAGCTGATGGACATCCAATTAGAGACGTATTATGGAAGCTGTTGTGATCAGAGTCCCGGGAGCATATTGATTACTGATGGGCGCAGCTGTCTCATTACGCCGCTAACTACCTGCGCCTATTTTAGTTTATCCTCTTCTCGGCGTGCTCGGGCTGTCTGACAGTGTGGCTTTGACCTTTTCAGTGAACCATCTCCGCTCATGTTGTTTGGGGGTTGGTGGTGGTGAGAACATAGAGGTAATACAGCGGCCGAATCTTCAGTGGACTTCGCAAAAAACCATAATGGCTTTGTATATCCGTTTTAGTATCTCCAGAGTGGCGATGTTAGCATTACGTCAATGTAACACAAAAGTAAGCCGAGAAAAGTTGCCTGGCCTTTATTGCATATGTGTGAAATTACAGATGGGCAGAATAGAAAAACAGACTTCCTTCAAGCATTCATAAATTTAATGAGATACTCTAACGGGGGCGAGCGGGGAGATTGCCAGCAGGAGGTAAGCAAATTCTACCAAGCCCGAAAAGAGAGGCTTTTATCCGAGGAGGGCCCAAACTGAATCATAACATCATCATTAATGTTGAAGCACCGGTACGGTTGTCTCTAAAGAATGGAAAATGCCTTTTTTGGAGGTGAGATGAGGTGACGCGATATAGCCCAACAATTGGTGGGCTTTTTCTGCTTTGCTTTGGTTATCGAGGCGGAAACAAAAGTGCAAAGCGGCTGATTTGGCCTTAAGTGAACTCTCGCAGCCCAGGCACACAAAGAGAATGAGATCTGTCGGACTATGTGTTTGGTATTTACAGTATCATCAGGTTTGCCGATGTCAATAACTCTTAAGGATATGTTAGAGATGAAACAATGGTGCCTGAGAGGATATATGCAAAACAGGCAGGAGTCTGGATGTCCTATGCAGGGGAAGTTTATTTACCATCTGTGCGGGACCTGGAGACATAAACTGGAGACATCGCTGGATAATATGCCCTCTGTTGTGCGTCATACTGATATGCAAGCCAAAACAAACAGTGCCCTGAGAGCCAAAGTTATGACTATATCAGACAGAGATGGTGATTTAATTTGATCTCTTACAGGATGCTCTCAAGGGCTTAGATAATTCCACGGTGTTTTCTCCAAACATACACAGATAACCAGAATAGGAGAAATTTACCCAATACAATAACAACTAACTGAAATCATCTTAGGCACTCTACATAAGTCCTGATCGTCTCCTTTGTTCAATCATTTTTGATATTTTTGTCTCTGGATCCTTGAAGAGCACTGGTAAAAATAAAGACAAAAAAAAAACAACCTTCCTGTCTTGACACAGAAAAAAGCTATGATAATGGAAGAAACAATGTAGTTGTATGTCAAAATGTGGCATTTGCTAAAAAAAAATATATGTTTGGTATACATAACTTTTTAATCTAAAGAGTTCCAAAACTTCTTTTGTTTTATCTGTACAAATGAGAGAAGACACAATTTGGGCTTTTTGTAGGATAATTTCACACTATTTTTTATATAGTAGACAAGTACAAAAAAAAAGTACAGTTTTTTTTTTTTTTCTGGGAGTGGTCCTGGATCAAAAACTCAGTTGGAGATCCCACATAACCAATACAAAATTCCAATTAGCCAAGAGCATTGCACTAATACGTAAAGTAAAACATATATTGGACAGTAAATCCTTAAATATTCTTTATTGCTCTCTTGTATTGCCCCATATAAGTTATGGTATTGAAGTCTGGGGTAATACTTATAAAAAACAAATAAACACTCTTATTTTACTCCAGAAAAAAGCTCTGAATTGTCCATAAAACAGGGTTTCGTGATCACACAAACCTTCTATTTCTAAAGTTGCGTGCATTAAAAGTAGAGGATTTGATCGAATTAAAAACTCTACTGGTATAAAATCAAACATAATCAGCTTCCTTCAAATATTCATAAGAGGTTCAGCAACAGAGATGAAAGATATAATCTTCGAGGAAAGATGAACCTTAAAAAACAACTGGTCCGCACCTCCTTTAAGCGTCTGTTCCTGACTCGGAAGGGGGCAGATCTTTGGAACGACCAAGATGAGGAACTTAAGGTTAGCACCTCATTTGAGCAATTCAAACGTAAATGTAATAAAAGCAATATTAGACCAACATGCTAATGTGAAACCATGACCCAAACTGTTTGCATCTTAACAATGTGATCTTATGCATATGGACTTTATTGTTGTCATTATCAACCAAGGAATTGCATCAATGGAATGAAATGAATGTCAACAGCTTTGTTTGTTAGTGTATGAGGGAGTAGGCATTTATAAGTTTTCTTCTGCCTTCTCCCTTTGGGAACATTGTTGTTATTAATAACAACCCTGCAGCCCAAATAAACCAAATAAAATAAACTATATCAGTGTTAATAAACTTTAACATTACACAATAATAACATGTTCAAAATAAACATATCTAAATATCTATGCACACTGCTAGGGCTGGGTTTTTTCCGATACCACTACTTTAACGATACCTGCTTTTCGGTACCGGTGCCTTAACGGTACTTTTTCCGATACCTATGTTAAGAAAGTACCGAAAATGAAAGTTTTTCGATATCGCCCTCTACCGGAGCTTTTCGGTCGGTACCAAGTAGGTGCTGTTTAACGGTACCCAGCCCTACACACTGCAAAGGTTTGATAATCAAATAATAAATAACCCCATTTGGTTTGTATTACGGCAGCACGGTAGCGCAGCGGTGTGCTTCACAGCCAGGAAGTCCCGGGTTCGATTCCCACCTGAACGGGGCCTTTCTGTGTGGAGTTTGCATGTTGTCCCCGTGTCTGCGTAGGTTTCCTCCGGGTACTCCGGTTTTCCCCTTCATGTGCAATAGGCCAGGATGAATGAGAGTGCGAGTGTGGGACAACGGATGCAAATTAGCCCAAGGCCCATGTATGTTCATTAGCATGCACTGTCCCGACCACATAAACAAATACATAGAATAAATGACTTTGCTGTGTCCTGTAGTGAAGGCATGCCGTGAATGGACAATGAGCTTAAATAGTGTAGCATCAGTAAAGCAGGATGTCATGTTTACCGTTTAACACCGTCCATAAGAGTGCATTGTCAGCCCGCGGGCACACTTATAATCTCATTAGTTATGCATTGTACGACATGTGACTCCCCTTAAGGCAAATGTACAGTCTACGGAACACACTCCCACTGTTTTCCATGTGCTCTCCCAGCCACATTCTCCTCCCCCCCCCCCCATCCCGACTGGCACGGCTCACTTACCCACAGGCTCACAGCTGAGGTGCCCAACACAAAGCCTGCTGGATACAAGGCACTTTTGTGCGCCGCTGACTTTCCTTTACCTCCTCCCCCCGCTGTTTCTCCCCGTGATAAATCCGTAAGCCGTGGCGCTCAAGTGGGTGTGAAAAATGTATGTGCCAAGGAGCCAAATCCCCAAATATAACAAAACTATATCATACGTGCCTTTTGTTAGAGGAAAGTGAGAGCGCGTGCAGTTCTCACGAGCTGCCAGTGAGCGAGAAGGCGTTTGAATCCGACTGTCCTGTGTGTTACATGCCAAAATGAAATGAACTTGAAATGAACTCATTATTCAACTATACCTGGATATATAACAAAAAGCAAATACCAAGGATAAGGCGTCTAATGTACTTTATATATACATAATTTGTCCTCCTAGATGTGGCATATACCTATTTTGGTTTAAAAGAGAAATTGTCAAATGTTATGAAAAAGTAGCTATAGCAACTTACCAGCTCAGATCAAACAGTTTTGAAGCCAAAAGTGCAAACTCAGTCTATCCCTCAAAAACAGCCCTCTCACCTTGAATAGTGATTATCATTCACGGCGGCCATGACGGTTGTAATCACGAAAGAAATACTGTCTGGCATTTCTCTGAGAAGCTTTAGATCATATAAATGCAGAACTCTGGAATAATCAAACTCCGAACTAATCTCGGCTAGACGGAGTGCCAATTTCCACCAAGAATACTACTTTCTACAAAGTCACGGGGAGAGGAAATGATGCAGGATTTGCACTAGTTCAAACCACACTCTGGGTGACAAAAGCTGTATTTGAAGTCTGAAGTTGTATTTGGGTGAGAATTTGTTTCATTGTGAATCATCTCTCCTCTTTGAAGACTCACTATTAGAAGCAGATTTGAAGCAGAAAGTACAAAACACTTCAAGATGAGACGCCGCGAGTGAAAACATCAATTTTTCATGCAGTGGTCAATGTGGGGATTTGAATTTTTTTTCCGAGAGCTTCTTTGTTTTGACGAGTACAAAAATAGACCAGACTCACCCTTTACAATGAGATGTTTATTTTATAAGGTTCACCAGCTTATTCAAAAAAACTAAATGAGATACATGTAATGGGGTAGAAACATTTTCAGATATTGTGTGTCAAAAGTAATGAGTTTCTCTGCAAAAAATGCTGCTCAAGACTTACTTTACACGGCAAATCACCTTTCAAAGCACAGCTGTCAAAATGTGTGTGAATGTTCGTAATTCCTATTATATACACTATGGTAATAATTATTATGCAAATTGTATTTCAGTGCCATAAAGGTAAAACAAAATTATTTTCTCAATGAAACTCGTGGATGGTATTGTGTCTCTCTTTTTCTCTCTATTTGAATCACTGATTTAAATCTCAGACGCCTGTGATTATTAGTTGTCAGGATAAGCCCAGTTAAGGGAAAAACTACTGAAAAAGGATGTTCCACATTATTAAGCAAACCATCATTTTCAAGCAATATGGGAAAGAAAAAGGATCTCTCTGCTGCACACCTGCAAGCCTCTGGAGGGTCCTACACCGTGACATTCGAGAGACTCCAGAGGCACCAGCAGCTTCAAATACCTGTTTGCTGCTTTGTAGCAGCAATTCTATTAATCTGATGTATCTGCATTGTGCCTTTATCTGCACAAACCCGTGTGTGCTCTGAATCAGCCACAAATCTCTTAACAGTACGATGGTCATGCTTAATCTTTCGTGAAATATCGAAGGTTTTCATACCAAGTCCAAGGCATTCAACTAGTTCACGCTTTTCATTAGCAGAGAGATCCTTTTTCTTTCCCTTATTGCTTGAAAATTATGGTTTGCTTAATAAAGTGGAACATCCTTTTTCAGTAGCTTTTCCCTGAACTGGGCTTAACCTGACAACTATTCATCCCAGGCGTCTGAGATTAATGTCAAGAGCCCTGAGACACAATACCATCCATGAGTGTCATTGAAAAAATATATATTTTTACCTTTATGTCACTGAAATACAATTTGCATAATAATTCGTAACATAGTGTATATATCCGTATAAATACGTAGGATACAAAATTGGACTTTGAGCCGACTGAAAGAGAATGTAAAACAAACATTCAGAAGGAAAATGGGAAAAAAAAAAAAAACATAAACAAAACTCCAAGCAGTTCTTCTATGGCGCTGTAAGATTTGCTCATTTTGCCCACTTCATTTAAGCAAAAGAGACTGAAACACAGCCATTTTAGTTTGAACATTTACTCACTTTCTTCCAGCCTCTCTCTGCTGGGCCCGTCTTGCATTTCAAACATCTCCAAACAAACGGTCCGTAATTCAAAGCGCTTTCGCATTTCTTATTAGGGAATTCTTTTAGGGAACTTTTTTTTTTTTGAATGGATAAAGCTAATTAAGATATAAAAAAAAAAATTAAAACATCAATTGTTGTAAGAGCTGAGAATACCGGGCATCAAAGAAGTGAGGGAAGGAGACGAGGAGGCTGAGGAGGAGAGGAATCACAGCTGTCCGCTTGAACTGCAATTAATATGCACAGTCCGTGGCTCGACAGCTCCCCATCATTTCAGAGGCCACTGTTTTTTTTCTTAATCAACTTCGTGTTTTTCTCACATTTCCGTGTAAATCTACGGAAAGATCTAATTGCAAAATCAACTATTAAACTAGCTTTTTTAAGACGGACTGTATTGTGGCTTGCTGTGTTTTGTTTTTCTTTGCTCACAACATGCTAGCAAATCGATGGCGCCGTGATGAACAACGACAGAACTCCTCCGATGCTACGGTGACTGCAACACTGACCAATTTGCAATGTGATTGTGTTTTTTTTCTCCCCCCCCCGCTGACTGTCTTTCTTGTGATATCTTTGGGGCTGAGATGTTTGAAAGCCAAAGCACATCTAGACCTATTTACTTCAATTTTCCTTCATCTTTGTGCCCCGGCTACTTCCTCTGCCCTAAATAGTGGAGTCTGTAATTTGGCCTGGCAGCTTTTTCTGGCAGGTTTTTTTTTTTTTTTTTCTCTCTCCAGCACTAAGCCCAGCGGGGTTGATCCAGTGGTCCACATAATGCCGCCATAATCGCCAGCAACAAAACATCTCATTTTCCAACGTTTCAATTCAGGCCTTTTGTGAGAACAGACATTTAGGCACAAGATATTCCGGCATTATTAAATTACTGTTACAGGTGCTACATTGCAGCAACTTCTCAAAATTAGAACATAGATGTTTCACGCAGTGGTCAATGTTGACATTTTGCTAGTTTCTCCCTTAACATCTTAGTTTTAATGTCAGAGTAAAGAAAAGTCTAAATTAACCCATAGTGATGCTTTTTTTGATTGACATTTTGTCCACTGGCATGCCGGAGAGTTCCCATAAATATGTACTACATTCATTCACAAATATTGACATGTTTAGCACCCATGTGATGATGCTGTAATCCAAATTACAGCCTGTGGTCATAGATGCAAGTAAAGCAGAAATAACACTCTGACTCGCTCTCTCAGAATGAGGTTTTCATTAGATTCTTACAACATCACTTCAGTAGCTACTCCAAACTTGTACTTGATCATATTTTGAAGGTCTATTTCTTTCCAGAGGGATTTTTTGTATCGTATTGTGCCATATTGTTAGTGCAGCAAAGGTGACATGAATGAGTTTCCCTGAGATGTGACAAAAACCTCATTTGCACCTGCTTTTTACATACCATCCATTTTGCATGTGGAAAACGCTCAGTAAATCAGGCCCATAGAGTTCGCTATTTTGATTTATACAATAGGAAATATCTGAGATAATGTGGATGCTAGCTATTTAACACATTGAGTGCTAAAAACGTAAACACTATTTGGCACTCAATGTTTTTGACATTTGTTTTTAATTATGAAACTAGACACTCTAATACACCTTATGTGTGATTTTGGTAAATCTGTGATAAACAGAAGTGAAATAAATGACGATCAAAAACTTGTGAAGAATCACAATCTGGACATTTTATATATATTATTGCTTTTCTGTTTTTTTTTTATCCGAGAGGGTGTGGTGTTGCTTAGTGAACATCTGTAAACCGGTCTCTTGTCTCTGGCTCTCTGGAGCGTGTTTGACAAAGCAGAGCAGCTTCCCATGGAAAGATCAAAACAGTTGAGATTGCAACATTTCTCTGAATTTTTAAATGGTCAAATTGGTCCAAGAATGGCTGAGAAACATCCTGATAAAGTCTTCAATCCGAGAACCAGGCTGTTTAAATGCACGCGGTGTTTCAAACGTGTCAACAATGTTGTCCTCGAAAATTGACTTGAAACGGAGATATTTAGACATTTGCCTCTTCCCATAACGTTAGTGCCCATCCAGAGAGGCCAGAGGAGGAGAGAGGAGTTCATCAGAAAGGAGAGTGTTGCATAAAACCCCTGTTATCTCCCTTTCTAGAAAAAAATCAGTGATTTTGATCAAAACTAGCTTCAGTTTAGCTTAGATTTCTCAGGAACCGAGGCACGTCGAATGAAACTGTTTTCACCTACGGAGAGCCTAGAGTCTCATCTTTCAAACGAGTGTGTCCATAGCTATAACATAGACTATGCTGTGGTGCTACAAATATCATGAAAAATGGTGTGGATTGTTGGCACTCAACAGCTGTGTTAAAATGTTTGAATAGAGGATAGTATAAGACTTTTAAAATCAGCCCCTTCATAAAAAGTCATGGTGATTATGACAGTAGTTCCTACGTTTTTTGTTTTTTTTTCCTTTTTACGAGAATGTCACCGTTTGTTTGCCCGCCTGCGTCGCGTGAATATCAACTCCTGGTGATTTCACTGGCATTTGCGGATATTGCATGATAAGAGAAGCCCGTGGCATTGTAATCACAGCCTTTTATTCGTGCTCTTTCTGGATTCCGCCTGTGGGGTCTCCATTTCATCACCTATATTACATCTCTCATTACAAAACACTGGCCCTCATCTCAAGTCACTGCCGCCTTTATGAGCTTCTCGGGCCCCGGGCGTTGACACCATTGGATTTTATTGGATCTTTACTGTCCATTTCCGTTGTGCTGTGTTTAAACGTGGAGTTTCTTTGAACTAAGCGGTAAGGGGGCATTAATTTATGTGCCTGCGATTGCCTTACCGTGCATAAACAACGTGATATTATGTGATTCGTAAATTGCTGCTGGCTTGAAATAACACCCACATTTAGCGCACCCAAGACATCTACCATTTCGGGCTGCCATACACTCAGTTTTGTTCATTTGCGAAGCCATTAGCATTGTATCAGCAATATACCTAACATTTATTGGACATCGGGAAGCAGCCAGATTACTTTCAAACAATAACACTTTCTTTCAGTGCTAACGCTACCAACTGGCCATTGTCCAGTTTGAGTATTTCTTGGACTAGACTTGGGCTAATCAAGAATAACAAAACCTTTTTTTAGCCAGGGGAAGGAGAGGCTGTCGCTTTGAAATTGTGAATAGCCCTGGTGTCGCCTGCTGCCGTCCAAAAGCCATACAGGTCTTTGGTATGTGCAGCGGGCATGCTGTTCCTCATTCCGCCCATCTGCTTGTCAATCATCTCCAGTCATCGGCGCGGGCTCGAACACTGTCAGGTGAAGACGGCGCCCTAATTAAAGCTCACATCCAAAATGCTAATCATCTGCCAAAAAGCATAACCTCCATTCACCTCCTGGAGCGACACAGTCCTCACATCCACGACACGCAGACGTTTTGCAGACACTGAAGGGGCTTCCTGCCAGTCTTGTGTCATTACAGGCCTTGGCCATATTAAACCTGTCTGGGGGAAGAGGGGGTGTACCTGTGTGCTCACGAGAAACACTGAGCATTTTGAGTGGGGTGCAGGCGCATTTTTCTGTAAGTTTGTCTCAACTAGGCGCCTTGAAGTTCGATATATCAAGGCAGGAAAGAACGATATTATTGACTCCAACTAGGGCTGCACGATATGGAAGTGACTTGCGATATGCGATACGGCTGTGCAATATCGCGATAACGATATTATTGCGATGTTTCACCAAACACGATATGCTCCATTTTTTTTCAGACTTAAAAAACAACCAATCAGGACCAAAACAAGGGTAGAATTTAACAAAGCTAGTGAATGTTAAACTAAAACTGAACTTTTACACATGACTTCAATGCATGAGTTTGAGTTTGCAAAAAAAAAAAATGGGTCGATCTCAGTCAGATGAAGGCTATGGTGATGTTGCGATATATTGTTACGGATATTGCATCAGCTAATACGCGATACGATGTTTTTCGTGATATGTTGTGCAGCCCTAACTCCAACGATACTAGAAACTGTCAACTCTCAGGCATAAAAATGACAGTAAACCTTTGTTCTAAAAGTGCTTAATCGTATCCTAAAATACCACACAAGCTGCAATAAACAGAAAAGAGTTTTGCCTAGGAAAAATAGGGGGGGATGCTAATAAATGTACAGACGATAAATATCGAGCCCAATAATGTATCGTTTATCTGTTATTTATTGAACGATAAGTCGATATTGTCATTATCGTGACAGCCCTTGTCTCAACTGTATTGCATCTTTTCAGCCCTCAGCCCAAGGAGAAAGCAAGATTCTAGCTGCCAACCTGCTGGTCATAGGGCGACTGCGCAATCTCCCCAATCGATGTCTCAGTGTTATCAATCTTCTTCAATAAACTTCTCATTACGTGTTCATGTAATGAGGAAGACAAACTGTTTCTTTATCTCCTCAAGAGGCCAGAAAACCTGATTTGACGAGGCAAGCGGAAGCAACAGCAACTCATTCACACGCGTCTTGCATCAAGTGTGAATAAGCGTTTGACGGTTGGTTGTCAGGCGAACATTTCAGTCTCGGCTGCTATGACACTAATGGCCTGCTACCTCCTTGGGCACAGCGTTCCGTTCCAGTTTCTATAAGCACATCCATCCATTTCCAGATGAGCTATGCTAAAGTAATTGGGCCTGTGTGGCATTATGTTTTTTTTTTTTTTAAATTCTCGTGATTAGCATCTGCAAGTGTAGCGTCTTATTAACAGTTCACTTCTTGTAGCGACACGGGGCACCCAGAGGGGAGGGCGTGCTCGGGGAAAGCGCTCAAAGGCTTCCTGCGAGCGCCGCATACTAATCTCCAAATCTCCGTCCTGCACTCTTTTTCATCAATTGTTTCCCATGGTCTCCCTGCGTCTTTTTTCAGTGCTAACCTTACATAACTCTCGGCCGGTTTCCACGGAGCGGTCATTTGCAACAACATTGACTTCTTCGCATCTACGGAGAGAACAGCGGAGTGAAACTCATTTTGTTCATTTTGTTCTTCTGTCATGGAAGAGGCATGTTTAAATTGTGGTAGAAGAATTCATGCATGAAAGGATTTTTTACAGCTTGTGCCTGGATGTCCGTTACCTGATGTAAAGTTAAGGTTGATGCGTTTCCATAACGACGACGCTCATGCATAATGAAGGCGAGAGCGCTGTCCAAGGTTCTGAAATCCTGCCTGGTAAATTATGATGATACAACTCAAAGCGAGCGGCCATTGAAGGACATTTCCAGTATAGCTGAAATGATTAAAAAATGTTGTTGAATTTAGATTTAATCAAGTGCACATGTGTAGACAGTCTATATGCTGTTGCACTGCGTCCACAGTATAACATGAAGGTTAAAAAAAAGAGCTACCACTGCAGGTGAATAGGGGGGGGAATATATTTAGAAATATCACTTTGAAACGTTTGCTGTAAATTACTGATACAGATGCGAGAAAAAAAAAAGTATTTTCACTCATTTTATGTTTTCATATAAAACATGTTTTGCTTAAAAATGGCCAATATGTATAGTTTTGTGTATATATTAGCTACAAACATGCTTTTTTCAGAGGGGATTTTGGATATCTTGTACATCGTTTTTTGAATAATCTATTTTAAAGGGAAAAAAATATGTTTTTTGCTATGTTCCAGCAATGTACTAAGGTGTAGAATGAGCCCAGACCTATTCATCACAACTGCCTCTAAAATCCTGCACTGTCACTCAAACAGTTCTTACTTCAGGTCCGAAGTGCCGTCATGCACAAGCTTAATATAGAAGGTGCAGTTACATTTATGACCTGAGGTGGCAGTATTGAGTATAAATGGCCAACTTGCATCAAGTCGCAAAAAAAAAAAAGTCTGTAAAATTTCAAAAACATTTTTATGGTTCAGGCTAGGAATTAGATGTTTTAAAAACAAAAACAAAAAAACAAAGCAACTTAAAACTACAGCATTGTTAAGTCCAAGACTGTACAGTAAATTAAAGATATTGTTTCAAAAGTGTAAGGAAAACCTTTTGAACTTATGTATGTTTCTCATGGCTGTCTCCCAGAAAGGAAATGACCATATTTAGACCATTGTCCTATGCTCGACATGAGCATAGGACAATGACTGTAACTGAGTTATTATGTATTTATCTCCCATAAGTACTCCTTATTGTCATCTCATCATCACATATTGTTATTTCAGTGCCTTAAAAAGGTCTGTCCATGAGCCAATCAAATCCACTTGAAGCTGGATCCTTGGTGTAACTTACAACAAGGCAATTTCTCTTAACAGATAAGTAAGAAAACATGTTTATTACGAGCAAATAATTGAATGTAAATTGAAGCAGTTGGCTACAGGCTATGCAAATCTGCACAGCAAAAACTTCTATCCTTTTACCTCGTAACAATGCCCAACTGTATTGTACAGCGGTGTAACTTTTAGCATTTTTTCTGATTTATTTTTCTTTCTTTCGTTCTCTTTCTTTCTTTCTTTCTTTCTTTCTTTCTTTCTTTCTTTCTTTCTTTCTTTCTTTCTTTCTTTCTTTCTTTCTTTCTTTCTTTCTTTCTTTCTCTCTTTCTTTCTTTCTTTCTTTCTTTCTATTGTCCTTTCTTTCTTTTGTCCTTTCTTTCTTTTGTCCTTTCTGTCTCTCGTCCTTTCTTTCTTTCTTTCTTTCTTTCTTTCTTTCTTTCTTTTGTCCTTTCTTTCTTTCTTTTGTACTTTCTTTCTTTCTTTCTTTACAAACCCTGCTAAGAGCTCGATTTCCGCACAACTCTCATCTTCCACTTCACAATCCCTTTCAGAAACGTGGCCATGCAAAATTACCGCCGCGTGCCTGACAAAGGGCGCTACACGTGGACGCCATCAGTCACAGGAAACCTCCCGGCGGGTGCAAGTGGTCCGTGAAGCAAAAACCCGAACAAGGAAATTCACACTGATCTTGTCATTTTCCTTTTTCAGACAACATCAGACAGTGGGTGAAAAGCAAGCCCAAATTACACCAAATCCAATTGTACCATCAGCATCAACAGAGAAATGGTGCCAGGCCTCAGGTGTTCAAATTCGAGCTCGTACCTTTGATTAGAAAAGTCTGGAATCAACAATGAATTGGTTGTGCGCGTGTGTGCAAATATAAGTTGCCTCTGTCGCTGTCCGTGGTCCTGAAACGAAGACACTGCTCTCGCAATCAAATGAATCCCAATAACAGATCCACATGTATTCTAATCTACTTTTTTGAGCTTTTAAGTAAGGGATAATGTATAGAACGCTGGTCATTATCGGGAAAATAAGCACCGACAGGGCGAACCGGACGTTCTATACATTATCCCGCTTATTATACAGCCATTTGCCAACTGAACACACACAACATAAACTTCGTACACTTTTATGAAGGTCGAAAGGTTTATTTTTATGACTTCCGCGACAAATAGTTCCCAAAACTTTGCGCGTTGCTCAGCAACGTTTTGCTAGGCTAGAAGCAGTAGCTAGCCTAGCTACTTAGTTGAAGGCACAGTTGGAGGAATGGTGGCGAATCTCTGGGTAAGTTGAAAGTCAGGCTCACGCTAACTTCACGAGCAATTCCCCCAACTTCTCTCGCAGTGACGGGGACAGAGATAGTGTCCGCTAGGCTACTACGTATGCGCGGAGTGATATGAAAGCACAAACTCCGTTGCCATTGGCAGCGGTCATTATTTTTTTCAGAGGTCCTTTATCAGAAAATAATGACCGGTAGAACGTTGGGAAATCCCATTCAAATCAACGGAGCGTTCTACTTACGTTGTGAAGAGCCGTATAATAACAAGTGATAACATAGCTGGTGTAGTAGTGTTTTGCTTCATTTACACAGGAATCCTCTTTAATTTGGCTTTCTTCTTCTACTGCTGAAGCACTCTGGGTTTTGTCGCCTTATAGTGAGAACACAAAACTGCTCTGGCATTGTTAAAGTCCATCATCCATCGCTTCGAAGTCCTGACCAGCTCAGTGTCTCATCCCTCACTGTCTTTTGTCCACATAGACATTATTTTACATTATAGGATGTGAAATACCAACACTTTTTTTCATTTTCAGAAAAGAAAATATTGTTGTGACAAACGTAAATGGCAAATGCTTCAAGGGAACTTGAATTTTATCGCGGGTAAAACTGTGTCCCAAACCAATCGGCCCCTCTCCTCGCCGCTCAGCGCTCCGGTGAAATGGAAACCCAAACGGGCTCCGCTCTCCGCACCGCAAGGGGTCAAAGATCGCCTCTCATTTTCAGAGCAGATTCATATCTCAGTCTGAGGCCTCCCGGGACTCCACCCCAACCCCCCCTCCCCTCCCTCCCCCTCCCCCCCACGCCCCCGCTTCAGTCAGGCCCTCCTGCGCTTCTGCCGCGCAACCTTTCACTGAAGAGCCCGTGCGCGCCGGCGTTTGACCTGCCTTTCATTATCGTCCAGCCGCTGCACCACTTCACATGTGACCACCGCCCCCGCTTGACCAATCATTGCGCTTCATTACGTAGTAGTGTCGAGTGCGTGCTAAAGCTATGGCCAAGGAAATAAAAGTACATCGATGTCAAGGTGAAATGGTATAAATATTAGATTACATGTAGACCTCTGGACTTCTGCCAAAGCAATGGTCATTCACTGGGACTCCTGACAGTGTATTATAGTCCTTATTACTGGATCCTGTCCCTGCATTTGCGATCTTTTAATGCCACTGGAAGAAGAAATCACTCTTCTTCTCCACATTTTGAACCAGGCTTTTGTCAGGAAATGCAGGAGTTTTCACTAGAGGTGGGCGATGTAACAAAAAATAGAATATCCCGATTTTTGAATTATAAACTCCCGATTTCGATTTCATCACAATTTTTTTTTTTATAGTAACGTAAATAACTTAAATTACAAACTGAAGAAGAAAAAGATTGAATGAATATACTAATTTATTCTACTTTGTGGTAATCAAAAGCAAAAATAGACTAGGGCAACTACAGCAAACTAACTCTATGCATTAAAAAGCACAATAAACCTCCAGACAATAAAAGCAAAATAGTAACACTGAGTTTGGTAAAGGCTTGTTGTTAATGTCTGTTGCTGTTTGGCATCTTTTCTGAGAGGTCTCTCTCATGGCGTCAAGCTGC
Organism: Gobius niger; assembly: GCF_951799975.1. NCBI lineage: Eukaryota > Metazoa > Chordata > Actinopteri > Gobiiformes > Gobiidae > Gobius > Gobius niger. Next base: position 13,418,449 of record NC_136872.1, read on the forward strand.
TGTGATGTGACGCTCTGTCGCTGTCTGACCCTTTCACAATAAGAGTCTTACGAAAGCGAAAACATACAGAGACTTTTATCGTGTAAATGGCAAACCGGAAGCACTCGACCATGTAATTCACCAAAGTTGGACAAGTCTTCTCTTTTCAAGGAGATCGATAAACAGCGCATTTGTGAACCGGGTCCAGGAATTCAATTCAAGAAATGAGACGACGCAGCGCCTGACAGAGCTGAAAGGACGAAGGACACTCTCGCTTCTTCGCACACGTGCCAGAGCAGCGGCGTTATGGGGGAAAGACACTGACATAAATACCGCTGGGTTTAAAAGCTCCAGATTGAGGAGCCTGGTCGTGCATGTGACTGTAGAGGAGCGGCTCGCTGCTAAATGCTCGCATCATTAGCGTCCGTCAAAAAAAAAAAGACAGATCGTCAGCTCTGGAGATCGTAAGACGGTCTAATATCGTCATATCGCCCAGCCCTAGTGTTAACCTACCTATGCATCTTTTATAACTTTTGAAACAAATTTACATTCTAGCACCATTTCTTCACCTGTTTTGTCAACCATGAAGACGAGTTGCTGCTCCAAGTTTATTGTCAAGACATGCAAACGGATGCTCATCTTTACTTAATGATTGAAGGGAGGATGACTTTACCACGACACGAGATTACCCTTTGCAACTTAATGCAATGTGAATGAGCGGGCGACTGTTTTTCTCACCGCAATTCAACTCTTTGTAACGCTGAATGGGCAGTTTGCCGCTAATCCTCAGATCCCGCGGCGACACCCCCTTCATCTCATCATCTCTGCTTAAGTCAGAAATCGCACAACTTATTATTTGTGGTGCCGCATAACCAACCGCCGCCACCGCCGTCCTACTTCCAAAGAACAGAAACTTTCATTATGCACAGGGCTCTTGACAATCCCCTCCCAGGATTAGGCTCGGTGACAGAAGCAGTCGAGTCCCCAGCCCAAAAAAAAAAAAAAAAAAAACAGAGACAGAAGGGGGGGGACAGAATATGCAAGGTTAGACTTTTCCCTCCTTCCCGTCACCGTCGTCTTCCACCCATCCCCTTGCTAAGGTACTGTATAATACATTAAACTGTAAGTAATGGCGGAGCTGCTAGTGTATTCTAGTCAGCGATATTAAGAAAGCCTTGCGGGATCTTTGGCGCCATTTGCATTCAGAGGCATGTGGCGGATTAGACAGACAGCCTACAATGCATCTTTCCACCCGCTGCATCTCATTCCTTTACTTTCGAGACTTGTTTTACATTATAAACCCGCTTATGACTGTTTTTTTTCTTTCTCCTGCCCTATAGATAGGGGACAGAGAAGGGGACGTAGTGAAAATATAGAATCACCGAGCGTGTCTTTAAGAAATTCATCTCAGCAGTCCAGAAGTCGCTTGAGTGAGTCTTATTTGAAACAACAAACTCCCCTGCTTTTGTCTCCTGTGTCCTCAAATGAACAGTGTTTAGGGCGTCATCAGACAGGTGAGCATTAAGCACAGGCAACATAACATAATAATCCGCCGGCCATCACCGTTAAGGAAGCAGATGTCCAAAACAGGCAGCTGCATTTGAGGAATTAAAAAGGGAGAAGCGCTAAACACCGAATAAGGGCGCTGTCCGTGGTCCTGAAATGTTAACGCACAGCTCGATCTCCTGTGCTTTCTCTGGAAGGACAAAGGCTCGTGATATTTGAAAAAAAAAAAAACTTGCCGATGACTAACTGCAGATCCAGCTGGATTAAAAACTCAAGTATATTTGGTTTCAAAGAATTTCCACGAAAGGTGCTCCTAAGTACTTGCGGTAATTAATACTTTCTCTCATTGAGGTTGAACTTTTAACCAAAATCATCACCTGTGGAAAAGTAATTAATTTTTTTCTACAAAGAGGATAAATTTGGAAAAGTACATCTTTCTTTGGTAATAGATTCACGTAGCAAAGCCTGCAGGACCTTTTTTCATGCACACTGTTTGTAGGGACAGTGTGGAGGTGGTGAGTTTCAACACCATGTCAGATTTCCCTCTCGCTTATCTATATTTTCCGCTCATTATCGCCCGATCCCCGTTGCTCCTGTCTTTTTACCTTTGCGCTTAAACGTTAAATGAACTCCATTCTTTTGAGATATTTCTATCGCCTAAAAAATAATAGTATTAGCTAAACCTGAGATGCAGAGCGTATGCAAAATGATTACCGTCTTCTTGCATAAACTAAACATTCTTTAACCCTCACCATCGATCACCGCAGCCCGTGTCAGAACAGCTCCAGTTTTCTCATCCCCCCAAACTACGCCGTAAAAATGGGACTTCTGCTGATCTGCACTTTCTGAACAACTTTTCATTAGAATCTGCATCGAAAGGAGGACTCGGGGCTGTCAGCGTGTTCTGCCGGGACGTCTTCTTACGCGGTCTCAGGAGACAGCCCCTTCTTCTGGAAATAGGTGACCATTTTTTTTGTTTTTTTTTAAATGTACGCACGCACACGCTTCTCGAAGTTTGGAGGAGTTTTTTTTGGTCTGCCGTTGATTTTGCCAAGTGGAATTTCATTAGGCGTGTCTTGTAAAAGGTCAGAATTAACAATTTGAGTGAGGTGACTAAGGTGTTGAATGACAAAATGGAAAATGGAATTTGGGCAGATGAAATGAAGGGAGAGTCATTTCGACAGGAATTGCTGGTGGATTGCACTTGTTTTACACATGTTAAGTATGTATTTCCTACAGTCAACATTTGCATATCGACTCCCTGGTTGGTCAGATTCTTTGTAAACTCCACTAAGCTTAGGGCTAAGGTAAGGTTCGGGTTCCACTATCCTTGAGATTTGTTTGGATTAGTTTCAGCTAGCGTTGTTTGGTTGAGGTGACGTCATGGTTGGAGCTCCACTCATCATTGGCTGCCAATGTTGGTGACTGGCCAATCAGGGAGTGACTGGCCTTTCCCATCCTAGAAAAAAAAAATGCATTCTCTACTGTCCCCATTGGGAAATTTGTCCCATTTGCCCGGTAACTCCTAGGTAGTCACTGTGGTACATCCCTGGCACTTACAGAGGTTATTACCAGGTACTTACACTGGTCCGTTTACGTAACTACCCTGGTATTTCATAGTGAACTTCAGTAGTAATTCCTAGATACTTAAAGTAGTCGTTTTTATGTAGATATGTAAGTACTAGATACGCACTGGTAAGTTACTGGGTACTTTTAGTGGAAAGTCACTCAGTGGTATATAGTAAGAACTGGCGTGAAAGTGGGTTATGGTAGCTGGTACTGATATGATTGTTGCTTATGATTATGATGATTTTGTAAACAAATAAAAAAAAACATTTTAATAACACATTTCTTTATTTTGATTACAGTGTTTTCCTTGAAACTTGTTTTGAAATGGTAAGCTCTGTATTGGTACAGTCTTTTCTGTGCTACTTATTCCATATTAATAATAAAGAAACTTGGTTCCTTTATGTTGTTTTATAGTCATACAATCAATTAATCATACATCATTTCTAGAAATTACCTCTGAATGTATCTACAAGTACCACATTTACTACCTAGGAATAATTACTAGTCATTACCACTGTACGTGCCATGGACTTAGTAGCAGAACGTTTTTTTTTAAACTCATATCTATATTAACAATCGACAGCAAACGTTTCAAATTGACGTCTGTAAATGCATTTGTTTCCCCCCCTGGTCACCTGCAGGGTTTGGCCTTAAATCACAAAGGAAGTAGATTCAGCAAAATGCCCTCGTGCACGTGGGAATTCAACCCAATGAGCAATACACCTGGTCACCCCGCATAGTGCAGGCGCAGCAGACCGGAGCGGGATCCAGGTGTGTCCTCCACTCAATCCCCCCCACCCTCCCCTTCTCCAAGACTGAACCACTGCCTCCCTGAGCATCACCCGCCCCCCCCCCCCCCTCCCCTCCCTCCCCCTAAAGAAACTCTGTGTCTCCACCCCAGTGACCTGTGCTCCCACAGCTCCGAGCCCAGAACACGCTGAACCACATAGGCACTCAAGTTCAGCCAAGAAAGTACAACTTATTCCAACTAAATCTGCTGAAAAAGCACACAGTGTTTTAGGACTATTATTATTATCATCATTATATCGTATTATATTATACAGTCGGCTTTTATTGTTTCACTTGGTTAGGGGACAGTGTATGTTACTGCAATCCGTACATATATACAGGCCACACTTACATCACACATATATTCACCCTGGCTATTGGGTGAATATATGTGTGTTTTTCAGCAAATAGTTTGAGCGCTGATGCTTTTGGAATTGGCGTGATAACTCTACCTCTTACCGCTCCTTTTATATTTTATCATAGGAAAACCGTGAAAAACATTTGCCACGGACAATGCTTCTTTTTTATCTCGACACCCCTCGCTCGGCCGTTCCAACAAGTGGCCATTACAACCCTCCCAAAACCCTGCAGGGCGCTTTCGGAACAAACACTGAGACAAAGGAGCGAGGGGCATGTCGGCGTGTGTCGTGGAAAAAAAAAAAAGGGAGCGCGGCGGATTGGTAAGATAACAAGAGTCACGGGCGGGGGGGAAAAAAAAGAACAAAGTTGGTGGCCGTCCAGTTTCTCGGTGGGGCATGAGTGAACTGTTGAAGCAGATCTCGCCCTTGAGTGCAGCGTCTCAGGCCAAAACAGCCAGGCACTGCCACACTCTCCCTTTGAAGTGCAAGTGAGGGGAGAGTGAGGGAAAGGACACGCAGGGGAGGGAAGGGTGCGCCACAGCTGTTCTTGCTCCTCCACTGGCATAGAGAAGAAAAAAAAAAAGAAAAAAAACTTGATTCTTGATCGCGAAAAACTTTGATCCACACTCTTGTACTTTTGGCGCACGACAAGCTCTCCGCCCGGTAATACAAGGCGGGGAGATGTGACCGACTGGAGAGACAAATGGTCAGGCTGAAGCGTGTAAAGGAAAAGAAATCTGAGGACAAAAAAACAGAAGATGTTAAAGGAACAGGCCACCATTTTTCCATAATGAAATATGTTCTTGCCTGAGCTTAGACGAGTTGATGCGTACCTGTCTGGTCTTTGTGCGTGGACTCAGTTGCGCAAAACGACCAAATGTTGTTAGCATTTGGCCTTTCCCAATGTATTCCTATGGCTCCAAACAGGGGTGAAGTCGGAACTTACCACACTCCTCCATGGGTAAAGACCAGACAGGTACGTATCAACTCGTCTAAGCTCAGGTAAGAACATATAACATTATGGAAGAACTTCGTGCCCTCAGTCACGCAAAAAGGCCAAAGATGTTGTTAGAATTTGGCCTCTCCCAGTATATTCCTATGGCTCCAAACAGGGGTGAAGTTGGAAGCAACCACACTCTTCCACGGGCACGCACAAAGACCACACAGGTACGTATCAACTCGTTTAAGCTCAGGTAAGAACATATCTCAATATAGAAAAACTATGGCCTGTTCCTTTAAAAAAAAAAAAAAAAGAAATCCGGTAAAGACAGCTGGACTTCATGATAATGCACTTCGTCTTTATTCTCAAAAAAAATTGTGGCTTCATACTCTTCATCCCCTCCATTATATGATAATTTCAGTGAAAAATACTTTTTTTTTTATCAGCCGATAGACACTATGCCTTTGATTAATGCTTTTGAACTAATTGACGATGTAATTATATTCTTGAACTCTGTATCCGCTGGTTTCTAATGCAGCCTTTATGTTGTTGCTAATGTAATTATAAAGGCCTTCGCGGTGCCAATTGTGCTATTGTAATTCATTCATGGGCATTCTGTATTTCCTCTCCTTGCATGAGTGGACTCCTTCACCAGACTCAGACTCTCTCCTTCACACTTCTGCTCTTAAACGACTGTCTGATTCATGCTGTCTCAATGTTTTTTTTTTTTTTTTAAGCACATCTCCCTCCCCCCCCTTTCCTGATCTAACCCGCCCCTTTGAAGTTCATTTTTAGACGCCCCATGGATTACTCCGGGTGCTCCGTGGAATAGGTTAAACATGACCAGATGTGCTGTGAAGTAACACTAAATGAACTGGAGACAATTTTTCTTTTTTTCTTTTTTGGTGGTGGTGGGGGGGGCGTTGCTTTGCGTTCCGTGGATAATTCTTCAACTTTTTAATGATGCCCCTTGGCTCCCCTGGAACACGACACACCTACAGGCATTAGCACTGTCGGCGCACTCGGGGAGCAGCCATCGCCGCAACAGTGAAGAGCTCATTTCCCATGCTGTTGGAGCTAAAATAGAATAGCACTAGTTAGACTTGTCTTGCGTGTCCCTGCGCTATTGTTGGCGCATTAAAACTTACAATGGGTTTACGCAATGTCGAACTCCGTGAGAGCGCTGGTCCATTGTGTGGCAGTCAGCAGCCGGGCTTGGTTAGTCCTACACCTGCGTATGTGGAGGGGATTGTGTATGTCCGATATATCCTTATAGTATTTTACCTCTATCCCCAAATAGTCTCTCTCCACACCCTAAAGCTGCTGGTATTCGTGATGACGTTTCAAGTTTAACTCATTAGAATACATGGAAATGGGACCATTGCATGCTTAAAGTCTCTATCAGTGTAATGTGTTTTCCTCACAGATAATGACAGCTTGGTGGAAAAGTTAAAAAGACATCCTTCCACTTCCACAATATAAATGGGCTGTCAGTCATTGCCATTTGTCAAAACAAAGTCTTCAGCGCGCTAGTAACCTAAAAAAAAAGAAAAAAAGAAAAAAAAAACACACAACGTTGTTTTCGATTCTGGGGTGATCAATCATTTTCTAAGTGTATGTTTTAGTCGTATAAATGATATGTGGCTCTTAGCAAACTTTATTTTTGTTCAAAGTAGAAAAGTCACTTTTGATGATGACTACCATCTTACATGACCTGACCATGTTGTTTCAGTGCCAGCAAACATGTATGCCCCTCCTTCTAAAATATGCCATGTATTGAGTAGGGCATGACCGAAATGTATACAGATACCGATATGAAGGGATTGGCATGGCCGAAGAGCCGATATATACATCTATAGGTATCGCTTTAGATGAAGGTGTCTTCATCAAGTATAAATAAGCATTAGTAATCATTTTAGGGTTAGGGTAAGGGTTAAGATTAGGATTAGGTTAAGGGTTGGCTATGAATAAGCGTAATGGCATATTAGCATGTACAGATAAAAGTATAATAAGCAGTGTGTTAATACTTTACCAGCATATTATTAATATTTAAAGGAATAGACCACCATTATTACATACTGAGACATGTTCTTACCTTAGCTTGGACGAGTTCATTTGTACCTGTCTGGTCTTCACGCGTGCCCTCAGTCACGTAAACACAGCACAGACGGCGTTAGCATTTAGCCTCTCCTCCTCTTCTCTATAGCTCCAAATGAGGTCAAGATAGAAGCTACCAAACTCTTCCACGTTTTCCCTATTTAAATATGGTTACGTGAAGTGTTACACTACAAAGTATAATAACACAAAATTAAACAATGTGGATTTTCTAAGCGGATAAAAAGGGGAACTATATTGTAAAGTGAAGATATTACTTTGCGGATTTCAAACTACTCCTGGTATTATTACGGTGGCCTATTCCTTTACCGCCCTTTCTAAGATATATGCCATATATGGAGTAGGGCCTGACCGATATGGATTTTTGGGGTCCGATACTGATACCGATATGAAGGGATTGGCATGGCCGATAGCCGATATATTGCCGATTTTTATTCCTCAATAGCCTATTGTTAAACATTTATTAATATAGTAAAGGTTTCAATCATAGGAATACATAGACATATATCTATGGGTGACCAATGTTGGTTTTATGATGGGTCTCTTATGATTCTGAAATTATACACAGAAGTATAAAGTATATCGATTGTCCATAAAGTTTTTTGGTTTAGTTCAACAGACTATTTTCCTCGACTGCAAAAGCTACTACATCAACACAAAGTCCTCCCTACATTTGCCTTCTAAATGAGTCCCTTTTATCTCGAAAAATACTTCAATACTTGCATTCCAACTCAACAGTACTTTTGAGTATTTCCCCCCGCCCGAATAACCTCCAGCGCTGTGCCTCACTTAGGATGGATTGAGTTGTCTTTTTGATATGACGCCTCCCTCGCTCTCTGCCTCTCTGTACAGTTCGCTCAGCCTGCATCTCTTGGTATTCCGGCCAAGTCTGTCGGTGCCATCCCTGGAGGAAGTTCATGCATAATGGATTAATTGTTGCACACTTGCACATGTAAAGGCCCAGAGGTTAGTATTCCTGGAGACTCGCGCTGCTCGATAGGTCACACAAATGGCCGTGCCCAGCAATATCACTGCAGATCTATAATCGGGACTTCAGGGACTTCTCAAGACGCATGATCTTAATTTTGCCGGAGGAACGCCATTTGATTGGAAAGGCGAGCCAATTAACGGGGCTCGTGACAGCTTCTGCGAATCCACGTCCGGTCTGACGTCTTGTTCCTCAGCCGGACTCTCGTAGATATTGGTTCCGAGCGCTCCAATGCTGACTCTTTTTTTTTCTTGTTATACCTGCGCTCTCAGCGTCTGGCATTTATCTAGAGAGCTCGCAGACAAGGCTGGGCGCGATGGGATGATCGCGAGGTAAAAGCCATCTTCAAACAAAACTGAGCCGGCAATCCACACAGGCCCGAGGACGGGAGACAGAGATGTTTTTGTTTTGCCAACCTCCAGCGCCTCCCAGCATCACTATTTTATGATTTTTTTGCCATTGCCGGGAAGAAAAAGAAAACGATTGGAAATGTAACTGAGATCATGACCTGTATTGGGGAGATTGTGAGATTGTGCACGCTACATTCTGCGCATGAGATGCAGCTCTAATAATACATTGGGGAAATCTATTTGTAATGTTGACATTGGGAACTCATTGTAGAAAGTGACTTAGAGAAATTAACCTTTTAACTTGGATCGTTTTAGATGGCCTATTTAACTGCAAATGTACAGATTTTGTTGATATGTAAATATATTATATTGTTATGGCTGTACAACTGGAGTATTGCATTTTCATTTGGTTAGTGTTCTTTTAGGGAGGGGTAGTTCAAGTCATGATCTGTACTGGTTGTTTTGAGTAGTGGGTGTTTCACCTTTTACCAGGCTTGTCCAACACCTCCAGTATAATGTGGTACTATTTGAAGAGTCACAGACCATAGTGTCTCACATTAGATTACAGCCAGTGCTCATGTGTAGTTACACATTAGGAACGTTGTATTTGTGCATTAGTTCTGTGGTAATTTTCGTCAATTCATGAAACCTTATGGCTCTTCTATACGACGGCCAAAGTAAGTGCTTTATTTGTCATTGTGCAACCGCACAACAAAATAGTGTTCAAGTGTTTGTAAAATGGTAAATGGTCTCATCTTATATAGCACTTTTCCACCTACATAAGGCACTTGACGCGCTTCACAGCAAGGATCCACTTACCCGGTCACACTCTCATTCATACACCAATGTATGCAGACACAGGAGGCAAGGTGGGTGAAGTGTCTTGCCCAAGGACACAATGACCTGCTGTACCATCTGTGCCACTGTCGCCCTGTAGTCCTGAGCCGCTGCGACTGAGCCGTGCTGCCACTGTGGGTCAACCTGACCATCATGTTTCTTGAGGTCGGGGAAACCATAGCACCCGGTGGAAACCTGGCTGTCTTCAGTCTCCTCTGATCCTCTGAAACGGTACAGCGTCTCCTGGGTTTGTCCCTGTTTCAGAGCGTGGTGTCCTGCACTGGTCAGCTCCTCCACCTCCTTCTTCTTCTTCCTCTTTCTCCTGCACAGCTCCCTCCGCAGTCTTCTAGGAAGAGTTTAGCAGTTAATCTGTTTTATTCTCCAGTGAACGTCCATTAGCCAGAACAATGCATGGAATGTGTGGCTTGGGTGTGAGTCTCGCCCGGATACCTCCTCGTTTGTTCCTTTTTTGTTTCCTGCCTCCACGGTGCAGGTGTGGGGGGCTCTTGGTGCCTCTTCAGTGTCTCAGAAGACGAAATGTGTAGGTCTCAAATGGGTTTAGCTGACACTTTACTTTCTTCAGGACCATTATGGACTCTTTGCAGTAAAAACAATCCACACGATCCCCACAAAAACACGGCAAAGACGCACAAACGTATCCAGTAAACAATGTGGAACACAAAAACAACAAATGCAGTTCACAGAAAAAGACAAAAAAAAATGCATCCGTACCGACCGATGCCTGTTGACACATCTACGACGGCCAAAGCACCTGCAACTACACTATTGCTGTTCCCTGTATCTACATATGGAACTCGCGGGCTTTAATCTGAAGTGTTGTCAAATTTCCTTTTATTTTGAAGTAACTGTAACCCTCGATGACAAACCATGTGGTGACAATGTTACAGATGTCTGTAATGTTGGCAGTCGACAACCAAAGTTCAACGTAAACTCAAAGAACTCCTGATGTTTCCTCCGGAGTGGGAAAATTGCAACCTCTAAGTCCCCCCCGCATAATAGGCCAGTATAAATGATGCTGATGAAACCCAGCGCAAATATTTTTTATTTTTTCCCCCCCAGAGTACATCCTCCTCGTGAACGAATAACAACAAAATGAATACCACTTCCAGCGCTCAATTAGACGCTGCGAGATGTGCGCCCCATACAAGAGCAGCTTTCATTGTCAAGGTTCTCTTTTGATCGTCTGCCTGACAAAAAAACAACAATTCAGCGGCGGCATTAAGTAAAGACGAGATTTGGAATCCGGAGAATAAGCTGGAACCATTAGGGTACAATAATGCACGGGATTACAAAAAATGACAGGCCCGCGACTGAAATTGCACGGTAATGTCTGGGAGGGTGAAGCGGCAGCCATCTTGCTCCTTAATGACCTGACGCGCGACTGCGAGGCCTACGGGGGAAAATTCTCAGCGGGAGGAAAGTATTTAAAGGGTGTGCGGATGAGTCGAATCCAGCGAATGCTCGGGGAATACAGTGGTCGTCGCGGAATTAACAAGCCACTTCACAAAAGGAGCAGACTGGGACGATCAAAAGATGTCCATTGTTGTTGCCAAGGACATCTTATCACAGCTATCTATTTTTGGATCTTTTAATTGCACCGAGTTTATGTGAGACTGCTGAAACAACAAAACTGAGCAGGCTGCTTACGCCGAGAATCGACTTTTGTTCAATTCACGCGATTGAAATGGATCTATTTGGTATTTGGGTTGTTAGTATAAAGGCACAACTGTTGGGTTTAGGTTCAACCAGATAGAAGAACTAAGGGAGAATGTGAGGACATAGTTTAAGTTCAATAAACACTTTTCCAACCAGCAGATACCGATCAAGGCGTGTTCGAAATGACTCACAAGCGTAACACCCCCCGTTCTTCACAAACACAAGCTTGTATTTTGCTGTAACTTTTCGCGGTTTCAAAACGTGTTCATCCACAGCAACACAATGGCAACCCCGCTGCCCCTAATTCCCTTTACCCACGAGTCCCGCCGATGGAAACGCCTTTTAAGTACCCAACTGCGGTCGATTACTGTTGACTTACAGTTAAAGACAAATCAATGGCTGCTTTTTTCTCTTTTTTTTTTTGGAGGGGGGGGGGGTGATGTGCTGTCGACTCCCGCTGAGGCGACATATTGGATTTTTGAGGTTGCACCAAACAAGTTTAAAGCACTCCACTTTTCCTATTTCCACGAGGACAAATTGGTTGCGGTGGAGCAAATTATTAGACTTGCAGACCAAAACATACACACCTAAAAAAAAAAAAAAAAAAAGAAAGAAATGGAGTTCAGTTATATCCGGAGGTTCAAATTGAATACCTATCTTTTTGGATAAATGCTTGAATTTTTCCCTTATTTCAGTAACACTTGGATGAATTTCGCTGTCACACTCTTGCTAGATTTTTCAAACAATTTAAACAGAATCCATACCATCCATGAATCCAATTAAAACAGTTCTCTTTTTAACCTGTTAACCCCCACCTGCACCCAGCGCATTTTCTCCAGTTCAGCTTTACCCTATTCTAAAAGCCCCTTGCTGGAGTTCACCGCCTATAGGCCAACGCCTTTTCCCTCTTATTTTTTTTTTTTTTTTACTCTTTCTGACCTGTTTTGGCATATCTTTGATGCTTTTTTGACTCTTTCTGCCCCGTTTTTGGCGCTGCTTTGATGTTTGTTTTTGTTCCCTTTCTGATACGTTTTTGGCGCTTCTTTGATGCTCTTTTGATGCTTTTTTGTCACTTTTTGACCCGTTCTTGGCGCTTGCTTGATGCTTTTTTGGCCCTTTTTTAACTCTTCGTTGGTGCTTTAGTGTTACGTTTCTGTAGCACTTTTGTGGCTTTTCCATCGCTGTTTTGACAATATTTTGATGCTTTTTTTCCAAGAAGCTTTTACATTTGGGTAAAGCCAAACTGGAGAATATGTGCTTGGTTCAGCTGGGGATTAAAGGGACTATACGGGGTTTAAAAATGTCAAAATTATGTATTTTCCTCTCCCTACCTGTTCACCACAACTGCCTCTAAAATCCTGCACTGTCACTCAAAACGGTGTTAATTCGGGTCCGAATTGCCGTCATGCATGAGCTTAATATAGAAGGTGCAGTTACGCATACGACCTGAGGTGGCAGTAGTGACTATAAAATGGCTAACTTGCATCTAGCCCCTTTAAGAGATGAAAAACTCTGTAGTAAACAATCATCAAGTCGTAACATCAATGCTCAAACCAGCAAGTCAGTGCGAAAACATGCCCCACTCGTCAAAGTAACTTCACATCACGCATGGTTAGAATGACACGCCATCGGATCTGGCTCTTAGGCTGCCGACTGACACCTCTTGAAGTTCTGACACAAAAGCAAGATGTTTTATTTCCCTGTCAGTCCTGGTGTTACAGAAGGGAAGTGGTGATTTTAGGACTGATAGCAACCAGACGTTTGCAAATTATACACCGTCGACTGCTCGTGTGATGTCTCTGTGTGTGACAGATCCATTTGAGCAGATCTTCATAACATTTCTATCTTGTGCCCGATTTCAATATAAGTATAGTGTAGGTACGCATTAAAAGCACAGAGATTCAGATTTTATTTTTACTTTTTTATGATTATTCACCTCTTAAGCACATTTTCTCCAGTTCAGCTTTACCCAAATCTAAAAGGTGGCAGCCCATAGGCCAGTGTTTCATTTGAAAGCTAAGACCTACAGAACTGATCAACATGTTTTTGTCGCCTGTTTTGTTGCTTTTTCATCACTTTTTTTCGCCAGTTTTGTTGTTTTTTCATCACTTTTTTGTTGCCAGTTTTGTTGCTCTTTCATCACTTTTTTGTCTCCAGTTTTGTTGCTTTTTCATCACTTTTTTGTCTCCAGTTTTGTTGCTTTTTCATCACTTTTTTGTCTCCAGTTTTTTGCTTTATCATCACTTTTTTGTTGCCAGTTTTGTTGCTTTTTCATCATTTTTTTGTCGCCTGTTTTGTTGCTTTTTCATCACTTTTTTGTTGCCAGTTTTGTTGTTTTTTTCATCACTTTTTTGTTGCCAGTTTTGTTGCTTTTTCGTCACTTTTTGTTGCCAGTTTTGTTGCTTTCTCATCACTTTTTTGTCGCCTGTTTTGTTGATTTCTCGTCACTTTTTGTTGCCAGTTTTGTTGCTTTCTCATCACTTTTTTGTCGCCTGTTTTGTTGCTTTTTCATCACTTTTTGTTGCCAGTTTTGTTGCCAGTTTTGTTGCTTTCTCATCACTTTATTTGTCGCCTGTTTTGTTGCTTTCTTATCACTTTTTGTTGCCAGTTTTGTTGCTTTCTCATCACTTTTTTTGTCGCCTGTTTTGTTGCTTTCTTATCACTTTTTGTTGCCAGTTTTGATGCTTTTTTGCTGCGTTTTCATCCTCATTCTCGGCTCGTTTTTATCGCTATTTTGATGCTTTTATTCAATAAGCATTTTAGATTTGGGTAAAGCCAAACTGGAGAAAATGTGCTTGGTTCAGGTGGGGGCTAAGAGGTTTACTACTTAATATACTACATAAGAAATGCACAATTCAAAAGGATTTATTAATAACATAAAGATGTAGAAAGTGTACAAACAAACAAACAAGCAAAGTTTGTTTAGATTGTTATTTGCTGATGATGCCTTTTTTTTTTAGATGCAAAGTCTTCTCAACACCAAACTACTCATTGCAGTTTTCTACTATTGGTATTTTGTCAGAACCATGGTGCTATAAAGCCTCTTAGAAATGAAAATTTAAAGAGTGACCCAGGTGAGTGGACCAAACGTATCCCACGTCTGCCTGGGATTTTTATATCCACAGTAAAAGACTGTGTGATCAGTCGGGGCCGCGCTCCAGGCCTGACCCATTTAAAAAAGAGTCAATAGGGGTCACTTAAAAGCCCCAAAGGGTGCCAGGTACCGTCACACTTTTCGGCTCACAGCAATATCCGCGGGGGAGCAGCTTTTGCATGGCCTCTGTCTCCCACTCCAACTGAATATTTCATAAGTTCAGAATGGAGATGTTGGTTGCGCTCTCGCTTCCACCTCGGTACCAGGGGCGTAACCGGAACAACGTGCACTCAAATAACCCGTAAATGTAAAAGACACACTCGGTCGGCTGCTTCTCCATTTGTGCAGAGGAGGCCACGTGGCTCTGTCAGCCGATGCTTTTAGAAGTGCACTGCTCTTGTGACACTTTGACATCGTATAGGGAAATGCAGTGAAGTAAGTAAGTTCATTTAAACAACCTGCTAGCTTTTAATATCATTTTTTTAAGAAGCCAATCAAATAAGACTCATATTGTCTTAGATCTAATGAGCTCTGAGGTACGCATTATGATTAAAATTACTTTTGCTTACAGGATTAATTGGAATGAAAAAGGGGGAATCTTGCAAGCCTGAGAACCACATCCCAACTGTGAAATACGGGGGTGGCAGCATCATGCTGTAGGGTTGTTTTGCTGTGGGAGGGACTGGTGCACTTCACAAAATAGATGACGTTATGAAAAAAGAACAATATGTGGAAGTATTGGAGCAACATCTCAAGACATCAGCCAGGAAGTTAAAGCTTGGGCGCAAATGGGTCTTCCAAATGGATAATTCCCAAAACATATGGCCAATACTGGTCACAATGTGGCTTAAGGATAACAAAGTCTCACTGTCATGTCTGACAATCACATCTGACAGTGAGAAAAAAAATGCAAATGTGTCTTTTTATGAAGTGTATCTAAACAAATGTTTTCCACGGTGTGTGGAACTTTATGTCATGATTGATGAAAAAAGGCACTAACTGCCTTGTCAAGTAATATTTTGTGGCCACTACACTGCCCATGTGCTGTGTTCTAGTGTTTGCTCTGTTACATTTGTGCGAAATTAAAAACACACAGAAAAAGATTCAAGCCTGGTCTCATCTGGAGTCAGTCCTTTGTTACATTTGATTTTCGGAGTGGTGGACAAAGTACTGCATTACTTAAAAGTACGTACAGGATTCCAGCCTAATTTTATTTTTTATTTTTTTATTAGATTTATTTAGGTGTCTGTGTATTTGGTGTGGGCAGTGTAGCCATTGGCTTATTCCCACCCATTGTCCCAGAGTTGCACACATAAACACATTATCATTCATCCTGTCCTATTTTCAGAGGGAGCAAAATAAATAGGAAACAGCAAAGGAAGTACATTTTTGGGGACAATCTTCCGATAACAAAAAATATGTTCCCACAGCTATGCACTGAAGTACATTGCCTTTGTCACTGACCACAGTCCTGGTCTTGCACTGGCTCAGTCCACAAACTTACCGTAAACAGACCAATTAAAACTGGTTACAGATAAGAATTTAGTATTTTGGAGAGGAAATTGCTCTTTGGTTCCAAAAGGTTGCAGACCTCTGGATTATGTCCAGCTGATATCCCAAGATACAAATGAATACATTTCTTTATCGCGGCCAATTGATTGCTTTCATTGTGAGTCACTGACCGGTTCATTTGATACTGTCGGCAGGCGGATATTAGCAATGAGATGGAGTAATGGACCAGGGTCACGTTAGTCTACAAGTTATTTGGACTCTCCGATTAGGGCTCAATCATATCAAAATGAACAGAAGGAAAAGTTTTAGTCAATTCTTAGAGTGGGTTGCGAAAGCAGTTCTTCACAAAGCTTTTCTTCTGTACATCTTATAACGCTGTAATTCTCAGTATTGACTCGGTTAATTGTGAAACAGATTGTGGTGCAACATCATTTTATTTCAGATTTATTCATCTATTCAAAACTTCTAGGTAGTTCAGTACGAAGTAAAACATTCATCAGAAATGGTGTTACATTTATTTGCAGCTCAAATATGCTTTCACAGCACTCATAATGCGACCAATTCAGAGAGCAGTGTGAGGAGAAAGGCTACCTTCAAAATGTCATTCTACTGCATTAGTTTAGTACATGTCTATGTGCAATGTACATTTTAACAACAATATGAGCATTGACTTGGAGATGTCAAAACCTTTACATTGATTATAGCATATTGAGATGAACTAATTAGAATTCCAAACCGTTTTGTGCTTGGGTATAATTTACGGTCACTTGATCTGATGAGTCTGGACCCAAAAATACACCATGGGGAAAACGATAATACAAAGCCTGTTTATTGGTGTACTTTCTTGGGCACAGAGAGGTCCCAAAAGGCAAGTATAGTTTCATAACTAAACTAAAAGTTTATGTGAATGTTGATGTAAAGTACAAACTGTCTTTGAGCTTTTAGGACATGTAGCGAGGCAAAGTGATAAATAAGTAACATTGTTTTTTTTGTTTTTTTTGTAAATCACACTGGATCTTTCTGTAAACCCACAGAGAAACAGATTATTGAAATATAAGACGTAAATATGTTGATACTTCCCAAAGACTTTACTGCATTCTTAAACTATAGGGGATAAAAGTACGTTGTTAGCGCTCCTGCTGCGATGGATCCAGGCCACTTTTATCATTGACTGCGATGTGGTAGTATTCAAAATGGCTGTAGGCAAGTGAGTGCTTAGTTCCACTTTAAAATGAACTGCGATGTTATCTGGCCAACATAACAAATGAGCGATAATGAATGTAATTTCACACAAAGTGCTTGGATCAGCTGCAGCGGGGCAGGCTCTGACGCTCTGACTCAGAGGTGAAAACGCAACATTTCGTGACTACATCTTTCACTTTGCTTTTCCACTTGAGTATTTGGAGTGAACACTGAATTATTACCAAAACTTTGAGTGTTGGACCTTGCAATAAGAGGGTTTGGTTCTTCTATTTGCGATATGGATAATGGAGTTCAGTATGTGTTTTGTTCGAATGCTGCATTATCTGGATTATAAGTCGCACTTTTTCTCATAGTTTGTCTGGGGGTGCGACTTGTACTCAGGCACGACTTATGTGTCAAAATATATAATTTCACGTTTGTTATTTTCACACTGACAGCCGCTAGAGACGCTCTAGGCTTGTGTACCAGTATCTGCCAGTCCTGTACCACTGAAGATTAAAAACAGTAATCGAGCAGCAGAAAGAACGTTTTGAGTGAGCGAGAAACTTGTGAGGGACTGGCGAAAAGTGGAGGTTACTCTTACTGCAATGAAGAAAACAAAAAAGCTAATTGTGGGATAAAAGCTAGATGGCCACAGCTAGAGGAGCAAGTTTACAAATGCGTGAACAATGTGCTGCCAGGAGAGGCTTGTCAATGGTGCAGTTACGCCTCCATGCCCAGGTAGTTGCCAAGGCTGGTGCGACTTATACTTTTATATTTTTCTTCATCATGCATTTTCTGGCTGCTGTGACTTAAACTCCGGAGCGACTTATATAAGTTTCATTCTTGTTCATCATGCATTTTTTGGCTGGTGCAACTTATACTCCAGACCGACTTATACATGTTTTTTTTTCTTCTTCGTCATGCATTTTTTGGCTGGTGCAACTTATACTCCAGACCGACTTATCCATGTTTTTTTCCTCTTCATTATGCATTTTTTTGGCTGGTGCGACTTATACTCCAAAGCAACTTATATATGTCAAGATAAGGCAGGTTTATTTGTAGAGCACAATTCATGCATAAGGCAATTCAAAGTGCTTCACAGTTGCACAAGGCTCTTCTTCTTTATGCATTTTTTGGCTTGTGCGACTTCTACTTCGGAGCGACTTAGAGTCCAAAAAATATGCTTTTTTCCACATAGATGTATACTTGCTACTTGCAGATAATGATTTTACCTCATACCGCCTGTGCTTTTTGCTCTCATGCGTTCGAGCCTCATGAACCGCCGGCTCCGGATATAATCCCGAGTTCAGCTGGTGAGGATCAGTGCGGCCTTGGAATAAAAAACTCTACCGGGACCTCAAAGATTTACACCGTCTTTCATCTCCCCTCGCCCTCATCCTTATTATGGAGAAACCCAATTACACGAGCATCATAACAGGTTAACAAATGGAGATGTATTCCACAGCTGTGCGAAGTATATAACGTTATAACCACCATTTAGTTGATCACGAAGCTAGAAACGTAGCGCCGCAGGGATAGGGGGCAAACTCCCACCCGCTGTTCGGAGGTATAAGAGCCTTCAGTCTTTATTTATTGCCGCGCTCTCTCCCCAAGTGTTATTCGCCAAGCACTTTCGCAGATGGTCTCCCAAATAACTCCCGATATAGATCTTGGGAAATATCACAAATTAATTTACCACTCTGCCGCTGACATTTCTCATTCTTCATGTGGTTTAAAAAAAAGCGGAGGATATCATAAAAGATCGTTCAAGGCCCTGTGTGGAGAAGGTAGAGTCTGTTTGCGGCTTCTCTGCTGTGTAATTTGACAGTTGACAAAGTGCAGGAGGTTTCAGGGGTGAATGAGTCTATCTCTCAGGTCTGTGCATGGGTCTGTGCATGGGCAAACCTCCATATATAACTGAAAGGGGGTTTGGTCAACAGGGCTGACTGCGAGGCATCTGATATTGGTCTGCATGTTTTACAATATGGTCCTGTAGTTAGATTGTCATGCTAGTTCCACTGCATTACCATGGTGTTGCAGCGTTGTAAAGTGCAACCCGTATTTGCATGCACCAGCAACATTCCTGTGGGCATAATTCATAAAAAATAATACAATTTTAATGCGCGTTGAAATACTCAGTAAAGATCAATTGAAAAGGCCCCGTGGCGCTTTCTCCCTTTAGCAGGGCGGCTAATGCACTCATGATAAATAAGCCTTTGTGCTGCTAAAAACGACTGAATTCCATCTCCGGCGGTAAATCTCTTGCCAACTTCAGTTATCAGAGGGAGTTCAAATTGGGGAACCTTCATGACCCTATAGACATTTGAGACAAATCAGTTTTGACGGGTCGGGATCCCTTCAGATTCCTGGCTTCACAAAGAGGTCAATCGCTGAATGAAAGATTTATCTGGTTGAGAATAAAGTGTTCCTTCTGCAGCTCAAACAGGATATATGCTAAAGGCTGCTGACTGAAGGAGAGTTAGCATTCCTTGTGCGGCGTGACAGGGCATGAATGTGTTGAGCATGCTTGAAGATGACTATTGTAGGAGGCTTGCGAAGGTCGTTTTTCTCTCCCACAAGACTGACTTTGAACATAAGCGAGTGCCAATAGGGTGCAGATGTGATTTTTGTGCACTGCACATCCAAACCAATGTTTTTCTTTCAGAAATGCTCACCCTGCTGCCAAGTTCCTGAAATGAGCCAAAGGCTTGTGCGCACCATACTTCCCTGTACTGAAGAGGAGAGGCTACAGTAGTTTTGGAACAGTTATGCTCGATTCTTTCATTCTGTCCCTGGATTTTCTTATAAACAGATAGTTCATGCGCTCAAAATAATCTTCTAATTATTGTTATTCTTTATTTATACAGGTACTCTCAATGTCTCCCAGTGTCTTTCCCTGTTAGAACATATTTTCAAATTCATAAAAAAGAAAAAAAAAGAAAATTAGTTCAATGAAAGCTATTTGTACAACAACATTAGCATAATACTTAAAAACAAGAGCATTCACATGGTGGGTTTAAACAGTTCAAGGGTCAGAATTTGATCTTTCCAAAGCCCGGATAAATCTAAGGGTTATCAAATCTTTTAGTGGCTGGATGTAAAATAAACGTGAAATATCTATGTGTGGAAAATACCCTTGATGAGTAAAGAGGCTCTCTTAGAATCTTGTTTAGAGTGCCCTCTGAAAAGAGAAGTTGGACACTTTCATTTTTTATTTATGTTGTACCAAAAATCCAGGCAATGCAGCAGTAGAAGAAGAAGAAGCAAAGCAGGCAGGATGATTCAAACCATGATATGTACCCTGTAAGGCAGAAAATGTTAAATACATTTGCAACATTCACTGACAAAATCTAAAGTTTCCTCAAATATTGAATCAAATTAATAACTCACTTTCATAGGATGCTAACTGCCCTCTCCACCTGCTGATGAAGCCAAGAGCATATGTCCCTCTTTAGGATCGCGATACCATATGTGTCTCTTTTCAAGTGCGTGCCGACTCCTCTCCAGTGATCTCACTCCCAGTCAGAACACCCTCAGCTTTCACCACTTATCGAGGTCATGTCCTATTACCATCTGTCTTTAGCTGCACCAGGACTAATCCACTTTGCTCTTTTAACCTTATTAAAATGATCAAATGTGCCAATTTATGGTGGAGATTTATAGTTGTTTGGACCAGTTTTTTTAAGCTATGGCATACACTTTTTTAAATGTATTTATTCAACCTTAGCATTGTTCTTAGTCTTAGCGGTGTTGGCAGTTTAAGAGAAATAATAGGAGTTACCCAAAGTACACATTATTTTACTCGTTGTCAATGACTGACATCATTTGGATAGTAGTTAGGGTTTCTTGAAATGTATGAAGGCATAGTAGTGCATGATATTGAACATAGAGCAACTTAAAACTCAATATGTACAATAGCCAAGGAGTCTTAAAGCAGAACTAAATAACTTTTTTACCTCAATAAAACCTTTTCGTAGTCCCTCTCGGGGTAATACTAGTGTTAGTGGGATGATTGGAGGGTCTCTGGCCAGAACACCCCGCTTGCAACTTTCCCTGCCCTGACCCGGCAGCCCCAATACACACTAATCTCCCTCACTGCTCTCAGTTGTCTAGAAAATCACTTTTGGCTCGCATTTCTGCGGTTTATGACATGGTACAGGTAAGTCCTGACTATTCTGTCAGCTTTTAGTTGTTTTATCACGGTCAGAAGATGCTAACAGGCTAACGGGTAAAGCTAACTGTGGGCTAGCGCCACTTTAGTAGTATTTACAAGCAACTTTGAGTGAAAAGTAATAAGGTTGTGGCACAATGTACAATATCCCCCTTTACCTTTGTTTTTCTCCTGCCACGACAACTGCAGTGGCGCTTTTGGCCTCTAGGGGCAAAAGTTACTTACTTCTGCTTTCAAGTCATGTCATCGTATACTGCTCAGGAATCATTAAGTTGAATTATTGGAAAACAAAGCCATTTTTAACTGATGTAAAACTGACAATTGATGATGCAAATCTTGGGAATAGTCAACCTGTCGGCAGTCATTGTTTGAAACACTGAGACATCTTATGAGAGCCTTCAACAAATTCCGTTTTTGTCATGATTTTCCACATTTAAATCCATCTTAGCAATGTTTTCATCCTAATTTGATATATTTCAGGTCTTCTTTTGACACAAGTGGATTTTAAATACGCAATTGAAACTTGCTTTGTTGAAATGGTTAATGACATCCTTATTGCAATATTCGAGACACTTACAGAATACTGTATGTTTTGTCACATTGTGCAGCCCTATTGGATATTGAACGGCAATCCCACTGTCAGCTCCTTCCGAATGGAGCCATATCTAGTTCAGGCACAAATCTGAATGTCACAGTGGCGCGCACATCAAAGACTCCCTTTTGGATTCATTAATTCACACAGGCGCAACTCCCTATCAATTATAGCCCCTGATTAAAATGTTTTGGAGTCCGTCTTTCTCTGGCGAGGAACATTTCTTCCTCAGAAGACATAACTTCACAAGGATAACCCCATTCCTCAAAGAGATGAGAGTCTCAAAATACACTGTTTTCAGTCAGGCTGTTGTTGACGTCTCCGTAAGGCTGAGTGGAAAGGGAAGAAAATTACATCTGTTGGAAAACATGGTTGAAGAACTAAATCCCACACTCGCATACACGTTTTGTTGTACGTTTGATGAATGATAACCTTGAAAACATCTTCCTTTTTAATCTCACATCAAATCTGTCCAAGTGCTTTGTATTAAGTGGTAGATACTTGACAGAGCTGGACAACACTGGCCTTCATCTTGGTTTCAAATTACGAAATCCTTTGTTTTTTTACTGTCAATTGTTGTCACTCAAATAACTACTGAAAGAAGTGTAGTGCTACAGGATAGAAGAAAAACACACACATTATTTCATAAGACAATACCAATTAATACAACATAGCAGTGTAAACATGGCATCAGAGTGACTGATTCAACAATCCCCCCCCTCCCTTTTCCCGCCGCACCCAGAGCCTAATTTCCCTCATCCACCCATTTGACTTGAAAGACCCTTTGAAGAATCCCCTTTGAGCTTGTTTGTGGTCCGCCGTTTGTGATGTTTATTTCTGCTCGGCGCTGGCACCGCTTCACACTTCTTCAAATGAAATTGATTGATGACAACTTTGGCTACATTTATTTTTGATTGAGGGAACATCATTGGAGCGCTTTGGTCTGGTGTTTTTTTTTTTTTTTTTTACGCTTGCAAACATAATTGCGCATCACCGATCTGTTTTAGTCGTAGCCCTCATGAATCGGTGGTTTCAATTACGCGTGTGGACTCCAGGACTCCTTCCCATGTAGGCGACGAGAGCCAGGTGGAAGTCAGGGCTGGATTTTGCTGAGTGCTTTGTTTTGCATGTTTTAGCAGTCGGACCATTTCCTAAACCAGGAAGCGCAATTTGAATAGCATCACACCAATGTCCAAATCTGCTCTTCTTGTAGAAAGAGCCAACATAATCTACATACCCTCTCCCTTCTTTGCATTGTTGTTTTTTTTCCCCAAAAGCGTATCCAT
Organism: Gobius niger; assembly: GCF_951799975.1. NCBI lineage: Eukaryota > Metazoa > Chordata > Actinopteri > Gobiiformes > Gobiidae > Gobius > Gobius niger. The sequence continues at coordinate 13,441,398 of NC_136872.1, forward strand.
ATGGGAGTCGGCGATCTGTAACATAGCCCGATTTTTTTGTTGTTGCCCAGCCTGACAGCCCATAAGTGTTGAGCATTTCCGTGGATAGGTAGGCATCCCCTGGACCGTGACCATGCCCAACACACACACTGGGCGTTTCATTCAAAAACCTCCACGGCGAGACAAACCGCTGTTTATTCTGGAGCAAACAGCCTCGCTCACACACATAGAACACAGGCGATGTCGAAGAAGCAAGAGTGTGATTCCGGGGCTTCGCGGATGCGTTTGCGGTTGTATCACTGCCAGTCGGAACGTTCACTTAAATTGAACTGTCACAGGAGTTTGCAGAAGTAGCAAGCAGGTTCAAGGGAGGGATATCTTTTGCGGGGCTGAAACCAGAATGTCACACGGGTCTACGGTTTGTGTAAAGGAAACTTAATGTGAGACTCTGCAGGAGTTTAAACAAATAAATTAAAAAAAGAGATAACAATTTTTAGTTTTTGCTGTATATTACTGATATATGTGGGGGGGGGGAATGTTACAACTATTTTTAAAGCAGAACTTAGTAAGGCCATAAGCACCACTGCAGGTGTCGTAGCATGTTGCGTTTTTTTACTCATGAATTGTCCGTGAGAGTAAATACTACGCTGACAGAAAAGACAAAGGGGAAGAGGGATATTGTACATCCAATTACACAATGGAGATATTTTTTTTCACTCAAACTTGGCTGTAAATATTGTTTAAGTGGTGTGTATTGCGCCTCCGACCCGGTGCAGGGAAAGCTGGAAGTGTGGTTTTCTGGCCAGAGACACAGGGGGAGATGAAAGACTCCCCAGTCATCCCATTAACACTTGCATTACCCCCAGAGGGACTAGGAAAAGGATTTGTTTTGGTAAACAAGTTGCTTAATACTGCTTTAAATACAAAAAATCTGTATACATTCCAAATTCACCTAGTTTTTGCGGTTCAAAAGCTCAATAAATTAGATATAAAAACTTTTTTTTTTTAAAGAATTATTGTTAAGTCCAAGACTGGAAAGTTTGTTGTCAGTAGGAGCCACTAAAGTGGAGTGGATATTGTTTAAGAGTGTAAACAGAAAATGGGCCCTACAGTTCTGGAACGTCTACGCTTACCCCTGTGTATTTCTCCTGTCTTCAGCTGCAGCAATGTCCACAGCTGTCTCTCAAAAAGGAAATGAAGAAAATGTCATATATGGGAAAGCTGCGGCATTGCTAGCGGACAAAACTTTTTGAAATAAGCATCGGAAAGGGTGAGGTTTTTTGTACTCTGACAATAAAACTAAAATATTAAGTGAGAAAACGTTGATGATTTCACCTGCCGTGTCTCACCTTAAATCAAATAAATCAGCAAGTCATTTCGAGTGTTGTCTTTGCAAAAGATGAGTTCCTCCATGAATGAGGGCTTTATTCTCTGGGACAAACCGGCCCCTTGTTTATACCCTCATTGTAGTCCATAGGGTTCTATCTTTCAGCTTCTCATACTGCTTTTATTTCTGCTTCGGAGTGGCAAAACATTTACTCATGCAGAATTTTCTACCCCTCCCTGTAAAGCCAAATGACCGCACAGTGCATAAATTTCCTCAGAGCAAACTCCTGCCTCCATATTCCTGATCCCAGTGCATTCACTCCCAGCTCCATCAAATTTATAGACCTCTCTCACAAGTGCAAACGCTTACCCTGTTTCATAAAACTCCAGTTGAACCGTGTTGTAAATACTCGTATTTTACTGACAAAGCAGCTCCTTGGGCACCAGTACATCACACATTAGTGCTCTCGTGGAGGTAGCGAGCCTCAAATCAAAATTCCCTCTCCTCCAATAACAGGAGACGTTGCCTCCGTTACTTCCTTCCTCGCCTCCTCCTCCTCTCACCAGAAGTCTTCCTGAAGGCAAGCAATCAATAGCGCGCTCACACTGAAAGGCTGTAAACCTGAAATAGTAGCCATGACAAGCCCTTGCAGGTAATAGGTCAGATATATTGATTGATCTGTTCATAAGCACACGTTTTAAGGGGGTTGTCTATGGAGTGCCGTGTTCGTACGTCACAGAAACAGCGGGGGGCGGGTTTGCGAATTCTTCCAAATGTTTCATTTAGTTGATGCTGGGAAACGCTTTATGAAATACATGAATCCACAATGAAGTTGGACAATGTAGCGGCAAATCATTGTTACTGCAGTATTAGGCCATGCAATATCTCTAGTCTTTATATCACCAGATCACTGAAGCTGGTCCCTTGACTGGGTACCCACTAGGAAAACCATAAATTAGCAATACGATCCCCTGAATTGTGGAGATCAATAAATGTTATTGGAGTCTTAATTGTATTGTAATTTCAACCTGAAAAGACTCACAGAGACAGAATGTGCTAGGAAGTTTTATTGAATGTGGATCATGATTGGAAGATTGCATTGACGATGTGGAATACATGGCGATGATGTATGATAGCCAGAATCTTCCCCCGGAGCCTGGACACTGGTGGTGGTAGGAAGAGACCCAGGGCGGCCGGTCGACACAACGAGCAGAGTCAAGGAGAGGCCAGGCGGAGGAGGGGCGGAGGTGGGTTAGAGCACAACTGGGAAACGGCCAAGGGATTGACCGGGAAGCTTAAGAAGGGGATCCTGGGCGAAGCAGGATGAGCAGCTGTGGTGATTTGCCGACTTGAAGGTGCGGCTCGAGATGGGGCCGTGATTGGATGAAAGGATAATGAAGGCTGCAAGTAGGTCTTCCAGGTTGAATTTGCGCTGAAGCTTCATTTCTGCTGATTTGGCTGTAGTTTCCGTGTCTTAAAAACCTTGAAACTTGTAAATAATGCCTAATATGTGAGATCTGCTTTCATAGATTTTGCACTAGGAGGGCTATTAATCATCTCCAGCAACTTGTGGAAGAATATTCTTGGCTGAGCGGTGTGCCAGAAATGTGATCTATATGTCAGAGCCCAGCACGGCTAACCTTCCCTGTCACGTCCTGCATGAAGCATGTTGGGAAGTGCTCGCTCTAATAAAATGCTCAGGCGGCAGAGCAAACAGACATTTACAACAGGGGCGAAGTAGGCATTTTAATGTCCAGGACTTCATCTCACGGGAGACGTAGACCTTTCTTAGCAAACATAATAACCTGCCACAGAGGAATGTTAGCGCCATAACAAGCCCCCCCTAACATTTAGATTTATGTCCAGGAAGTTGTGCCAAACTTTGGAGTTGGTTGTCTGAATAAAATTTGTGCATTTCACAGATTGGACACAGTTTAGCTCTGAAGTCATGTGTCAAGTGTCAAACTTGAGAGACGACGCATCCTTCATCAAGCCCAAATTTCCTGTCCCTCCCCCCAACCCCGCGGTAATAAGACATGCGTTTCTTCATGCATGGGATACATGCCACGGCTGCTTTCCTCAGACAGGCAGATCACGCTGAAGATGAATGTGTCACTCAGTCCGCCTCGTCTCATCTCACTTTGCAGCGCTGGTTATTTAGAGACGCCCGGCCCACTAAAGTGCACACACACCGCCCCGTTTCAAGACACGCATTCGACTGAGGAAAGCAGAACCAATTTTTGCTCACTTGTCTCCTATAGCTGGTCGGCAAATGTTCTATGCAAGGTACTTCCAGAATTGAGTGTGCAATGTATAGCTTTACTTCATTTTTACTCACACAAATTCTGAAGCTGAAGCCTGAAAGTGTCATTTGTAATATCTTGACTCAAGGATAAATAGTTTAAAATTGGTTGTGTTAAGGAAGGTAAGATTATAAGGTGGTTCTATCTTTGCATAGATAGATATACAACTGATAACTGTGGAGCTTCTTGAGGAAAATAAATAAATACAACTTTCCTGTTTATTTATCAGAAAATGTATGCTAAGTAATGCTTGTGGCCAAGTCCTATTTTATGCCTATCATGTCAACGTGCACTATAACAGACACAGAGTGGAATAGGGAATTCTGTACATTTCCGCCACTGCAGTGCCATGCCAATGAATAACAAGTGCGTCGCCACAATCTCCAATTATGCAAATTGTCTGATGGATCCAGCTATACGGCCGTTTATGCCAGATGTCCAGGCGGATGACGGTTTAGTGGGACATCACAGACAAGAAGGAAAATGTCTCATTTTATATCCTAAACATACACTGAAAAGGGATAAAACAAATAAAGACGGATGCATGGCTGTATGACTGAGAATAAAACCGGAGCCTTCTACTACTATACGATATAATTAGTGAAAGAAAGCTACATACGCCGTCAATTGTTAAGCTAATCAGCCGGTTATAGCCAAGCTCCATGTATTTTTCCTTTCACCACCGCGTCCCGCTGTCCTTGTATTTGGCTCGTCCACTGTTGAACTCTCATGCGCTAATGATCTGTGAGTGCCAATTTAGGGCTTTTGTTCGAAAAGCTTTTGAGATTATTCAAAATGGTACTTCTGTTTCCATTCAAATGTCTCTGTGTTATTATTGCTTTTCACATGTCCGTGAGATTCATTTAGTGTGTTGATGAAACAATGGATTAGAAACCATGACTCTGATCTCTCGTTTGCGCTCCCCTTTTGGATCTGGAGTTCAGCCAGGCCAACGCGAGGTGAAACAGTAGGACGTCATTAAAAAAAAAAGCGATTTGTTTTTGCTTCATTTTCCTTTTCGAGTGTGAGGTCAGTGTCTTCTTAGGCATCTTAATTATTGAGCACATTTTAAGTGCAGCAAGAAGCTCCTGGGTTTGATTCCTGGACCTTTTGGGGCTTTTCTGTGTGGAGTTTGCATTCTCTCCTCATATCAGGAAATGAATTGAATCAACCTCAGAACCACGCACAATAAGATGGTCCACTCATGACCCAAGATCCCAGCTCAGGATCTGGAGATGGGTCCACTGCTCCAACAGGTCGCCCTTTGGCAGTAGTGAATAACGATCAAGTCTACAAAAACTCTACAAAATAGCAGTGCAGGTTCGGTATGATCGTTCCAAAAATAATTCACTGAAACTGAACAAAAAGAGCTTGTGCTGCAAACTGAAACAAACAGCAGCTTGGGGAGGGGCACCAGACAGGAAACTAACACCTATCATTTCATTCCAGTCTATTTTCATCCTGTCTTCATCAATGCACTCGTTAGCACATATTGTTTCTCCTTCCAAGACGACAAAGGCCCCGTCAGTCGCCTCGATTCAGGTCGGAACTGTGATGCAATCACAGCTCGAGTGATGACCCGATCCCGCATTATACAGCTTCCCTTTAAGTGCCCGAGGATCTACAAAGGAGCTGGCTGCTAGCCGCGGTAGGATGGAGAGATACTTGAAGTGTTAAAAAGCAAAGACTCCCTTTTCCATCCGTTTGGTGCTCACATTTAGGTCAGAATCATAGCGCCTTTGTAGCTAGACTTAATTGGCCGAGATTTGCATCCTAACGTGGGATTTTCATTATCACTTGTACACTTGGCTTTTTGTTTCGAATGGGAGCGCCCCCGAGGAGGTAGAAACTTAAACTGAATTTCATTGTGCGAAAGGTGTTCAATTATAAAACTACAGGGGGAAGGCGCGGGCGCCGCCAAAAGTGGTGCGCTTTGTTAACCAAGCAGAATTAATGCATAACCATGGTTTCCAAAAGTAGGCTGGTGCGCAGTGGTGGTGAGATTTAGAGTGGGATCCTGGAGTCGCAGACGGGGTTTATCGTTACAAGAGTTTGAATTGTTACCAGGAGAGGCAATGGTGGAAAAAAACGATACCCAAGGAAGTATAATTGCCTACTGTGCTGGTGTTCGCCAAAACGAGCTCCAACTATGAACCTGCACCTATACTGGCAAAGAATTACCAATGCGTTGCTTGGGATTTGTTTTTTTCGAAGGAACAGCTCGTTTCAAAACACAGCACCTTCTCTAGATTCATGAATGAGAGCACAGAGCCCCCCTTCTTAATGGCGGGAGACAGTTTTTTTGTGTGTTTTTTTTAGCCATGCTGGACATGCCTCCTTGTTACATAACCCTCCACTGCAGGTGCAAGTCAGTAAAGCAAAGCAAGTTTGAATGGCAGCCAGCAGCTTGGAAGTGACCATCATCCAGCGAGAGAGCGAGAAGCAGGGTCGAGTTTGAGAGCGGTGTCAAGAGAGGAGCGATGTGCTGGGAGGGAGATGACACCGAGAAAAGCAGAATGTACAAGTAGAGTTTTCCACTGGCAAAAAAAAAAAAGAAAAAAAGTGCTTCTGGGGAATGTTACATACCGTACCCTACACAGTTTGGATAATGGTGAAGCAAGATGGTTCCTGTACACTCTCAGTCACCCAGGAGTTATTATTGTAGTAAAGAGGAAAAGTGAGTACACCGTTTGGAATTTCTTACATTTCTGCCTAAATTGGTCATCAAATGTGGTTGGATCTTTATTAAAATCACAAGAATAAGTAAACAGTGTCTACTTAAACTAATACCACCCGCACATATACATTTTAGCATATTTTTATTGGCCGTAGCATGTTGACATTCACAGGACAGGGAGAAATAAGTGAGTACACCCCCTGAATCTTGCTGAACTTACAGTTTTGTAAAGAGGAATGGTCCAAGATTCATCCCGATCGTTGTGCACGTCTAATCAATCGTCTTGTCCAAATGTTGGCTCCAAGAATTTGCTGAATGTCTCTCCTGATTCCACAATCTCTTTTTTAAGCTGTCCTGTTCAATCCAGTGGAGGCTGCAGACTGGAAAATCTCCCAACATTAAAGATGAAAGTACAGCTACTTCAATTTACTATGTCGTTTATATTACTGAAGCTTTAACTGATGGAACCAAAGACATGGCATCAGAATTATTGTTGCATTTATGGAATTAGATTACATTATAGTACATATTTCCATGACCTTATTGAGTTGAGCTTGACTTTTGAGAATATGTACCATCCCACCGCTACATAGTGTCGTTATTTTTGGTGCAAGACACATCATTATATTTACTTCCAAGAATGTAGCTTACAATTCTGTGTCAAATTGGACTGTTTTGCCGCATCGCAGTTCACAAATAACCAGACCGGGATCCAGACAGAGGGTTACCGCCGCGGGGTGTTTGCCACACTGTGCCGCACATCCGCCGAGTTGCTAGCAGCTGTTCAGGGCAGGGGACTTGGCAGGTACCGATCACCTGGGAGCTCCATCGCAACTCCCTCCTCCTCCTTCCCTTCCCTCCCTGTGAAAGAGATGGCCTCATTTATCTGTCACCACCCTCGTACCAGCCCATTCGACATCAGACGCCTTTTGTCTAAACGTCGGCACTGAACTGCAACGGCTCCCATCACTTTGGTTCGAATTCTGTTGATTGACTATTTCGCCGCAATTGGACAGAGACTTTACCATCCCGCTGGTAAATAGAGTCATTTTATAGAATCGTAATGAAAGGTTAGACCCACATTCAACATATGCTTGATGAACCATTATCCACATTTTTTTTTTTAAATGGCGGATTTCCCAATTGTGGGACCAGTCATGCCCCTCTCCCTCCTCCCAAATGATGTCAAGCTTGATTTATTGCGTATTTGATCGTATTCCCAGCTCACTTATGATGGGAATACCTTTGGTGCCGCCCCCCCAAGCATGTATTATTGTTATGTGTCTGAAATATGCCTTCAATTAGCCTGTCATATCTGCGCTCTTCACTCATAGTTTTCCGACGCCGCCACGAGTGATGAGAGTAAATCGGGCACTAACTCTCCCTCTAACAAATGTCTCCCTTCGCCATTCCTCATTCGTCAAACACGTCGTCTGTATGCTAGCACGGCTCACTCTGTTGGCTGCGCAATCCCTTTGACGCTGACCCGCGCCCTCCCATTTAAATCTACATTAAATTCCAGCAGGAGCAGCACAGCATAAATATTTCAATGTGCTCGTACACTTGTTATAATGCATTTGAATGTATACACAAGAGGGTAAGCAGTAAAGAATGCTCCAGTTTAGCCGTAAATGTCCGTGGAGACAATGAGGCAAATTAATTAACTCACAGATTTTGATTGCCTATATCGACAGTGTCGGCTTGTATATAGTAATCATATGGCTACTTTTGAAATGGCTCGGTGTTTGTTGCAGGACTCATCCTCAATGCATTGAATGTTGTTACATCTATTCTGGCCTATTGTCTCGCAGAACTCTAAAACATTGATTTTCTTCTTTTTTTTTTTTTGACAAGACAGAGGCGATGCTAATAAGAACTGAAACATTTGCATTAAATATATGTGCAATGCCAGTAAACAAAGTCTGTCTCAAAGCAGAAAATGTATCCAACTCTTGATGTTGGTTGCCCAGCTTTTATTACTGGAAATATACCAAAAATATAATGTGAGATTATATGTTTGAGGAGTTTTATTGAAAGTTAATAACAATGTGGAGACAATCCGATTAAACACCCCGATTGTTACAGGCTAAGCTTTTCCTTTTCCCGCATTGCAGACACAAAATCACTAAACAATCCCACAAAGCAAAGTGATGTGAGATTGAACATTTTCATCTATGACAATAAAAATCATGATCTGAACCCTGCGATGATTCTGTTGTATTGTAATTGAGGGATTCCCTGTTTAACTCACTGCTAAATTTGAAGTTGTAATCTTGTCTTTTAAAAAAAGGAAATATTAGATAATGGCCTTAGATACAGACGGCATCTCTGGAATCACACATCACCCATTTTTCCCAATAAATGAATAATAATGAGCTGTGATTTAAAATAGTGCTGATTTGGTCAAAAGCCAGACAGGACTGTAATAAATATAAACAGCTTTCACTTGTGTTGTGCTTTACAAGCCTGTGTCATAAGTTTCTCAAAGTGCTACACTGTAGTCATTATTCATTCACTCCACACTCTGTGGCGGAAAGTTACTTTTGTTGCCACAGCCGCCCTGGGACAGACTGACCATTAACCACGTGGCTATAATGTGTTGTTTATGTCCTTATCTCTTGTTATGCCAGTGCCAACTGCTGGACACTTGTGGAATTCTTTCCTTTTTATTTAAATTGAAGTTGCCCCCCAGTGGCTGAAATGAGCATTCTGGGTATTTCCTTAAAAAGTCATAACTCCGCACAGGAATGGGCTAGAGACTTACTTTTTTTCTTTTAGTTTTTTACTCAGGAATTTATGCTCTACAGGTCAGGGGTGGGATTTGACCCACGGGCCTTTAACACATGTGGCCTATATAGTCATGTTTGAAGCAGTGAAAGAAAGAAAAGAAAGAGGGAAAAAATCGAAACTTTCTAAATAATGTCTCCAAAACAATTTTATCAAATGCTGAATTATGAATATAGTTTTCTACCCAATAAAGATGCAAAGCCATGGAGGGGAGCACCGTCGTTAAACAGCCCATAATTACATAAATAACGACAAATGCTAACATGTTGCTTCTTGTTAGCATCACGCTACATGCTAACGCTAGCAGCGACTGCAGTTTTTTCGCTACTACTGCACAATCTGCTCTGAAAAAACATCCATACGGCCCAATTTAGACTTGACTTTATGTGTTTGATAATACCTGTATATTCTGCCAGAAAGCAGCTTAAAAGAGTGAAAAATTGGGTTTCCTAAAACATACATCCTCCCCCCTCTGTTAGGCCACACCCCCTTGTATGACACAATGCTGTCTGTATCTATCCCAGCACTGTTGATGATTTAGATAAATTATTGTCACACTGCCCAAACATTCGGCAAACCATTTGAGCCTATCAGTCAGACCACCTGAAGTCAGCCAAGTTCCACTGTTCTTCTGGCCTCTCCTTTCTGATGAAACCAAGCCATACTGATAACAGAGCTTTGGGGATCTCCGCAATCGGGCCGAGCAGGTGCCAGGCGATGCGTCGAGGGGGGGGGGGAGGAAGTGGAACAGCACATAGGAGGATCAGAAGAGGCTTCACATGCACCTGGTTGGGCGCCAAGGTCTATACCACCCACACCATACCCCCCTATCCCATGCAATCTGTCCCGTTCTGTCCGCTCTCAGCAGCAAACAGACGCACCGCAGCTAGCAGCTTGGAGAGAGCGCTAAAGCTCCGGTCTGCTGTTGGTGACAAATGCAGGGATGATCAAATGCAGCCCACGCAGAATACTGCATGGTGCGACTGCTCACACCCCGTACATGACAAGTCCTCGCGGATCCAGTTTGAGAGGAATAGTGGATGGTAAATGGCATGCAGGTGCAGAACGGTACGTGGCATCGCCGGCAGTGGTGGAGGGACAAATAAAATACATTTTCTCAGGGTAGAACATGACGAGTGATGACTTAGACCAGTCGGTGCAGCGATTTAATGTTAGCCTGTAGTAAAACACAGCCAAGCCACAGCTGAATAATGAAGATATTTTCCACATCCTTTTAATTCTATGCACGTTCATAGAGCCACAGTACATGTCCTCCTCAGAGCACATTCGTAATAGGCATGGAAATCCCCTGATTAATAAACTGTATGAATAATGTCAGCCTGTAAATGTAGCCCATACAGACAAACTCTACCTTTGACTCTCGCTAAATAATTGCGTCATTAAATATTTCACGCTATTATATTGCAATAATAAATAATTGTATTTAACCCTGGAAAGGTGCAAGTCATCACACATGAAAGTGGACATGTCATGCATAATTGAGGCTTTGAAACGTTATTCAAAGTACCTCATGTATTTTATGTCTTTTTTCTCAGATATCTGTATCAGAAAGTTTTGACTGTTCAAAATGCTTCTGCTGCACGTTCTATTACTTTTTCTATACCTGCATGCAGTGATGCCATCCGGAATTTCAACCAATGGCACAGTCTCTCCCAAAGGATGCACAGGCTGAAATAAGGCAGATAGAGCTGAGTGAGTCTTGATGAAAAAACATTTATATACTGAGGGAAAGATATGGGTCAAAGAGATGGGGTGCAGGCCCTCGGGAAGCGCACGAGGGGAGCCGACGCAAGGCCTGGATCAACATGAAACAAGACGGAATACTACTTTGTGACAGTAAAAAGTCAGACTGGAACAAAATGATTGCACTGAGCTTGCACTGCACTGCGGTGAAGCAAACTTTACATCGTAGCTTTTAGATTTAGTTTGAGAGAGAGAGAGTGCATTACGCAAGTAAAATTGCAGAAGTAAAGCTGGTGACAATACTTCCCTAAAGTTAAGGTATCTGATTTATTTACTTGCAGAGAAGTAATTTGCCTTGATAAACTTCGCTGTCTGACAAAGCTGTGCACGCACCCAAAATGTGTACGTACATGATCATTTATGTGAACTAGGAGGATGTGTGGGAGGCATTTTAAGAACTAGAAAAAAGTTGAGTCAGCAGCTAACACTTTATGCTCAAATGCATCTGACTCTCACGGCTTGAAAATGGAGAAAATGGGTACCGCAGGTTTAATTGGAGGATTTTATGCATTCCATTTTTCAAAATCATCGAGTTCTTGCATATTGTGATCATATAATGAACTAAAACACTTATAAAATGACACTTTATAAATAAAGTGCTCTAGTTCAAGGGTAAATGCTTGATTCAACATAAAGACAGTGATGCGTTCTTTGCTCATCACTGATTCATGTTAACTTGTTTATAATATATCTATAACTATTAGACCAAACAACAATGATATTTGCAGTTGTGCATCTTCCTCTCATTTCCAGCCTTCCAAAAGGTACTAGGCGTGTTTTCTGCCTGTTGTTTGTTTGCAACTGATAGCACAGCGCTTGATTTTTTTTTTTAGAAAGCCTTTTGTATTTCGTTCCCCGACAACACAATCTTTCAAGTCTCCTTCACTGTCTTCCATGACGCCCAGCTGTGTCCTTGGCGAGCCGATAAAGCCGCAAGACATCAAGGACCATCAAGGTGAGACTGGAGTTGCTTGGCCCTCTTTTTTTCTGTTGTTGCACAGCTGAAACGATCACTTGTAAGAGTGGAGCCCCGGTGCCTGTACTGACAAGATGGAGCTGTAATTATTGTCGGGTTACTAAGACATGCCCAGTGCAAAACTGTGGGGATTTGCCAACAAGATTAGATTTGATGTTGTTTATGTTAGGAGTTGGGACTGGGCTCACTTGGACTTCACGTCCTATGAAGAAGTAATGTTGCCCAGTGAGGAGAGCGGAGATTTGTACATTGGCGAGACCAAGCAGCCGCTCCACAAGTGCATGTACCAAAAAACCGACACCCCACCTCCTCTGGAAAGAACTTAACTTTTTTTTTTTTTTTTTTTTTTGGTATATGCAGGAACATCAGTATTCAGGATCAGGACGTTTATCTACTGGACAGGGAGATCTAAAACTTGTCCAGTTAGAGATTGAAGTTGTAGAGATTCTGTACCCACTCTCCCCCCTTTTTTCCCCATCTATAATGCATCAACCCTAAAACGCACTTCGTCACTTGTTTGAACTACTTGGCAAACTCTCATGTCATGTTGGACTTGGGTCTGAAACAAACAACTCACCAGAAATGGATAACTCACCCGTTTTAGCAACCGTGAACGCGATTTATTCACACTGGTCCATGTACCGCGCTGCCTTGTCAGAAGCAGTGCCGTGTTATGGCGGTGACGTGGGCACACACCCCTGAGGCGACTGTCCTCTCTGCCACCGGAGCCTCCCCTTGTTGTCGACTCAGCATGTCGACAAGCTCCCGGGTCGCTGCTCCGTCGCTCTTCCTCTTGCTGGTTAGTATGTATGAGCGTGTGTGTGTGTGTGTGTGTGTTACGGGGTCGGCGCTCGCCACGAGGGCAGCGAGCTCCGGAGACGGCACGTTTCCCGGAGGCCACCTGCCTCGCGTTTTTTTTTTTTTTTTTTTTCTTTTTTACTCCACCCGCACCGAGCCCCTGTCAAACGTCTGCTCATCGGGGCTTAAGAGAGCAAACGCGAGGAAGTTTTTTGAATTTCTAAATGTTTGCAGCACTATGTTAAGGAGACTATAAACATATGGCAAGAGACTGCTTTGAAGCACCACAGCGAAGCAGGTAATTTGATATTGAGATTCTCGCTAAAATTAGCATCCCTCTCCACCGCTCGGCATTTGCATTGTTTTTGATGCCGCGTATAAACAGTCTTTATCCTCTTGTGCCATAATCAAACAATGTGGAAAACCCTATTCAAATGTTATGGAGAGTTCAGGTAATAATGGAGACCCACGGAAGAGCAAAGCAGACATGAGGCCCGCATGTTCTTACAGCTGTGGTGACAAAAGCCCTCACCAAATCTGAGTGACTGCTGCCAGAGAGCTATTCTTTTCTGTTCATACTCCTTTAATAAAAAGTACGCTTTCACTCGCAGTGATTATAGTACCTGACGGCTAATTGCTCTGTGTAGCAGATCTGAATCATAATTTCGAGGTTTTAGCCCACATCCTTGAGCAGCAGTCAGTCTCCAGCATTGGCTAATTGCAAAACCTACAATTATTTAGTTTATCAAAAGAAGCCCTACATCTTGCTAACATTCCGTACAAATCATCACAATTGATCAGAATCTAGGGCTGGAAGATATGGCAAAGCACATTGAGTGCCACATGACTGATCCTAAAAAAAAACCTACAGACAGTTATTGCAATTACAAATTTAAAACAAAAACATTCATCCCCAGTTAATTAACAAATTAATGTATTCATCCAACTTTGAAGACAGTTTGTCTCTGTTGTAACATACCATGCAACAGCCCATTGATTAACACTTGTAAGGTTGAAAATGAATAGCAAAACCATGGCCCTGCTGTTGGCACTTCTCACCAGACACGGATTCAAGTGAGGAACAGGCTGACTGCCTCGGCACATCATGCCACTCCGTATGGATGCTCTGCTTCTTCAGCTTCGAATGTAAAGGATGTATGACTGAGACCTTGGTATGTCTTTCTAAATAACACAGCAAGCATAGTAATGTCAAAGATAGTACTGTACATCCAATATCTGTAGAAGTAACTCCCTGGTTTTCTTACAGCTTGTTGTGGCTGCAGATTGTGTGCCATTTTGGGCTGCTTTGGATCATAGTACTTGCGCTATTAAGCGCTTCTTTAGCAGCAACAGAAGGAAACCCCTCCACATTGTCTCACTGCATATAAATAACACTGAGGGAGAAAAAGAGAAAACATAAAAGGCTTTTTCTATTACATGGATTTTCGGTGATAAGGAGGCGACAGTCGTTTGTCTTGTGTCGAAATTTCAGCAGAAGCCTCCTCACGTCCTTATCACACTTGGCAGTTTGTGTAATGTTTATATGCAGTTATCCAGCGGGTGCCCTTCTTTCTGACAGCTGGGCGACTCCTCAGCACCGATATTTTTCCACAATGCCCTTCTGTGTGCGTAGACGTCATGCCAATGAGGTGCGCATGTTTAGAGTGTAAACATGGCTGCTGTTTGATGAGCAAGGCACAGATACGCTACAGACCAATTATGTAAATGGTACATGGACTCAACTTATATAGCACTTTTCTACCTTAATTTCTACCTTAATCAGAGCACTTCACAGTAAGGAAGCAGTCACCCATTCACTCATTCATACACCAATGTACGCAGACACTGGAGGATACTAGGGTGACAACAGTCAGCTGGGATTCGAACCCGCGACCTTCCGATCACGAGACGACCCGCTCTACCAACTGCGCCACTGATCCAGCTTTTTTGATACCGATACTGGGGTTTGAGTATCTGTCAATATCTGATATTTACTGATACCGAAAGGCTTTCTTAAAAGTGTCTTTCTCTGAGTGAAATATTGTATTGACTCATCTCCATTGTAAGATCAATAAAATCATATTTTATTGTCATGTTACAGATCAATTATATCTATTGATAAACTCTTGGCTAAACATTTAACAATGATGACTTTTCTACACTACATATCCTTGCATATATATGAGGCTTTAGGTTACATTAAACAACTCACATAAAGTGTCTGATCATTACAAATATGTTAGATCAGTTATTTCTTAAACTAAAATACAAACACTTGGCTTCAGCAGTGATTATTTTATTTGTCTACTTCAGGTATTTCTATCATAGTTTCTGACTCAGCCTTGATTAGTTTTCGTTAGCATTAGCATACTCCCGCTAGCTTTAGCATGCTAATAGGCCAACTAACTGCACAATTTTGCGCAGCGATCTAAAATACATTTGTGACGGTTACAACTAACTCAGCTGATATCAGTTCAGTATCGTATATTTGTAGCCGATATCGTATTTTTTCCAGTATTGGCTCCAATATCCAATACCAGTATTGGATCGGTGCATTCCTAGTTACCATCACGTATAGAAAAAGAAGATTTACAATGGTTCTTGCATATCACCTCCTCTGGCTTGTACTTTCAACATCGTACATCCTAACAAAAACATGAAGCGGTTTCCAGGTACTCCATCCTTCACAGACACAACTCGCACAAAATTATACATGATGTGCAAGAAAGAACAAGCTGAATAATTTGTAAATGCTTTGTTTTCTAACAGCTCCTCGAACACAGCCCATTAGTTTTGGAGTACA
Organism: Gobius niger; assembly: GCF_951799975.1. Lineage (NCBI taxonomy): Eukaryota > Metazoa > Chordata > Actinopteri > Gobiiformes > Gobiidae > Gobius > Gobius niger. The sequence goes on from NC_136872.1 coordinate 13,456,812, forward strand.
TCACAGCAAGCTTTGCACTGCACAAAGGGAAACAAATTAGCAGCAATTTCTGCTATAGAAAAGTTGAAATTAGGCCTCAAACTAAATGGCGTTTTGACATGGCCGGTTAAATGTGTTAGTAAAAACCTGTCAGCATTTGAATAGACACGCGCTATACAGCCTTTTGTGGAAACGGAACAGGTGCGCCGCTTTTAAATGAGTTACCAAATGTAGGAATAATCGGCGAAGCAAAGTGGCTGCAATCGACTGCTTAAAGTAGTGCAAGCAGGGGTGGGTAGAGCAGCCGCAATATTTACTTAAGAGAAGCATTACTCAAACCTTTTTTTTTTGCAAGTAGAAGAAAATGAAGTCAAAGCAATACTTGAAAGAGTAGAGGTGAAAATGCAGTGAAAGTGGAAAGTCGAAACTGAATAACGTTAATAGATAGAAGGACTGTTTCTCACTACGTTTCTTAAGTAAACTCACGCGAATCTCCCCCTGGTGTCTCTGGCCAGAAAACCACAATTGAAACTTTGCTGCCCACTGGTCAGAGGCCCAAAATACACACTCATGGAATCACGAAGAAGAAGCTAACAGGCTAATGGGCAAAGCTAACTGGGGGCTAGCACCACTTAAACAGTATTTACAGCCGAGTTTGAGTGAAAAAAAATATCTCCATTGTGTAACTGGATGTACAATATCCCTCTCTCCCTTTGTCTTTTCTGTCAGCGTAGTATTTACTCTCACGGACAATTAATGAGTAAAAAACCACAACTATGCTACGACACCTGCTGTGGCGCTTATGGCTTCTAGGAGCATGAGTTACTTAGCACGGCTTTAAAATAGAACCGTCATACGACCAAAGACGAGCTGTGACCGACATCAGAAAGCTCCAGGGTCACAAGCATCAGAGGCCAGACACGAGCGGGCCCGACTACGCTTTTTTACAGGACTTTCCCTGCACTTTTCCGCCGAAATAAACCCCTCTAACATGCAGCAACTGATTACGACCTCCACCTCTCATATCAAGACCCCGTTACATGTGCCTCTGGCCTCCAATGCCATTTCCTCCTCTAAAGAAATCATTTACCAGCAGCCGACGGTGTTCCGCTAGGGCGTTCGATACCAGGTTGGATCAATACTGCTTCACCTTGGCCCAGTAAAACACGGCCTTACACATGCTCGGCTACATGCGCACTTGAAAACATTCAAGACGGATTCAAGTTTTTAATGGCGTGAGCACATTCTTTTTTTTTACTGCTGTCCCAGCTTCCTTATTAAGTAACAGGCTAACCAATAACCCTTCCCCAAATGTGTACTCTTCAAAATGGACAATATTCTAAAGCCTATTGCTAAATGGGGTGTCTGCTTAGTCGACGCTATCTAAGCCCTCGAGCGGCATAAAAAAAACTCACCGCACAGCTGGCCTCACCTCACACTGCACATTGATCTAAGCCTTAAATTCCGGCACTGATATGGAGCGCAGTAATTTACATTAACATTGCAGCTCATGTGAGATCAGAAGTGGGTCCGGTGCGGGGAGGATGGGGCCCCCGTGCTTCATAACGGTGGCTCCGTATTGATCCACATTGGTGTAGTGGAGGAAGGGGGATCGATGCGGCTGATCCCTTTCAGTTGATCTTCAGAGAGCCGAGGTGCCAGGTGAAAAATGATCTATTAGAGGGATGTGGAGTGCCCTCAGCGGAGTGCATTAAGACATATTGTTCAAGGCTTTTGCTACTGTCCACTCTGCTTGGCAAAGGCTGGAGAAGCGTTCACCTAAAACAATCAGACACACGAACACTCTGTCTAAGAAGAGATCAATTCATTCCTCACTTTGAATGTTTTGCGGCAACACTTTACAAGCGTTTAAAACAAGGAAACAAAAAGGTTGAAAAGTGTTTCCATGGGGATTAGAATCCAGAAAGGTTACCAGCAAATACATTCGTTTTGGTTTCTGAGAACTGTGTCAAATTACTGTTCTTGTGCTTCATACCGTAAAGTTGGGAAATCGACTTCTTAGTATTCTCAAAACAACAAGCTTCAGAATGGTTTAGTATTTGGAAATGAATGAAATAATCCAACTAATGTGTGAATGTTTCTAAATTCAAGTTTCTACGACGCCCCCGGAATAGAAAACAGAAACAAATCAGGGAAGAAATCTTCAAAGTCTTCAAAGTATGTTCAAAGCAGTGCTTATGGAAAGATGTCAAACTGCTTTATCTATGACGGGACAGTTTCTCTCAGGTGACCGGCGCTGTGCACACCCAATCTTCTGTCAGCTCTCCTCATCGCAACACCCATTACGCTCTGCATCTGCCCCGGCGCGCGATCTCCTTATAAGGACGTTTCCTGGACATTAATCTGAGATTACAGTCAGCGCGTGGCAGCAGAAGTCGGATTACTGGCTGCTCCTGTCACTTTGATTTGGCTGGAGCACGCCTGGATCACACCTGGGGTATTAGAGGGCTCCTGCCCACTGCTCTGCTGCTCGGCGTGATGCGTTCAGGGACATCGGGGGCTCTTATTAAAGGTGACTGCTGCCACCGGTTTACAAAATGATGGAGAAAGTATTGTTGAATAACACGTCATTGTCTGAACAGTCACTACAGGTTCATGGTTGTAGAGCTCAACTTCTTGTCTTTTCCTACCGTCTAGTTCTAGTTCTAAGACTATTGCTATTGTTGACATATTCTGCAGCATTCTCCATTACATAGGGCTGAACGTAATACGATTTTGTCATTTAGTCAAGATCAATGAAACCAGAAATCACCAAATCCGAAACCACGGCTTGGATTTTCACCACCGAGTCTGTCAACACTATGTTTGATAATAACATAGATGACATTAATGGGGAACTGGGTGAAATGGTTTAAACAAGTATAGTTCAGGAAGGAATATTGAACAAGAAGAAAGCTGTGGTTTGATATTCCCATCGAAATTTGGTGGAATATCGACCGTAGCAATCTTGGATACAAACATGTATTTCAGGAGTTTCCAGATGTCTGCGTCGTCAATTGTTTGTATGGCATGTTGAATTCATGACATTTTTATTCCTGCTTAATAAACTCGCATCTCAAAAAGGTCAATACGCTCAATAACCACTTTAACTAGGCTTTGACACCAGGTTGAGGAACATCTCCATCGCTCCTTAGAATCATAAATAAACCCCTCCGTCTTCGGCCAGACTGCGATACTTTCAACGACAATCGCTCCCCTCTAAGTTGTCTTCATCAATGCCCATTCCCATTCCCCGCGCAAACACTCTGGCAGATGATTCATCGGCGTGTTGGAAAGCAGTAGGAAGCCGGCTGGATTGTTAAAAACCTGTGGGGAGAGGGAAATAAAGGGAAAAATATGCACGCTTTCCCCATCAGTATGCGGTACATCAAAGTAGTGTAGATGCCTCAATGATGCGCTTAGTGGCCTGATCAAAACAACGCGCTTATAATGCAAAAGTCCCTCGGTTATGGTGGAGATGGAAATTATATAGGGCCGTATGCAAACAATATAGGACAGGGGGGGGAAAAGTTGAGCGTAAACAGCGTATAGGCTTCAAAGATATGATGGTAATGATGTGAATTTTGCATTAATGATCCTTAAAGGAGACATATCATGAAATCTTGTTGTTTTTTTAGCTTTAAACCAAGCTATAACGTGGTTCCTTTGAAAGTAAATCCTGTCCTTCACATTTAACCCATAATCCAACTGTTTTAGTATGCGCATGTACACTTATTGCAATTTGTATACTGCCACCAACTGGCTGGAGGATGTATCACCGTCTGTCAATACTCTTTGTAGTGCTTACCCACATACTGCATGTCGAGCCCCATTACTGACAACTACGGGATTCTTTGAAATAATACATATGTTTACTGGTATAACAGAACTATATGCAAAAACATAGAAAGTAATTATCTATGGAACTTGAGCATACTCCAATAAGACATGCAGGGGAGGTGAGTTATTGTGAAGGAAAACCATATTTTCCTCTACATATCAACAGTGGAAGTGGACAAACAATGCCTTTTGTTCATGAGATGCCTGGTTTTGGTATTCATGGTTTACAGGGAGATATGTGCAGCGGGGCAAAAAAGGATTTAGCAAAATGAGCAAGGAAACGAACAGTAGGTTACGGGTGCTGCGCCAATATGCTTTTGCCATGCTGCTGCGGAGCCCTTCCCTTGAGAATATTTAGGGATTTTTATTTTCTTTTTTTTGTGTGAATGAAACCACCTCTTTATCTATTCCGCTCAAGCTGCCCGATCAGTAAACGCTGCCCTGAGGCAAAGTCCCCGTCTGCAGCCGGCCAAAAATATTCACACACATATTTCGTATTGGCAAGGAGGAGTTGGAATAAGCAGAGATGTGCAGGGCCGAAGGTAAAATGGCTCAAAGTCGGCCATTACTTGGCGCGAGTGTGCTCGATGGCCTGGGGTTAGTGACTGAGCAAGGCGGCCATGACACCGAGACAAAGGGATGGTGCCGGGAATATGTCTCTCAATGGTAAAATACAATGGCAAGACGTTAAGCAACAGAATCCGGAGTGTTGCTTAAAAAACCAGGCCAGAAAAATGTCTTTTAAGCATAAAACGTAGAGACTCGAAAGGTTAGTGTTGTTGTTTTGCCAAGTCATCGTATACAGTTTGAATAACAGCAGGCATGCGAGAGATTTATGGCCGTCCAAGAAGAAAATAAGTTGAAACAAGAAGTTGTTCACACTGACAAAGAGCTGGTGTTTCTCACTTGAGCGCGGTCATGCTGAGTTTGTGACTCATGTTTTGGTCAGACAGACGCCAGGCTCCCAGGCGAGGGGAGCTGTCTGCCAGGTTCACTGACACCAGCAGCAGGGACCCGCCAAAACCCCTGTGAAGTGTGCAGGCCAGGACTCCGCAACACAACATGATGTTACTCTAAAAGATATTGATCGCAATTCAAGAGCGGGGGAAATAGGGGGATGTTAGTTGTTGTTGTTGGCCTGTTGTTTTGTCTTTAAGCATTAGAAGCAGACTGCCGCCTCATGGAGAGTGAAGAACTTAAGTGTGGACGGGGAACTCTCTCGCGGTGATATAGCTGTTAGCCCAGGATTTGGACAGAATACCCTCTAATTCAAGGGTAAACGATCAATCAAATATGGCACAGTAACAGTGTCTATGTGTTCACAATGACTTTACATTATGCATTATGTATCCTCCAATGGCAATGTTAAAAAGTTGACATTGAAACTTTCCCTCTACTCAAAATACTTGAAATCTGATTCATGATGTCACAGAATCGCAACGGCATAACCGTGGATTTGTTTGAATGCATTAAAGCACATTTTGATTGTATTCCCGAGTATTTCTCTCGTGTAAGGTACTTTTTATCCACTGAAATGAGTAATAATTACACAAATCAGTTGAGCCCCCAATCTAGGATTATGTCTCATTGAAGGGATTTTCATTTAAAGGTGCAGTTAATCAGGAAATTTCACATATATAGGCTTAAGGAACGATGCATAGTGTGAGGATTAAGTCAGGTTTAGTGGATATGAATCAATAGTTCATCCACAAGCCATCTGGACTGGAGTGTTAACATGGCCTCAGACTTAACTTCATATCGAGAATTTTACTCACCGTACTAACGCTCACATTTGAGTTTCTAGATACATGCTCTGAAGATAGCTTTCTTTTCCTAGGCATGCCAAAGTCACTGACCCAAAGCAAAAGATTCCCTTTCTACAAACCCAGCCAACATCCTTCACACTAAATTTCTACTTCATTTGCAGCTTGATCTAGTTTATGCCTTCAGCAACATGCTCTAATTTTGTACACTCTCTCCCTTCCTACTTCCTACCCAATGTGTCCCTTCGGTGTGACCAAAACGAAAAGGGTCAATTGAAGAAAATGAAGAAAATTGCAATTTAAATATTCATAAGGCTCCTTTTGTCTTCCTCTCCTCCCTGTCGGTGTCAGCTAAAGAGATCGCGCCTTTCCCGCCGTGGATTTTTGGCAATTACCTCTTGCCGTGTCCAAAGTCACCCCGGTGCTCTTGAGAGACGCACGCAACCTTAACATAATTGTAAGGTCAGAGGAGGATGCCAGGCAGATTGGATACTGCTGAAGCTGACAGCAATTCACTGTTGTTGAAAAGACGAGAGCAGCCCCTCATTGTCCGCAGCGAATTAATACTAATGCCATGGGTGCGCAGTTGGAACAAGATTACATTGTATAATTGCATGTCTTGCATTAGCAAAATGTGGCCTTTTTAAAGGATGTAGGACCTATTGTAGTTTTCATTTTGTGTCTGATAGGCTAGACTTGTTGTGATGTTGTGACGTGAATGAGATTACTTTCCGTGTGTTGGAAGGTTGTCCACCTCTCGTTTAGGAAAATATATGTCTCACATGTTTCAGCGATCCTTCATATTTAGTCCGTCTAACTTCATCGCCCTCAAGACGCCGGCCCACACTCGTCATACACCACACCGTGACAATCGATGCCGCTTTTCTGTCTTTCAAGGTCCAGACACTGTCGCTTAAACTTGTTTTGATCCCGTTTTGTGGTGAAATCTCTTCCGTAAGCAGATAAGCATGTTTGCCAGTAACCATTTTTCAAAGATTAATTTTGGCACTGCTGCTCTTGTCACCAGGGCTCAAGGGGAAGTAGTCTGCCATCTGTTGGCTTTTTGTATATGCCTATATCTACATTTGTATAACGAGGAGTACTCTCCAAAGTGTCATCACAAGGCCAAGGCTACGGCGCGTAAAGTAGTTGCAAAAGCCTGAATATAGCATCATAATGGACCTCATAGAAATGCTTTTTTTAAAATTTCCACCCAGCGTTCATTTTCATCGTCCGCACACGGATCCATCTTTAGAGAGATTCTGTCTTGTTGTGCTAATTCAATCTAAATCGTATTCTGCGCCTAACTGCGTAGTGACAGCGTTGCCATCAGCGCTACATAGCCGAGACAGGAGTTTGGCAAGTGGCGCTAGCTAAAGGCCATCGCGCTGCCAGATCCGTCACAGCTTCATTCCAATGGGGTCTGTGGGGAGCCGTCTCTCCGGGGGTCTCTCTCTCTCCCTCTCTCTCTCTCACTAGCTGCCAATTACACCATCCGATTGAGTTATGCCCATGAGTGTTATTATTAGCTGTTGTTGAGAAATCTAAAACATTCATATTCATCAGGGCCCGTTCGTGGAGATGATTGAATGACCAGTTCATTAACATGTGAATAAAAAGCACTCCATAATTTCCATTCTGTTAGCTCAACGCCACGCTGCTTTGGGGGCTCTGAACTCTTACTTGGACTCGACTGTGGACCAGCTGCCACACTACTTTGTGCTTCTTCCATCCTAAAAAGCATCTTAAGTACATGCCAAAGATAGGCTTGAAGTTGTTCCACACAGTAAGAGTGTTGAGTTACATGGCACTCATAATCAAAGGACCACCATCTAGCTCTGGTACACTTTGGCTGCAGCTGTGGAGGCGGCTACCCAAGGAAAAAAAATGTATGTGTATAAACAAGCCTAGCTGTAGGCTTCCGGGAGCAATAGATGGTAAGGAAAAAAGCATTCTGTTGGTGACTTTAGGGGATAGAGGCACTTATCTAATGGTATTATCTGTTGGATACAGAAGTTTCTCCAAATTGCTTTACATCAGAAAACGTCTAGCAATTTATCCTTTTAGCCCCCACCTGAACCGAGCACATTCTCTCCGGTTTGATATGACCCGAATCTAAAAGCTTCTCGAACAAAGCAACGAAAACGAGGATGAAAAATACAACAAAAAAAGTGAGCGGCAAAAACACAAGAAACAAGCAACAAAAACACGATGAAAAAGAGATGAAAAAGCAAAAAAAGAGACAGTAAAAGGTCACAAAAGAGCGACAATAAAGCAACAAAAACACAATAAAAAAGTGACGGAAACACAACTTAAAAGGGACAAAAATGGAACAAAAAACAAAAAAAGTTAGGGGGAAAAAAGCAATGAGACATTGACTAAAACATGACAAAACACCCTATAAAAAAGTCATGATCAGTTTGTAGGTCTTTGCTTTCAAAAGAGGCCTAGAGGCTGTAAACTCCAGAACCTCTTAGATTTGGGTAAAGGCGGGGTTTAAAGGAACAGTCCACCGTTTTTACACAATGAGATATTACCTGAGCTTAGACGAGTTGATGCGTCCCTGTCTGGTCTTTGTACGTGCCCTCAGTCACGCAAAACGACCAAAGATGTTGATAGCATTTGTCCTCTCCCAGTATATTCCTATAGCTCCAAACAGGGCACGCAGAAAGACTGGACAGGTACGTATCAACTCGTCTACGCTCAGGTAAGAACATGTCTCAGTATGGAAAAACGATGGCCTGTTCCTTTAAGAGGCTAACAGTGTCAGTCAAGTTTAAATAATAAAGGCAATAAACTTTACAAAATCAGTCTTTTTTCATCTAGTAAAATATCTGTAATTTAAAAGCATGACTGCTAGATCATTTTTAGTTGTGTGTGTGTCTGATGGCATCTTCTGTGATATTTAATTGTTTCCTGAATGAGCTTTGGAAGTGCAGGAACTCAAACTAACATTCAACTACTTACGGCTGTTGTGCCCACAAAAAGTCAAAGCGCCCAGGAGGACGTTTGAAATGTAAAATTTCCCAGTCATGTTAGCAGGTTTTGACACTTCTCATTACCCACATCCACACACTCTGCGGGGGCACTCGCCTGCCTCTCAGTGGGCAGAGGGAGTGCCAGTTGGCTTAAAGCTTCCCTTTAGAGACACTCCCCAGGATTTTGCATGCTCCGCCGGCTCGCCCTCTTTCATCTGCGTCCCTTCTCGACACATCTGCTCCGGTGTACGTGGCCATTGTTGGCGGAGCGAGGACTGATCCGGGTCACGAAGAGACGGCATCTGTAACTTTCTGTACAGAGGGGGATATCTGTGCTGACTGCGGGGCCACCCGAAGGTGCAAAGTGATCACCTTCCAGCCGCTGTGTACGCCCGAGGCTACTGGCGATCTCAAACTGAAAATTTCATATTAGGTCCACTGCTGAATTCCAAAGTTGCGGTTGATGCTAGACCTCTGCACTGTTTTCTCACTCCTACAATCGACTCGCTTTTGTCACAATGTGTACGTACAGGACCGCAGTGCAGCGCCTGGCAACCTATCTCAAGACCTTAACCAAGGCTAACTATCTGAAGCGGTTTGTTTTTCCTGTTACACTTCCGTACATGTATAGGGCAACATTCTTGGTGTTGTCATCTTGAAGGCCTCTGACAAACGCTGTCACCCTCTCCAACAAACATCAAGTCTACTTTCACTTCCAATCTAAGGTCCTAATTGAATCCATACAATTACACGTTAGTCAGCGAAGGCCGCATGTACAAGAGTTTGATTAAAAAATTTAACAACAGCGAGAGACGGAAAAAAATCGAATTAGGAACATGGCCGCCTCTGTCAATCAAGCGCTGTGCCGGGCGGAAAGCCATCTCCGCGAGAATGCAGTTTGGTTGTGTACGGGCATGTGCAACACAAAATCAAGGTCCCCCCCCCCCCACCCCCTCCCCGACGTCTGAGCCGCACGAGATAATCCACAGCCTGGGCGAGTTCTAGTCTTCCACACCAGTGCAGAAGGTAATTACAAATTAGACCAGACCTTGGATCACGGGGGCGGGTAGCGCATTCTCCGGCGCATCCTATCACGACCAATTCTCCGCCGGCCAAATTCGGGCTTAGGCGCGAGCGAACAATGAGCCAGCCCTCCCCGGTGTGACGGAGCGCGAGCGGCCTGCGCTAAGCCCAGGGGTGTACAGCTGCCCTTGGTGAGTGGCTTAGCGGTGAATTAGCGGCGGAGGTCACCGGGTGAGAACGAAATGGAGAGTATATTAAAGGGGCTGTGTGATTCTGCGTGACAGTCCCACGGCAGATCATTGTGGAAACCTGTTCGGCAGCCGGGCACGTGCTGGCGGGATGCCGGCGATTTCTTTGAACTGTTCAGACAAAGTTTGCAGTGATTGTTCAGCTGCCAGGAGAGTAGCCCAGAATTCGAATCGGGACGACTAAGCGCTGAGATAATATGGATCTTGGACTAAAGGAGAAGGCTATCTGAAGAAGTATTAGACAATCTCCCATCTTCACCTGTACAAAATAGACTTGATCAGGACTAATAGTCGTCGTCTGCTCCGGACAGATTCCCGTAGATTCATCGAAGGATTGATCAAATTCAGATTTCAGATCTCCACCACAAAATGCATGCCTGAAGTAAGATTATGCGTGGCTTAAACTTGTCGAGCTGTGCGAAAAGGGGAACCCGGTATGCCATCGAAGAAAGTAGATGACGATACATTTCATACATTCTTCCCATCTTCAAAAATGACAAGCGCATGTGTACACAGCTCGGGTTTGTGTGCGTAGCTGTGTCTTCGAGGCATCCAAAAAAAGAAGTATGAAACGCATTTTCCAGCTTTTTGGTTCCAAATTAGCTCTTTGTGTGTTGATTTTCCCCCCTTTCCCTTCTCCCAGTTACCATGGAAACATGAAGTTAGGATTTGGAGGCCTGTTTAAAAAAGCTCTTAAGGGTTGCCAGTGTTTGAGTTCTTGGAATCGTCTGAGCACCTTATGTGTCTTCATTTCTTATTATTCATATTTATTTTGTAAAGTGTTTTTTTTTTTTTCTTGTCAGTAAAAAATAACCCAACATTTTCAAGGGACGCAGGTTTAGGAGTGCCAAAATGTGCTGCCAGCAAATCAACCTTGCTGAAGAAACCAAAAACTAATTGATTTTTTTTTTTTTTTTTCGTCCTTAATCCCGAACAAAACTAAAATTTAAGTGTGCCCTTTTACCGGTGGACACATCAGCGACCAAAGCACCCCTCCCTATCTTGACACATCAGTATGAGGAAAACTAATCCATATTCATACCATTGGACGTCTTTCATCCGAAGCCCCATGTGAAGATCTTTGGGGACGCCGAAGATGGAGTCCCCAACGATCACCGCACTGTACCGCCATGTGCTCCATTCACATAAACAGACCGCTCTATACCATTCACACGTTTGACTGATGCTCATGGCCCGGGCACCATCAGCATATTTATATTCTAAGAGAGCGGAGTTAAACAGGCGGAGCGGCTGAGTGATTTCGTCAGCTCGAGGAGTGCGTCTGGGGGGATGCACTGGTGTAATGGCGCTCCTCTCTATTAGATCCCATGATGTAATCCGTCTTGTGGATAATTAGCGGAGCGGGGATGCGAGCGGAGGGGGTGGGGGGCGTGGGGTGGGTAGAGGTGGAGGCGGTGGAGTTCGCACTTACAGATGACACATGGATCCCTTTACCCTGATAGACTGCAATGATGTGCTGTACCGAGGAGCTTTGGGAGCCGGGGGTTAAAGTGGTTAAAATGAGGATTCTTAAACAGACAGATACCATTGTTTTCTTTTTCACACATTTTTACACAAGTTTTTGTGTCATTTTTTGTAGATGATGCAGATTTCAGTGGTAGAGCTTGAACATAATGGGGTCGATGCCTTATCCGTAGGCGCAAGTGTACGGTATGCCTCCTAAACTGTTCATTTCCTGCTTAGCTGCAAATTCCAACCATCACACATTATGCAAATTCTCGTGCCGCATCTTGTCGGATCACACAGCTCCACCTGTTGTGTGGGTGGTATGGCTTGTGCTTTTCTCGTTGACCCAACATTTGAGAACATTCCCGTGACATCTATGAAGACATAACGTTTTACTACATACAAGATTAGAGTCAGTCAAATTTAAATACGGTGGGCTGTAATCGCGAGGCCATTATCAAGTTTATGGATTTGAAAAGGACCAAGACTAAAACTTTAGGATTCCTCTGGGACGCTACAGCGGAGGATGAAAAAAAAAGCCTGCATGCCAATGGGATTGCTACAGAGTGCAATCTCTCCCATCTCGCTGTGTGCTTCTTGATTGTCTTTTGCATATTGTTAAGCCTCTGGTCGTGTCAAAGTGTAAGAAATACATCTGACCTAAGAGCAAGATTTATAAAAAAAAAAAAAAATCCATAGATCAAGAGTCCTCGTCTTGGGAATATGCCTATGCAACAGCCCGTGCATAGCTGTCTATCTATTTCGGGCATAGAATAAGTATGGTTTGTCAACACAGTTTCTTAAGCAAAGAGCGGGTTCCCGTCTCTTGATCCTGAGCGAGATCCGGTCAAGACTATTCAAACTCCACATGGAAAGACAGATTTCAAAGTCACGTCTGAATTGAAACACTTCCGAAAGTTTTTGCGTGCCAAAAGTTTAACGGGTTTGAACCAATTCTCTCTGCTGACTGTACACGTGGAAACCTGCCTCGCTTTTGTGCACTTTGAGGTTGCTCCAGTAAAGACGACCGTCAGGGGGGCCGGTGGGAGGGGTCGGAGGGAGAGGTCGTTAATCAAGACGGGCAGGAGCATCACCCCGGCGCTCCCATGATGCTCCGCTGCGAGCCGGCACCTCCTCCGGCCCAGATCCCTTTCTTGTCACGGCACCAATTAAAGAGCGCGCTGCTCCGCTCAACAGCAAAGGCAACCGGCACAACCTTTGTTCTGACATCACATCCGAGCCCACGAGCATTTAGACCCACTGCACTTCAGGAACATGCATTTTATTTCAGTTTGGAAGCAGTTATGGGTTATGGAGCATCCAAAAGCTTTAGGGAAGGTGTACTTTGTCAGTTGGCTCCAAAGTGGTCTCCCTAAATAGTCATCCTTTTTTTCTGAAGGCCATATTCTTCTGCAAACTAAAAACAGTTGATCAACAAAGTCCAAATCATTCGAGGCGGTACGTAATAGCGACTTCCCTTCCGCGACAATCCATTCAGCCTTGTTCTGGGGCAAAAGTAAAGCCAGAAAAGAATCGCCAGAGTGCCCATTATCGAGCGCAAGTAGAGAATCAAGTGGTATCTGGCAATAGTAAACTCTCTCAAGGACCTCTCAGGGCCCGAGCCAGTGCTCACCAAATCGCAGCTCGTGTACTCAGCCTCCCTCAGACATCACTAATGATCACGCCGGCCCTGGACATATTTATTCATGAGTGGATTACACCTGCTTCCTCCTTTGTTGCAGATGCGTTTCCTCAAATATTGTGTGGTGCCGCCACTCCCACACGACCGGCGAGGGTGACATTTCTCGCTGTCTCACCGGCAGCCTCTAGTGAGCCGGCTGTGGTGGGCAATGGATGGCATGTACTAACACTTATGTTATCAGGCCAGTAGAGATGCTTTGTTTGTGCATACATACATTTAATACTATATTATAATATCCATACTGTATTTGTAGCATTGGTTATATTCCTAGAAATGTTAGCATTAGGTAACATTTGGGTTTCCAGTGTATCACACAATGTAAAACAAACTGCTAGGCTGAAATGCTGAGAGCACAAACCCATGATGGTGGTGTGAACTCTTTCCTGAGCAAAAAGCGCATATGTGTGCAAGTGACATGAGCTTTTATAAATTAAAAATTAAAATCATGCTCTTTTATATAACTGCACATATATTTTAGTCGTAAATGGCTGCTATTTCACCTCAAAATTGACTAATCAAATCAAGTTGTTTTGTATAGCCCAATATCACAACAGGGCTTCACCGTTAAACAGTGAAACAAATAACCAATGTAATGATTAAGCCAGGGGTGTCCAAACTACTACCAAGCCACTTTTAATTGGTCCTCTGCAGATTCTAAAAATATAATAAAAGATTTTTTTAAATTATTATTTTAAATTGCTTTCATTGAATATATATAAAATAAATGAAAATCCATTAACGTATTTTCCGGACTATAAGTCAGGGGGCAGGGAGCGCGTCTTATACTCCGGAGCGACTAATGTGATATTTTTTTTCTTTTTTTAAAGTTCAAAATATATCATTTCACATGCCGCTAGAGGGCGCTGCAGGCTAAGTGAGCAGCCGACAGAATGTTTGGAGTGAGTGAGAAGCGGAGGTTACTCTTGGAAGAAAGCAAAACAAAGCTAATCACGGGCTAAAAGCTAGAGGGCCACAGCTAGAGGAACGAGTTCGCAAATGAGAGCTTGAAAAACGTGCTGCCGGGAGAGGCTTGTCAACATTGCAGTTATGCCAGGTCTTTGCCAAGGCTTTTGATCAGGAATGACATGGAGGATGATGGATTTAGTGATCAAGAGATTGGTATGTTCTTTATGCTATAGTTATCTGAACTGTTTATGTGACGTTAGCATACCATTCACCTATTTAGTGCTTTGTTTAAACTCCCTGTAGCTAACCATCAATGTGTTACGTTAGCATACCGTACGCCTATTCAGCCTGTTGATTTCTCTTCATTAGCATTTTTTGGCTAGTGCGTCTTATACTCCAGAGCGACTTCAAATCCGGTAATAGAAAGCTGTGATGAAGGCTGTATTTAACATTTTATTGAATTTGCCAACTTTAATACAATAGAGGTGAAGATACATATCTGACCTCAGCTAAGTGCGGCCCAGTTGTTTGGACACCCCTGGTCTAAACAAACAAGGTATGTCCAAGCTAATGTGACCCAGCCTCTAAATTTACCAGACTTTAATACATTTTCACTTGATGGCTTATTAGTTAATACCTGAGTAAAAATATGCTGCGTTCTCTGCTTATGGCATCATTAGGTCTATAGCACTGCATACTGTAGTGATGCATTACAATCCCACCCGTGCAAGCCCCATTTTGTTGAAAACAAACATGATGCAATAGCAACATAGCAGTGCAAGAAGTGCAAGAAATGTAAAGTTGAAGAGCAATGGAAAGCATTCTTGATTTTAGTTCATATAACACATTTTATTGTGATGATATAATACAGTATTGATCAAGATGAATCCAGGAAGGCTTGTTTACTTTTAATTCTTTGTTAATAATATGAATCACATGCAAGCTGCGATCTGCTCCAGGTTTGTGAATCTTCCACGACTATTGATTTGCCGTACCCTTTGGGGTTTTGGCCCAGCTCTTTCTGTGGCCTTGTCTCACCGAATGCCTAACCATCCAAGACCCAGAGTGAAGGCACCGTGACATATTGAGTAACATCATGTATATTTGTCTGACAGTCCATGAGCACTCATCCATCCGACTCACCATCCATCTTCCTGACTTTCTCCTTCATGTCCGGCAGAGCTCTCCCCTCTGCCTGTGTGTGCGGTCAGTGCTGTAGAATATGGAGCTGTAACTGGGGCTGTCTCAGTGCGCAAACAGACGGGGAGGTTTACTGTATTCGGATTTGTGTGTGTACATACAGTAAGTAGATGAAGACCACAGGATCTGCCTTGTCACTAGAAAAGTTACAATCATCAACATACATGTACATCGAGAGATAATACCTTTATGGCTTATGCAGTTTAACCTAGCGCTCGCTACATTGAGTTTGAGTTGCCATATGAGTAAATATCCAGTCACAGTCGTGGTGGGAGAACGTATGTGTGTCCTGGAAGACTCCGGAGCGGTCATTGAGCTGTTATTGAGTGACTCAGTAATGGGCGCCCTGACCATCACACTCCCCAGAGAGAGCCACTTTGTTCTCAATCACGGCTATCATTACACAGGGAGGAACAGCGGCATCCTCACTGAGGGGATGTGTCGGCATGAGACGGGGGCGGGGACACAGACAGTCACTGATTACGAGCCAAGAGATGCTGAGTATAGTTATTTCCATTAAGCATTGTAATGTAATCGTGAATCCCAGTATAGTGAGTCTATAGAGTGAATATTTCTTAGAGCAAGATTTTTCGTCCACTTTGGCCTTTGTAAATGTGATGTCGGAAATCGGATTGGACTCGAATGATCACCACATTGATGTCTGTTTGATCCAACAAGTCCCAAGTCGATGGATTCATAACATCAAGTAAAATTCTTTTGAATACATGCCCTTTCTACATGCACTGATTTAGAAATGCTAATCAGTGACTTTCAGGCTGGTTCTGAAATGCCACTGTCCTTTCATGTGAAATAAAAAAAAAAAACTGTTTAAATGAACGGGACTTCATTTTTACTTAAGGTCACCCTGTATTGACTTTAAAATAACGTGATTTGATCCCTGTCACTGGATTCGCAAGGCTGTACCATTAGTTCTAATCTATCGGGGCTCTCATGGAGAGGTCCCCCATCTTCATAAAGATAATTAGTTGAAATGTCAGACTGTGGCGTGCTCCACCCTCCACTGCCCCCCTCCTGCCTGCAAAAGCTCTTACCACAAACTCGACATGTATCTTTATAAGACACCGCAGCCACGGCACCCATTCCACCGGGACAATTATTCTACATTAGCCGCTGATGGCCTTCATAACCAAATTAAATGCCTTTGGAGTGGCTCTACATCACCGTGATGCAAACTTTATGGGTCCGGCAATTGGATTAGTATGTAATAGAGTGAAAATGAATCAAAAAGTATTCTCAGACAGGTCTTCGGAAACAAAATTGGAAATCCAGTCTTGAGCAAGTTAAAGGGGCGGTGTGAGCGCTGCAATAATGCAACATGGTCCTCCGAGCCCAGGGGGAAGAGTGTCCCAAAAACAATATATTCTAGATTGATTGCCCATAAACATACATGGGCTCTTTTTTAGAGTGCACATTGACGCATGACTTTTACTTACTGAATGAGGTGTTTTTGTGCCATTGTAAGAAAGGGTAAAAATATGATCTTCAACAAAAAGTGGGACAAAAGTATTAGCTTTAGTGCATGGCTCACTGGATAGAGGACAATTCCATTATCTCCATTCCAGCTCATGGAACCCCTTTACTAAACTTTACCATCGACAGCTCTGCCAATTTATGACTCCATTCTAGAATTAATGTCCTTATTCACCACCCTAAGCTATATATATTTTTTTTAAAAACATCCAAACCTATAAAACCTCCATCATTTATTTGCACCAATGCATTCAATTTCAGCATTTGCTTCAGCGTACAATATGTCTTATGATGTTAAAGCCTTTCACTGATAATTGCCATCCGAGCAACTCAAGTAGAACAAAAAATAACTGACATCTCGCAGCGCTCTCTGATGCAGCCATCTTGTGCCTGAACTTTGACGGATGGGTTCTCCCTTCTTCCCCGGGTCGCTGTGTGAAGTGTCAGTGGAGCAGAGCAGGCAGTGAGCTCTGAGAGACAACCGGCCTCGTCTGACGGGGCCATGGAACGAGCGGATAACAATAAAACGTGCTCGAACGCCAGCCAGCCTTTATTAGAAATCACTAAACATAGAGCTGGATTAGTTGTCCATGTGCCATCGGTTTTGTGTTGCTTCTGTCAGAGTAATGTACAGTATCCGAGCCTCACCATCTGATAGACGCGTTATCGTCCGTCGTGGCAAACTCTCACACTGGAGAATGTTGTCATCCGAAAATCTTTTAACAAGCTAAGTGCTTAAAACTCCCTCCACGGCTTCCCATTTCCAAAAAGTATCTCATATATGATGGAACAAAGTCAAGTGAATTGTTATAGATCTGTCATATTCCCCCCGTACAAGCCTTAATTTGGTCGCCGGATATCAGGAAATCAATATTGCTTCTCCCAATGTCGGTGGCCTGCACGAGGTGGGCCTAATTGAAATGTATGAGGCGCCCTGCTAAATGATGTGTGCAGGCGAGGGAGAGGAGTGATTGCAAACATATGGAACGGTTCCTTAGACAAGAGAAACATTTGTGCGACGCCGGCGGAGAGAAAACAGAAGGGCGGAAAGGCAGCGCGAGAGCTGGAGGAGAGAAAGGAGGGAGTCTTTTCAATACCTGAGACATCACTCACAACTTTGCACTTCTACGTCTTTGTTGGAGGATAAAGCGGTATGTTTACTGACAATGCCAGTTCTGCCCTGTACATTTTAGTCTAATAGTTAGTTGTTGATATACTTTGCAGAAATGGCATTGAAAGGGATCATTTTTGCAGCACTGCGTTCATGTTATGGTCAAGAAAATTGCCTGATAATTGACCGTCTGACAGGGTTTCTACTGGTCGAATTGAATGCTTTTTAATGCCATTTTTTGAATATGACGATAACTTTTGGATTTTGAACACCCCCCCATGTTTAAAAATACTTTGAATGACTTTGATGGCCTTAATGAATGACTCTGAATGCTTTTAATGTCCCTAGAAACCCTTGTCTTAGCCCAGGGTTTGCATTTTTTCATTTCTCTAAGCCATTATTGGTAAACAGTGATAGTAGTTGTAGTTGTAGTTAGGGATGGGACGATAATGAAATCTGGGGTCACGATTATCTTGGCCATAATAATTGCGATTAACGATATGATCACGATACTTGCCTATGGTTTAAAAAAAAAAACACTGAAACTGCAGAATTGTTGGGATTGGGCAATTATTAAATATTCCTCTTCATTGCCTGCTGTATATGTCATACTGAGTGAGACATGAAGTACATATTTAAAGGCACACTTTTGGACTATACTGTTGTCATCAATACAAAACATGCAGCTCATGAGCAGCTCGACACAGACAATGCTATTTCTGCAGTGGGTAATCAAAGAATGGATTTGGATGAGGAACTAACCTACTGAAACCTGAAATACTGCTGACTTTAGTCACATCTCCATGGCGACGTACCCACTGCCGGTGAAGTTACAGGCACTGGTTTTCTGATGGATTTATCGATTGTCTTCTAGCACAATAATCACAGTAATCAAAACTATATTTTTGTTTATCGTCCCATCCCTAGTTGTAGTTCTACTTGCATACACTTTGCTTTGAGTTTTGCCATTGATATTTTTGTTTTCAACACTTTCGGCTTCAGATTACACGTCCACGTCTTGAGTCCAAGGCTCAAAATCCAGTGTTTTTCCTGGGCCATCCATCGCGGTTAGCATGCCTGGCCTTCTAATAAGCTATTGGCGTTTGACTTAGTGACGACTGCGAGAATAATGGCTCTCACGATGTGAAGTGAGCACAAGTGGCATTTCCTAACCACCTCAACAGGTGGACCAGCCCCATCGCTCAATTTCTATTGGTCGGAGAGGCTCTGTCTATAGGTGTAAATAGGAAGACAATTGCTTTCAATGTCTTCATGTCCAATAGTGATATTTTCTGTTCCTCTAGCAATTAGGCTGTAACATCTTGCGTCTCGCACAAGTGAGTCACACATGCATCGGCATGTGCAGCAGGCAGGATGTGACAAGGCATGAGATTAGCAGACAGAGTGATATGCAGCAATACAGCGTGAAACTGAAAGTATAAATTAACAGCTGAAACAGCAAATGAGTTTAACAAGTTATTAATAGACATGTCTCAGCACATAAAGTTTGTTAAACATGGCAAAGACATGACAGGAAGCTACACTTTTAATGAAGTCCATCAAATGAGCTTTACATATTGCTTTTATAGGTAGAAATAATTGGAAAAAGTTATGTTTATGTTGAGATGTGGAGGAAATTTTAAAATAAAGTTTAAATAATAAAATATGTAATCAAGTTATTCTATAAAATTTCTCAGAAATCACAGAGTCACAAATATGCTTCAGGTTGTACAGCGTGTCTAAACTGCCAGCAAGGGATTATTTTGTGACAGATGAATGCAATAACACATCTTTACAAACGTGACTTAAGGCGACAAACAAATGCTTATAGCGCTGTAAGCTGGAGCACTGATACAGGCTATCTGTACCAGACACACGGCTTTCCAAATGCAGAATGTGTCTGTGCGAGCGCTGGGCTCGACTGGTGGAAAAATGTTGAACGATTACGGCTTGGAGGGTCTGCCCTTCAGGTCTTACGGCTGAGGAAGTTGAAATGTAACATGTAGGAAAAAATACTATAATAAGATTGCTGAAATTAAGGATAGTTGAACATCCACTTTTAACTTGATAGAAGGATCACATTTCCGCATAATTGGCCTGTTGATATGTTTCAATCTGATTACATCTAAATGGTTTGTCCTTGCTCACAAAGTAACACATTGTCAGCCCCCTTGTCCTTGCATAATTGTTTAATGATTTCTGTCTCATTCTACTCTCCAAATACAGATGCAGGTATTATTCAACCAATCAGAAAGCTTGTTAACCTTTAAAATATGACTTGCACATTCATTGGATAGTCCACACCAGAGCGCAACCTTTCCTTCTCCGTGGCGATGTTTGCCCATGCTCTGAGCCGTCACGGGGGTTTACCACCGTGGCTACTTCTGAAATCCTTGCTACAATCTCGGCGGTGAGGGGAGAATTCAATTTAAAGCGTCTTTGAATGTCTGCATACAACTGATGCGATATTTGTGACCGTTTGTTTTTGCCTCTTTCTGCTCTATTCCTTAACAAGAAAAACATATCGCTTCCTCTTCTCGTTTTGTGGCGAACGTGAGCGCGCAGACCGCATGCCCTCGCACTCACCCACTGCTCCCGTCTGTAAACTGTTTTGGAGTGCGATCCGGCCGACTGTGCTAATCCATTTGTTTAAATACATCTGACATGTTCATTAAGCCGCTAAGCCACACACCCTCACATTTTCCCCGCGTCTTTCTCTCTCTCAATCCCTCTCCCACCGAAAAAAAAAAAAAAAATCGGCTTCCGCTTTCTCTCGGAGCACATTCAGACTGTAATTAGCGTGTAGTCAAATGAGAGGATGGCAAGGCATGAAAACACAGTCTAATGGGCCGCCTGCCAGCCAAGCTTCTTACAGTGAGCGGCGCGGCGGCATCAGGCGCTTCAGGCCACAGTAAGTCAGGCTAATAAAGATCATCTCCCTCCCGTTCAGGATTTGGGAGCTACAGTAATGCGGGTATAGGATGTCAACAGAAGAGTCGCGTATAAGAGGATTAGGAGGTGGTCACTGTAACAGGAAATCCTTAAAAGGGATGTTTTGAAATGATGAATGGAGACGGAGCGTTTTTTTTTCTTCTTCTTCTCAACCACACTAGCTTGGATTTGAATTCTGATGCAGCGGAAAATACCCTGCCAGTGTATTCAAGGGAATTCCCAAGACCGCAGTGAAATCTTAATGGAAGACAACCCAGCATAATATTCTATTCAACTGGTCCTGCTGTTATTGCAAGTACCACCATTACCTCTACTATTGCTTCTTCTGTTAAAGCAGTACTAAGTAACTTGTTCACCTTAATATATCCTTACCGTAGTCCCTCTGGGGGTAATGCAAGTGTCAATGGGATGATTGGTGGGTCTTTCATCTCCCCCTGGTGTTTCTAGCCAGAAAACCACAATTGCAACTCCCCTGCTACTGGGTAGGAGGCGCCAATACACACTAATGGAATCGCGCAGAAGAAGCTAACAGGCTAGCAGGCAAAGCTAACTGTGGGCTAGCACCACTTAAACAGTATTTACAGCTAAGTTTGGGTGAAAAAAAAATCTCCATTGTGTAGTTGGATGTACAATATCCCTCACTCCCTTTGTCTTTTCTGTCAGCGTAGTATTTACTCTCATGGACAATTAATGAGTAAAAAACCGCAACATGTTACGACACCTGCAGTGGCACATATGGCCTCTAGGGGCATGAGTTACTTAGTACTGCTTTAAGATGAGTGGCTTCACTAAAAAAAAACTTGTCTACTCCTCCTTTCTTTAACAATATGCAACATTTGCAGCACGTGTCGAACGAAAAATCGAGCAAAGGAAATTTGAGTGAGCCATTTAAGATCAAGATAGCAATTTCTAACCAATGAAATGTAAGATTGTGAGAAATGATTGCCATATACAGTATACAAACAAAACATGACTTCTGCAGGAGATAGCCAAGTTTCTGTAATGCGTTAGAACTTTCCCCAGGATCTTTTTTGCTTAGGAGGAGCAGGGTTTTTCCTTTAATTTCCCAAGTCATCATACAAAAGCAATGCTGCTTTGCTTCAGTGGCCCAGTTTCTCTTCATAATTTGCCACTAATACCCTTGAACATGAAAAATAAATAAAACTAAAAGCAAGAATACCATGCTCAACAAGGACACATTTCAAAAAACTGTTTTCCTCAATTTTCTGCATGTTTTAAATTGATTTTGGAATACATCTTTTTCTGAACTAAAATCCCCCTCCACTCTCGTATTGCGTGCATGTTTCTCGGTGATGCCTCTGCCAGCTTGGCGCATTAGTCCTTCCCCTGCTTTCCGCTGGCACGGCTCCATCTCCACAGCCCTGCGAGTGCCATGATCCGGGTCGGCCCGAGTATTACACGACCACCTGGAAGGACCGGCACACCTGGACCAGGCTTAGTGGCACATTTTCCCTGCCAGTGTGTCCACAAACAACCCCCTCAGCCTCAGTCTTCCTATGGCAGTGATTTGGCATTGTTAGTTTACAGCAGGTAACCTTTATGAAAATCACACATAATTTCATGCTTTAATCCTCGTCCCCGGTGGCGGAACTAAAATGGGTGACAACAATGGTGCGTTGTTCAGAATCAGGAGGTGTGAGTTTGCAACCTACACATAGAATACTGCATTTATCAACTGAACATTGTTTGGTAAAGTGTGTTTATCGAGAATATTGTACAGTTTGGGGGCCAACATCGAGAAACATTAGCTGAAAACAATATGACATGACATAACTGGTGTTGTCACGATACTAAAATTTCAAACTCGATTTCGATACTGAAAATGAAACTCGATTCTCGATGTCGATTAGGATACCACAGCAAAAAATGTAAACTTTTAACTTTGCTGTAAGAAACTCTTGTCTCTTTCCATCTGTGCTGTATTATCTACATTGCAGAACACTCAACAACTGTATTGTACTGTATTAACATTGGTATAATTTCATTTTGTTGAGAATTTTTAGCAGAAAAAAACACTTAATAGCCAATGCTAACTGATACATGTAAACCTATGGATGCCTTTAAGCTAACGTTAGCCACCATCGCAAATTCTAATTTCTATACAAAACGCCTGCTCCTTTCGACCTGGTGCGGCGCCAGTAATGAGATCCTACACTTCGACAAGGGATGCCTTTAGTTTTACAATTTTATGAAGGGTTCAAGTGAGTACTTTTAAGCTGTAGTGTAAGTTTTGATCGTACCACAGCAGGTTCCTTCCTGTGCTCTGGCAGCAAGCAGGAGGGGGAGGGGCTGCTCTGTGCTCGGAGGAGAAAGTATTGATACCTGCTCAAATGAATATCTAACTTCAATACCACTTTTTGTATTTTTTTGACAATCCTAGCCCTAACCAAGGGATTGTGTCTTTTATTGTATTGTCATTCTTGTTAGACAGCTAATTTTGTGATTGTGGCCCACAATTGTGGCCACATATTCGTCAATCTGTGATATTGGCGAGGGCTGCACAATACATCGCAAAATATATCGTATCACAATATATCGCAACATCACTAAATCCGTCATCTGACTGAGACTGACACATTTTTTGCAAACTCTAACTGCTTTAGTTCAATTTAAGTTTTGACACAATTTGCAGAAAAAAACGAGTTACTTACAATGTGTGTTTAATGAGAATGGAACATATCGCGTTGAAATGGTTTAGGGAAATATTGCAATAATATCATTATCGTGATATTGCGCATATTGCAGGTTCTTCAATATTGTTCAGCTCTACTCTTGGCAGCTGTAGCTCACAGAGGAAGCTCCCCGAAGTGCTCACTACAGTATGTGGCCTTGTCGATGTATTTTCATTACGGCGCCATCTTCCTGTTCTGCCAAACCGGGCCGTCTTGACCTCAGCCTGATAATTTCATAGGCCCTGATCAAATAAACCATTTATTTATCATGTTTTTCTCGAGGCTTAACCTGCGTTTCCTTATCGTCTGCACTTAACTGTGACTGGGAATCCATTTTCCGTATCATTCTGATAAATCTGCCCTCACGGTCGCTCGGCCAGACTACCTCACTGGATTATGAGCACGTAATATTGTTTGCCTACCGCCATCTTTCCCAATTTGTATGTGAATGTAGACAGAGTGGAATTGAGTGAGTTGCTTGGGCTTTTCTTGATGGCCAGTTATTGCTTTTATATGGGCTTTAATGGGCTATAAAGCGCAGTTACAGTCGGGGGGAAAAAGTAGAGCGGCGAGACATAAGACATGTGCCATCGATTCTAAGTAGATCGTGTTGTCAAGATTTGAATTGAAGTAAATGTTTTCTTACCTCAAAAATAATGTTTGCTTTTACTTTTGCTGTCTTGTTTCTTTTTCATCTTGGTGCAAGAATTACTTTCTGCTTCAATCTCTACAGTCACTACCGAAGTTATTGGATATCTGGTTTAGTTGTTCAATTTGTTGGTGCTTCAAAATTCACAAATGACCACCCAGAAAGGAAATATATTTGGATTATATTTGGATTATACTGCCCATACTTTGTACTACACTTGGATACCAATTTCCTGAAAAACTACAATGGGCCAATCAAGAAAAAGTCATAAAATATCGTAAAGGTTGTGTTTGGTCTATTTGTACTCATTTAAACCAGCATTAAAACTAAGATGGTATGGGAGAAAACCAACTAAATATCTCAGCATTGTCCACTGGATGAACAATTGCTGTTTCCACCTGCCGTGTCTCACCTTAAAGCAGTACTAAGTAACTCATGCCCCTAGAGGCCATAAGCACCACTGCACGTGTCGTAGCATGTTATGGTTTTTTACTCATTAATTGTCCGTGAGAGTAAATACTACGCTGACAGAAAAGACAAAGGGAGAGAGGGATATTGTACATTCAATGACACAATGGAGATCATTTTTTTCACTCAAACTTGGCTGTAAATACTGTTTAAGTGGTGCTAGCCCGCGGTTAGCTTTGCCTGTTAGCCTGTTAGCTTCTTCTTCGTGATTCCAGTGTGTGTATTGGGTCTTCAGGTCGGAGCAGGGTAAGCCGCATGTGTGGTTTTTTGACCAGAGACACCAGGAAGAGATGAAAGATCCCCCAATCATGCCATTAACACTTACCCCCAGAAAGACAAGCTACTTAGTACTGCTTTAATTTGGCAACAATTGACAATTGATTTTACATGCAGTGGTCGAAGTGGACATTTTTAGCTAGTTTCCTCCCTTTACATCTTAGTTTTCATGTCAGAGTATGAAAATTACCAAACTTACCCCATACATATGCTTATTTTATGCTGTTTTGTCCAAGGCAGAGCTATCTCGGAAGTAGCAACTACAACGCTTCGCAAAGCTGGGTTTTCATCGGGTATTCATTCACATATATTGCCAGATCTAAAAAAAAAAAAAAAAAAAAGTTTCCCTATTCACCTGCAGTGTCGCGCCTTAAATAGGTTAGGGTTGGCCACCTATCACTCTATGAATGTATTTGCGTGAGTGATTGGTGGTGGTCGGGGAGTGAATGAACACTGTCAGGTAAAGAGCTCATATATCTTGAAAGACGCAATTGAAAATATCCAAGGTATTATTTCCACATAGACCCTTATTGAAGAAAGAAAATCATCACAAGAGAGCGCACTGGGGAGGCAGGAATCCAAACCAGACATTCATCTATTCAAGCAAATCCTTCGCCTTCCAGCTAGTCCTCCAAAATCTTTGCAAACCATTTTTAGCACCAGAAAATACACCCCTGGATGTGAATGCTGATCGAACACAGATGGTCGGAGGTGATAGCGAGAGAGAGAGAGAGAGAGAGGACGGAAAGAGACAAAAATCAGCGACGGCACCGAAAAGGTCAATTGAAAGGCATGAAAAAAAGATTAAATAAAGCATAGCGTGTGCGCAGCAAATGAGGTGGCTGCATGCGGTCTGGTAAACAGTGCCGAGGATCTGTGCTAATTACTAGTCCTATGGGTGGTTGTTAGTGGGGAATGTCCACTGCTTATGTGTGCTTCTGTAACCAATCAATGGCCTTAATTAGACTATTAGGTGCTGTACCGGGTCCCAGGGGAGCACTCCAGGACCTGAAGCTGCCGTACTGTTTAGTTTCCTGATTGCCAAAGGAGGTTTGTTGAAAAATAAAATGAAACGAAAATCATATCTATTAATGGAAGATTGTATGAAACCAAAGCTGAGGTACATTTGTCAAGCAATGGTGACACATGCATCCCGATTTGACATTTGAAAGAATACTGATGTGTAATGGGTACATCATCTGTAGATCGACCTGTAATATCTTCCTTTTATCCTTCAATGTTCAAATGTTTGCCAGTGGAGCTTCCTCTGGTGGCAGAAAGGGAATTAAACATGCTAAAAATTGTATGTGAGACTACGTTTTTACCCAGCGGCATTCTTACAAATTGATGGCGCCGTAATGAACACCTTTTGAGGTTAGGGTTAGTTTAGGGCATTATTTCACAACCGGGGTATGGGGGCTACTTGGAATTATTTCAGATTAACAACAGAGAATTTCAATATTAATTTCAAAGGAAGGTTACTTTTAATTGTGTTTTTCAGTAAAAGGTTTGACTTTGAGCTTGTATTAGCTTAATTTTGAAAAAAAAAAACCACACAATTAAATACTAAAAAATCTTAGTGTTTTTGGTCACTTTGGAATAATATGGCCAAGATCCTGGAGGTAGGGGGGTACGCGGAGTATAAATGAAGACACACAGTGCTTCCATAGTAGAAATGACCAAAATGAAAATTGCAAAATTCTACAGCAAAATTATTGATGAGAGAACATTGTTGCAACATGATTAAAAACAAAACAAAAAAAAGAGTTGATTTTGGTCTTGGTTTATTTGGTTAGGAGAGTGCATGTTAATGAACATACATGGGTCACACTCTCAAACACACTCTCATTCATCCTGGACTATTGTACATGCTTTTAGTGGTATAGGGAACCCAGAGTACCCGGAGGAGAACTACTCAGACACGGGGAGAACATGCAAACTCCACACAGAGAGGCCTCGTCCCGGGTGGGAATCAAACCCGGACCTTCTCGCTGTGAAGCTCGAGTGCGAACCGCTGCACCACCGTGCCGCCATTTTGCATTAAAAGTCCCCTTAATTGGCAGCAGGCAATAACAAAACAGTGCCAAGTACAGTTTTTCCAGATCTTTCTTTTGAGTCTTAGTCAGAAATAGCTGGAGCCTGTTGTTGATATATATTTTTACATAATTAGATGGCCACCTCTAATGGTAACGTGTAGGTTTAAAATTCTGGTCCACCAACAGCGTAATGTTTGATCTCTTTAT
Source organism: Gobius niger (assembly GCF_951799975.1). NCBI lineage: Eukaryota > Metazoa > Chordata > Actinopteri > Gobiiformes > Gobiidae > Gobius > Gobius niger. Next base: position 13,483,801 of record NC_136872.1, read on the forward strand.
AGATCCCATAGTCTCCCACTCGATCTGTATTCATATATTCATCCTCATGATAAATACGGCCAATTTAATAACAGCAACGCTTTCAAGTGCTGCATATGCCTGTTTATAATGCTCTTCATCACAAGTCCCAGATCATTTTTCCTCCCGAGTTTTGCAATACAGTGATGCCCTTTTCCAAGAGCCGCTATAGCTGCCTTGTAGATCCAATAACACCGCATTTACTTAGCAAACAGGCTGAAAAAACACCCCGGCGTCGTCACTCATATCTTCATATTCAATATTCGCCCCAATCCACTGACCCTTCAGAAGTCAGCGAAATGGAAAACCCTAATGCCGGTGTTATTTTCACTATAGCTTTTATCTCGGGCTTTATATGAGTAACCAGGTGACACAGAGACCACCGTTTGAGTGCTGCCTATTATCCATAAGAGACAGACTTTGACGTATAGGGAGTGGGAGAGGACGGGGCAGATAGAGGGAATTGTAAATGAATGCGAAGAGGAGGTGGCGGAGGTGGCGGTGATGGTGTGAAGAAGACAGGCTAATCTTAGAAAGACTGTTGGCGCGCGGAGATGGAAGGTGTGCTGTAATAACTTCATGCATGTTTTAGCATCGAAGTAATGTGAAATGCATACCCAGAGGAGATGAGTATCTAAAAGGAATCCAGGCATTTGGGTTTGTGAAGGGATTGTATGTTTGATGGTATAAGGCGATTGGCATTGGTTTAAAAATCATTATGTTTGCCATCATTACAACCGAAGAATCTCCAACGAGGCATTGACCCTATTCTCTGGAACTGCTCGGGTATGTTTTTTACTGAATTTTGCTGCATAATAGAGTGAATAGAATTTGGAAATGTCCACAAACTGCATTCTTCACATTGCCATTGATTTGTTAGCATGCCATTGTCGAACAATCACTCGCTCTTATATGTTTTTTAAGCATGTCTGATTCCCCCTGCTGCCTGTGAAGGGCGCTCTAACCCAACTTTGTCTCGAAAACCGAACACAGACCTTAGTGATGAAGTTATGAAGTATAAAATATCAATGCGATCACAGCAAGAAGGTCCCAGGTTCGATTCCCACCTGGACTTTCTGTGTGGAGTTTGCACTTTCATATGGTACTACAGATGCACCGATCCAGCTTTTTTGCTACCGATACCGACACTGAGGTTTGAGTATCTGATGCTGATATCCGATATTTACCGATATCAAGAGACTTTCTTAAAAGTGCTTTCTCTGAGGGAATTAGTCAATTGACTCTTTTCTCCATTTTAAGATCAATAAAGTCATATTTTATTGTCATGATGTTTTCCATTGTATCTATTGATAAACTCTTCTAAATCTAAAAGATTTAACAAGGATCACTGGACTTTTCTACACTAGTTATCCTTGGGTATATGACAGGCTTTAGGTTACACTAATATGAACAACACACAGATCTGATCATTACAAATATGTTTGATCATTAATTTCTTAAACTTAAATACAAACACTTGGCTTCAGCAGTGGCCAATTTTATTGTATTAGGCTTCTTTAGTTTATTAGCCTTGATTAGTTTGCGTTAGCATTAGCATACTGAGGCTAACCGTGGCATTTTGCATGGCGATCAAAAGTACATTTGTGGAGGTTAAAACTTCAAAATTATTATACATTGATATAAAAATGATATATGGTGGTTATTCACTTAGATTTAGATGGTAAAAGTTGTATTTTTAAGGCAAAACTGGTATTGGTTCAGTATAGGGTATTTGTAGCCAATACCGCTATCGTATTTTTTCCAGTATCGGCTCTGATATCCGACACCAGTATAGGATCGGTGCATCCCTAGTAAGAACATAGCCCATTTACAACACTTGAATTGCGTGTAATTCAGGGGTAAATGTTCTACTCGGCGAGCCACAAAGTTATCTCTTGCTTAAAAATCCAAATACAGCATGCCGGATAAACATTCCTCGTGTTTTTAGTACTGACCTATTGTGGTTGGACTTGGCATGCAGCCTTGATGTGGTGCCTTGGCAGAGGTCACCGCCCTCCATGTGCTTCCAACATTCTCTTCCATGCGCGATCGCAAGGTACTGTTCCTATTCATGCCCAGGGGAGGTTTGGCGCCACTGTGGGAGAATTCAAATAATACCTGCACATCTATTGTACATAGAGAAATCCTCTCTAGATAGTTGATAGCACGAAAAACAATCGCTAGTTGCCGCCTTATCGCCCCAAAGCAGCGTTTTTAGATGTACAGTATGCTCGCAGAAGATAAACGCCGCCCGCTCTTTGCCCATGCAGCTCTGTCCTTCGCTATCTCTTTGTACTACACGCTCGCCTCACAGGGGAAAATATCCACTGTCAGTGTGGGGGGGGGGGAGGGAAAGAAAAAAATGAAGTGGAGCAGATGGCATCAGAATGATTGAAACCACCTACAATGGTTCCCACAACTTTCTCTTTTCATCCCTTTCTGAGATTTTTGCCATTACCTCGTTTCCAAATGTGGACGTAAGTTGGAAGCAGCGTGGCGCCCCCCCCCCTTACCCTCTCCACAGTTGTTTGCCAAAGAGAGGCGCGAGGCTCTACGGAAGCCCCCCTGGCGCTACACAAAGCCAGCCAGCCACCAGGAGGAGAAGAAGAAGAGGGAGGGGGAGAGGGAGCGATGGTTCAAAATGAAAGCGGTGCTCTTTTGGTCACAGGATAACGCAGGTGGATGTGGCGTGTCATTTTGACCAAAGGCAGGTATAGAATAACACAGCATGTTCTCACTATGCAGGTGTGGGCGTGATCATATTTTGGATCCAGGGTGCTATCGCAGAGAGCGTCTGCAAAAGTTGTAGTCGTGAGCAATTGGGCATTCTTACTACCTGCCAATTACAGATAAGAAAAGTGTTGCCACTTTGCAAAGCACGCTGGGGAAGTGTTATGCAGTAATAGAAAAGGAAGAACTTGAGTAAAATGTGTCTGCAATATTAAGCAGTTGTGAGCATGATGATATTCCGATCATCTTATTCTGCCCAATGGCTAATGCAATTCTATGCAAAGCAATGGCAGATTTAACTCTCTGATTTCTTTTGCGGTTATGAAGGTTATGAAAACTCCATCTTTTTTTCCACCTCTTCATCACTTTATCTTACTTTTGCAGTTTGTCACACCAGCCCACGCCCTTCTGGCCCCACCTTGCTTTGTCACAACATCTCTCAGCAGCACCCCGCCAGATTGGAGCTGCTGATGTGTCACCACTCCACGTAGATGCGATAGTTAACAGATCAGAAGGCACGGAGAGGAATTTTTAGTAACCAGAGAGGTGTTGATAAGTGTCAGCGAGCGAGACAGAGAGAGAGAGAGATGCAAAGTGTATGCAGTGTATAATATCCACACCGTTTGAGCTACATGGGGGTGTTGCTATTTAGGAGACAAAAGCAAGTGGCGTGGATCTCTGATGCTTACCTATACAGTACATGCTGCTCTTTCTAATGGCTGTGTCTTGGCATCAAAGTGCATATGGCTGCCCCTGGGGGAGATCACCGCCGATGCATAATACATAGCCCCGCATTTCCGGCGATAGCAGCAATAATGTCGACGCTCGGAGTGCATAAAGGGGAGATCAGGTGTAGGGGAAAGTGATTACAGAGCATGAACACACCTACTGATCTGCCTTTATTGTGAAGGGTAACTGACGTAAAGGTGACAGCAGCCCCGAAGATTGCCTGTAGAGATTCAGGCAACAATTTTACGCTTAGCCATATACTTTGAGTATAGGTGATAAAGGTGCTCTATGTTTCATTGTATTTAAGAGGGGGTGGGGGGCTGTCAACAGAAAAACAGAACAACAGAACGTCCTACATGAAGGGCTCCCCCACTCATCAGTCGAGCTACACTGCAAGTAATTTACATTTTAAGATTTATAATAATGTCTATACGTTTGTTAAGTGTGACGTCATGACTTCCACTTCCAGAAGTAATAATAAACTCCTAAAAAACAACCATCAATATTTCTGAAACTCAATGGAGAGTTGCTGAACCTACTTATTTCTCCGATTCACTAGCCAAAAAGCCTACTGCTGAAAAAGTAATATTTACTAAAGTCACTACTTTCGGGGTTAGCGTAGCTGCTGCGCCGTTAGCATTTCTCTCCGCTAAATCCGGATGTACTGATTTTGGTGAATACTACTTTTATAGCAGTAGGTACAGCATTTTTGGCTATTGGCCTGATAAATAAGTATGTTCAGTAACTCGCTGTTGAGTTTCAGAAATATTGATTGTGGTGTTAAAGCGTTTTTTGTAGTTTCTCGCACATCTGCGGACCCGGAAGTAGAGCTGTGACGTCACCGCTTAACAAACGTATATAAAGAAAACACTGTGAGGAGTGAGAGACTGGACTAGTCAGGATTTCAAAAGCTTGCTGAGCAGGCAGCAGTGGAAATGACGTAGAATATTGAATACAAGCTTTCACTTGTGCTAACGGCATGCTAGCAAATATATGCTACCATGATGTAGACATTTTGAGCGGGTATGGAGTAAATGAATAGTGATCATAGCATAATCATAGCATAAGCCATTGTTATAACTGATCAGAAAGGGGCTGGTGATGGATTATGGGCTTTAAACATGTGGAGGACAGATGAATGTTCACTATATGATGCAATACAATCCAGGATGTACAGATTGGAGCACCTCAGCCGTAGAGGAAATGTACTGTACTGATAGATTGTAGTGGAATAGCAGCAATAGTTGTACTCGCAGTTGTCGTGAATATATATGACTTGAACTAGTAACATTAAGTTCCTGCATAATAAGTTCCACAGTTTGACAAACGCTGTCATCAAATTTAAGCTAAGCACTGCGCCACAAAGGTTGAGAAAGCGTGTTAAGTGACAATGATGAGCGGCTTTGTTTTGTCTATGAGCAATTGGTGTCAGCAGTGGATATTCATTATTGTAATGGCGGCGTATTCTCTGCTTGTGTAATGTATGTAATCGTGGAGTTAATTACATCTTAGTTTGACACTAAGCAATGTGTATAGCATTTTAATTAGACCTCGGCGGGATTGAGCTTTTTGGTTATGTAACACTTGTCATTTATCTTTTGTAGCCGAAGCCAAGATGCAGGCAGCTGTCTCTGTAACGAGGAATCGGCAGCATCAAGAGGCTGAGGAAGAAACGCACTTGAAAATTGGTTTATTGGTAGCGTTTCAGGGGTCATTTGAGGAAATTGGGAGTTATTATTCTTCTGTCCTTGTTCAGCGCGTCAGCCATACAGTACACATCCCTCACCACAGTTGGCTGCGAGGTCAAAGTGCTTAAATGAATGGTCGGATGAGCTCGCATTGGTAATACTGAACATTCCTCTCCATATTAAACATGTCTGACACTAGCAGCCCCATCACTTCCGCTCACTTACTTCTTTGCTTACTCCTGTAGATCCCACCCCTTTGGCTGTATTTCTGCAGCATAAACACACCAGCATTTATTTCCACCACAACAAGAAAACCCCCCATTAGCGGTCATTATTAATTAACATCATCATAATGGCCGGTGCGTTCCTGAAAGGTCAAAGATCAGTTTTAATGATGGGCCCTGCATATGGTGCCGAGCGTGTTGCCTTGAAAGCGAGGAAAAGGCCGTGCGTCTGCTGATCCATCTGTCCAGGGGTAATGAATGCACCTGCACTTTCCACGGGCCAACGCGCAGGTGCACCCTCACCAAGCCCCGACACACACAAACGCACACACACACACCTTTCCTTTTTTTCCACAACACAATTAAAAAGCAATAAGTGTATCCTGTGGCAGCACTGTTTACTCATTACCGCTAATTATCTGTTGAATGCTTACAGTGCTAAGACAGTCAGCACCCGCATGTAAACTCGCTACGCTAGTCAAATCATTTCACAAGTAAATTAGCGCAACACATGTTTGTGCTGGTTGATTAGAATGGTGAACTTTTCGTCACTTTCTTTGTCACACACTGAAGCTGACAGCACATCGCTCGTTCATTTATACAGCTTCATTAGGGAGGGGCTTGACCTCGCCATTGTTTACTCAAAAGTCTATTCTCACTTCCATTGCCCATGGCCCTCTTAAACCATTGTTTTGAGATGCTGATTGTCTTCAAAGGAGTGGGTTGTGGCTTTTAAGATTGATCTGCAGTCGCTTGTGGGACGCTGTTGTTATGTCTGCGGTGTTGGTGCATTCTCTTGTGCAATTGTTGTTTGGTTTCTTCATTATTCTTTTTTTTTTTGAAGAAGAAACTGAAAAGATGAGGATTTTTTTCCCCCTCTCCTGTTGGCAGCACTGACTAAGTTACTACGTTCCTATAGACCAGCAGTGTTGGGGGGTAAAATATACTACTTTATATATTACTTTTTTCAGTAACTAAGGAATATAACATGCAGTATTACTGAAACAAAACATGGGAATACATTAGTCAATACAATTCATGTAACTCAAGTCACAAGTGCACTTAAATGTATGAATAAAAAAATGTCCCCAAACAGAATGCAGCACTAAATCAGGTTGGACACTGGTGTATAAAATCTGCAGTTGTGCATAAATGTCGTCAAAACAAAACACGAGAGAGTGGGGATAAAGAAGGAAAAGGAAATTGCTGACTGCACTTTTGCCTAGTGGCTTCTTTATACTTTATGTTTAGTTTATATTTTGTCAAAGTAACTAAAAGTAGTGTAACTCAGCTACATTAATGAAACAGTAATATGTAATACAAACATATAACATTATTAAAGCTGTAATCACTAATATAGAACATATTACAATTTTAAAGTAACTTGCCCAACACTGCAGACCAGTATTTCACTGATTTATCAAATTTAAGGGCATTTGTGCTTGCTGAGTAGATGCCTTTTTCATTACAATGCAACTGCTTTAGTATTATTTGCCCCTTTAAGAAGTTTGACTGATGTCCGTAGTTCTTTTGTACTGGGCACATCTGTGTACAAAGCTGATTTTTGTGCCTGAAATTACAGATAATATCCACTCTCTCATTCAGCTTCACTCACACCAGCGCCAAAAGGAAACCTCTCCAATCTCTTGCTCTTTGATTGCAGCAGTGGACGCACGACTGCCTGTAGGGTCTCCCCCTCTGCCTCCACTAGTGGTTGATATGAAGGGGCCAGAACGAGTGCTTCAAGACCTGGACTTTCATAAAATCCCTGCTTTCTTTTCATCAGCTCCTCGTGCAGTAAAAGGCTGTATCCAACCTTCAGTCATTCATCTCTGGGCTAGAAGTCAGGGGAGACAATATGAGCGATGATCTGATTACCCTTGGTGTTTCATTGGTGACTTTAATATGCCCCTAAACTTACACATTTCAAATTTTGTTTTCAATCACCCAATTTTGCCGACATCCTGCATTCGACTCCTTCTTTGATCCGGGAACAGAATTAGCACAAGTTCAAACGATTTGGGAGCTGATGGGAAGAGAACGGTAGCGCAGCGCTTGTGTTTTAGTGAATAGGAGAGACAGCTGGGACAGGACGCGAACATCTGGCGAGGCGCTCCTCTCCAGTCACGCCTGAGAGAACCCTTTTTAAAACTGGCCCACATCGCATCCTGACAAGTCTGATGAAGTTCTCCCTAACTGCTCTCATCAGGCTGTCATTCACAAATTCACACCTCAACTTGCAAGTATAAGAAAAAAAGGAAAGAAAAAAAGAAGAAGAAATGGTAAACTGCAATGTCTTCTATCTTCGGTTTTTGAAGGCAATCTGGCAGGCAGAGCAACTTGAGTAAACTTCTTGATACTTTATGCAGGCAGTGAGAGCCGGGGCCATCTGTATCCTCTTTTGACATTTCTTTAGTCTTTGTTGGTGGAGGGAAAAGGCGGGTTTATATCAGCTCAGATGGTGTACAACTCATATCATTCTTAACATGCAGTGATACTAGAAGTACTCGGAATCGGTACTCACATATTGCTTTTCACGGGTAACGGAAGCTTATGGCCACATTGGATGTTGGTGTTCGGGTATAACATGGAATATAAACTCATTAACACTCCTATTACTGCTAATATGGCCATACTATTTATACTGCTACTGCAATTCTGCTTATGCTGCAATTATAATAAATTCATAAAATTGGAAACAGGAAAAGTTAAAGAACTAAGTAACTTGTTTACCTTAATAAATCCTTTTAGTAGTCCTTCTAGGGGTAATACAAGTGTTATGATTGGGGGGACTTTCATCTCCACCTGATGTCTCTGGCCAGAAAACTACCCTTGCAACTTCCCTGCTCCTACCTGGATGCGCAATACACACTGATGGAATCACGAAGAAGAAGCTAGCAGGCTAACGGGGCAAAGCTAACTGCGGGCTAGCACTTAAACAGTATTTACAGCCAAGATTAAGTGAAAAATGTATCTCCATGGTGTAATTGGATGTACAATATCCCTCTCCCTTTGTTTTGTCTGTCAGGGTAGTATTTACTCTCACGAACGATTAATGAGTGAAAAAACGCAACATGCTACCACACCAGTCGTTATGGCTTATGAGATCTAGGGGCATGAGTTACTTAGTTCTGCTTTAAGTTTACTTAATCTTAGAAATATACTTAATTGACCTCCGTAAACAGCCTAAACCTTTCGAGTGTTTACTGTGAAAATGATGACTAAACCATTTCTAGACCAGGACAGATTTGGGTATAAACAGGACTACCCAGGACTTTCCAGACTGTACCTTTTATGTGACATCCAAAGAATCACGTGAGCTGTCCTAAAGAGCTACATTTGGCTCTGAAACCATCATTTCAGATGTTTCTACATGTATGCCTGATCAAAGTTGAGTATTTAGAAGAGTAATACTACTTAGTTTGCTATCACAACCCTAGATCGCACTACTACTGCTTGACAGCCACCAAAAGGATACTGCAAGAAAAGCTGTTACTTCTAAAGCCAGTTTGTTTTAGTGAAATTATCATAGAAGTTGTTGCCTTGTGCACGATATGCATGGTTTAAATAAACATGCCTTGCCTTGCCTTTATAATGATTACAGGTCTTAAGAATGACCACAAAGAGCATCCTTCACTCCTTCCTCTTCTTTCACACTTCGCTCTATATCAAGCTGGAGCATAGCCATCCCTAGCCATTCGGTGCCATTATATGCCTCTGTACAGAAACAGCTGCTCCTATTCCACGCTGGTGAGTAGGTTAAACAGTGACATGAGGAACCCATCCCGTTTTTGTTACGCTCCAAATTGACCGACAACATGCACTGGTCCCCCTCCGGCTGCCTTCCAGATCCAATGCTTTTGATTTCTAATTAGTGGCAGTGTGCATTCTTGCGGCCACATGCACTGTCTCTCTGTGTTGCAAGTGTGTGCTTGCGGGGGTAAAAAAAAGGCGGGATAGGCCAAAATACGCTCAGTCTGTGCAAAATTTATCAATTTGTAAAGAGCCGAGGAAGGACTGGAGGGATAAAGCTGGAGCTGAAATGTAAGTCAACTATTTGGGTTAACAGCCCAGTGTGTACGACGCCTAAGGCACATAGTAGCTGGATTCGGGTCCAGTTATAAGATTGCACAGTAGAATGTGTATAAGGAAACTTGCTTTTCGATAACGGCGTAAAACAGAATTCAAGATAAAGCACTATCAGGCAAAAATAATAATAATAATCCAAATTGTGACAGGGAAGTTGTTGCTATTTTGCCTCAGTCCACTTTTAATGAGTCTCAGGTAGAAGGATGGACAATTTCCATTACAGAATTTGTAATGCGGCGTGGCTTGAGGCTACCAAAGCACAAACAAAGAATGCATCCAATATTAGGCTCTGTTTTGTAAAATACATTCTTTATATCTTGTGCTGGTGGGAGGCATATTTAATTAATCATCTCTTAGTATCATTACCCCAAATTCCAAATCCACTATTATAAGTAGTACTATCTTGTCGGTTGCATTATTGTCGTGACTGTTGTGTGATGAATGTGGAAGAGTCAAGAGCGTTTGTGTCAAAGAGTCTCCCTGGGGGGAAACTGATGTCCTTGTCCCAAAAGCTGCACGAGTCTCAAAGGAACAAATACAGCAGCCCAAATACTCTCCAAGGGCGCCACGCTGTCTCTTTAAGTTTAATCTTAAGTTTTCTGGACAAGGTTACAACACAGACGATTTGTTTCTGTGCGTTTGTATTAGCATTTCGGGTGTTGAAAGGGCAAATCGAAAAATGTGTTTCGAGTACATTCTAAGAGTGTATAATGAGTCTACCTCTTCTACCTTCTTCTTCTTATATTTCTGTTTGTTGTGAAGAAGGCCATTCATTAAACACATGCAAACACACAATGTCCCCAAGGTGGCAAATGTGGATGACCTATTTCGCTTAATGACCCTGGTTTTGTCTCTGTACCTATATTTTTCTATTTTTGCCCAACTGTTTCTACATATAAAGCGAAAACATAACATGTATAACACATAAAGCTATAGGGCAGTAGTTCATTTAGGACAATAGTGGAACACTGTCAGTCCCCCTTCAGCCAGAGCCAGTCAAACAGAAATCCTAATTTTTCTGACCTCATGTCTGAGAGCCAGATCAAATGTTTGCCACTTTCGCCTCACAAACGCTTTAGTAATTTCCCCCTGCACTGACCACTACAAACATCCCTTAATCCCTCTTGTCAATACAAGAAAGACAACATAAGAAAGAGTTCTCGGCTTTCCCTGGCCCTTGTCGAAAAAAAGTTTTCATATTGTTGTGGCTTCTCCATAGCATAACTAAGACCTTGAAAGGAGCTTATCTGCTTAAACCAGGAGGGCGAGAGAGGGTGGAAAAGTGTCTTCTCCTCCATCTTTTTGCTGCTTCAGAGAATGGGTTTATTGAAGTCACCAGGGCTTTGGTTGTTCCCAAAAGCTTCCAGACCATCCTTACCAGTCTAATCCACTTAGGGCCATGCTACCTCCGCCGGTTTTGATTGGCCAGCCTTCCAATTTTGCACTGCAGAATTGTGAAGAAATCAATAGTGTTCACTGCGCTGCAAAAAAGCCCCACTTAAAAAGACCAGATGTGATTAGGTGAAGAGAAATACAGATACAGTTTGAGAACACTGGCTTGTGTCATTTTTCGATTCCGCATATTTAGATATCAAGATTTAAGAAAATATTCATTTAAAGCCACACCGTGTAAAGTTTTAAAAATAAAAAGACTACACTGACAAAGGGAGAGAAGGACATTGTACATACAATTACACAATGGAGATAATATTTTCACTCAAACATGGCTGTAAACACTGCTAAAGTGGTGCTAGCCCACAGTTAGCTTCACCCGCTAGCCTGTAAGCTTCTTCTTTGTGATCCTATTAGTGTGTATTGCACCTCTGACCCGGAGGCAGGAGAGTTGCAATGGCATTTTTCTGGACAGGGACACCAGACCCCCCAATCATCCCATTAACACTTACATTACCCCCAGAGGGACTACGAAAAGGATTTATTAAGGTAAACAAGTTACTTAGTTCTTCTTTAATACATGTCACTTTTTCATCCCTTTTTCATTACTTTTTTGTCGCTCTTTTATTGTATTTTATTCCTCGTTTTTGTCTTTTTTTCATTGCTACAGTATTGTGACACTTTTTTCAAGAATCTTTTAGATTTAGGTAACGGCAAACTGGAGAAACTTTTGCTTGGTTCAGGCGAGGATTAAAAGGTTAAACATCTCTATGTTAAGAAAAGACTATACGGAGTGAGAGAATGGGTTCGTCTAGAGCGCGCTTTGCAGGCTGTATTGTAAATGTCACATGATAAAATTCTGATACGAGCTTTGGCTCTCAGCTAACGGCATGCTAGCAAATATAAAAATATACCATGGGCCAACAATATCAATATCAAGGGCCAACAACCCTTCTGACGAGCAACACCACCCCAGTATATGCAGATTGGAGTGGGGATCGAACCGCTAACTCGGTGTCCGACGGGCACCCCATGCCAAATTACTATGCTCATCACTCACTATCACTCCTTGCTCGACCGGTCGTACGGTGAGTAGAGTCATGTCTGTTAGGTCCATAAACTCTTGCTGCACCAGTCCAAGCCGCTGCTAATGTCACTGAAACCCCAGGTGTTTTGGAATGCCGCTTGAAGTCTGACATCAGTCCCTGCCTCTCTCCTCCCCTTTTCTCCCTGGGGTCCAATTTTCCCGGCGTGAATCTTCAAGGTCCTCTCAGCTGAGCTCTCTGTTTAGCGACAACAATGGCAGCGAGCGGGGGGACTTTTTTGTCACACAGAAATGGTAATGAGCGTCCCAGAGATTGAACCACGCCTGCTTCTTTGCCACCCCCTAACTCTCTGTGTCTCACTGAAAACGCATTTGTCCCCGCGCTCAAAAGCAGATACAGTGTAACGTTCGCTCTTCCCCGTCCCGGACGTCCCCCTTTGGGAATTGTTGCGCGGAAAGAAAATGTAAATTAATTCAGAGGACAGACATCAACAGCGATAAATCATATTACCGAAAAACACCGCTCAGGAAGTGCACTGTAAGCAAGGGGAGTGCAAAATTAGTCATGATCCGACCAGTTCCTTTGCACAACATGGCCTTATTGTCAGGGCGGCACGCTCACTTGTTTTATTGCGTATTTACAGCAAAGCAAAACTGCGGTTTAGAGGTACACTGCCGGTGAGGGACCAATTTCAATGTAAGAAGTGTGCGGTAATGGAAACCAAGTGTATATTTCCTGGGTGAAAGAATTGGTGCTTGCATGAGTTTGTGCTATACTATGTTTTTTAGGGTTTTGTTGGTTTCTGTGGTTGCTTGACTCTTGTGGTGGTGCTGGAACATTTGTAATGCTAATCCAGCGGTTTTGAAACTGTGCTATGGGCACTACTGTTAGCACTCTAGCTTTCATTGAGTTTTATAACAGTTATTTATTCAGACATGTATATTGTCATTCTTTTAATCACAGAGGATGGAAGCACATGGTAAACAAACTCATCATTGACACTCATAGGAATCAAAAGGAGGTTATGAAAGATTTCAGAATCCGTTAGCCTGGTCAATGTATTTTAATTCCTTGTAGCCGTTAGCCATTAGCCTTTAGCTATTAAACGCAGCAAATTATAAAAGCTCCAATATGCAAAACTTCATTTGCACAATCAGCGTTTTCATATAAAGCAATCAAAGAATGGGATAATCAACAAGTTATAGTACTTTTACCGGGGAATTAGGAAAGTGGCTGCTGAGAGGCCAAACCTGCCGGTGCTGACAGGGGCTGGTTTTAGGTCCCTCATTATTCTATGACAAAATGTAGCTTTGAGCTTAATGTCTCAATTGTACATTGTCCCTTCAATATAGATTAAAGTAAAGTAAAGATGTTTTCAGCTGTTGTCAACCCACCAACCACATTTCGATGAGGTCAAAGCCTGATTAGAGATGATCAATTAATGAACAGGCCATTTTCAATAAGAATTAGCGCATAAAAGTGGCCTCTGTGCTAAATGCTTCATCATATTTCTACAAGTTTCCTCCCACTGAACTTCCTCTAATAAATTAATGATCGAGAAACTGCAGAAATGATCCATGAAATGGACATAGCATATCTCGACATACTTCGATATAGAGCCTGGCTTCACCATTCATTGGCAAACACAAGTACGCATTTGTAGGAACAGGCTAATATAGCTCAAGGCATTTCAATGATTGACAGTCATTTGACTTCTGTTGACTTCATCTGCATACCCTCTCTTTGCTAATTGCTCCAAACACTTACTATTATTTTCTAACAGGCTTTGACAATACCTGCACTTCATTACTGACAGTTTCCCTAAGGGTTATCGCTGATTCTTTCAAACACAACCCTAGCCATACTCTATTAGAGAGTGCATAGAGACACAAAGACCACTGGAATGTGCCTTGTGAATAAATATATAGTGTTTTCCCGTGACATTCTTCTGTTAAAAAAAAAACATGGCACTCAGTCAAAAGAAAGACAAATATGAATGCTCCTTGTTCAAACTTGGGATTCTCCTGGGAGACTTTCACACACTTCCATGTCCCCAGATTAATAAATGATGCCCCTGCTCCCGATACGGACTATTCTTAACCCCCATTCCGTTCAATGCTGGGAACACCATAATTTTTCAGCGCGCCGATGACAGCCAGTGCCTACGCCGAACTTTAGCTCCCAGTACATTGTAATTTGCTAACGTTGCTTTTTTTTTTCTCTCTCTCCCTCTCTCCCCCCCCCCAATGGCTTGCTTACAGATGTGACCAACGATTCCACACGAGGTAAGGCTTTATTTCATTTTTCATTTGGTGCGCGTTGTCATGCAGTGGCAGTAGATGCATAAATAAATATAAATAAATAATAAACAGTAGTGGCAGTGGATTGTTGGCATGATGCGGTTTGCTCGCTAAGACATGCAATGCAGTGCAATCCCTCTCCCATGGCATTTTCAACCACATGTGTTTGGATCCACACTGGTCCCGCGCTTCGTGTTCCTTCAATTTGAATTTTATTTAAATGAGAAAACAGCGACGGAGACAGTTGGAAGTGTAAGTCGGTATAAACATACATAGGGCAGTGTCTCTTTCCATGTTTAGTTGTCAGAATGTCCAAATGAAAATCGTTAAAGTTCTGGCTATAGTAAACATCACTGTACTGCTTTACTCCCTGAAAGTTGTGAAAACATGCTTGTAGATGTGCTTTGGGCCATCTTTAATCATACCGGATTCACTTATCACGCCATTACATTGGAAGTTGTTGTTGCAACATTTCTGGAAAGCAGTGATTTTATTTGTAATGTCTCTGGCGCACACATATTTCTTGTTCTCTGCAACTGAGACCGTACAAGAGGCGTAATAGGTCAGTACGGTTTGGCAAATGGGCCACACTTGAACTCTGGCAAAGCTGAGCGAAAAATGGCCAAGACTCTCAAAGGATACAAGCTCTTCCATATTTGGTAAGACGTGCTTCTACGGGCACTCAGCAGAAGGCAAGGGACAGGAAGGTCAAATGGTGGTTGGAAATTTCTTTGCGAGGCCTAAACCGTGGACTTTAGGTTGTTTGAGCGCTATCTGTGGCCCTCAGCGTCTGCCCAGTGAATTTCTACTATTAGCAAAAATGGAAATGTGAAACGAATGTAAGCCCATATAGCCGTTCCGATAATCTGGTCAACATGCAGAGTTGAAATGTGTTTGCCAGAAAATGACTTCCTAATGAATGGCTAAAATAAAAGAGGGTGTTGCTTGTATAAGGAGACTGGGATGTTAGAAAAGCTTTGGAAAAGTTAGGAATTGCTTCTGACTACAACTAACTTTTATTGTACTGCCCCCTTGTGGGAAGAGTTTTTTGTGTTTTGAGTTTCTTGTGGTTGGTCCACGCAGAGCTTCTGTAGTTCAGTCATGCTCCTAGCAGTCCCACAACACAGTGTTTCAGCCTGTAGCATTTTATTTTGGCCCCACTAAAATATCTGTGTGTAACTATTCAAATGATAGTGATCATGGCTTGAATTAGACACCAAATATAGTCATTTTAGTATGCTTCCAATTCGTAATTTATAAGAATATTTTAGGCGCTAATACCGTTAGTATCCCCATGGCATTTTCCATGTAAATTAGCATTGTGCTAATCGCTCGCTAATACTAATGTTATAGTTAACTCTAAGCTACTTATTTTGTATATGTATTGTATATTTACACCAATCAAGATTGTAATATGCATTCTTTGGGTTTCTGTATGTTACAGTTTTACAGTCCTTCAGTAAATCACACAAATAGAGTTCGGGAAATTCCACAGTTACTATGGAGATCCGCCATCTTTGCAGCTGTTCCATACATTTCCATTGACTAACAGCTATACATGACTAACAGTACAAAAAGTGGAGTAAAAAAAGCCATGGAACAACTCTGTTAGCTGCTGAGTTACTGCTGCTGAATTGATCTAAACCACTGTGGTGTCCAAGTATTTTAACTTTTAAAATCTCCAGTAGTTTACAATTGCTGCTAATCCCATAATGCTTAGCGATATGACGTCACATTCCCGAACTCTATACAGCAAGACGCTTCCTGGTTTTCATTGGAGACTGTTAGCTATCTGCAAAGCTAGTTCTCACACACTACTAAAGGCAGAATAATTCTAAATGTATGTGCTCCCTCTTTCATTTATTTATACACTACAGTAAATATCAAGCAAGTGGCCACAAAGATAATGCACTTTCTTCTTCACAAGTTGAACCTTTGAAACTGGATTGCAACTTAACGAACAGACTCTCGCCATCACCTTGGGAGTGGTTCTGTGATGGCTGCTACACAGAGGAATCATCTGGCCAAACTTTGATGTAGCTTTTCTTGGCTTGTTCTTTGTGTGCTCGCCGTTTGCTCGGACTTCTCCTCCCTCGGACAGCGTGTTTGGGCTTCCGCCATCTCATTGTGTAATTGAAAAACCCCGCACCATGCCCCGACACTATCGCCGACCGTTTGGCTGCCCAGCGGAGCATCTGCGGGCAGTTCTGGTCGGCCTCTCCAGCGCTTTGAGGCTATAGCCCGGCCTGACTGCTCGGAAACAGCGAAACCTCTGGCTGGCTGAGAATAATAAGTACCCATGGGAGGCAGCCAGATGGACATTCACTGTGAGCCTAGCTGGAGAGGCAGAAATCTGTCAAACATCACACCAGGCAGCGGTGGGGGAGCAGAGCAGGTTCACGTGCACTGTGTCAGATAAGACGACTGCTCATTGTCAGGACTAAAAGCTCGCCATATCACGTCGGAGCGAGCGCATTTACCGTCGCTGAAGGTCACTAGTTTGTAAGAGATTCAAGCGATTTGGTTAGTATTCTGGAAAACATCATATATCAAGTATAAAGTAAGGCTGTCAATAGATTAATTTTTTTAATAGCGATTAATCGCACTTGTGAAATGCGATTAATCGTGATTAATCGCAGTTAATTTTTTTCTAATAATTATATTCATTTTTTATGTTTTTATGTTTTATCCAACATAAAACACTTACATTTAAAGCATGTGATTACTGATTGCACATTTCATTGACCAAATCCACAGTTTCATATTTATGTGAGAAGCCCAGCAGCTGAGAACCGGGATCTTCAGCCATTTCTGAAGATCCCGGGATTGATAACTCACTTTGTAGAGACATTTTCTTTTTGTGCTGAACCTTTAGGACAGAAACTGCAAACTTTAAGGTTCATGAAATAGAATATAAGGACATATTTTTTTTTTTGTTGAAATAGGATGATTAAATTAATCGTGATTAATTAAATTAATCGCGATTAATTATTTTTGCGATTAATTTGATTAATCGCGATTAATGTTGACCCTAGTATAAAGTCATGGCCTTTGGGAGATGAAGTGAATTAGAATAGCTCATGTTGCTGCAAATCTTGAAAGAAATAATTTTTTCGATTGAATGTCATCAATTCGACATTATTGCAAGAATCCACAGGCAACGACGTCAATAGAAAAAGGCTATCCACAGTTGTTCATGTTTACACAGTATTTAAGAAGCAAGCAAAACAATTCACGATTAATGTGGAGTACATTTATGGAGGTTTGTCAGTGATGGAGCCTGACCAAAATGTGAATGTGTTTGACCACAGAGCTACATTAAAGCAGTTCTAATTAACTTGTTACCATACCATAATAAATCCTTTTCTTAATCCTTCTGGGGGTAATACAAGCCACAAACCACACTGATGGAATCACAAATAAGAAGCTAACAGGCTAACTGGCTAAGCTAACTACGGGCTAGCACCACTTAAACAGTATTTACAGCCAAGTTTGAGTGAAAAAAAAAAATCTCCATTGTGTAATTGGATGTACAATATCCCTCTCTCCCTTTGTCTTTTCTGTCAGCACACAATGGTGGTGAATTGATCAGAGCGACTAAAAACTGCTGAAGGTTGACCCATGTGCAACAGATGAGCTAATCTTTACATCTTTAGCACTGAATCTGGTTACATAACCAGCACAGTTAGCCTTAGTCAAGATACAATATTGAGAATATGCTTTAAGAATATTAGATTGTATTTTTGTGCAAGTTCTCTCTTGAAACCCAGTGAAAAATCCCACTAAATATCCAATGTTATTTTTTTCTCCTCTTTTTCATATGTACTTCAAAACAAAGCTATAGGAGAGGAATTACAATTGGCTCATTATGCTCTTGGAAGCGTAGCAGTGCAGAGAAAGTGTCACAAAGAGTTCATCCCGGCATCGTGGGCTCAGAAATAGGACCCGGGTTCTCTTCCATACGCTCCGCACCAGTTATTAGTGCATTATGTCTGGCAACGCTTCCTTTGAGACAGGAGCCGAGCCGCACTTGATCAGCGATATGACACTGGCACCTATGACGTAGGCATTGCTGGCTGCTCACTTAAGCAAATACCATTATATCATTCAAGTCTAAAAGTAGATCTCAGTTTGGATTACAAAACGTCCAACGAGGGGCCCGTCCAAATGAAAACACGAGCGGCGCTCAGTTTTTAAATATTTTCTCCTCTTTATCCACCCTTCAGAGCACAGGAGCAGAGCTAATAACAGATAATACAACACTTTGAAGTTTCCATCTGGGCCTCTCACGCTGCGCAACAAACTGTTCAAGAACAAAAGCCTGAGACGTGCCGTAACATTTCTCCGCATTGCACTGCAAAACTAACAAATCAATTTAACTTAAACAGATTAGTTCCACTGATGAATCACGGTACTTATTATTATTTTTTAATTCAATGGCATACATTTGTGAAATTAGTGTGGGGTCATGAACAAAATGCTACGGCCTCATCCATCATCATTTTCTGGATTGATCGTACTACTTATCTCTGTGTTTAGATCATTACTTGGTAAAATAAGTAGAATGTATGGCAGATGTTTGTTCATTGTAGATGAAACAAGAGTGATGAAGAGTTGGAGCAAATGAGTTCAATCAAATTGAGCTTTAGAACGTAGATTTTCTTTGCAAAAGCCAAAAAAAACATGCAAGAGCATCAGAAGGTCCAAGATGGCTACTGTGGTGGGTCTAATGTTAAAGCTTTCTCTGCTTTAGTGCTGCCTTCTGGGTAAGAGCCTATTGTGCCAAAGGCAACTTCCGTCAGCATATGTCAAAACCTTCTGGCATTATCCAGAGCGCTGACGGGAATTTAAATATTTTAGTTTATTGATAGAGAGATTAGTTGTGTATGCAGTTTTGACTGTTTTAATTCAAGTTTTATTGTGTACTATGGAACATTATGTGAAGCGCTTTGGGTGTGATGTGAGAAGAGCCATACAAATAAACTTCCATTCATTCCAAGTCTGATAAATAAAAATGTAAAACTTCCAGGCAGTTTACGGATCAACACGGTTTGTGGTGAAACGCCGGCTGGGAAACAAGTCAATCCAGCTGTTTTTGACCAATTATCCTCGATGTTTTCAAATGTAACCCTCGAATCAAGCAACTCACTGACAAGCGATAGTTGTGGGAGCGCATTATACTGTATTAGCCGTCTTTGCTCTAATGTCCTGATAGACAGCAATCACCGTTTTCACTAATAACCACTTATCAAGGCGGCTGATTGCGCATGACTCTCCACCACACACACACCGATGTGATGAGGTGCTAATTAGGGATGACTGGGTATACTCCATATCCGCACACACTCGAATGGCCCTATCCCAAAGCTGGACTGATGTTGTGAACAGATGGCGTATCTTTAACTTTATCAGCGGCGTCGGTGTCCTGAGTAAACAGACTAAGTTGTTTCGGAGCCTGGGGACAGCGGCTAACGGCATATGGTGGAGCCACATTACAGGGCATCCTTTCCTTTGTTTATACCTAACTGCTGGGCTGGCTGCTCTGAAGACAGACGTTAGATGCGCACATTAGAAGACACTATGTTTATGTACGTACAGAATTAAATCCATTGGAGGTGCTGAAATTGCTGAGGTGTTAATACAAATATAAATAACGGCTTTCGGGGTCACAGCCAGTACAGTATTATCCCTGTGGGCCGTTCCGAGTCTGATGAAATGGGAGCGGAAGGTTCAAAAAGGTCATCTGCATTAAAAATATGTCAAATATGCAAAAATACATGTTCCACTACTCCTATTATAATTTTCTTCATTTTTAATCCAAACTAAGGAGTCACAGAACATTGTGTCCTTACCCTTGATAAAACTGTATGACTTTTTTGACAAGGATGCAATGGAATAAGATGAAAGTACTTTTATTTGAAGGTCTTTATTTAGTGTTGTGCTCAGCAGCACCAAAGCCGCTTCAAAAAAGGGAAAGAAAATTCTATAGAAGCAAAATATTGTTATGTAGCCCTTTGAGAATTCGAACAGGCTGCTTCCTCATTTCCTTCCTTTGTCTTTTACATTTTAGAAGCTCTTTTTCATCTTGCGTACTCCTTGTTGGCGGGTGAAAATATTTCCCTCTATTTGGAGGAATCTGGGAAGCCAATCTCAGCTTGCCTGTGTCACTAAGGTGCTGTTTTTGCCTCTAATAACCATCTTCGTTACCATCCCTACCCAAGTGCCCCCAGCTGGCCACTCAATTTTAGCACTGGAGGAAAAGCATGTTTACTGACTGCTCCGTGCGCCGTCTATGCATAAAGAAACTAAATGCCAATCAAAATTGTGTTCGCTGAGCGGCAAGAACTGGATCAGAATGAAACAGGCCGCACTCAGTTTGCATGTGGTATTGCATATAATCTAATCTAACAGATATCAATAACAGTCACAGGGCAGTCACATCTTTATTGAACCACACATGTCCCACTGAGATTTATCCTTTTCAGGGGTGGTCAAAAATTACCCTATTGTAAATGTTTAATTTATAGGAGAAACTGGAAACCTATACATGTTTACAGGAGGACGTACAGACAGCGATAACGATAAGGTCAACATTAAAGGAACAGGCCACCGTTTTTCCATACTGAGATATGTTCTTACCTGAGCTTAGACGAGTTGATGCCAACCTGTCTGGTCTTTGTGTGTGCCCTCAGTCACGCAAAACGACCAAAGATGTTGTTAGCATTTTGCCTCTCCCAATGTATTCCTATAGCTCCAAACAGGAGTGAAGTTGGAAGCTACCACGCTCTTCAACGGGCACGCACAAAGACCAGACAGGTACGCATCAACTCGTCTAAACTCAGGCAAGAACATATCACAGTATGGAAGAACTGTGTGAACTCAGTCACGCAAAAAGACCAAAGATGTTGTTAGCATTTAGCCTCTCCCAGTATATTCCTATGGCTCCAAACGGGGTGAAGTTAGAAGCTACCGCGCTCTTCCATGGGCACGCACAAAGACCAGACAGCTTTGCATCAACTCGTCTAAGCTCAGGCAAGAACATATCACAGTATGGAAAAACGGTGGCCTGATCCTTTAAGTTGAACCGCAACTTCTACTGCAGTGTATAAATTAAAAGACTTCAGCGAAGTTTTTCCAAAGTTTCTGGGCATATTGTCCCCTTTTGGTCACAACACATAGTTAGATAAAAGTTCATCCTGACGTGTTTTGACTGTACTTTAAGCAGAGTGTGAAACATCTGAGTTGGCCCAGCATGTGTTCTGCCGGGGCCCTCCAGCCTCCTCTGTCTATTGTTCCACCCCGCGCTGATGTCTCTCTAATAAGCCACAGTAATTAGGCCGCTCTTCAAAATCATAACTTCCTATTGTGTCTTGAGGGTTGGAGCCATTAGTCGAACAAAGGAAGTCCAATAAGTGACACAATAGGCTCGGCTGCTTACAAGTCACAGCTGAACTGAGCGCAGAGGCAGTCACATGTACTTGATCCTGCAGTGCGTCATCCTGTCAGCGGAGGTTGACTGGACAATTTGTGGATCCCTGACTTAGCAGAAAGGTTCTGTTCTGTTCTGTTGTCCCATTCACTACAATGTTAGCGGCTGTGGTTTCCTGTTTATTTCCTAATGGATGTTTTATTTTTACCTAAAAAAAAACGATGAGAATTGGTGTGTGAGTGTGAGAGTTGCATGCGTGGGAATCAAATGGCCACAATGACATATTCAAACAACATAAACTATCTCCAAGGTCTCTCTGAAGAGCCTCATACTGTGCATGGCACGAAACGTCCCCTCCCTAACCTACCCCCCTCTCTCTGAGTCTGCCTCACTCTCTCTATAGTCTGAAGTCTGGGGAAATATAAAAACATATAAACACTCTTATGGTCCTCCAGAAAAAAGCTCTGAGAATTGTCCATAAAACAGGGTTTCGTGATCACACAAACCCTCTTTTTCTAAAGTGCATTAAAAGTAGAGGTTTTGATCAAATTCAAAACCCTACCGATAATGTATAAAGATTTTTTTTTTTTTTTAATGTATGGAGGGTGTATGCATTTAAAACTTATCTTGTGCCTACTCCCTTTGGTTGTTACTAATAACAACCTTGCAGCCCAAAAAACAAATAAACAATAAACAATAGCCCCCACCATCCCTACCTTTTGAACCAAAGAAAAAATTCCAGTGCGTTTTCCGCATGTAATGTGTATTATCCAACTGTGTATATTTGTTTATGTATAGTATGTGCTTGCTTTATTGCTTCTTGTAATTTCGAATTTCAGCAAAAAACTAGACAAAGTGCTCAGGAAGTCTATGATAGAATTCGTTATTTGGGGGAAGATGCTCTTTGGTGAAAATAGTTAAACAAAAAAACCAAGGCACTCCTCCCACATCATAATTCTCTATTTACATTTAAAAAGTCTTTATTGTGCTGGGCTGATGAACTATAAAATCACTTGGTGACACTAGCACTATGTTTTAAAGATTTTAACACTCATTAGCCCAGCACAATAAAGGCTTTCTAAATGTAAATAGAGAATTATGATGACTATTCTGATTCTTCTGATTCTGATAATTCACTACCTATGGTCTATCACTAACACAGCAACTTATCTGAAAATACACAACCCCTGTAAATGACCTATAACTGATTTTGACAAGACAAGAAAACTCTATTCCCTTTGAGGCGACATCTGTCCAAGTTGGCCCAGGCTGAAGCTGCCTCCTTCCAATGTTGGCAGAGTTAGCGCTGAAGACCACTGGGCCGACCCGTGGCCTATGGGAGCTCAGAAGGGTTGGGGGGCAGAGGTGGTGAGTTCGTCCCGAGCCTTGTGGCCATCTGGCGCTCGCACACCACAGACTGGGCCTTCGTAAGCGGCTGGCATGTTCCGTGGGTGGCCCAAACACCAGACAGGCTGTGTGCAAAGCTGGTGTTTGATATATGCTTTAGATTCACAAACACAAAAGGGGAGCTGCAAAAACCTTGGAAGTTCGTGTAAGGTAAAAACTGAAATTTAGATTTTGTTCCACCACGCTGTAATTTCTAACAAATCCATGCATTGCAACTAAAAAAGACTCTCCAGAGGCTTTACACTGGTAGAGATTCAGTCGCAAGACTTGAGTGAATGCCATGAGTGATGTAATACCCAGCAACAGTGTCTGCCCACTAAACAAAAACATAAATAATATTATACAATATGCACAGATTCTCAACTGCCATTATTGAGCATAAAGACTAATCCACCTGTTTGGACTGATGTGAACTATAATGGCAGAAATAGAGATGTTCTATCAATTACTACACCTAAAATTGTAAGTGTTTTACACAGTTCAATGTTAAATAAATTGACTTTATAACTATACTTTGTTTTGCCTTATTACAACATTTACATCTTGTACTAAATTTGTAAAACTTCATTAATGGGAATAACAAATAAACCATAAAGGGAACAGGAATATTCCATCCATCCATCCATTTTCTTCCGCTTTATCCGGGGCCGGGTCGCGGGGGCAGCAGTCTCAGCAGAGATGCCCAAACTTCCCGGTCCACACACACCTCCTCCAGCTGTTCTGGGGGGACCCCGAGGCGACACCAGGCCAGCTCGGAGACATAGGAATATTCCATTAACCATTACTAAGAATAGTAGTACAGGTTAAGGCCTTATTTAAGTAACAAAAGTAATCAGTACTAGGAATTCCAAGTTGCCTGTACTAACATGTCTAGTAATCAGAACTTGTATCATAAGTAATGAATACTAGCGTTACTAGTAATCATTGCTTAACATTGAGCTTAATAATTATGCATCGGGTTTACAACTTATTCCAAGTACACGCAATGAGTTGGAATTTGCAGTGCAGCAGGGTGAATTTAAGGGTTCTCTTCAGTGGAATAAAAAAAAAAAAAGAGATATGAAGACCAACATGAGATGCTAATACGGCTTGATAAACTCAACAAGACACTTGTCCAAGGTTAATGGGGTGTAGTGCATCAAACAACTCATAAAATAAAACTGTTATCCTTCTCACAAGAGGCTTCTCATTTAGGACTGGGGAGTTTAATGGCTCATTTCTGGAACAATTAGCTGTGCCGAAAATTGCCTTCTCAAAAACACCCTCTTTAACCACAGTCTCTCTTAAAACAAGAGTAAGAATGACTTGAAATGTAATCACACGAAAAGAGCGACTTAGACTGCAGTAAATTCAAGTGAAATAAGATCTCTTTGACAGATTAATTATCTACTTATTCCTTTGCCTTGACGCATTTGTTCATGCACGCTCGGTGTGACTAAAAGAAATGCTACATGTTGCATAATGAGGCACGGTTTTGTGCATGAACGGGCAGGGAAAAGGGCCCCTCTTTAGCGCAGGTTGTTGCTTCTCTATATATTCTGTCAAGCACTGTTTGAGTGTTGAATGCTCATCTTCAGACGTGAATGGACAGCTTGTAAACGGCACCTCTGAATGCGAGCCGTGTGAATGAATAGCGCCGCATGAAAAGAGACACCGAAGCAGTCGTTCAGTGCCGGAAGCAGGCTCCGCAATGTTGCACAGCTATTTGAATATTGTGTGGCGATACTTTGTGCTACTGTCACCGTATTTGGATACACGTGTTTTTGTACACGGGACACACCACATTTGCAGGTGGACCCTTTGTGCTTGCTCTACATTTTAATCATGAGGTGTTTTCCCATCAAAGACCTCCACAATGAAAAGATCTCACTCTTCTAAAATGAAAAGTGTTAATCGCAAAGGCAATCCATATCTCATTAAGACCTCTAATGTTTTTGAGAATTATCTTAAAAGGTTGGAGGTTGGAAACAATGATGACGTGGATGGGAGTGAAACAGAAGCTCTCCCCCATTGAAATGAATGGGCAGAAATCGTCTGAGAACTTCTAATTGTGTCCTTCCCTTACATTCTGAAAATGTCCCTGCAGGATGAGACAATGACATGGTGATGATGGTCTTCAGATCCGTGCCTCCTGTAGCATAATTGTGTTAGTGCATGTGTAAACCATCAATCAGATTGACTCAGTGTCGTGCCATTCTAAGTGAATTACACCTGAGCATAAATCGATAGGATATAGATTGTCATATTATGTCTGAATATACAGTGAATGTTGATAAACGTCTTATTATGTAGACATTTCTGTGCAGTGTCGGGTGTGTGTGCCATGGAAGATGTTTTGTGAATAAATGTAAGAAGCGTTTGTAAGGTATTTAGCACTTTGATGGTTGTATTGATGTAGTTAGACACTAGTCATAATAAAAAAAAGACTTTGCATTTAAGCTAGAAGGTCCCGGGTTCGATTCGCACGGGTCGCCCCAGCAGCTGCGGCATCGAAGGATGGGTCAAATGCAGAGGACCAATTTCCCTATGGGGATTGTTCTGTTTTAGTTATGTCCACATGAGGGCACCGTTTGATGTATTGTTTTTGACTTAAGTATTTTCTGTTGTGGCCCCTTTAAAAAAGTAAGTGTTAGACAGAGGAGGTCACGTGACTTAATATCAGGAAGTCTTGTTAAGCATTGTCAAGCATGGCCCTGAGCTGACAGTTATCCAGTTTCATCAGCAAACATCCAATGTCTTTGGTCGCATCGTGGGCATGTATAGATTGTTAAATTGCACATCTTTGAATGTACTTCATTATTTGATCAAGTTTGATTGTGAATGTTAAAATAGAAGCTAAATGGATTGTGAAACTCGGAAAATTAGAATATCGTTCAAAAGTTCATTTATTTCTGTAATTCAACTTAAAATGTGAAACTAATATATGATTATAGACTCATTACATGCAAAGTGACATATGTCAAGCCTTTATTTGTTATAATTGTGATGATTATGGCTTTAAGTCCATTTTTACAAGCTGAGAGCCATAATAATCAAAATTGTAACAAGGCTTTACATTATCTTACTTTGCATGTAACGAGTCAATCATTTATTAGTTTCCCAGTTTAAGTTGAATAACAGAAATGATTGCACTTTTTAACAATATTCTAAGTTTCACCTATAAATAGCAGAATGCACCAAGCATTCATCATAAAATTAGAAATATATTGATATTCATTAACAAAATGAAGCAATATGTTTAAGCGCATGCTAATCTGAATAGGATTGGTGTGTTTTTGGACCACCTGATAAGCCACTGAATGCTTCCTACGGGACTTTTGGCTATTTTATTTACTTTTGCCAACAGCAGTGAAAGCATTTTCGCCAGGGGAGTGTAATTATTGCTCTGATTTATTACGAGCGATCCAGACAAAACAACAGTAGGAAAGGATATTGAATTTGTAATTGCGCTGAATACGTTGCGGGGTACTGTTTCTTAGTCACAGCTGTGCAAACAAGCTTCTTTCATTCCCGTCATTGTAAATAAATGCAAATCCTCATCCATTTGAAAGCGACACCTGCACAATGTTATTTTATTTCTTTGCGTTTCCAAATCATCAAATATCAACTCATTTCCTATTCTTTGCAATACTATTTTTGAAAATCCCCATGGTTCCTTATTACAAAGTGTTATTCTTGTTCAAAGGCAGTCGGAAAGTGAAGCATGGTTAATCTCTACCTGCCTTTCGCTTCCTTCTAAAAGCGCTCTCCCATTTCTCATTAGGACTTGGGCTTGAGAGGAATTAGCAACAGTGAATGAAAGCTATCCCGGTCTTAATAAAACGGCTGATCCAATTTACCGAGAGAGGATTATGTTCATATAATCATAATGTGGCTGTAGGAAAGTGTCCCCAGATGTCTGCGCACTCATTTACCTGTTAACTCTCTGATTATTATGCTTGAGTGATTTAGACACCGAAGACATTGATCTCTGTGTTATCTCTGTTAGCCAAGAAATCGAGTTGGAATTCCCATATCAATTTTAAATAGGTGTAGACAAAGTGCAGCGCAGGAGCTGAAAGTGACACGATGTTAGATTTATGTCATGGCATTGGCCTCGCTTGTAAGACAAAAATCGTTTAAGCACAGGCTGGACCTCCTGAGAGCAGAGCCGTGGGTCCATAGCCATTTATTGGGCGCTACGAATGTCTATTATATACGTCTGCACGTAGCCAATAGCCAATCGTATCAACTGTATCCAATAACCTACATGTATGTCAGCCAAACACTGTTCTTCTTTTAAAATAGACTTTCGAGCTAAACTATTTAATAGGGCTGGAACAAAAAATTGGATCGGACCTGGATCGCAATACTTTGTGCTGCAATACCAAGTATCGACACTTTATCAAGTATCGCAATACTTTCAATACTTGTGTTTGGAGGCATTTTTATCACACACACTTCAATCTTAACATTTCAGTAAATGTAAAAATGTCATTTGGTTTCTAAACTTTGGACACATGACTTTTTACCCATTTTAAGGTAAACATATTACTCTAATTACTAGTGTATCGCAATATGTATCGTGACAAAAGTGGATCGTCCCAGCCCTACAATTCAATACAGTCTAAGGCTTGATTGAAAGATGGTTTCACGTCTACTGCATGCACTGTGGTTCCAAAAATAAAAAAAATAAATGATCTGAAGAAGGCTATGCCGAAACGTAATCTTGAAAAAATCCACTTTTTGACATCGCCTGCGAGTGTGCGATGCTGTTTTTTTTTTTTTATGACTTTCCTCAACATCTGCACCTCGGTTACCACTTTTGGTGTGCGTTACTCCTCTTCTCTCATTCATGTCATGTCATGTTGGATCCGTAAATGAACTACAAGCTTCCGTTTGTCGAATAGTGCGTCATTGTCATTGTCTTGCCGCCCGATCTGTGATTGGTCCCCAAATTCATGCGGAGATTGTGGTTTCCAGGCTGCCGGCGGTTTGTAATGATTAGAGCGCGCAAGCAGCATGGGAAATCCCAGGCTAGCTTTTCTGGACGCTCGAAGACACTTTACATTGCATTATTTGTTAACTCCATACTTGGTGGTAGTAGCTACTATTGAACCCCGGGGTAGACTGACGGAAGCGAGGCGACCACCTCTAAATACTCTCTCACACGCTACTTTTACCTAGGCTTTCTGGTGTTTCCAAACAGTCTCCCATCGAAGTACCAACCATTCTCTTCCCAGCTCAGCTCCCAAGATCTGAGAGAATCGGGCAGAGCAAAGGCGGTATGGCCACAAGATTGCCACACGATTTTCTGTGCTTATTTCCTATTTATTTACATCATCTGCAATGTGCAAGCGATCCACCAGGGAATGCTGTAATACCCTCAGCGCCCTGGGTTCCCACGGCCTTGTTGGAGAAGCCTGAGGGCCATTTGAGGCGGCTTGTGTACCATTAGTGCGACCTGATCCACAGTTCTCCAACAGGAAAAACTGCAAAGATTCAGCCATATTAGTTTGTTTGTTTGTTTGTTAACTTTATTGTCCCCGTAGGGAAATTCGTTCTCTGCATTTAACCCATCCATCGATGCCGCTGGGGCAACCCGTAAGGAGCAGTGGTCGACGGCAGTGCCGCGCCCGGGGACCCATCTCCATGATGTGGAGCCAGGCTGATGGTCAGAATCACCTGGCTGGAGGATTCACCTATTGCACATGTTTTTAGTGGTAGGGGAAACCGGAGTTAGAACAACAGAGAGTGAGTCCTGGGACATTGAATTGCACTTTAAATTCACAACTCACCTCTA
This sequence comes from Gobius niger, assembly GCF_951799975.1. NCBI lineage: Eukaryota > Metazoa > Chordata > Actinopteri > Gobiiformes > Gobiidae > Gobius > Gobius niger. The sequence continues at coordinate 13,512,635 of NC_136872.1, forward strand.
AGCTAGAAGCAGCGGCATTAAGATACAAGAAAAAAGAAAAATAATTAGCCTCATTATCTTGAGCCATAATTACATTGCTAATGGTTATTGTTTGACAAAATACCCATTTAGCACACCTGGTGCTCAATGGAGATTTGACTTTAACACAAAACACACTTAAAAGGATCTCCTACCTAAACTATAAGCGCCTCTCCTGACTTGTATTAAATGATCAAAATGAGATGCTTTATCTTTTATTCATTTGAATCCGTTTTAATCCTCCCACTCGTTTCAGCTCTGATTGTAACTCCAGAGCATTCAAATCTACAAACTGCACCACGTATTTCAGACTTCTACACACACTAACAACGGCGGCGCTAGGGGTCACTCATCACATATTCATCCCCGCTTTAATGCAAATGCCAACCCAGTTCTAAAATTTGTCGGCTTGTCTGAGTTGAAAAACCCAGTTCACGGATTTTTAATTGAAATTCTGAACAAATGAGGACATGGGCCAGAGAATAACTCCTCTGAAATTGGCAATGCGAGTTCAAAAATGCAGTTATGCATCAAACATTCCTCTTTTAAACTTGTCAAAGGAAAGGAATCTTATTTGTGGTGAACCTTTTACTGGCAAAGCACTCAAAAGCACTTAATGAACAGTTTAGTTTTTCATTCACTCCATATGCAGTGCTGGCAAGCTACAGTTTGTAAGCACAGTTGTAACTCATACAACACCACAAACACGATAATACGCTGCCTGACCCCCCAAACAAAAGGCACCACCTGGATTTGACTAACTGTTATGATCCGGGGGTCCAGGATCAGCAACACTATGTGCCCGAAGAATGAGATCAGCTGACGACCTGAACATCCAGAATTACCAGGTTATTCCATCAATGGATTTCTTCTTCCCTGATGGCACGGGCATATTCCTATATGAAAATGGACAATTTTGGGCTCACATTGTGAAAGAGTGGTTCAGGGAGCGTGAGACATCATTTTCACACATTGATTGGCCGCCTCAGAGTTCAGATCCTAACCCATTGAGAATCTTTGGGGTGTGCTGGAGAAGGCTTTGCACAATGGTCACAATCTCCCATCATCAATACTTGATCTTGCTCATTGAAATAGTGAGTGCATGCTGTACTCAAAGCTAAAGTAGGTCCAGTGAAATATTTTTTTGTGGCAATTTAAAAAAATAATAATAATAGAATGGGACATATACTCGCTTGAACCTGAAACATAGTAATTTGACATGGGCCAAACTGTTATCTGGGAAACCAAAAAATCCCAACTAACTTTGCTATACCAGCCAAAAGTTGCCTAATGAAGAAAAAAACAACAGGCTGAATAGGCGTACGGTATGCTAACGTAGCACATTGACGGTTAGCAACATGAAGCATAAAACAACAAACTAAATAGGTGTCTGGTATGTTAACGTCACATAAACAAGATCATACCAAACTCTTCATCCTCGGTGTCACTTCTGAACGATCGCCTTGGCAACAACGTGGGCACGGAGGCGTAACTGCACTGTTGACAAGCCTCTCCCGGCAGCACGTTGTTCGAGCCCTCATTTGCGAGTGTAGTCTGGAAAATACGGTAACTGACTATTCTATCATGGGCCACCATATCAAAGCGGTATGCCCATTGTTACGTAAGACCGCTGCTCCAGTGAAGTACAAGCTGAAATGACAGGCTTGAGGGGGGGTGGGGGGGATGCTCGGCGCAGACATATACTTACATGATGAGCGTCAGATCAGCTGATGAGATGGTTTCGACGCACTCCAGCTGCTACTGCTCGCGGTCATCTCTACCACCACCACCGCTCTGGTTCGGGGCCGGAATGCTTGAAAGCAGAAATTATGGAGTGAGGCAACGTTCTGTCATGCTTGTTTCACCGTTGAAGAGTGGATCTTGCTTTCACAAATTCATAACAAATCTCGCACAGCTACTGCTTGAATCCAGACTTGGGAGCAGGAAGTTTCTTTTTTTTTTTTAAAGCCTAGAATTGTCTTGAGTGAAGATTTCAGGACTTTTACCAAGGGACGAATGGCAACATGGCGTCATGGTGCCAGCGAAGTAAAAACGTTGCAAAGTATTGAGAAAGACGTTGCATTTCTCCAATTCCCTCCACTCCCGGGTGAATGATACGTGATATATACAGGCAGGGCTGCTCATCCTGTGACACTGTATACAACAAAACCAAAGAGAAAGCACAAGATGATGTTACAGCTGTCAATAAAACAAAACAAGGTGCAAAATTTGCCGCGGGGAGAGAGAGGTATCCAGCCACCACCAATATACGCAATACGATTATTCATCACACCAGGGAGGGCTATATAAGAGTTTGCATTGCGCAGCACCTTGGCCCAAGTTTTCTTCTGCTTTTTGCTCTTTGGGAAAAAAACAAAATCTTCTCCAACACATCACAAGAATAGGAAAAAGCAACATCTTTTAAATTTAGACCGTCGAAATGACGCCCCTGAACGTGTGATGAACACTAATTAACAACCTTTCAGCTCGAGAAAACACAAGCTCCTGCCTCTTCACACATGGCAGCCCCTGAGTCGCTGCCTCTCACTGTGGCGGCTGCAGAAGACTTGGGAGAGAATGGGGCGTTTAAAAAGTTCTGTTTCGACAGTTTGGTTCGTGATGTGCACTCACCAAAAACAACCTCAGACCCCTGTGTCTTCGAGGATCTTTGTGCAAGATATGAGCGCGATGTGTGTTCGCGCATTAACAGTGATAAGACACTGGCATTTCGAGGCGGGCCCCGAAAGCTTCACACACAACAAGTACAAAAAAGAAAATTAAGTCTAAAATTAACTTGATATGCATTTGTTTAAATTCGTTTTTAGTAGAGAAGCACTGATCTAGTTTTTTTGCTTCCAATACCGATACCGAGGTTTGAGTATCCGGCTTTGAGTGGCTTTCTCTGAGTGAAAAATGTAATTGTCTCTTTTCTCCATTTTATTGTCATGATGTTACAAATCAATTATCTATTGATATATCTATTGAAATATCCTTGAGTAAATGACAGACTTTAGACATTAATACAGACATGTCAAACTCGCAGCCCGCGGGCCAAATCCGGTCCGCGAGATGATTTAATCCGGCCCCTGACTTGTAGAGCATTTTATTTTAAAATCACAGCTCATTATTATCAATTTATAAGATTTTTTTTTTTCAAGTTGGTATGTTCATGTTTACATTACATGTGGCCCGTGACCCGCCGAGGAAGCTGGATTTCGGCCCACGACCCAAATGAGTTTGACATCCCTGCCTTAATATAAAGAACTCACATAAAGTGATCTGATCATCACAAATATGTTAAATGAGCTATTTCTTAGATTAAACACTTGGCCACTACATCAGTGGTTATTTTATTTTACAAGGCTACTTAAGATATTTGTATCATAGTTTCTGACCCAGCCTTGATTAGTTGACGTTAACATTAGCATGCTTCTGCTAGCTTTAGCATACTGATGCTAGCCACGGAATTTTGTGCGGCGATCCAATATACATTTGCGGAGGTTTAAACTCGGCGATTGAATTCTCCAGGTTTTGTCCTTCAAAATGAGCAACATGTCCATATTCACCTAGATTTAGTCAGTGAAAAATGTGTTTGACGTCAAAATTGGTATCGGCTCAGTATCGGATATTTGTAGCCGATACCCGATATCATATTTTTTCCAGTATCGGCTCCGATGTCCGATATTTTTATTTCATTGTATGTGCTATTTGAGTGAATTCTGTTGGGCCAGGTGATCCTTGAATTGGTAAGTGTAACTAAATTGGAAAGAGCTTCCAACCCTCGCCCAGTACATCACATGTTCATATTTCAACATCATTTAAACAAGATAGAGACAATGCCTTATACTTCTTTGTTTTGATTTACAAACCGGCTGCAAGTGGTTGGTGAATTAACAAAGGATTGTGCATCTTTTCATTATCTACTAAATGGGTAAAGCATGTAACCCTGAACCTGAGGATGCCCCGCGTCCACAATTTTAGCATAATCTTTCAATTCTATTAGCTCTTACTCCGGACTAAAAGCAAACAAACAATCATATTCTCTTTCCTGCTGGCTTTGTAGAAAATGCAGCGTAAGCACCATGATACCGAGTACTTCTCACTGATGAAAAGAGAAAGAGAAGAAACTAAAGCCCTGATTCTTAAAAGTGCAGTGGATCATGGTGAAACCTGACAGATCCATGTGTGATATTGACATTGTGCCAGAAGCCTGTCGACAGCGCCACTTCTTGTAACCCAACACATTTATGTAACAGGCAAACCGTCAGCAACAGGAACATGTACAGACAGAGTGCTGAGTTTTCTTGTTGAAAAGACTTTTGAACATAATGATTATTGAGCTGCAGTGATGGATATGTGATGTGCTTCTAAATTGAAAAGCCATGTTATAATGGAAGTGCCGCAAAGTATTCCAGGACTACCCAAAACCTTTATCTGGTCAAGGAATCATATTATCCATGCAAATGAAAATATAAGTACCCTCCCAAAAACACAAAACACCATGAAATGCCTGGATATTTCTCTATAATTGCTTTGATGTATTATTTTTTATCTTGTATTGCTTGTCAGGGGGCTGCATTTTTGAACTTCAAGAAGACCCAAAAAAAAAGAAGAAGGTTGAACTTGGGAACTACTGATCTAGTTCATAGCTATTGCTCTCTGCTTGTCTCCACTGCTGTTCAGTCCCTCTCTGTATCTGTGAGGCTGTGAAGATGTGAGTGCAGTCTCCGAGGTGCATTATTCACAGAAATGAGGCTCACTTCCACAGCCCTCATCTAACGCTGACTTTAAAAGGTTTGTGTGCGCGCGATACTGCGTTCTCCCCGGGTTTCGCTCCTTCCCCCTTACTCCGTCTTCTTAGATTATCTTTCTTGCTGGGTCTTTTAACTCGCAACTAAAAATACAACCAGCCCATAAACACATCAGGGTGCCCCTTTAATCCGAATGTAAATAATAGTTTTCACTGAGGGGTAAGCTGGATAGGGATTACTTCACAAGGCTAAAACAAACACGAGCCCTAATAAAATAGGATCCCATGTGTGTTCAACTGATTTGGGAATCTCAAACTGTGTGTTTTTGTACCAGAAAAGTAACAGGATTAAGATCATTTGTATAAATAATTCTAGGGACGTCTCACCGGAGAGACTTGCGGACTGACTCGGACTGATGCGCATACAAAGGGTCTATCTCACCGGGCTAGAGACTATTTGGAGACTAGAGTTGCCGCTGATCACGGAGACGTACAATAGGGCGAGTCTCCGGGTAGTCTCAGTGAAAACGAAAATTCAGCTCCGAAAGGTCTACGTAGTCTCAAGCAGCTGTGGCAATGTTGTAAACACAAGGCAAGGCATGTTTATTTATACCGCGCATTTCGTACACATGGTAACTCAATGTGAATACTATTTGTTGTCCTCAACCTGAGACGTTTCTGTGACATCCCTGCAATGTCTCCGAGACCTGTCGGATACCAAGGAGATTTCAAAGAGTCGTATGGAGTCGGCGTAGTAGCATGGAGAAATTCAAGTGAAGTAAGACTCAAGCAAACAGGAAGTAGAGTAAACTAATCGGTGAAGGGGAGTCAGTGGCGTTATCAGCGTTTTTTGCGTTAACATTCAAACAGGATTATGAACTCACCTACTGCCGATGTGTTTTTGGTCATTTACCACTGATTAGAAGAAAAAAAAACTTGTAGATTTTTAAAAACCGTAGAGTTTTATCGTTGGGATTTGACCGCATATAAAACAGTCTGATTTCCCGGATCCGTTTGCGTTTGACAGAAGCGGCAACAGCGAGCTCCCTGCAAAGACTGACATCCCCGGTGTGTGAAATATACAGAGAGGTATCATTCTGGATGCCAGGCTATCAGCGTAGACCTCTCGGAGACCATGCAGAGACTCCATGGAGACGTTTTGAAGTCTCCATGTTGGAGAATGTTCGTTTTCACAGACACTACCTGGAAACTCGCCTTATCTCCACGGGACGTACCAGAGACGTCTCCATGATCAGAGGCAACTCGAGTCTCCAACTCGTCTCCAGGCCGGTAAGATAGGCCCTTAGGTTTATAAGTATAGCAGGCCTGTAGGATTTTAAGGTGGTAACTATCGTAGTTCTGCCATTACAGTGTATGTACTGTATACTTTTCTGTCCCTATTATCCATTTGACCCAATGGCCGCTGGCTGCCCTGCTTTTTCACCACAAACGTGGGGGCCGCCATTGCTCCGCCGTTGCTGCAGTACCTCCATATCGCCGCTAGGCCCCCATTGAAAAGCATTGGAGTTTAGACACGTTAAAAACTACTTTAAAGCCTGGTTTCAATTGTTTCAACACTAGACTAGGCTAGATATTCCTCCTGAGATAACGCTGGGTTAATAACAATATATGAAACCAGGCTGGTTTTCGTAATATGATTTTTTGAAATCTCGAACTTAATGAGGCTCGGACTGTTAGCTTTGGAGCAGCGCAAGCTACACGTCACGCAAGGGACTACGGTGAAAATCCCGCCCGTATGTCCTTTTTAGGAACATGCTTCGTCAGAGCTGGGGAGGGGGAGCCTGTAAATCCGCCATGAATTGCCCCACGGCCGTGGTCATTCTGGTAAACGGGGAGGAGTGAGCATAAGACGTCCATTATTTTTTACAGTCTATGATTTGACCCAATCAGCACCGCAGTGGACAAACTCATTGTTTCGGCTGAGTCACACTCCTTTAGCCAGGATGTTGTTTTGAAGTACCCCGCCGGATCAGGTTGATGGAGGACAACAAAACAACTTGAGACCTTCTCGCTGTGAGGTGAAAGACCTTGCCGCCACGCTGCATGAGGAGCTATAGTACTCATGTTCGCATAGCAACATTACTTTGAGTACTTCTTCCACCTCTGCTTATTGTAAGGCCCATATTGCTTTGCTGCATTTCAAATCCATCGCATTATTGCTACATTTCTTCCAGGCGATGTAATCCAGCGTGGGGCCGATTTACCAAATGCCGCCCAGTCACACCATTATTATTATTCCCTGATTAAATTCTTGTCCAGGGGAAAAGAAAAACACTCCGGTCGCTCTGGCTCTATTAAAAAGATTGAGTATCCATGTTTAACGCAACCTAATGGATGTGTGAAATAAGCCCTGGCTATTAATGTGTAATGTGTAATTGAATGTTCTACATGGCCAAACTTGTTTACCAGAATAATTTATGTTTCTTGAGGCTCCCATCTGCATGTAATACAAGAAGGGACGGGGAGAGGGAGAGAGAGAGGGAGAGACTATACAAGCTCACCGACTGGTTGGCTCGCGGCTCTTGAAGGTGACCAGGTCGCGCCACAGATGTTAAGACTAATTATCACTTTCGAAGCCGGGGCTGGATTTGATGGCCATTTAAAAAGCTAGTGGCAGACCCTGTGTTTTAGCTGCAAACTGCCGTCCGGAGATATCAAGGGGCTATAGCTCGGGCTTAATGAATTTACTCCTTGGACATGAGGGGAGAGGTTGGGTGAATTTCAAAGACTCCTCTGTTTGCAAGCGCTTCGTGTCCGGAAATAGACTTGAAGAAAGGTTTTTGCAGAGTAAAAAAATACCCTGCATAGTCATCTCATCTTAATCTTCTCCTAGAATATACAAACATGTCAGCTCTAATTTTAAAGCACATACAAGGATTTTAAAGCTTACTTAGAATGAATCCTGTTCATGAATCTAGAACGCTCCATCTTAGCACTTTTGTCCTTTTTATCTATTTTAAGTCTCGCCTAAATTTGATTCCTGTTGTTTCCTGAGTTGCATGGTGCAGCTATAAAGCGATGCCTGCAGGTGCCGGCTTTGTGCTCTGCCTCCCTGTCTGTGTGCGTGTGTTCCCATTCCGTCTGCTGGAGTTGCTTTGCGTGTTTACCTGAAAAGAACAGCAGGGCGGGACTGAGGTGGAGAGTGCATTCTCATGCTCCGATGCACATTAGACACAGGCCGGTCTCAGGAGTCAGCCTTTCAATCTTTTTCATCTCGACTCAAGCCTTGTCTTCACAAGAGCTGGCAATCTGTGTGTTAGCTTAATGCAGAAAGATTTCTTTTCTCCGCCTTGTTTTTGCTGTCTAAGGTCTTTCTATGTCTTACTGCACACTTAAAGCAAGCCAAAACATAGAAAGTTGATTACCTTACTGATCATTGGAAGCTCTGTAGCAGTTATAAGCTTGACAAGAGTGACAAAGCTACAAACTTGCATTGGATCAATACAAACATTTTTGAGAAATGACTGGCTTCATGCAAGTTCCCAGACACTCTGGTTTTCCAAGAAAAAAGCAGGTTTGGCTGGCATGCCAGGCTAGTTGGTAACAGGCCTAGCCCCAGAGGATTCATCTCCAGATCTTGAACCACCATCTTGGTCATGTACCAGGGCAGTAGCAACACGATTCGCCAAAACGTGCATGTCCAAGAAAGTGGGAGGACTTACCGACACAACATAAACAACACAACATGGTTCTATCAATGAAAGTAACATTTTTTCAAGGGCAGAAGTGTGAAGAACTCTGCTGCAGTACATTCCTCACAACATTTGCACATGCTTTAAATTTAGCTTGAGGCCTCTTGCTGGTTTAAGCTGATATACAGGTCTTACTGAACTTGAATAAATTTGAGGATCAAGATTAGTCAGCTCCTTCTTCCAGCAGGAAGATGTGCTCAGCATGTCAAGAGTGCATCTGTGGAAACAAAGGCAGCCTCAAAGACATACTGTCTATTTTGAATGCAGGTATTGCATTGTTTCACCTGGACTAAGCAAAACATAACAGTCCAGCTGGTGTCATTTGAATCAACACTCCTGAATATGTATGCTATTGAGATATACAGTATGTTCATGGTATTTTACAGCTATCTTTTACTTCCATTGTACAGTACAGTTCTGAAGGATAACAACATAGCAAAAGAAGTAGTATGACAACTGCGATGATCAGTTTTATTTCCCATTACCGTGTTCTGCCTCTTTGTGTGGGGTTTTATCGATCTCGGAGCGTAGTTCACGGCTGCTCCTCATGTAAACCTATCGATTGATGCTGCACGTTCCTCTTCTGACAGGTGCGTGATACTGTATGTCAAAGAAAACATGCGCCGATCCCCTTCATGCCGCTGTCTTCTTTGTCCGTAAACTATCCTGACTATTTAGCTCCGTCTAAATGAAAGCAACCCCTCTCCAGATCGGCGCGTGGACATGAGTAATATCACACGCATTGACCTTCCCATCCCTCAAAGAGACACGGGGGCGGCGCGCTGATCGATCCCCTGATGGCCTTGGCGCTAATCTTCCACAGAGGCCAATGGGAGGTGACGGTATTACACTGTTCAATCTGATGCAATTACCCTCCCGAATAAACACATCTAGGATAGCAGCTGAACTTTGACCACAGGCACAGGGTGAGGCGATTGTTTCAGGGCTTGTATGTTACGCCGATTACAGGCAGCTGCCAGTCACGCGCGAAGACGTGGGGTTATTTTGACACGTGTTACTCCGTGACCTGTTTCTTATGTTACTTCAGGGTCACACGGGTTCAAAGTCATATAAAGGTTCTTCAAATTCTTCAATTCCGATCCACAAAAGCCCAGGACCGTGAATGCATGTTTGGACTCCTCTCCTTTCGCCCCAAACTTTAATCAAAACTAGTGCCATTGCTCAAGGACACTTCAGCAGCCAGACGTCTGGGATCCAATCTCTTGTCCATTACGAGTGATAGACATTCTCTCTAACCACATTTCCACTCTGACATTTCCACTGGATTCTTTCAAAGTGACAACATCACAGGCGCAATCTAGTTACCAACTTCTCACCTTCCGGACTTGGTTTTGGCAAGTGGTCATTTGCGACCCGGGCCCCATACATCGCGGGGGT